>NC_082690.1:81063580-81663580 GCF_949987515.2 Delphinus delphis
AATGCTGTAAAAAATTTTATAATGGATTCACCAGGAGATATTTCCTATACAAACAGCAGTTGTCTTGCTTTTTGAAGGGGTGGTTAAGATGTCAGCAGGCAGAGATGTAGCAGTCAATGAACTAGGAACCTGAAGCTTGAGAAGCAGTGTGAGGAAAGGCCAAGACTGGGGAAGGCATCCCTTTTTTATTGAAAACATTATTTCCTGCTGTTACTTTACCCTTCTCCCCCCTTTTTTTCATCAGTTAAAGAACTCTAAAGATGGGCTAGCTACCAACTCATTCAAGGTGAATCAAATCTCATTAACCAGGTGACAAGTTAGCCCTCACACAATAAGCTATAGGCTTGGATTTTGAAAAGAGAATGTGGGTTATTGTTTAAAATAATATAAATTATTATTGTTGAATGAAGATTTCTGTTGCCTAATTATTATTCAGTGAAATGTTTTAGAGACAGAATCATGGCAATGATGTTGAAGGTACTACAATTTCTTATTTAAAAAAAAAAAAGAATGTGAACATTTATGTAAAGTCCACTGGAAATCTAATCTCTAGATTAAGATCTAGAGTCCTATGTGCTTCAGACCTGTCTCAAAATTTGAAGCTGAGAATGATAATCTAGCAGGTAGGATTTATAAGTTGTTGACTTCATCTCTCTGTACTCTTTAGATGGAAAATGGACTTTGATGACAGCCTTAAATTAACAAGCCAGTAGGCTGCATTGCTATATTGCTTACCTGTTTGCTTTATTAGTCAAGGTTCATGTCTCTTCATTCTATTGTGTCACTGAGTAATGGAAAAAGAAATTCATTTTGGAATTATACAAAAACTTGGATTCAAATTTTAGCCCTGCTGTTTACTAGATGTGTGAAATTGGACAAGTTACATAATCATTCCAATCCTCTTTAAGATAAGGATAATGCTTCCTAACTTATAAGATTGCTGTGATGATTAGAAATTACATTTTAAAACTACCTACCCTTGTGCTAGGCATATGATAGAATTTGACAAAAGCTAATCAATATGAAGAATTTACCTTATCTAGTTATTGATAGAATCTTCTTCACAAATACATGTAAAAATAATTAAAATTTATGATCATAGAAAAAAATGTAAATTTTTCTTTGTTATAAAAGCATTCCCGGGGCTTCCCTGGTGGCGCAGTGGTTGGGGGTCCGCCTGCCGCTGCAGGAGGCGCAGGTTCATGCCCCGGTCTGGGAGGATCCCACGTGCTGCGGAGCGGCTGGGCCCGTGAGCCGTGGCTGCTGGGCCTGCGCGTCCAGAGCCTGTGCTCTGCAGCGGGAGGGGCCACAACAGTGAGGGGCCCGCGTTCTGCAAAAATATAAAAATAAAAAACAAAATAAATAAAAACATGCCCATTTATGTCATACAACATTAAGAAATTCAAGTGAAAACTTTAAAAACCTGTAATACCACTCTACCACCATAGCACACAAATAATTTTGCATATTCTCTTTATCTCTTTATTTTTATTTATTATTGCAGTTTTTGAGTTGAAATGGTTGAAAGGATATAATTTTGGAGTTCATTCACTTAGTGTTTTATCATGTTACTCATTTTTTATGTCAGTATACTAAGTATCAGTAAGAAATACCATAATTTATTTAATCATATCATCATTATTAGATATTTGGCTTACCTCCTAGTGGAGGCTATTATTGAAAGCTATATAATAAATGCTTTCATGCATATTTAAGGGATTTTGGAGCTGATAGCGGTATTTCCTTTATAGGCTAAATCCCCTAGGTGAGATTAATGGCATATATATATGCCTTTAGTCCTTGAAACATTTTTTTTCAGAATGAACATACATTCTTCTAGAAACCAATAGTCTTCACTGGACATTATCCAAAGCACTGCTCCTAGAACAATTTAGTAGGATAGAGCAGGCAGAAAAATAAAAGATGAGTGGGGGGAGGGGTTCACTATTAGATTGGGATATGGTAGGGAGAAAAAGGAGATACTTATAATCTATGATTTAATTAAAATCCATGTGCTATAGGCCTTTGGATAAATTGATCATCTATTCTTTAATTCAGTAAGACAGTCTATTAGTCTTTCATCAAGCCTGTTACGAGACAAATGAGAAAACACATAATCCCTGCCTTTTGGGAGTAACACACGATCCTGACTTCTGGAAGCTTATATTTCAGTGGGAGAAATATTTAAGTTTTAATTTTTTTAAATAATTTCAATACAGTTGAGAAGTGTTCCATTGCAGGTTAAGTATACTACAGGAGGGCAAACAACTTTACCTTGGAGCATGAGGATTAATTATGTGTATGTGCTGACCTCACAAGAAAAAGAGGGCATTGTTAAATATCTTTTCCTGTTACCATCTCCCAGCTCTGGAAAGTGTGACTGGCCCAACTGAGAGTAGTACTGTATGCCCTATAGACTATTCCTAAAGGTTCAAATGAAGTATCTTACTATGGGTCTTTAATATGCTGGAACCTCCTGCTTAGACTGCTTTGTGTTCACAGTATCTGGCAAATAGTCCTCAATCCTGGTTTGAAGATGCAATAAGTAAATTTAATGTTGACTACCTAAATAGGTAATAGGAATCATGATTCATTTTGAGCTACCCCATCTATGCTAAGCATTTTAAGACACAGGTAGTGTAGAATTAGCTTTATTGAAAAATAATGTGAGAAAAATATCAATCCTTTAATTTGATATTCTTTTAATTTAATTCTGAGCCATCTTTTTAATTTCATCTCAGTAGGTAATGTTCCTTGTTACCTTTTTTGTTCAAGCCTACAACTCGATGTTTTCCCTATTGTAGGAGGATTTGTAAATCTCAACCACCCAGAGTGAGATCATGTTGTCATCAGACTTAACCTGGTAGGAGTTGGGGATTAGATGAGTCTCTGAAGAAGTTTCAAAAGAACCTCACTGAGTAAAGCCAGTTTTATCCAGAACCACTGAAGTTCACAAATTTTAATTAACAATTTGAAATTTGTATTATTACTCAAATTTCAGATGGGTGAGAATTTAACCCTACATTAAAGGAGCCCAGGCAAAAGGACACGAGTTACGTCACAGAGACTTATTAAATGTGATGGAAATTCGACAGACGAATGCTGACAAACAGGTGCAAGAGCTGAATTAATTTTTAAGCCCTACCACTGAGGAGGAATTGCAGTGCATCGCGTTGACAGCCACAGCACATTGCTAATTTCATTCACAAGCTTAAAAATCTCAATATATTTGAACATGTGAATGTATTAAATTTTAAAAAGTGTAAGTAGCATAAGGGTATCCCAGAACTAAAAATGATAATTTCTCTCTGGGACCTCAAGTCATTTATCTAGCCAGAAGCATGGTGTTTTTTATGAATGAAATCTATCTTACCGCTTCCACATACAAATTGTGTTCTATTATTATATATAGTGCAGCCTGTTACTAAGCAAGCTTTTCTCTTTTTTTTTTTTTTTAATATGAAATTCCTTGTGAGTCAGAGGAAGACTGAATATTCACTGCTATAGTTTCCAACTTCTGCTGTCATGCGTAAAGGGGGTTTTTAACCAACGTTTCTGGTGGTGCTAAGTGGTGATATTCCTGGAGATAAAGAAAAATATAACAAACCAAAACTAGATAAATGCAGAGCCTTGTTTGGTGGTATTATTAAAGATGGTAAGTTGTAAGCCGAAAACTCAGTAAACTCAATATGTTTTCACCAGGAATTTACCTACTTTGGAGTCCCTGGTATATTTGAGCCTTTGATAGAAGCCCTGCAGTGTCTCCACATAAATCTGCATGTATATATAAAACCTTACAGAGATTTCAGGGATTTTATGAATTTCCACATTCAGAATACCATTTATGGTACATCTTGATCTTTATCTGGGACTGGAAGAATATCTCTTATTTAGTGGATTTTCCCCTTTGCCACCTACTGTGCACCAGGCCCTAGACCTGGGACTGGGGATATAAAGAAAATAAGAAAAGGTTTCTGGACTACTTACAGCCTAGTAGGGGCTAGTAGATAAATAGTATAGAGTAGTAAATAGTTTGATAAAAATATCTATTAAAAGGTCATTGCAAAAGCTTCCTGGAGAAAATTGCACCTTAGTGAGTATTAAGGATGAGTAGACATAAACTGTAAGAAGAGGGAAAAGGGCATTCTAGACTGAGAATGAGAGCAAGGAGCACTGCCCTGTCATTGGTAAAATTGTGTATTTACAAGAAATGCATAATAACAAATGTATGGAAAAATCAGTCTTCTTTCAACATTTTTCAAGAAGCTTTAAAGAAAAAAAATAAAAGGATCTGGGTTTAATTTCCCAAGATTTTAGCCGTCTGAGCCCTTTATTCCTAATTGTACACAAGCTTGTCCCCTCATTTTGCTTAGCTGGAGAATATTAAGTATTCATTTTTAGAACATAAAAAAGCTGTAAAGGGCTCCCTTCCTAGGGAGTCAGGAAAAGCCCAGTATGTACTGCATTGGATGAGTCTAGATTCCTAATCAAAAACATGTAATCAGTACCTGCCCAAAAGTCTTTTTATAATGGCAGCAGTAGCAACTGTTTCTTTTTTAAACCCACTATCAAGAAAGCTGATGAAAAAGAGACAAATGCACAGTCTAATAACCTGAGCTAACAATATATTATTTTCAATGGAACGAAAAGGACAAAAGCCAAAGGTATTCATTACTGTTCCCAGGGTAAGAGATCAGGGCAGTTTCTGCCTTCACCACATGTGCAGTCTTTAGGCTTGACAATGCACATCTCCCCAAGGGAAATGTGGAAAGAAAGCCAAACTCTTGCAACTTGATGCAAAGTGATTTGAGTTCCATTACAACATCTCTCAGTAAAAGGCTATTCAGGCTTAGAGTAAAGATTCCACACTCATTTTCTCCCAGAAAATGAGATTGTTATATAAACACCAGACATGGAATCAGAGCTTCTGGAAATCGATCTAAACCATGTGATTTCATCTTAACTTCCTTAAATTCTAATCAGGAAAAAGGAGGTGAGATAGTTTAGTGAACATACAATCTTAAAATTGTTATCTTGTTTTGGGCACACTTAAAAACTCAAGAACATCCTAAGGAAATTTTAAAAATTACAAACCTATATAATAATATTGGGGTTTTTGTTTTTTTCTGTTTAGATGAACTAATGCTGATCTGGGCTTCCCTGAATGTGTTTCTCAAATGAACTCACCAGAAATGTTATGCCTTTCTTCTGGGAAAGTTAGGCTCATTCAGTATTTCAAAAAAGGGGATGTTAGGGTACACTTCACGTTAAAAGGATCTGAGTTCCCATTTGACTCCTGTGAACTTGAGAAGATACATTTTACACCTTAGTTTTTGACCTTTAAATGGAAATAAGGATATTTACTTCTTACCTCTCAGGGTTATTATAGGGATTTAACGATGTAATTAAGATATTTGGAAAGTTATTAACACAAAACCTATTTTCAATATTTTCCAAAGTGTGTTACCCAGCAAATGAGTTCTATGGAATAAATAGTTGTTATTAAAAATTAAAAGTTCTGTTTCAAACAGTTTGGACATGCTAGGTAAACAAAGTTAAATGGTTGCCTTCAGAGCTTTACCATGCTAATGGGTATTGTGAGTCTCCAAAAGAGGAGTATAGCATGCTGCCTTTCTCAGACTTTGTTATAACAGACACATTGGTGTTTGGTTGGGGGTGCAAGTGCTATAGTTTACAAGATCACTGTTGTGCAGAACAGTAGTTTGGAAAATGCTGTCTATATGAGGGCCAAAGATCCCTTCCCCCTCCCTCTCCACTCCCCCTCCCCCTCCTCCTTCCCTTAATAGTATGTACAATCCTTCTTTATAACCCTCTTCCCAATATTTATTTATTTATCATTCTCTTCTTTGGGTTTGAATTTCTTGAGGACAAGGACTATGTCTTCATAAACATTTTAATCCCCAGTGTTTACCACATTGTACATAATAAATATTGGCTAAGTGAATGATGCTGTAATTACTGATATACATCATTCAGGATATAATTACTGGGTTTTTTTGGAGCTGTGAAAACAATGGGCCTGGTTTAAAATGACTCCAAATATATTTTATCCTTGTGGAACTGTGCCTAAGAAAGCAGATAACCTGTACAGAAAAATGTTCCATGAGAACTAAAGCAAAGAAATAAAAAAAGAACAGAGAAAGAATATTACGTGCTTAGAATGCCATAATACAAGTTGTATAGTTAGGTGGCAAAGGAATCTAGGAGTGTAATTAAGGAAAATAATCTCCTGGACAGGTGAGTGCAATCTGGAAGGTTAGGTTAATGAAATTAGGGTTTTAATTCTTAGCATCAGTTATTATAAGTCAAGGTCAAACTGGCAAAAAATTTTTTTAATGATTTCTCATTCCTATGCCATGCTAAGTCTTCATACTTTTAAGGCCTAAATACTGCTTAGTAAACTTAGAAGTATGCCGTTAATTTGTACATAAGGAAAATTTTAACTTCATTCTGGATGCTGAGTTGTTTTAGTCTGATGCCTAAATCCAATAAGCATTACTCAGATGCTTCAGGGGTTTTCAGCAGCCCTCTATCCTACCTACTGTGCTATTAGTTCAGGATGAAAATAAAATTAGTTTGGCAGAAGCTCAAATTAACCTATCAAATCCCCTCATCACTTGTTCCATTTTACAACTGAGAATAATAAATAAATGTGTGAATGACATTCATAAAGTGACTACTTTATGCCAAGTGTGCACTAGGTGCTCCTGAATATTTTCTTTATTTGATTTTCAGAATAATCCTGTGAGAAGTGTTATCACCTCATCTTCTAGTGGGGAAACAAACTCAGAAGTTGTGCTATTGCCCCACATCAAACAGCTATAAAAATGTAAAAGATCTTATACTGAGCCTAGTCTCTCCTTTCTAAAGTTTAGCCCTATTTCTGTTACATCATGTCATCTTAATATAATATTACCATTTCTTATGCTTTTCTGTAGGGATGGTTAAAATGTGTATGTGTAAACACAGTACTTACAAATAGCCTGACCAAGACTTAAGTGAAGACAACTACTCAACTTTAATGAAGGACATGTAAAATATTAATGGAAATACTGTTTCTTGGATGGATTGTTTGATATGATAATGTAAATTTTTCCAGATCAGTTTAGAAATTTACTGTAATTCCAATCAAAATGTTTATCATTATATACTTTATTATTTCTGAATTTAATTCGGAATCATAAATGAATGAAAATACACAAAAAAATTTTGAAAAGAAAGGTAATGGCATGGGAAAGGGGGACTTACTCCACCTGATAGCAAAATGTACTGGAAAATTTTTAAAAGCAGTAATAATCTGGTATTAGCAGAAAAATAGAGAAATACATCAGTGCAACACAATTGAGAATCCAGAACCAGATCTGTATCTAAAAACGTAGCATATGATCAAAGCAGTACTTCAAATGAGTAGGGAAATAACATACAATTTCATAAATAGGGCAATTAACTATGTGGTTTTTAAAAACTAAAGTTAGATCCCTACTTCATACTATACTAAAAATTAAACTTCTCGTGGATCAAATATTTAAATGTAAGAAATAAAACCAGAAATATACCAGAAAAACATAGACTTGGTTATATCTAAAATCTTGGGGTGAGGAAAGCCTTCCTAAACTTGACAAAATCTAAAAGACATGAAAATTTCTTTATAGCAGAAAATTCTAAATTTTTATATAGCAGAAAAAAATCTACAAAGTAGAAAGACAGTCACAATCCAGGAAAAATATTTGTAACTATACATGAGAGGAAAATGCTTGATATCTATTTTATAAATAGTTCTGCCAAATCAATAAAGAAAAAAGCAACATCACATTAAGGGTTTGTTCAAGCAATTCATAGCTAAAATCAAATGGTCATTAGATTTGAGAGGATGCCCACTTCTACTAATTGCCAAAGAAATGCAAATTAAAACAACTATAAGCTAACATTTGCCTACTATTAGACTAGTCAAAGTTACAAAAAGTAATAGCTTCCAGTACTAGTTGAGTACGTGGGGAGGTGGACTCTCTCAAATACTATTGGTGGAAGTAAACTGGTACAATCTATTTAGACAGTAAATTTAGAAGCATTGATTCAAATTTAAATGGGCATAAACAGCCTTTGACCTAACACTAATTCTACAGGCATAGTATCACAAGTTCACATACAGTTAAAGTATTTTTCCCAGATTGTGACTTTTTACTTTGTAGAGGTTTTCTGCCATGTTGAATTTTTAAAAATATGCAGTTCACATGTTTACTGCAGCATTTTTTTGTGATAGTAAAAATAGAAAACATCCCAAATATTCCTGCTGTGGTGGCAATATGAGCTCCACCAAAGTAGAGACTGCTTCTACCTTAATTACCATTCCCAGTTAGCTGGTACTGTTCTTGACAGTATAAACATTTGTTAAATGAACAAACAAAATGGACTATAATGTGTCTATATAACTGAAATTATTTTTAAAAGTAAGGCAATTAAACAAGTTGCAGATATTGTACAGATCATTCCCTTTTTACAAATATATATATGTATGCATGTACATACATTTATATACAAGTGTCATATATCTATTAAGAAAAAAGTTAGAAAGTATACCTCTTGATTGCCTCTTAGGGTGGAATTTAAGGAGAAGTGACATTAACATTTTACTGCATATACTACAGATAATATATCTTTTTGCTTTTGTTTTTGTTGTTTTAGCAATGACTATGTTTATAACTTTAAAGTACAAATACAATCATTCTTTCAATCTACTAACTCTTCTTGCTGTAAAAGATTTATAGCAGTTAACAAAGTCTCTGTTTTCACTAAGTGTATATTCTAGTGGAGGAAGACAGATGGTAAACAAATAAATATTATCCCTGATAAGGTATTATGAAAAAAAATAATAAAACCATGTAAGGGGACTCCAGTGACAGGGTGCTATCTTTCTTTTCTAATTCTGCAGTGTTTGAGAAGAGACCTGAGTGAGGTAAGGAGTAACCCATCCAGGTATATATAGGCAGATAGATATTCTTGGTACAGGTCAAAGGACCCAGGATGAACACGCCATGAATTAGTTAAGATTACAGAGCTCAAGATCAGGAGATGAGTTCAGAGAAATGGGGGTGGTGAGAAGCAGAAATTGTATATAACATAGGGACATTTGGCCAAGGTAAGAAGAACTTCAGTTCCTATTTCATGTGATAGGAAGATACTAGAGGTTTTGAACCATGGAATGACATCCAATTTTTGTACACAAAAGATCTGTCTGATGACTGTGTGGAAAAGATGATGATGGCTTGGAGTAGGGTGAGACAGGAAAGCAAACTAGTAATCACAGTAGTGTGATAAGTGTTATGTGAAGAGTTAAGCACACCTCTTCCCACTTCGAGCTAATATACATTGGCCTGGTGTGAAGTAAATCTGTTGATGGACTATAAACCAGAAAAAGGAGATTTTTCTCTCAGTACCAAACCAAATGACCCAAACTGTGATTGAGTCCATATTTTGTCTTACCTGCTCTCTGCCTTAATCAAATGAATTAGCCATACAAGACTTTGTGATTAAGCTCAGGAAATGGAAAAACAGAGAGACCAGTTTCTATTTCTGATAACAGGATGTGGGAGATGAGAAAGCAGTGAAGGATTGCAAAGCAGCCAGCTACTCAGAGTCAGGGAGCATGTATCACTAATATTTTTCTTCCTATGGCCTAAATCAGATTCCAGCTCATAGGTAGGCATTGGTTCTGGTATAGTTTTTGAATCTTTTTTCCAGATGACCTGTAGGCAAATGTTCCTACCTAGTCTATGCATACCTAAGAACTCTGTGGCAGAGTTGCTCTCTGACCAGTGACTTTCACAAGGAAACCCTTTTTTGCTACCTCAGAGGCACAGGACATTTACTGATTGTCTTTAAAGTTTCCAATTCAGACAAAGAATCTTGCTTAATTCTTGATAGCAGTATTGTCTTTTCTTATATTCTTGTCTGTTTGTAACAATGCCAGTTGATGTTTTGTTTTTACTACTTTAATTTTCATTGCCATATGCTATTTTATATACTTTTGTTTCTTTATTTCATTTTACACAATCTGCATTGTCAACCTCTCTTTCCATAAACTACAGACGCAAAAGTGCCAGTAAAAAGGAAGGGAGGATATGTGCCTTTCGTCCCCAGAGCAGCACCAAAAAGCTGCACGAAGCACGTTGCCCATTGCAGTCCCTTGTCATCTCTCTAAAAATGGAACTTGAGGAGGCTGACAGAACCACACCTAGAAATCCTTCCCAAGAAATCCAGTGGACATAGTCCATATTAGAATTCCCTAAACAAAAGTAAGAAAGCCCCAGAAGGAAAGCTTCATGGAATGTAGTTATCCTATTATCTTCAGGATCATCCATTCCTAAATATAAACAAAAGCTCTTATTTTCTTTCTCCATGATATGATATTGACAAGGCCTAATTAGACCTTATAAAGACAAGCTTATCTGGTCACAGTGGTGTTAATTTGTGAGCTCCAGATTCATAGTGTGGATGTACTTAATGTGAACATGATTTATATAAACTTGACATTGCATAATATAAAACGTTAATAAAGTCTCACTTTATGTGAATACTTTGAAATAAAAACAGATTTCCTCAATTAAAAAAATCAGTCAGGAATCTCATAGTTTCATAACTAGCTGGCTGAATGAATTATAAACTATAATTATAGCAGAGGAAGGTGCCATTTTAGCTGGTAAACAGAAATGCCTACCATACTTTGTCATGTCAAATGAACCAATGCTCTTGTTTATATTAGAATTTCTATGGGGATTTCAGACATTACTTTGTTATTTTAACATTTCCTATTTGTATTAGCTTTAAAAAACATTTAAAGATAATATCAAGCAAGTGTTAATTAAGCTCTCTGCTTTTCTATCATTTCATCAATTTAGTTATCACATATCCAGGCATGGCTAATTCAGGGTGCTATGTTAAAAACCACATCCTCAAATATATATCTTTGAAATGTGATAAAATGCAAAGAAAACTAAGCAGTTACCATGTTGAGCCATGGTTTTAATTTCTACAAAATATTAGAGATGAAAAGAAAAACAATTTTTTAAGCCTTGAAGCAAAAATATCCTACAGTATTTGTTGATCCATATGCTCCATGAATGTTTACCCCCTATTTTACATTAAAATCCATATACATTAAAATGTATTTTATATTACATTTCTCCTTTGAAAAAATTAGCATTGAATTAGGCAAGGTTTGAATCACATAAGGACTTCAGGAATGCAACCTTCTTGAAGCATTCTCTAAATCCAAGCTCTAAATTGTGAATAGTTGCATGTTTGTTCAGATCCTTAGAATGTTTTGAAATACATTGCCCAGTGACCAAAACTCTTTCCCGGAAAATGGAGAAATTGAATAGCAAAGGGAAAGAAGTTGACCTCCCTCCTCAGCTTTGACTTTGGCATTTTGTTTCTGAGAGACCTGGTTGTTGGAAGATAAATTCCCTAATGTCTAACGTTTTCTAGCCTTTCAGCAAAGTAGATTTTGTAGAGGAAGAGTGAACCATAACACTGATTTGCTTAACGTCAGGCTGCCGAGTTCTCAGCTCTGTGGTACAGGTAAAATATTATTTCTCCCCTCCTCTGATCCAGTTTCCTAAGAAGATTAATCAGATGTGTCTTAATGTACTTTACTACCAGAGCTACAGATTACTAAATGTGAACTGTTATTAAATTGTGAGATTCCCTTATATGTGCTGAATAAGAGAGGTTTGTGAGATATATATTTTATGGTTTTAGTGTTTACTCTTAGGTCCATGATCCATTTTGAATTAATTTTTGTGTATGGTGTGGAGTAAGGGTTGAAGTTCATTTTATTTTGTACAAATAATCACTTTCATTGAAAATCTGTTCTTTCTCCGTTGAATTAACTTGACATTTTGATCAAAACATAATTGCCTATATAAATGTGGGTCATTTTTCTGAAGCATGTAAATTTTTGGAACTATGTTATTTGGTGCATATGCATTTGTAATTGTATCTTACTGCTGTCTTGATCATTTTTCTCAATAGTAAATGTTTATTTTGGGGTCTAGCAATTCTTCTTTTTAAAAGTTTATTTTGTCTAATGGTAGTATAGTCTCTCTGGGTTTTTTTTTGCTTAATCTCTACATGGTATACTTTTTCACAGCCTCTTGCTTACTTTTATTTGTGTTTTTATATTTAATGTGCATTTCTGTAGACAATGTATAATTAGGTCTTGCTAGTTTTCAGTCAGTCTCTACGTTTTTATTGGAGTGTTTAGTACCCTTACATTTAATATGATTATTTTTATATTTGGATTTATTGTCTGCCATTTTGCTATTTGTCTTCTCTTTGTCTCATTTTTATTTTCCTGTTCTTCTGCCTTCTTTTGTGTTAAACAATATTTTGTGGATTAATTTTATTATTATTTTATTCACTTATTAGCTTTATTTCTTTGCATTATTTTTTGTTATTGCTCTAGGGACCACAATATGCAACTTTAACTTCCAGTAAAATATAGGAACCTGTACTAGTGTAGTTTCATTTACACACTCTCATCCTTTGTGCTGTTGCTGTCATATACAATACATATCTATATCTATATTATAAAACCAAGAATGTTATATTATAACTTTAGAGTCTTGCCTTTTAAAGAAATTAAGAATGACAGAAAGACAGTCCTGTCTTTTAAGAAATTAAGAGAATTATTTCTTATCTTCATATCATATCACTCATATTTTCATTACCCTCTCTCTATCCAAGTTATCACCTGGTGTTATTTTATTTCAGCCTGAAGTATTTCCTTTTGCATTTCTTAAATTTAGAGCTGTTAGCAATGAATTTTCTCATTTTTAAATTTATTTGAAAATGTCTTTGAACCTTTAATTCTGAAAAATGGTTTTAAAAATAGCTTTCTTGGAAGACAGGGTTTTATTCCTCAACAATTTGAATGTTATTCCAGTATCTTATAGACTCCATTATCCTAATGAGAGATTAGCTGTTAATCATATTTTTGTTCTCCTATGTAATATATTGTTTTTCTGTGTTATATTCAAGATTTTTCTTATTATCTTCAGCTTGTAGTAGTTTGATCATGATGCATCTAGGTGCAGTTTTCTTTGTTTATTCTATTTGAGGTCCATTGAATTTTTTGTAGCTGAGAGTTAATATTTTTCATCAAAGTTAGGAAGGTTTTCATTATTATTTCTTCAAATATTTGTTCACCCTTTTCTCTTTCTCTGCTCTTGTTTGACTCCATTTACCCTTAAGAGTTCTGAAATATGTTTCTGACAGAATAGTTTTAAACTTTGATGGAAGGCTCGGAAATAAAACGGAGAAGTATGGATGAAATGACACAGTTTTCTAAGGAAACTTAGTTCCTTAAATATACACACAACACAACCCAGTAAATTTACAGTGGAAAATATTAATGTTACCTATTTGTCCTCTTTTCCTGTTTTTACAAAATCTGTTTGTAGGTGCATTTCCTCCATCTGCTACTTATGCACGAAAAGACTTGCTACAACGATCTACCCATATTGCTACCAAGACTTTCCAAGCTTTTCGCATATTTGTGAACAATGAACTCAATGAACTTTACACAGGACTGAAGACAGCTCAGAAGTTTCTGAGACCTGGTGGTCGCCTGGTTGCCCTCTCCTTCCATTCACTGGAGGATCGCATCATCAAACGATTCCTGCTTGGGATAAGCATGACACAAAGGTTTAACCTAAGTGCTAGACAGAAGGTGATACAAAAATCACAGTTGGGTTCAGATCATGAAAACACGGAAGGAGTCTCTATAGGAAGGGCCCCTTTAATGTGGAAAATGATGCATAAGAAGGTACTTACTCCGGAAGATCAAGATGTACAAAATAACCCCAGAGGACGCTCAGCCAAGCTTAGAGCAGCTATCAAATTATGAGAAAGTTATCATCATCTGATTCTTCAAGTTCTTCCTCACAGTTTCTCGTGTAATATTCCTGAACAGCCTAATATAAGAAAGTGTGGGATATATAGAGATATGTACTATATATGTGTGGAAATAGGGGGTATTTAGCATTTTTTTTCTCAAAAAGAAAATGTAGGAAATATTAGCATGACACAGATAGCTCAATTCAAGATACAGCAGTGTCTCAAAACTGGAAAAATTGTTTATCTTAGCATTATATTTGACTTTTGAAATGCAGTCCTTTCTCTAACCGGGAATTTTTTTTAAAAAGAAGAAGAAGAAGAAGAGGAGAATATGTGTATTTACTTAACTATGTAAATTCAAGCTGTCAAAAGAGAGATTATAATTATATCTGCATGCCCAAATTCTGAATTTAGATATTCAGATTTGCAACAGACTGTCTATAACTCAAATAATTAATAATGATCATAAAATGAATTTTAATTTTCCTACTTGGGAATAATTAATTAGTACTATAGCTTTCTCAAATATAGGTACTATGAAAATTTAAAATATTCAAGTATTATTTTAAAAATGCATTATACTGATAAATTTCATTACTGAAATTACAGTGTTCATTGTTTTAAAGGGATTTTCCAGTATGATATGTGCCATGTTTTCATATATTAGAAACTAAAAATGTAGAATTGCTCTAATAGCTCTCACAGAGAGTGTTTCACAAAACTTATATTTAAAGTCAATTGTGTTTATTTTAATAATAGCCCAGAATGCTTTTGATAAATAAAAATCTGTCATCATTTGAATCCTGCAATTTTAAATTGGGCTATTCAAAATATTCAAAGTCTATTTGAAATGGAAAAGTATGTTATCTCTTCCAGATACTAAAATCAATGATTTTATTTACAAATAGTAATTGTAATTGTAAAATGTTTATTCAGGTGAAGTTCACGTGGCAGAGGATTCTTTAACAAATTAATGAAATTGATTCAGTATTCACATAACTTTTTATACATTAATATGCACTTCTAATTTATTCAGTTACGCAGCAAGTACTGAACTAGGCAAAGAAACAAAGGCGAGTAAAATACACATAGCCCATAGTATTAGTCCTGTGGAGTTTATAGTCTAGCCAAGAAGAGCAATGGTAGTTAAATAATCATAAATATTAGTATAAAATTGACAAAGCGGTAAGGGCTATAAAGAAGTAGTACAAGGTACCATAAGTACATCTAGTAGGGATTTCATCTACTGAAGGAAACCAGGTCTGACAACATGGTGCTTGATTTGTGACTTGAAGGATGAATAAGTGATAATTAGTAAAAGGATACATGGGCATGTTCATTAAAGGTGCATGTAAATGATTGTTTTCTTAAGTAGTTTCCCTTGAAGTCATATTTATACTATTAATTTGCTCAGTAAACTATTTATTCAAATACAGGAAAAATTCATCTTCTCAATTATGATTACAAACTCTAAGTTGGTGAATCCAATGAATAAAATATCAACATAACTATATGGGCAAAAGATAAGAATTAAATACTTGAATTTACCTCAGACTTACTTTATCTACCTCTGTAATATTTAGCTTTAGTTCCCAAGTTTGTTTACCACTTGTAATTTACAGGCTTTATTCAGATCTGAACAATTCTGCAGTGAAATCAGAATTAGAAAATATTCTAGGGAACAGTATGCTCAAATTAGAAACAAATGAAAGTACCTAGCTTAATCTCCTCAGTCCTTCCTGAAGAATTTAAGTTCCTCTTTGTTTGTACGTCATATTTGTGAATGAGAATGATTCCCAAAGGTAAGTGCCCATCTGAGTATCTGATCAGAATATAAAAGATCGCATCTAATATTCAACAATGATTCACCTATTTCATCAATCATTTTTGGATGCTATATAATACAGGAATCTTTTCATTAATGTTAAATGGAAATTGACTGCCCTGGGTTGGATGGCATCCTTACAAACTTCATGTCCTTTGCAAAACCTCATAATGTGACCTTATATGGAAATATGGCTATTGCAGATGTAAGTAGTTAAGAGGAGGTCATACTGGAGCAGGGAAGGCCCTTAATCCAATATGTCTGTGTCATTATAAGAAGAGGAGAAGAGAGAGACACAGGGAAGAATGCCACATGAAGGTAGAGGCAGAAATTGAAGTGATACATCTACAAGCCAAGGGACACCAAGAATTGCTGGCAACCATAAGAAGCTAGGAGAGAAGCATGGAATAGATTCTCCCTCATAGACTTTAGTAGGAACTAATAACTCTGCTGACACCTTGGTTTCAGACTTCCAAGCTCCAGAACAGTGACAGAATAAATTTCTGCTATTTTATGCCAGCCAATCTGTGGTAATTTATTACGGCAGCCCTAAGGAACTAATACTCTGACCCAAAAAACAAAAATCTTGAAAAATATTCATGAAGAAAAAATCGTGCTTCAATAAACACAAAATTGGTTTCAAAATGTTGTAGTGTAAAAATATATTAGCTTTTTTTCTGTAATTAGGCTGTTTGCCACAATCATTCTTACCTGACTCTTAGTTTTAGTTGTAGGATGCATAATAAAATACATGAATGAGTTTCAAATTGTTAACTCTGGAGAATGGTTTAGGGAAATTCATACAATACATATAGAAAATAAAACAGATTATTGAAATGAATACATTTTAGTACATTTTATTGGAAAAGTACATTACTTTTCCAATAAAATATAAGCTATATAAAACAAACAGTTGTTTTACATTTCAGAATCTTTGTATCGACTGCTCTCTACCAATCATTTTAATATAACATCCATCCCATTGTGTAGGACATCAGTTAACAGGTTTTAGTTCATTGCTTATTAAGAAATGAAATTTAATAACCGCACACAATTTTTAATTGATATCCCTATTTTGTATATTCATTTCATTTTAACAATTATATGTTAGTTATGTAATCTTTTTGAAATTTCTAGGGTAACTTTTTGGGGGTAATTTTTGGGCTATATCGTATCTATATATTTTTTTCTATTTCATGTAATATGTGATATCTATTTTTTTTTCTGTTTCACGTAATATGTCATATATGGTTTGTGCTTAACTTCATTTATATTGAACTCTTTATTATGTTACAACCAATAGTTTATAAGAGAATACAGGGCTTCTCTGGTGGCACAGTGGTTGAGAGTCCACCTGCCGATGCAGGGGACACGGGTTCGTGCCCCGGGCCGGGAAGATCCCACATGCCGCAGAGCGGCTTGGCCCGTGAGCCATGGCCACTGAGCCTGGACGTCCGGAGCCTGTGCTCCACAACGGGAGAGGCCACAACAGTGAGAGGCCCGCGTACCGCTTAAAAAAAAAAAAAGAATACAGTATGTCTAAGGGGTTTTTTTGAATTATTGAATGTTATTTTTTTATACAGCAGGGTCTTATTAGTTATCCATTGTATACATATTAGTGTACATATGTCAATCCCAATCTCTCAGTTCATCACACCACCATCACCACCACCACCACCCCTGCCGATTTCCCCGCTTGGTGTCCATACGTTTGTTCTCTACATCTGTGTCTCAATTTCTGCCCTGCAAACCAGTTCATCTGTACCGTTTTTCTAGGTTCCACATATATGTGTTAACATACGATATTTATTTTTCTCTTTCTGACTTACTCTATATGACAGTCTGTAGGTCCATTCACATCTCTACAAATGACCCAATTTTGTTCCTTTTTATGGCTGAGTAATATGCCATTGTATATATTTACCACATCTTCTTTATCCATTTGTCTGTCGATGGGCATTTAGGTTGCTTCCATGCCCTGGCTACTGTAAATAGTGCTGCAGTGAACATTGAGGTGCATGTGTCTTTTTGAAATACGGTTTCCTCTGGGTATAAGCCCAATAGTGGGATTGCTGGGTCATATGGTAATTCTATTTTTACTTTTTTAAGGAACGTCCATACTGTTCTCCATAGTGACTGTATCAATTTACATTCCCACCAACAGTCCAAGGGGGGTCCCTTTTCTCCACACCCTCTCCAGCATTTATTGTTTGTAGATTTTCTGATGATGTACATTCTAACTGCTGTGAGGTGATACCTCATTGTAGTTTTGATTTGTGTTTCTCTGATAATTAGTGATGTTGAGCAGCTTTTCATGTGCTTCTTGGCCATCTGTATGTCTTCTTTGGAGAAATGTCTATTTAGGTCTTCTGCCCATTTTTGTATTGGTTTGTTTGTTTTTTTAATATTGAGCTGCATGAGCTGTTTATATACTATGGAGATTAATCCTTTGTCCATTGATTCATTTGCAATATTTTCTCCCATTCTGAGGGTTCTCTTTTCGTATTGTTTGTATTTTCCTTTGCTTTGCAAAATCTATTAAGTTTCATTAGGTCTCATTTGTTTATTTTTGGTTTTATTTCCATTTCTCTAGGAGGTGGGTCAAAAAGGATCTTGCTGTGATTTATGTCACAGAGCGTTCTGCCTGTTTTCCTCTAAGAGTTTGATAGGTTCTGGCCTTACATCTAGGTCTTTAATCCATTTTGAGTTTATTTTTGTGTATGGTGTTAGGGAATGTTCTAATTTCATTCTTTTACATGTAGCTGTCCAGTTTTCCCAGCACCACTTATTGAAGAGACTGTCTTTTCTCCATTGTATATCCTTGCCTCCTTTGTCACAGATTAGTTGGCCATGGGTGCGTGGGTTTATCTCTGGGCTTTCTATCCTGTTCCATTGATCTATGTTTCTCTTTTTGTGCCAGTACCATATTGTCTTGATTGCTATAGCTTTCTCGTATCGTCTGAAGTCAGGGAGTCTGATTTCTCCAGCTCCATTTTTTTCTCGCAAGACTGCTTTGGTTATACGGGGTCTTTTGTGTCTCCATACAAATTTTAAGATTTTTTTGTTCTAGTTCTGTAAAAAATGCCATTGGTAATTTGATAGGGGTTGCATTGAGTCTGTAGATTGCTCTGGGTAGTATAGTCATTTTCACAGTATTGATTCTTCCAATCCAAGAACATGGTACATCTCTCCATCTGTTTATATCATCTTTAATTTCTTTCATCAGTGTATTATAGTTTTCTGCATGCAGGTCTTTTGTCTCCTTAGGTGGGTTTATTCCTTGGTATTTTATTCTTTTTGTTGCAGTGGTAAATGGGAGTGTTCCCTGAATTTCTGTTTCAGATTTTTCATCATTAATGTATAGGAAGGCAAGAGATTTCTGTGCATTAATTTTGTATCCTGCAACTTTATCAAATTCATTGATTATCTCTAATACTTTTCTGGTGGCATCTTTAGGAGTCCCTATGTATAGTATCATGTCATCTGCAAACAGTAACAGTTTTACTTCTTCTTTTCCAAATTATATTCCTTTTATTTCTTTTTCTTCTCTGATTCCTGTGGCTAGGGCTTCCAAAACTATGTAGAATAATAGTGGTGAGAGTGGACATCCTTGTCTTGCTCCTGATCTTAGAGGAAATGCTTTCAGTTTTTCACCATTCAGAGTGACATTTGCTGTGGGCTTGTCATATATGGCCTTTATTATATTGAGGTAGGTTCCCTCTATGCCCACTTTCTGGAGAGTTTTTATCATAAATTCGTGTTGAATTTTGTCAAAAGCCTTTTCTGCATCTATTGAGAAGATCATACGGTTTTTATTCTTCAGTTTGTTACTATGGTGTATCACATTGATTGATTTGCTTATATTGAAGAATCCTTGCATCCCTGGGATAAATCCCACTTGATCATGGTGTATGATCCTTTTAATGTGTTGTTGGATTCTGTTTGCTAGTATTTTGTTGAGGATTTTTGCATCTATATTCATCAGTGATATTGCTATGTAATTTTCTTTTTTTGTAGTATCTTTGTCTGGTTTTGGTATGAGGATGTTGGTGGCCTCATAGAATAAGTTTGGGAGTGTTCCTTCCTCTGCAATTTTTTGGAAGAGTTTGAGAAGAATGGATGTTAGCTGTTCTCTAAATGTTTGATAGAATTCACCTGTGAATCCATCTGGTCCTGTATTTTTGTTTGTTGGAAGATTTTTAATCACAGTTTCAATTTCATTACTTGTGATTGGTCTGGTCATATTTTCTATTTCTTCCTGGTTCAGTCTTGGAAGGTTATACCTTTTAAGAATTTGTCCATTTCTTCCAGGTTGTCCATTTTATTGGCATAGACTTGCTTGTAGTAGTCTCTTAGGATGCTTTGTATTTCTGCAGTGTCTGTTGTAACTTCTCCTACTTCATTTCTATTGTATTGATTTGAGTCCTCTCCCTCTTTCTTGATGAGTCTGGCTAATGGTTTATCAATTTGTTTATCTTCTCAAAGAACCAACTTTTAGCTTTATTGATCTTTGCTATTTGTTTTCTTTGTTTCTATTTCATTTATTTCTGCTCTGATCTTTATGATTTCTTTCCTTGCGCTAACTTTGGGTTTTCTTTGTTCTTCTTTCTCTACTTCCTTTAAGTGTAAGGTTAGATTGTTTATTTGAGATTTTTCTTGTTTCTTGAGGTAGGCTTGTATTGCTGTAAAATTCTGTCTTAGAACTGCTTTTTCTGTGTCCCATAGGTTTTGGATCATCGTGTTTTCATTGTCATTTTTCTCTAGATATTTTTTTGATTTCCATTTTGATTTCTTCAGTGATCTCTTGGTTATTTAGTAATGTATTGTTTAGCCTCCATGTGTTTGTGTTTGTTACATTTTTTCCCTATAATTGATAATCTCATAGTGTTGTGGTCAGAAAAGATGCTTAATATGATTTCAGTTTTCTTAAATTTACTGAGGCTTGATTTATGACCCAAGATGTGATCTATCCTGGAGAATTTTCTGTGCGCACTTGAGAAGAAAGTGTAATCAGCTGTTTTTGGATGGAATGTACTACATTAGTTAAGTCTCTTTGGTCTATTGTGTCATTTAAAGCTTGTGTTTCCTTATTTATTTTCATTTTGGATGATCTGTCCGTTGGTGAAAGTTGGGTGTTAAAGTCCCCTACTATGACTGTGCTACTGTCGATTTCCCCTTTTATGGTTGTTAGCATTTGCCTTATATATTGAGGTGCTCCTATGTTGGGTTCAGATGTATTTATAATTGTTACATCTTCTTTTGCAATTGATCCCTTGATCATTATGTAGTGTCCCTCCTTGTCTCTTGTAATATTCTTTATTTTAAAGTATATTTTATGTGATATGAATATTGCTACTCCAGCTTTCTTTTGATTTCCATTTGCATGGAATATCTTTTTCCATCCCCTCACTTTCAGTCTGTATGTGTCCCTAGGTCTGAAGTTGGTCTCTTGTAGACAGCATATGAATGGGTCTTGTTTTTGTATCCATTCAGCAAGCCTGTGTCTTTTGGTTGGAGCATTTAATCCATTCATGTTTAAGGTAATTATCGACATGTATGTTCCTCTTACCATTTCTTAAAAGTTTTGGGTTTGTTTTGTAGGTCCTTTTCTCCTCTTGTGTTTCCCACTTAGAGAAGTTCCTTTAGCATTTTTTGTAGAGCTGGTTTGGTGGTGCTGAATTCTATTAGCTTTTGCTTGTCTGTAAAGCTTTTGATTTCTCCATCCAATCTGATTGAGATCCTTGCTGGGTTGAGTAATCTTGGTTGCAGGTTCTTCCCTTTCATCACTTTAATTATGTCATGCCACTCCCTTCTGGCTTGTAGAGTTTCTGCTGAGAAATCAGCTGTTAACCTTATGGGAGTTCCCTTGTATGTTATTTGTCATTTTTCCGTTGCTGCTTTCAGTAATTTTTCTATTTCTTTAATTTTTGCCAGTTTGATTACTATGTGTCTTGGTGTGTTTCTCCTTGGGTTTATCCTGTATGGGACTCTATGCGCTTCCTGGACTTGGGTGGCTATTTCCTTTCCCATTTTAGGGAAGTTTTCGACTATAATCTCTTAAAATATTTTCTCTGGTCATTTCCCTCTCTCTTCTCCTTCTGGGACCCCTATAATGTGAATGTTGTTGTGTTTAATGTTGTCCCAGAGGTCTCTTTGGCTGTCTTCCTTTCTTTTCATTCTTTTTTCTTTATTCTGTTCTGCAGCAATGAATTCCACCATTCTGTCTTCCAGGTCACTTATCCATTCTTCTGCCTCAGTTAGTCTGCTATTGATTCCTTCTAGTGTATTTTTCATTTCAGTTATTGTAGTGTTCATCTCTGTTTGTTTGTTCTTTAGTTCTTCTAGGTCTTTGTTAAACATTTCTTGCATCTTCTCAATCTTTGCTTCCATTCTTTTTTCCGAGGTCCTGGATCATCTTCACTATCATTATTCTGAATTCCTTTTCTGGATGGTTGCCTATCTCCACTTCACTTAATTGTTTTTCTAGGGTTTTATCTCTTTCCTTCATCTGGTACATATCCCTCTGCCTTTTCATCTTGTCTATCTTTCTGTGAATGTGGTTTTTGTTTCACAGGCTGCAGGATTATAGTTCTTCTTGCTTCTGCTGTCTGCCCTCTGGTGGATGAGGCTATCTAAGAGGCTTGTGCAAGTTTCCTGATGGGAGGGACTGGTGGTGGGTAGAGCTGACTGTTGCTCTTGTGGGCAGAACTCAGTACAACTTTAATCCACTTGTCTGCTAATGGATGGGGCTGTGTTCCCTCCCTGTTGGTTGTTTGGCCTGAGGCGATCCAACACTGGAGCCTACCCGGGCTCTTTGGTGGGGCTATTGACAGACTCTGGGAGGGCTCACACCAAGGAGTACTTCCCGGAACTTCTGCTGCCAGTGTCCTTGTTCTCACGGTGAGACACAGCCACCCCCAGCCTCTGCAGGAGACCCTCCAACACTAGCTGATAGGTTTGGTTCAGTCTCCTATGGGGTCACTGCTCCTTCTCCTGGGTCCTGATGAGCACACTACTGTGTGTGCTCTCCAAAGTTGAGTCTGTGTCCCCCAGTCCTGTCGAAGTCCTGCAATCAAATCCCACTAGCCTTCAAAGTCTGATTCTCTAGGAATTCCTCCTCCCGTTGCCAGACCCCCAGGTTAGGAAATCTGACGTGGGGCTCAGATCCTTAAATCCAGTGGGTGGACTTCTGTGGTATAAGTGTTCTTCAGTTTGTGAGTTACCAACCCAGCAGTTATGGGATTTGATTTTATTGTGATTGCACCCCTCCTACCATCTCATTGTGGCTTGTCCTTTGTCTTTGGATGTGGGGTATCTTTTTTGGTAAGTTCTAGTGTCTTCTTGTCGATGATTGTTCAGCAGTTAGTTGTGATTCCGGAGCTCCTGCAAGAGGGAGTGAGAGTACGTCCTTCTACTCCGCCATCTTGAACCAATCTCTGTAACTAGGTTTTTGAGATTAACGAAAATCTCTTAAAATTCTCTTGCAAATTGTTGAAAATCGTATTTTCTTTAATGTTTGCAGAGTATTACATATCTTCAGAGGTCTATAAAATTCCTTATTCTAATTTCTGTTTTTAAATGAGAAGCAGAGATAGTAATGTATTTATACTGTAGAATTTTTTTTTAATTTCATTTGAAATCTTATTCAAAAAGTGTGAGACAGTTCTTAATGGAAAATTCAAAATGTACAACAGATACAGAATTTATAGCAGCACTTTCATTTGGTTAAAGAAGATAAATACTTGGATATGTTCATTCAATAAGTATAGATTAAAGCCTGACCATTTAGGAAGAAATCAAAACACCTCTCTCAATTCTTTTCTTCTTTTTATACTCCTTCCCTTTCCCTCTCTCTTTTTACATGTAAATTTCTTATGCCATTGGAGATGACATTCATTTATATTTCACATTTACTCTAGAAAAAGAAATATTATGCAATATTAGCATGTACTCTCACAAACTAAGAACTACATGTTAGATTCTTAGTAATGGGTAAGGATTAACTAAAAATTGCTTCTGGTTAAAATCTGTAATTTTTATTTTAATGTATTTTTCTATTGCGTTTTCTTGAGTGCTGCAGTATTCTGATAGTTTTTTTTGCATCTAAACAACATTCCATAATAGAAAGAGATAAGTATTAAAATGTGAAGAGAATTTTGTGAGGTTCTTGACAAATATAAATTTAATGACAGAAATCCTGATTGGAGATAAATTTTTCTCAGAAACATAATGCCATATATTCAATGTTGAATGAAGTATGGTTTGTAAAACTCAGCGTGGTATTCTAAAGAAGCTAGATTATATAACAAGCATAACTATTTTTATATTATTTTCTCAAATTTCATCTGTTTATAGCTACTATTCACAAGTAATATTTGGTAACACACAGTGT
This sequence comes from Delphinus delphis, assembly GCF_949987515.2. NCBI lineage: Eukaryota > Metazoa > Chordata > Mammalia > Artiodactyla > Delphinidae > Delphinus > Delphinus delphis. The sequence goes on from NC_082690.1 coordinate 81,087,715, forward strand.
CATATGCAGGAATACTAAGAGATAGTTTAAATCTAATTTTTTTAATTTATTTTTTTAACATCTTTATTGGAGTATAATTGCTTTACAATGGTGTGTTAGTTTGTGCTCTGTAACAAAGTGAATCAGCTATACACATACACACTTCCCATATCTCTTCCCTCTTGTGTCTCCCTCCCTCCCACCCTCCCTATCCCACCCCTCTAGGTGGTCACAAACCACCGAGCTGATCTCCCTGTACTATACGGCTGCTTCCCACTAACTATCTATTTTATGTTTGGTAGTGTATATATGTCCATGCCACTCTCTCACTTTGTCACAGCTTACCCTTCCCCTTCCCCATATCCTCAGGTCCATTCTCTAGTAGGTCTGTGTCTTTACTCCTATCTTACCCATAGGTTCTTCAAGACCTTTTTTTTCTTTTTCTTAGATTCCATGTGTCAGCATACAGTATTTGTTTTTCTCTTTCTTACTTACTTCACTCTCTATGACAGACTCTAGGTCCATCCACCTCACTAAAAATATCTCAATTTCGTTTCTTTTTATGGCTGAGTAATATTCCATCGTATATATGTGCCACATCTTCTTTATCCATTCATCCGATGATAGACACTTAGGTTGCTTCCATGTCCTGGCTATTGTAAATAGAGCTGCAATGAACATTTTGGTACATGACTCTTTTTAAATTATGGTTTTCTCAGGGTATACGTACAGTACTGGGATTGCTGGGTTGTATGGTAGTTCTATTTTTAGTATTTTAAGGAACCTCCATACTGTTCTCCATAGTGGCGGTATCAATTTACATTCCCACCAACAGTGAAAGAGTGTTCCATTTTCTCCGCAACCTCGCCAGCATTTATTGTTTCTAGATTTTTTGATGATGGCCATTCTGACCGGTGAGAGATGATATCTCATTGTAGTTTTTATTAGCATTTCTCTAATGATTAATGATGTTGAGCATTCTTTCATGTGTTTGTTGGCAATCTGTATATCTTCTTTGCAGAAATGTCTATTTAGGTCTTCTGCCCATTTTTGGATTGGGTTTTTTTTTTTTTTTTTTTTTTTTTTGATATTGAGCTGCATGAGCTGCTTGTAAATCTTGGAGATTAATCCTTTATCAGTTGCTTCATTTGCAAATATTTTCCCCCACTCTGAGGGTTGTCTTTTGGTCTTGTTTCCTTTGCTGTGCAAAAGCTTTTAAGTTTCATTAGGTCCCATTTGTTTATTTTTGTTTTTATTTCCATTTCTCTAGGAGATGGGTTGAAAGGATCTTGCTTTGATGTATATCATAGAGTGTTCTGCCTATGTTTTCCTCTAAGATCTAAGAGTTTGATAGTGTCTGGCCTTACATTTAGGCCTTTAATCCATTTTGAGTTTATTTTTGTGTATGGTGTTAGGGAGTGTTCTAATTTCATACTTTTATATGTACTTGTCCAATTTTCCCAGCACCAGTTATTTAAGAGGCTGTCTTTTCTCCACTGTATATTCTTGCATCCTTTATTAAAGATAAAGTGCCCATATGTGTGTGGGTTTATCTCTGGGCTTTCTATCCTGGTCCATTGATCTATCTTTCTGTTTTTGTGCCAGTACTGTCTTGATTATTGTAGCTTTGTAGTATAGTCTGAAGTCAGGGAGCCTGATTCCTCCAGCTCCATTTTTTGTTCTCAGGATTGCTTTGGCTATTCGGGGTCTTTGTGAAATTTTTTGTTCTAGGTCTGTGAAAAATGCCAGTGGTAGTTTGATAGGGATTGCATTGAATCTGTAGATTGCTTTGGTAGTAGAGTCATTTTCACAATGTTGATTCTTTGAATCCAAGAACATGGTATATCTCCCCATCTATTTGTATCATCTTTAATTTCTTTCAGCAGTGTCTTATAATTCTCTGCATGCAGGTCTTTTGTCTCCTTAGGTAGGTTCATCCCTAGATATTTTATTCTTTTTTGTTGCAATGGTAAATGGGAGTGTTTTCTTAATTTCGCTTTCAGATTATTCATCATTAGTGTATAGAAATGCCAGAGAATTCTGTGCATTAATTTTGTATCTTGCTACTTTACTAAATTCATTGATTAGTTCGTAGTTTTCTGGTAGCATCTTTAGCATTCTCTATGTAGAGTATCATGTCATCCGCGAACAGTGACAGCTTTACTTATTCTTTTGCAATTTGGATTCCTTTTATTTCTTTTCTAATTGCTGTGGCTAAAACTTCCAAAACTATGTTGAGTAATAGTGGTGAGAGGGCTTCCCTGGTGGTGCAGTGGTTGGGAGTCCACCAGCTGATGCAGGGGACACGTGTTCGTGCTGCGGTCTGGGAGGATCCCACATGCCGCGGAGCGGCTGGGCCCGTGAGCCATGGCCGCTGAGCCTGCGCGTCCAGCGCCTGTGCTCCACAATGGGAGAGGCCACAGCAGTGAGAGGCCCGCGTACCGCAAAAAAAAAAAAAAAAAAATTAAAAAATAAAAAAAAATAGTGGTGAGAGTGGGCAACCTTGTGTTCTTCCTGATCTCAGTGGAAATGGTTTCAGTTTTTCACCATTGAGGACGGTGTTGGCTGTGGGTTTGTCATATATGGCCTTTATTATGTTGAGGAAAGTTCCCTCTATGCCTACTTTCTGCAGGTTTTTTTTCAGAAATGCATGTTGAATTTTCTCGAAAGCTTTCTCTGCATCTGTTGAGATGATCATATTTTTTTCTCCTTCAATTTGTTAATATGGTGTATCACGTTGGTTGATTTTCATATATTGAAGAGTCCTTGCATTCCTGGAATAAACCCCACTTGATCATGGTGTATGATCCTTTTAATGTGCTGTTGGATTCTGTTTACTAGTATTTTGTTGAGGATTTTTGCATCTATGTTCATCAGTGATATTGGCCTGTAGTTTTCCTTATTTGTGACAGCTTTGTCTGGTTTTGGTATCAGGGTGATGGTGGCCTTGTAGAATGAGTTTTGGAGTGTTCCTCCCTCTGCTGTATTTTGAAAGATTTTGAGAAGGATAGGTGTTAGCTCTTCTCTAAATGTTTGATAGAATTCGCCTGTGAAGCCATCTGGTCCTGGACTTTCGTTTGTTGGAAGATTTTTAATCACACTTTCAATTTCAGTGCTTGTGATTGGTCTGTTCATATTTTCTTTTTCTTCCTGGTTCAGTCTTGGCAGGTTGTGCGTTTCTAAGAATTTGTCCATTTCTTCCAGGTTGTGCATTTTTTTGGCATATAGTTGATTGTGGTAATCTCTCATGATCCTTTGTATTTATGCAGTGTCAGTTGTTTTTTCTCCTTTTTCACTTCTGGTTCTGTTGATTTGAATCTTCTCCCTTGTTTTCTTGATGAGTCTGGCTAATGGTTTATCAATTTTGTTTATCTTCTCAAAGAACCATCTTTTAGTTTTATTGATCTATTATTTCCTTCATTTCTTTTTCATTTATTTCTGATCTGATTTTTATGATATCTTTCCTTCTGCTAACTTTGGGGTTTTTTATTCTTTCTCTAATTGCTTTAGGTGCAAGGTTAGGTTGTTTATTCGAGATGTTCCCTGTTTCTTAAGGTAGGATTGTATTGCTATAAACTTCCCTCTTAGAACTGCTTTTGCTGCATCCCATAGGCTTTGTGTCGTCGTGTCTCCATTGTCATTTGTTTCTAGGTATTTTTTGATTTCCAGTTTGATTTCTTCAGTGATCACTTGGTTAATGAGTAGTGTATTGTTTAGCCTCCATGTGTTTGTATTTTTTACAGATCTTTTCCTGTAATTGATATCTAGTCTCATAGTGTAATGGTCGGAAAAAATACTTGATGCCATTTCAGTTTTCTTAAATTTACCAAGGCTTGATTTGTTACCCAAGATATGATCTATCCTGGAGAATGTTCCATGAGCAGTTGAGAAAAATGTGTATTCTGTTGTTTTTGGATAGAATGTCCTATAAATATCTATTAAGTCCATCTTGTTTAATATATCATTTAAAGCTTGTGTTTCCTTATTTATTTTCATTTTGGATGATCTGTCCATTGGTGAAAGTGGGGTGTTAAAGTCCCCTACTATGATTGTGTTACTGACAATTTCCCCTTTTATGGCTGTTAGTATTTGCCTTATATATTGAGGTGCTCCTATGTTGGGTGCATAAATATTTACAATTGTTATATCTTCTTCTTGGATCGATCCCTTGATCATTATGTAATGTCCTCTTTGTGTCTTGTAATAGCGTTTATGTTAAAGTCTGTTTTGTCTGATATGAGAATTGCTACTCCAGCTTTCTTTTGATTTCCATTTGCAGGGAATATCTTTTTCCATCCCCTCACACTCAGTCTGTATGTGTCCCTAGGTCTGAAGTGGGTCTCTTGTAGACAGCATATCTACAGGTCTTGTTTTTTGTATCCGTTCAGCCAGTCTGTGTCTTTTGGTGGGAGCATTTAATCCATTTAAATTTAAGGTAATTATCAATATGTGTGTTCCTATTACCATTTTCTTAATTGTTTTGGGTTTGTTATTGTAGGTCTTTTCCTTCTCTTGTGTTTCTTGGCTGGAGAAGTTCCTTTAGCATTTGTTGTAAAGCTGGTTTGGTGGTGCTGAACTCTCTCAGCTTTTGCTTGTCTGGTAAGGTTTTAATTTCTCCATCAAATCTGAATGAGATCCTTGCTGGGTGGAGTAATCTTGGTTGTAGGTTTTTCTCCTTCTTCACTTTAAACATTTCCTGGCACTTCTTTCTGGCTTGCAGTGTTTCTGCTGAAAGATCAGCTGTTAACCTTATGGGGATTCCCATTTGTGTTATTTGTTGTTTTTCCCTTGCTGCTTTTAATATGTTTTCTTTGTATTTAATTTTTGATAGTTTGATTAATATGTTTCTTGGTGTGTTTCTCCTTGGATTTATCCTGTATGGGACTCTCTGTGCTTCCTGGACTCGATTAACTATTTCCTTTCCCATATTAGTGAAGTTTTCAACTATAATCTCTTCAAATATTTTCTCAGTCCCTTTCTTTTTCTCTTCTTCTTCTGGGACCCCTGTAATTCGAATGTTGGTGCATTTAATATTGTCCCAGAGTTCTCTGAGACTGTCCTCAGTTCTTTTCATTCTTTTTTCATTTCTTTTTTGAGTGCTGCAGTATTCTGATAGATTTTTTGTTTCTGAACAACATTCCATAATAGAAAGAGATAAGTATTAAAATGTAAAGGGAACTTTGTGAGGTTCTTGACAAATATAAATTTAATGACAGAAATCCTGATTAGAGATAAATTTTTCTCAGAACCACAATGCCCTATGTTCAATGTTGAATGAAGTATGGTTTGTAAAACTCAGCATGATATTCTAAATAAGCTATATTGTATAACAAGCATAACTATTTTTATATTATTTTCTCAAAATTCATCTGTTTATAGCTACTATCCCCAACTAATATTTGGTAACACACAGCGTGATCTGCAGGAATACTAAGAGATAGTTTAAATGTAAATTCTTTTTTGTCTTGTTACAACCTAAATTTTCAAAAGCATTAAAACTTCAATAGAATTAATTAATGCAAGAGCAGTGATGATATTTCATAATACTTATCATTTAGGTGGACCTTATAATTCTTCACAGAGGTTTTGGCCACCTCACTCTCTTCTCACATAATTTACCAAGATTGTTAGACATCAAAGTAAAGAAATGAAATGTAATGCTCTGTTATGCAAAGTAGAAGTTTGCCTTTTTGGTAATGTAACATTTCCTTAGGCAATTCTTTACCTTAAATACAGGGTATTTAAGGACAGATTTTCTGCCATTAGCATATGCCCTATTAAATATATCACTGCCCAGATGTTAGAATACAAAGCTGAAATCAAACAAGAGGACATGCTCCATTTCTGATTCTTGAGTAATAGCTTCTGTTCATTAAACTCTATCTTTATGTTTGGCCAGTAATACTTGTCTGCCGTGCAGAAGGTGAGGATCTGTATTGTTAAACAATCAAATGGTATGATTCCTCATTCTTTCACGTGGAAAAGCATTATCATCCAACTCTTGCTAAATTGAGGGCAAGGTTGTAAATAAAACCATTGGCTTTGGAGTCAGAAAAACGAGCTTGAATTCCAGGTTTGAATATATTAGCTGAATAGCTCTGTAGTGTCCTGAATCCTCATTTATTTCACTTCAAAATGAGTACAGTATTGGTACTTTCTCATCAGGTTACTATGAATCAAATAGGAAATACTCAGTAAATATTTATGAGTTAACTTTAAGTCATAATTACCACAATGTAACTCACATTTCTGGACACCATGGTTAAGGAGGTATGTACTTTTATCCTGGTAGTTTTAAGTGCAGCCTCTGCATCACTAGCAGTAGTTGATTGGGTTTATGGTCGGTTTATTATTTGGGAATTTTATTCCTATTTGATATTTATTTAACACCCGCGTGTTTGCTATACCTTGACAAGGCCTATAAAACACACAGTCATTGCCCTTGTGGAGTTTCCATTTATAAGAAAACAAACTGGGAAGAAACGAACCAGTTGCTCAAGGTATTTGACATTCATTTAGGTCAGAGAATGTTATTTGTCCTACACTTCCATATCAGTAAGTGTCCAACCTAAGTGGTCCTTTTAGTAAGATTCTCCAAAATACATTTTGAGGAGGGAAAATGAGTATTTTATGATATATGAGATGGAAGATTTCTAAAGGAGTATTTAAGAAGTTTCCTATTTCTGCACTCTAAAGTCAATGCAGAGATACTAAAGGACCAATAAAGTGTGTATGTTGCAGGTGTTCAGGAGAAAATAACATGAAACGTAAATAGACAGTTCACACTTAGAATGAGCTGATGATCTTCTCTTGCAGCACCACTGAAACATATATTATTAGAACTGGATCTATGTAATTCCCACCCACTTACCTTTGTCTCAGAATTTATAAATCTCTTACTTTATCTCCATTTTGTACTCCTGTTTCTCATCAGATAGCTTATCCTGACTCCTTTTCTTTCTGTCTTCTCTAGGACTTAGTTCAGTCAATTTTCTTGCCCTCTTCAGTCTTGAATCCATTATCCACTGGTATCTTTCCTTCAGTCTACAAACATATTCAAAAGTGAACCATGCTAAAAGCAAATCATAGTAACTAAAATCTCTCCTTGACTCTGTTTTCCTTACCAAAATAACCCCCATCATTCTGTTTTCTTTCATATCTTGACCTCCTAAAGAAAGTCTCCAACTCTTCATCTATATTTCACTTATCCAATTCCAGTATACTCTCTATAGAAACTATTCTCTTAAGTATTAATGGTGACTTCTTAATTACTAGGCCCTGTATCCTAATCTCCCTCTTCACTTTTCTGATCTCTTCAGCATTTGATAATGTTCATCTATCCTTCCATAAAAATCTGTTCTCCATTGTATTCTCCAAAATCACTCCTGTAGCTTTTTCTCTCTAACTCTGATTCCTTGACTAAATCCTCTTTCTATGTCCCATAAAGCCAGACCATGTTTCCTGTGAGTTGTTCACAAGGTATAGGTAGTTCTAAGGATGTGCATTTAGTGAAGGCAGTACTGTGAAAATTACTCCATGATCATCCATGGAGTAGATGAGAGATGAGTATCCTGCCAAGATAACAGACAGTGGAAATAACAGAGATTGGAGTCTTCCTGGAAGTTAAAATTGACATCAAATTAAGTAAGGTGTGTCCTGGACTTCCCTGGTGATGCAGTGGTTAAGAATCTGCCTGGCAATGCAGGGGACATGGGTTCAAGCCCTGACCTGGGAAGGTCCCACATACCGCTGAGCAACTAAGCCCATGCACCACAACTACTGAGCCTGCGCTCTAGAGCCTGTGAGCCACAACTACTGAGCCTGCATGCGCCACAACTACTGAAGCCCATGCACCTAGAGCCCGTGCTCCGCAGCAAGAGAAGCCACCGCAATGAGAAGCCCATGCACCACAATGAAAAGTAACCCCTGCTCGCCGCAACTAGAGAAGGTCTGTGTGCAGCAACGAAGACCCCACACAGCCAAAAATAAATAAATAAAATAATTTTTTTTTAAAGTAATGTGTGTACCAATAACCAGGACTTCAGCTTTGGTAATGGCAAACAATAATTTGGACCAACCATCCCACTCAGAGCAACTAGAAAACCTAGAAAAGATTTTTTTAATAAGAATTCACTTTGAAAGCACCAGAGGGTTAATAAGGCAGTGAAAAATATCCAGGAGAAGAAGGAAACCCAAAGAGGTTAGCCCAGCATTTGTAGCTGCCAGTTGCCAATTCCAGAAGTGGCAGCTGAGAAACTAAACAGAACTTCTGATGACAGTCTTTAGGGAGTACAGGTGAACTCAAAGCCAACTGGACCTTGAAGGAACTGAAGCTCAGTTTCAAATTATCTTAGTCCTTGAATTGGATTAAATTGATCCTGGATGCTAGAGTTCCTAAATGCCTCATAAAAGCAATTTTAGATACTCTTTTGGGAAAAACAAATTCTTACACACAAATCATTTCAGTAATATTTCATATTTAGTGTCCATCACTAAATCAGAAATTAGTCAGTCATGAGGAGACAAAGCATGATTTTTAAAAGAGAGAAAAATCCAGGTAATAAAACGCACTAGGGCAGGGGGGTATTCAGACAAATGCTGTAAATATGTTCAAGGAAAATAAACTGGAAACTATAAAGAATAAAACAAAAATTATAGAACTGAAAAATATAGTACCCAAGCTTATGAACTCAGTGGACTGGTTTATGAGCAGATTTTACACAGCTAAAGATAAATAGTGAACTAGAAGTTATTTCAGAAGGAAATATCCAGAATAAAGCATGGAGACAAAAAGAAAAAAAAAAAGAGTACAAGAGGCATTGGAGTTACAATGAGAAGTCTAATTCATGTGTAATTAGAATCCCAAAAGGAGAAATAAAATAGAACAGAAGCCACATTTGGATAGAGAATGGCTGAGAATGTCCCCAAACTGATGAAAGACATCAAGTTACAGTTTCAAGGACCCCCAAAACTTCCTAGGAACAGCATCTTAAAACCCACTGGAAGCCAAAATCGTAGGCAATGCACATTCTCAGGGAATATGGCTCACATAATCTTTTGAGGGGAGGGGGTACTGATGGAATCCAGCAAACCAAAATACAAAACAAAATATCAGTTAAGGGAGAAGTTTGATAAAATGTACTAGGATAAGCTTTGAATGCATGTAAATACAGAACTAAGAGTAAACAACCGTGGGAATTATTGCTACGGATCAGAATGCAAACATAAGTCTTGAGAATGTAAAATTAACAGAACTCACCAAAGGTATGAGTTTAAGAGGTCTGTTACATTGATGTGTGTTTCAGTTTTTGTGCCAGTACCATGCTGTTTTTATTACTGTAGCTTTGTAGTATAGTCTGAAGTTAGGAAGTGTGATACCTCCAGCTTTGTTCTTTTTTCTCAAGATTGCCTTGGTCATTCAGGGTCTTTTGTGATTCCATATAAATGTTATGATTATTTGTTCTAGTTCTATGAAAAATATCATGGGTATTTTGATAGAGATTGCATTAAATCTGTAGATTGCTTTGGGCACTCTGGACACTTTAACAATATTAATTCTTCCAATCCATTTCTTTCTATTGCTTTCAAATTGCTTCATCTCAACATCACTAATCATCAGAAAAATGCATATCAAAACCAGAATGAGATATCACCTCACACCTGTCAGAGTGGCTATCATAAAAAAGACCACAAATAACAAATGTTGGCAAGGATGTGAAAAAAAGGGAAGGTTTATACACTGTTAGTGGAAATGTAAATTAGTGCAGCCACTGTGAAAAACAGTATGGAGTTTTCTCAAAAAACTAAAAGTAAAGCTGCCATATGATCCAACAATGTCACTGCTGGTATATATCTGAAAAAAATGAAAACAATAATTCGAAAAAATATATGCACCCCAATGTTCATGGCAGCATTATTTACAATAGCCAAGATATGGACACAACCTAAGTGTCCACCAATAGAAGAATGGATAAAGAAGATGTGAGGTAGATATATAGATAGGTGTGTGTGTGTGTGTATATATATATATATATATATATATATATATATATATATCACATGGAATATTACTATATATATCTATATATCACACATGGAATATTACTCAACCATGAAAAAGAATTAAATTGTGCCATTTGCAAAAGTGTGGTTGGACCTAGAGAGTACTATGCTTAGTGAAATATTAGATAAAGACAAATACTATATGTTATCACTTATATGTGGAATCTTAAAAATAAATATGTATATATAAAAACAGATGCACAAATATGGAGAACACACTAGTGATTATCAGTAGGGAGAGGAAATGAGGGAGGAGCAGGATAGGGGTATGGGATTAAGAGATACAAACTACTATGTATAAAATAGATGAGCAACAAGGGTATATTGTACGGCACAGGGAAATATAGCCACTATTTTTAATAACTTTAAATGAAGTATCTATAAAAATATTGGATCACTATGTTGTACACCTGGAACTAATATAATATTGTAAATCAACTATACTTCAAATAAGTAAATATTAAAAATGAAAGAAAATGTCTACTGGAGGGGACTATTCAACTCATGGAACTTTCACTCAAACGACAGTAAACATCTTACATTTCTGCACAGTGCTGATATGGTAAGAAAAAAAGAATATGTCCTCTTCTTGGATTTACATATATCGTTTATGATTTTGCTTTTCTCTTTTTAATGGCACCATACCTACTTCTTCTAATCTATAAATTATAGTTTTCACACAGAAATCTCTCTGATGATGATGAAAACCATGTTTAAGAGCCAGCCAGATGACTTTCGCATTTTCTGTTTTGTACATACATATATGATTTTCATGGGGTAGGGAGGGGTTAGGGAGAAGGGGAAAAAAACAACTATCATGAATGTTGAACCTGTCTAGTTATTCTAGAATCTATCATTGTTCCTTTGAAGAAATTCAACATTTGCCTTACAACCAGAGAATAAACATCAGCTGCTAGAGAAAGCTATTGAATTTCAAAATCCCTTTGAAATGTCACGTTAACCTGTTTAACTTTCAGTCAGTTCTTTAAAGCACCAAACATTTCCTGATGACTCCCAGATCTAAGACTGCTTATATTTCTCTAACTTAAAAGTTTGTTTCCTTCACTTGCAAACGAACTGTGGTGAATGAATCAGCGCTGTTTAGACCTGGGAGAAGTGTATCACAGCTGCAATCTGTGTGCAATCGTTCTGCAGGTTAGTTCAATTTGTGAACATTGAACAGGGTCAAATGTAAAATCTGGTCATTTGACTAAAACTACATGGCTCTGGCCTTTTATTTAGCTCTCCATTAAATTTTAATCTTTAAAGCTGTATTTGTTTCACTTACTATCTTTCATTCTGAGATATGTAGAAATCAGGCAACCATTAATTTATTATTTGACTCAGCAACATCTATTGAGTGTCTGTTTGCTAGGTGCTGGGGGTAAAAGTGAAAAGAAATGGTGTGCCCCTTGTTCTTGAAGAACCACATTATAGTATAAACTGAGACAGTTATGTAAGTTCTGAAAAGTTAGAATATAACAGACTAAATACTATAATAGAGGTTAAAATTCTATAAGAACACAAAGGAATGAATAAATGAATGAAGTTTTCTTCTTCCAGGCAGAACTGGATTTATGGTCAGCCCTTCATATCTGTGGGTTCTGTATCTGTATCCAACCAACCTTGGGTCGAAAATATTTGGTAAAAAAAATAACCAGAAAGTTGTAAAAAGCAAAATTTGTATTTGCCTCATTCAGGAAACTACATAGTATTCACACTGTATTACGTATTATAAGTAATCTAGAGATTATTTAAAGTATACAAGAGGATGTACAAATACTATGCCACTTTGTATAAGGAATTTGAGCATCCATAGATTTTGGTATCCGTGAGGGTCCTGGAACCAATCGCCCATGGATACCAAGGGATGTATAACTGATCCTTTTAGTGTGAGAGCAATAGGAATTGTGTGCTGAATCATCAGTAGCTTTGTTTCCTGGGACGTAATATCAGGTGGCCTTTCCTTGTAATGTCATTAATAGTCTTCCTGCCTTACACTTATTGTTAGTTATACTTGTTCTTTGAACTTTATGAACTTTGATTTCCATGACCCGTGAATGCACATTATTGAGAAGACTAATATTCTTAGACATGGATGGCCACCTAACAGTAATTGTGGTATAACCTATCTGAATGAGCCATTTCATCCTAGAATTAGAATTCTTAATATTTTGGAAGTCATTGTCTTTTTTGAGAATCTAATTAAAATTAGAGTCTCTCTATATGAAAAAGCACATACACATTAATTTTGTATAATATCAAGGGGTTTATAAAACACCCTCATGTCTATAATGGGCTCCAGTTCAATGACTTGCACTAGAGAAACATCTCGATACAAGCCATATTTCCCAAATCTGACCCTGTGACAGTCAAAGGATAAATGTTGACAATTTCTACCTATTAAACTCATTTGGCTCATTCATTCCTGATGCTTCAAGTTTCCTACTTTGTTTTAGAGGATTCCAATCTTGGCATCAACCAACCCGGGCAGTGTCCCAGTAAGGCTAATCTGGGCTCCTGTAGGAGTTTTGTGCTAGACACAAAGAATAGAAGGGATGAAATGATTTCTGAGGGTCTGAGTAGATCAAATACTCCAGACTAGTGCTGTCCGATAGAAATATAATGCAAGCCACCAATTTGAGCCACGTTGTAATTTTAAATTTTGAGAAGCCACATTGAGAAAAGTAAAAGAGAATAATTGAAATTAATTTTAATAGTATAATCTAGTTAAACTAATATATCCAATATATTTTAACATATAATCAACATAAAAATAAGATAGTTTACATTCCTTTTTTTTATACTAAGTCCTTAAAATCCAGTATGTGTTTTACACTTACAGCACATCTCAATTTGGACTTGCTACATTTCAAGAATTATAGGTTCTTGAAAGCTATAGGTGTCTAGTAGCTACCATATTGGACAGCACAGTTTTAAATCTGGAATAAATGTCAATTTTTCTGTATATCTGGCTTTTTATATCAGTGATCAGCTTTTCACCTTTCAAAAAACCCTCTCCCCCATAATAACTGTCTGGTAATAAATGAATAAACAGTTTCTTCTATTGTACTGTATCACACATGGAGGAGGATATAAGCCATACCCCCTGAAGTCATGCAGTGCAGTGATTCTGACAATGAAGAAGTTACATCTTTTCATTCCTCTTCTGTAATGGGCCAGTGGATTTTGTGCAGCTACAAAACAGCCTTAAAAATAAAATAACCCAAACAGATCTTTGTACCCACATCCAAAATCAAGCAAATTCATTCTAACATCCTCTCTCAAAATTGTTTCAGCCTGACTATACCAGGGTTGCCGTTCAGATCAGCATTAAAAATTGAGTGTGAATTCTGGGTAAATCGGTGCATTCCTGATGAGGAGCAAGTAACCACAGCATATATGAAACCAGGAATGGTGCTTATAATGAAAGATATTTAAAGTTAATGATTATTCTTTTAAAGGGGGATGGGAATTCTCTCCCCATCCCCTTCACCACACAAAAAAATATTGCTATCTTATTCAGGTATTATAGAGCATTTACCTGAATAGTCTTGAAGACTAAATGCCAAAACTGCAGTTCATATGCAGCAGCTATTTTACAGAGACATCTTTAGCATGATTCCTCAGTTAAACTACTTCTTATATGCATTTCATTTTTAGAATAACAATTTTCTTGCCATCAAATGGAAAAACTTCCCCCCAATTTTTCCAGGCACCATTTTTTTTTTTTTAATCCAGTGAAGTGCTCTGTTTTGTTTTTAAATGGCATCATTTGGAACAGACACATCATCCTTTGAGGAAAGGACACACTGTTAAGTTTGTTAAAAGCTATAATGGGCATCTTGAATCTTTTTCTCAGAGGTAAAAAAACCCCTCATGCTAGCAGTTAATAATCATTAATAAGAATTTTTTAAAATAATGGCTACAATATTGTAGTGTTAATTGCATTACTCACTGAAAGAAATGCAATGAGTCATAGTTTATAGTTGTTACTTATGCAATTTGGAGAACTTTTTAGGCACTTGATAAAGAATGAGGGGACTCCAAACCGGGTAAAATGAGTCTAGAAAAATAATTTCCTTTCTTTAATAAGGTTTAGGAAATTTGCAATTAAGAAGTCTAAAGCAACCTGAAAATGCAGCATGGATTCATAGTCTTTTCAAACTCAACAGGACCTCAACAGGATCAGTTGATTTCAATTGTTCCCAACCTTTTCAAAATCAAAGACACTTGGGACTTCCCTGGTGGTGCAGTGGTAAAGAATCCACCTGCCAAAGCATGGGACACGGGTTCGAGCCCTGGTCAGGGAAGATCCCACATGCCGCAGAGCGACTAAGCCCGTGTGCCACAACTACTGAGCCTGCGCTCTAGAGCCCGCGCTCTAGAGCCCACGAGGCACAACAACTGAAGCCCACGCTCCTAGAGCCTGTGCTCCACAGCAGGAGAAGCCACTACAATGAGAAGCCCACGCACCACAACAAAGAGTAGTCCCCACTCGCCGCAACTAGAGAAAGCCTGTGCGCAGCAACGAAGACCCAACGCAGCCAAAAATTTATTAAAAAAAAAAAAAATCGGACCCTTTTGCTATTCCTCATTACCAGCTTTTCCCACAACATGCACCTAATGTTTAAGGAAAAAAATGTGTTTTTCTACCAAATATAAATAAAGTTTATTTCCCTATTAGTGTAAAGCATATACAATTACAAAGCAGCTTCTGCTGAGTGTAAAACAATGTGTGTTACAATGATGGATCAAAATAATTCCAGAGAAAATGAGCACAGTTATGTGATATTTAAGTTAGCCTCCACAGATGGACCAGACAAAACACAGAAGACTTAACTACATTAAGAAGCCAAAGCAAGTTGGTGCATTCTCCAGGATTAGTTGTCCATGTTTATTTACTGCAGACTGATAAGTGTGCTCACAGCTCAGCTCAAAAATGCCAGATTCCTTAGTAACTAAAAGAATATTGATACTTCAAAAAGAACGAGGTGAAGTACTAAATGCTTGAATTTAAGCTCCTTCACACCTCTCCTTGTAATAACCTTCACCTCTTCTAACAGTTAAATCCTTTTCATCATCCAAAACTCAAATGTTCTGGCCATGAGAAGGCTGCCTCCTACTACAGGGAGCATAATTGACTAAGGGTCCAAGCTGCTGCTCTCTGAAGTTCATCCCTGCATTTGCACTGAGGCTGTGCCTACCGTGGGCTGCTTCCCACCAATAACTGAGTGAGGTAGGAATGCAAATACAGACCCATTTCTGAGAGATGGGGAGTACTTGACAGTCAGCTTTGACTGAAGGACTCACAAATGGCTCTGCTGAAACTTCCATCCAAACTTCCTTACCTCTCCTTACACAGAGTCAGACTTGCATCACAGTCTGATGGCTCTCCCAGACTTCTTCAGCTTCCTCCTTATTTCCTTTCATGCAGGTAGTTCTCTTAATAAACTCTGTGCACATTTAATTCTGGCTTGGAGTCTACTTCTCAGAGGGCCTGGACGAATACATCAGCTCAAATGGCTCTTTCAATTTCTCAAACTGCATGTGCTCATAACACTGTACAAAAGAAGAGGAAGTGGCCCATCATAATTTGGTCCCACATCATCTCCCCATCTGCCTTTACCATCTCTGTGTGTTCTAGGTACACCCAACTCACTACAGTGCTCAGCACTCTACACATCTGAAAATGTCTCCTATGCCTAAAATTACTTCCTCTGTAGTTATATAACAACTTCATTTTACCAGACTACATGCATATCATCTCCTTTGGTAAACCTTCCCTGACATCTCAGAGCAGAATTTAGAGTGTCCTCCTCTTGCACCCATATTTTACTTACTTTAGCTTTCATCATCTTGGCATTTTTAAAGATGAGCCAGTTGTTTTTTAGAATATCTTATTTAATTTATTAACACTTAT
The DNA here is from genome assembly GCF_949987515.2 of Delphinus delphis. Classification (NCBI taxonomy): domain Eukaryota; kingdom Metazoa; phylum Chordata; class Mammalia; order Artiodactyla; family Delphinidae; genus Delphinus; species Delphinus delphis. The sequence goes on from NC_082690.1 coordinate 81,103,679, forward strand.
ATTTTTATTTTTTATTTGGCCAGTTAGAGTCCCTTCAATTTTACTTCTGTGTTCTTTTGATACACCCTCATCCTTCTTTGAGCATTTCCTTAATTTCTGTTACCAAAGATGTTCCACGCTAATCATCTTCTTTGCCAGTTCCAGTACTGGATTCAGTCATTTCTTCAAGGAGTCCTGTTCATTTTACTATTTGAAACTAAGATATGATCACTAGGTGCTTATTACTACTGGGATGCCACTGTTTCCAAGCCCTTTTAGCAGATGGCTAGGAACTACACATACATTTATATTTATTTCTGTATCTATCTGTAATAACTATTTTTTAAATAATATCTGTTTTAAAAAGGAGAGAGCAGTCTTCAGGCTTAGAGTCTTCTGTAAGGAATCATATCTCTCTAGAATCTAATAACACTGTTAACAGTTTAATTGTGAATGTGTTTAAAGTTACCTGATCTATTTCTTTCCTTTAAATATATTTTTAAATGAGGAAAAAGTTACATATTTTATTAATAAATTTATTTATTTATTTATGGCTGTGTTGGGTCTTCATTGCTGTGCGCGGGTTTTCTTTAGTTGCGGTGAGCAGGGGCTACTCTTTGTTGCAGTGCATGGGCTTCTCATTGTCATGGCTTCTCTTGTGGAGCATGGGCTCTAGGAATGCAGGCTTCAGTAGTTGTGGCAGGTGAGCTCAGTAGTTGTGGCTTGCAGGCTCTAGAGCTCAGGCTCAGTAGTTGTGGCACACAGGCTTAGTTGCTCCGTGGCATGTGGGATCTTCCCAGGCCAGGGCTCGAATCCGTGTCCCTTACATTGGCAGGCAGATTCTTAACCACTGTGCCACCAGGGAAGCCCAAAAGTTACATATTTTAATCAGTAGTTCTGTATATATACCAGATTGAGATGTAGAACATTTTCATCTCCCTAGAAGTTGTCAGTCAATCTCCACCCTCTATAGGCATCCACTCTTCTGATATATATCAGAATTGGTTTTGCTTCCTTTGTAAATATTTTTAAGGAAAAATAAAAGTGATAATAAAATTAAATAAGATTATAAACGGTAAAGATGATGTGAGGAGTATAGAATAGCACAGAAGACATTGCATAAATGATGGGAGTTTGGCCACAATGGTTTGTTTCATGGACATCTTAGCCTTAGAAATGTTGCTGTTGCTGTTACGGAGATGGCCACCAATGGTATTCAAGCTATGGCCTTCCCACTCCACTCTTTCTATATGTACTCATCCTTTAAACATCTATTATATACCTACTATGTGCTATGTGATCCAGGGGCTGTAGATAAATAAGAAACAATGCCTGTACCCAAAATAGAGATGATCAGCATAACCTGATCCATGGAATTGTTTACAAATATGGCCACAAATTCTTGTGGCCACCTTATGGATGATGGTCAAAATTCACAAATCCACGGATATGCAGGAGGACAATTTTGGAGGCACTTGAAAGAAATGAGAAAAAAAGGAAAAGCAAAGAGGGTAGAATTCCTATTTTGTAATTTGCATATGGTTTTTAATAAATACAAATTGTTTTATTATAAAATTACATCTGGCATTAACAAAATAAAAGGGACAACCATACTCTACAACTTAAGCATATTAAACACCATATCAATCCAAATGTGCTGACACAGTTATTCCTCCCATGGTAAAATCCAGCTAGAAAGAAAATTAATTTGGATTGAAATTGTTTGGGTAAGAGCTAAATGGCGATACATTCCTTCTTTTACTCTACTTGTTTTTGCCTTCGTATACTTTTATTGTCCAGCAACTGGCTCAGTTTTGTACTGCAGTTAGCACATTGTGAAAGGCACAAAGAGGAACACAAAGTGGTGCTGTCAACCAGTCAACAGGTATTCCCTGACTGTCTGGGCCATGTTCCCACAGAGAAAAGGCTCTACTTAGGGGAATCAATTACGCTTACAATTTTTAATTTTACAATACTTTTGAGAGATAGGGATTATAAACTCCCACATAAACATTTCCTACATTAACTATTAAAATATATTCACACTAGGTCATTGGTTACCAAGCAACTTTTATTAACAAATATCACTAAATTCCCATATCCTACATGAATTTGAGAAGCTTAGCCGTTCTGCAAAGTGGAATAAATTCTACTAATTTCTCTTTACAGAGAATAGGGAAATGTCAGAAGGATCGACTTTACTTGTAAAACCTAATGAAATTTGAGACAGACTACTTAAAGCTATAAATTCAGAAACAATCATTTATCAATGCAAATAAATAAGCAACGTGAACATCTGGAATCTTTTTTCTAGCTCTTTGCCCTACTTCTCTATAACAGTATCTCAGTATCTGCCTCACTGGGATCAATGAGATAGTGAGTGTATGTGGGTGTGTGTGAGAGAGAGAGAACGATAGAGAGAGAGTGTATGTGGTTTGTAAAGCACGGCACAACTATCCAAGTGTAAAATCCTCATAAGTCTGTACACTTTGCTGTACAAAAACATAGTATAACACGTGTCCTTGCATTTGAGTATCGTTTAAGTGTAAACTTAAGACAGCTTAATGTGACAGAACAGTATTCAACACTCATGTATAATGGTGAATGAGGCATGACAGGAAATTTATAACAGCAGAATTATCATAGGCAGCCTTGAGAGGTCTTAAATATAGACAACTCATGGTTAGGAAGGCTCTAAAGCCAAAGCTTGAGAGAGACTAAGTCTTATAAGCTCTGTTGGAAGGCTCACTTGGCCTGGAGCCACGAAGCAAGTTACTTGTTCTCTTTGCCTTGATTTCCCTCACATGGATGTCATGGTTACAAAGGTGAAACTGGCTCTGTAGATGAACGTTATGAGACAGAGGGTAAGGTATAGATAGGGTAGTTCTTTGTGAAGTAATTTATTGTTCAATTTACATTAAGTGAACTTCATTTCTTTGCAAGTTGAGCTTGGGAATCTGAATTCTTTTAGGGATGCCCCAGGACCTAACCTCCACCTCTTCACAGCACAGGTGAGAAAATGCTGCCTGATCTTTCTTTTGGGGAAGAGGGACTGTTTAGGCAAAATGGTTAACTCATGAATCAGTCCACATGGCTCTCTTACTTTGGTACTCCTACAGGAACACAAGGCGAGAGGAGAGAACAGAGGGAGAATGGGATATTGGAGTAGTAAAGAAGTTGGCCATGTCCCTTTTCCCACTGCTAAGTTATAGACTTCTTGGGTCATTCCATACAAGAGAAGAGAGGAGCCTAAAATTGGATGAGAGATTGGATGTTGTTTTAGATTGATTTTTAATATTTGAAAATGATGCTGTTCTATTATTATCCAGAAATGGCCAGAAAAGCTATAGAATTGGCTTGAGAGGACAGAGAAGAAGGACCTAGTAGAATGGTTTGAGGACAGCAGTAGAAATAAAAAGTAAAACTGCCTTTATGGTTTCCTTCTTACTACAGCTCATTCAACAAACAGAAGCAAGAAGGGTCAGAGCAGTAAACATTGCTACCCATTCAGTGACATAGAACTTAAGGGAAAACAGTGAGTGGTGCTATAACTGGGTACATTTCTTTTCAATTTTACAAAACTTATTTTAAAATCAGTTTTGAACTTTTAATCCCTTCATGTATGTTTTGAGTTTGCCAAATTATGCTGCCAAGAAAAAGGTGCTGAGAACCACAGTGGAAGGGAATAGGAGACATGGAATTCAATGGAATATTGAGACTGAGCACAGATTTAAAAAATCATCAGCACAGAGGTGGTTGAGATGACCTTGTTTGCCTGTCCCTGGACCTGTTTTCAGTTTCGGCTTTAGATAGATGTAGTCGTATAATTTCATGCCTAGCTCACTGTTTTAAAGGTGGCTCTCTTGAAACATTTTGCAAAAATTCATACTTGTCAATAGATTCTGGAATTTTTCTGGGCCCTGTCAGTCTAAGGGCCTGGAAATTTCACTGAAGAATTCCATTTGAAGAATTTCATTTGTGTGACAATTTGGAACTATTTTGTAGGTTAAAGCTAGTTCTGCAAGACCAGGCCTTCTTGGTCTTTGGAGGAAATCCATCATTCAGTTGGTTAAAATTCCTGAGCATTGGTTTCTTCATTGCTAGAAAACCCACTAATACTTAACAGGTTTGTGGGAAGATCAAGACAAAAGAATATATACCATGGGCTACAGGGCCCCCCATGTTTTGGATTCTCCCTACCTGTCCAACTTTATCTCACACCATCTTTTTCCTTCACTCACTACCTTTCTGGCACACTAGCTGCCTTTCTCTTCCTCAAACACATGAGGCTATTTCCCACCCCAGGGCCTTTGCAAGTGTTCTTCTCTCTACATGTAATTTTTTATCCCTCTAGCTCTTTGCTCCATATCTTTCAGGCCTCCTCTCAATATGATCTTCTCAGTGAGGTCTTTTCTTGCCTTCTATCTAAGTTGCCTCTGCTGGATATTTAGTATCTCATAAGCTTGCTTGTATCTCTCATATCATTTTTTACACTCTGTAACTATATTGCCCATTTATGTATTTACTTTGTTGTTACCTGTCTTCTCCCTCTGAATTTCATGATATTTTTCATTGAAGCATAATGGACATGTAACGTTATATTAGTTTCAGGTGTACAACATAATAATCTGAGATTTGTATATATTGCAAAATGATCATAATAAATCTAGTTAACATCTGTCACCATACATTGTTCAAAATTATTTTTTCTCATGATGAGAACTTTTAAGATCTAGTGTCTTAACAAGTTTCAAATTTGCAACACAGTATTATTAACTATAGTCATCATGCTGTACATTACATCTCCATGACTTATTTATTTAATAACTGGAAGTTTGTATCTTTTGACCCCCTTCACCCGTTTCTCTGATTCCCCCCAGCCCCTCCCTCTGGCAACCACTGATCTGTTCTCTGTATCTATGAGCTCATTTTGTTTTTCTTTTTTAGATTCCACATGTAAATGAGATCATACCGTATTTGTCTTTCTCTGACTTATTCCACTTAGCATAATGCCCTCAAGTCTCATCACTATTGTAGCAAATGGGGAGATTTCATCCTTTTTATGGCTGAATAATATTCCACTGTGTATGTATGTATATACATGTATGTGTGTATATCACATTTTATCTATTTATCCATTGATAGACACTTAGCTTGTTTCCATATCTTGACTATGGTAAATAATGCTGCAGTGAACATGGAGGTGTATATATCTTTTCAAGTTAGTTTTTTCTGTTTTTTTTAGATAAACACTCAGAAGTGAAATTGCTGGATCATACAGTAGTTCAATTTTTAATTTTTGAGGAACCTCCATGTTGTTTTCCATAGTGGCCGCACCAGTTTACATTCCCACCAACAGTGCACAGGGTTCCCTTTTCTCTACATCCTAACCAACATTTGTTATTTCTTATCTTTTGATAACAGCCACTCTTACAGGTGTGAGATGACATCTCATTGTGGTTTTGATTTGTATTTCCCTGATGATTTGGATTCCAAGAACTTTGAGATAAAAAACCTTATCTGTCTTGTTTACTGCAGTGCCCAAGATAGCTAATACAGTGCCTGGCACACATTAGACACTCACTACATGTTTGTGGAATGAATGACAAATGTTAGATTGAACATTTTGAAATACTAAAAAAGTAAAGAAAAGTAGTTTATGCTCTTTCTGAGAAGAAATTGCACAGGCATATTTATATGAAGGCATAAAAAGGAGGTAGGAGAAAGGTCTCCCTATAGGAAAGGTTCTAAAGGCCAGGGTTTGTTTAGAAAGATAACCAAGCCAGAAGCTCTGACTGAGGTGGACAATGGCCTGGCATTCTCTGACCCCAAAGGTGGCTCCTTCAAAGCAGTGGCATGAATTCTCATTTGGCAGAGCATTTCAGACCAGATGAACCATGCCAAACCAAAGGGCTGGGAGCAAAAGCATCATTTTCATGATGTCATTTTGTAGAGCTATCTCGAATGATTTCACAGGTTAATACTAGTGTCTCTTGGTATTTAGAGCTAACTACCTTTAAGCCATAATTTGTCATCTTCAAATTAATCGGAGACCCAGATGGCATCCTGGCTGAACGAGGATGTGCTCCTAGGAAGAAGAGGCATTACCTGGCATGGCTGTGGCTGACACAGGCCCTGGTATACTGGCCTCAGGACTCATTTCTTGAGGAGACTGGGCACATTCAGCTCCACACTTGGGCCTGGTTCCATGGACATGTCCAGAACCTCACAGTTGCTAATACCATCCTGGCTCACTCCACACAGAACATTTTTTCTCTTTTTCATTTCCTGCTTCTGGTAGGCAGAACTTTTGCTTACAACTTTGGAAGGAGTATATCACTTATAGGCTGGTAGAATAGACTGAAGGACAGTAGACTTTGGATTTACACGTGGTTCTCTGGCTTTACCACTTGCAAATTCTACGATCTTTGCAAAATCACTTAACCTGACTGAGATTTTTCTCCTCTATAAATGCAGAAGATATCACTAAATAGAGTATTTCTGAGGATTCCATAAAATAGTATGTTTGAATGTGTTTGACACATAAATATTTCCTTTTCTTCTCCCTCTCTTTTTTCTTTCCCATGTAGTTGATGTATAATGTCTCTGGATACTGGCAGAACCAGCAGTAATGGTCAGAAACTGGTTCTCAAGCCATGTCGTTTTGATTTTACATCCCAGGATTCCCTGTCCACCTCTACGTTCACTGACTACACTAAGATATAGTGGGAGGTTCTAATGAAAGTAAGCCACAAATTAGGACTAAGTGACTTTGATCATCTTACCTAGTGCAGAGAAATCTTTATTTCTTTCTTTTAAATTTATTTAGTTTAATTTATTTATTTTGGGCTGCATTAGGGCTTTGTTGCTGCGTGCGGGCCTTCTCTAGTTGTGGCAAGTGGGGGCTATTCTTCGTCATGGTGTGCAGGCTTCTCACTGTGATGGCTTCTCTTGTTGCGGAGCACGGGCTCTAGGCACACGGGCTTCAGTAGTTGTGGCGCATGGGCTCAGTAGCTGTGGCTCACGGGCTGTAGAGCACAGGCTCAGTAGTTGTGGCACACGGGCTTAATTGCTCCATGGCACATGGGATCTTATCAGACCAGGGATCAAACCTGTGTCCCCTGCATTGGCAGGCAGATTCTTAACCACTGTGCCACCAGGGAAGTCCGAAATCTTTATTTCATTAGGCATTGCCTTAGAGTTTAGTACATCTTCTTGTACTGTTTCCAAAGAAATCAACCAGCAAAGAGAGAGGAATAGTATACATATATCAGGTGTAGTAGACAGAATTTTGACCCCATGACTTTTTCTCTCTCTGGTGTTACACCCATGTATATGTTACATGGCAGAAGGGACTTCACAGATGTAATGAAGGTTACTAATCAGTGGACCTTAAGATAGGGAGATTACATTATCTCTTTAAAGCAGGAGGGGAAATCTGAGATATGCAAAACATGAGAATGATTCTGTGCTATTGTTGGGTTGAAGACACGGTATCATATGTCAAGGAAATGGGAATCTCAGTCCTACAGCCACATGGAACTGGATTCTGCCAATAACCATTGAGCATGGAAGAGGATCTTGGGCCTCAACAGGCAGAGAACTACAACCCTGGCTGACACCTTGATTTTACCCTTGTGAGACCCTGAACACAAAATACAGTCATATCATGCTGTACTTCTGACCTATCGAAACTGTGAGATAATAAAAAGTGTTGTTTTAGGCCATTATATTTGTGGTAATTTCTTACAGAATCAGTTTTTTAAAAAATACACCAGGCTTGCAACTTTCTCCAAAGCATGATAACAATAAAAATTAATCAGGAGGGGAGATTCAAGATTGTGGAGGGGTACGATGTGGATATCACCTTCCTCCCAACAAATACATCAAAAATAACTCTACAAGTGGAACAACTCCTATAGAACACATGCTGAACGCTGTTAGAAGACCTCAGACTTCCCAAAAGGCAAGAAACTCCCCACGTACCTGGGTAGGGCAAAAGAAAAAAGAAAAAACAGAGACAAAAGAATAGGGACGGGACCTGCACCAGTGGGAGGGAGACGTGAAGGAGGAAAGGTTTCCACACACTAGGAAGCCCCTTCATTGCCAGAGACGGGGGTTGGAAGTGGGGGAAGCTTTGGAGCCACAGAGAAGAGTGCAGCAACAGGGGTGCGGAGGGCAAAGCAGAGAGATTCCCGCACAGAGAATCAGTGCCGACCAGCACTCACCAGCCTGAGAAGCTTGTCTGTTCACCCTCCAGGACGGGTGAGGACTGGGAGCTAACACTCGGGCTTCAGAGGTCAGAACCCAGGGAGAGGACTGGGGTTGGCTGCGTGAACACATTCTGAAGGAGGCTAGTGAGCCACAGCTAGCCAGGAGGGAATCCGGGAAAACGTCTGGAGCTGCCTAAGAGGCAAGAGACAATTGTTTCAGGGTGCGTGAGGAGAGGGAATTCAAAGCACTGCCTAAACCAGATCCAGAGATGGGCACCAGTCATGGCTATCAGTGTGGATACCAGAGATGGACATGAAACACTAAGGCTGCTACTGCAGCCAACAAGAAGCCTGTGTGCGAGCACAGGTCACTATCCACACCTCCCCTCCTGGGAGTCTGTGCAGCCCGCCACTGCCAGGATCCTGTGATCCAGGGACAACTTCCCTGGGAGAACACACGGCATGCCTCAGGCTGTTGCAACGTCATGCTGGCCTCTGCTGCAGCAGGCTCACCCCACATTCTGTACCACTCCCTCCTCCCAGCCTGAGTGAGCCAGATCCCCCTAATCAGCTGCTAATTTATCCCCATTCTGTCTGGGTGGGGAAGAGATGCCCTCAGGTGACCAAATCAAAAGCTGAACCCCAGGAGCTGTGCGAACAAAGAAGAGAAAGGGAAATCTCTCCCAGCAGCCTCAGGAGGAGCAGATTAAATCTCCAGAATCAACTTGATGTACCTGCATCAGTGGAACACCTGAAAGACAACAAATCATCCCAATATTGAGGCGGTGGACTTTGGGAGCAACTGTAGACTTGAGGTTTGCTTTCTGCGTCAAATTTGTTTCTGGTTTTATGTTTATCTTAGTTTAGTATTTAGAGCTTATTTTCATTGGTAGATTTGTTTATTGATTTGGTTGCTCTCTTTCATTTTTAAAAAATATATATATATATTTTTTTCCTCTTTCTCTTTTGGTGAATGTGTATGTTTCTTTTTGTGATTTTGTCTGTATACATTTGCTTTTACAATTTGTCCTAGGGTTCTCTCTGTCCATTTCTTTTTGGTTTAGTATTTTTAGTACAGTTTTTAGCACTTGTTATCACTGGGGGATTTGGGTTTTGGTTTGGTTGCTCTCTTCTTTCTTTCTGTTTTTTTATTACTTTTTAATTTTTTAATAATTCTTATTTTTTTAAAAATAACTTTATTTATTTTTTCTTTCTTTCTTTCTTCCTTTTTCATTCTCCCTTTTCTTCTGAGCCGTGTGCCTGACAGGGTCTTGGTGCTCTGGCCAGATTTCAAGCCTGAGCCTCTGAGGTGGGAGGGCCTAGTTCTGAACATTGCTCCCCGAGAGACCACCCGGCCCTATGTAATATCAAACGGCAAAGTCTCTGCCGGAGATCTCCATCTCAACACTAAGACGCAGCTCCACTCAACGAGCAGCAAGCTACAGTGCTGGACACACCAGGCCAAACAACTAGCAAGACAGGAACACAACCCCACCCATTAGCAGAGAGGCTGCCTAAAATCATAAGTTCACAAACACCCCAAACACACCACCAGGCTCTGTCTGGCCGACCAGGAGGACAAAATCCAGTCTCATCCACCAGAACACGGACACTAGTCCCCTCGATCAGGAAGCCTACACAACCCACAGAACCAATCTTCCACACTGGGGGCAGACACCAAAAACAACGGGAACTATGAACCTGCAGCCTGAGAAAAGGAGACACCAAAAACAGCAAGTTAAGCAAAATGAGAAGACAGAGAAATATGCAGCAGATGAAGGAGCAAGGTAAAAATTAACCAGACCAAACAAATGAAGAGGAAATAGGCAGTCTACCTGAAAAAGAATTCAGAGTAATGATAGTCAAGATGATCCAAAATCTTGGAAATAGAATGGAGAAAATACAAGAAATGTTTAACAAGGACCTAGAAGAACTAAAGAGCAAATAAACAATAATGAACAACACAATAAATGAAATTTAAAATTCTCTTTAAGGAATCAATAGCAGAATAACTGAGGCAGAGGAACAAAATAACTACCACAGAAAATAACTACCACAGAGCAGAGTAAACAAAAAAGAATGAAAAGAATGGAGGACAGTTTCAGAGACCACTGGGACAACATTAAATGCACCAACATTTGAATTATAGGGGTACCAGAAGAAGAAGAGAAAGAAAAAGGGACTGAGAAAATATTTGAAGAGATTATAGTTGAAAACTTCCATAATATGGGAAATAAAATTAAAGTCTAGGAAGCACAGAGAATCCCAAAGAGGATAAATCTAAGGAGAAACACGCCGAGACACATATTAATCAAACTAACAAATGTTAAATTCAAAGAAAAAATATTAAAAGCAGCAAAGAAAAATCAATAAATAATATACAAGGGAATCTCCATAAGGTTAATATCTGATCTTTCAGCAGAAACACTGAATGCCAGAAGGGAGTGGCAGGACACATTTAAAGTGATGAAAGGGAAAAACTTACAACCAATATTCCTCTACCCAGCAAGGATCTAATTCGGATTCGACAGAGAAATTAAAACCTTTACAGACAAGCAAAAGCTAAGAGAATTCAACACCACCAAATGAGCTTTACAACAAATGCTAAAGGAACTTCTCAAGGAAAGAAACACAAGAGAAGGAAAAGACCTACAATAACAAACACAAAACAATTAAGAAAATGGTAATACGAACATACATATGGATAACTAGCTTAAATGTAAATGGATTAAATGCTCCAACCAATAGACATAGACTGGCTGGATGGAAACAAAAACAAGACCTGTATATATGCTGTCTACAAAACACCCACATCAGACCTAGGGACACATACAGACTGAAAGTGAGGGGATGGAAAAAGATATTCCATGCAAATGGAAATCAAAAGAAAGCTGGAGTAGCAATACTCATATCACATAAAATAGACTTCAAAATAAAGGCTATTACAAGAGACAAAGAAGGGCACTACATAATGATCAAGGGGTCAATCCAAGAATATATAACATTGTAAATATTTATGCATCCAACATAGGAGCACCTCAATATATAATGAAAATGCTAACAGCCATAAAAGGGGAAATCGACAGTAACACAATCATAGTAGGGGACTTTAACACCCCATTTTTACCAATAGACAGATCATCCAAAATGAAAATAAATAAGGAAACACAAGCTTTAAATGACACATTAAACAAGATGGACTTAATTCATATTTATAGGACATTCCATCCAAAAACAACTGAATACACTTTCTTCTCATGTGCTCATGGCACATACTGCAGGATACATCATATCTCGGGTCACAAATCAATCCTTGGTAAATTTAAGAAAATTGAAATCGTATCAAGTACCTTTTTCAAACCACAATACTATGAGGCTAGATATGAATTACAGGAAAAAAAAAAAACTAAAAAATACAAATACATGGATGCTAAGCAATACACTACTAAATAACCAAGAGATTACTGAAGAAATCAAAGAGGAAATCAAAAAATACCTAGAAAAAAATGACAATGAAAACACAATGACCCAAAACCTATGGGATGCAGCAAAAGCAGTTCTAAGAGAGAATTTTATACCAATACAATCCTCCCTCAAGAAACAAGAGAAATCTCAAATAAACAACCTAAACTTACACCTAAAGCAATTAGAAAAAGAACAACAACAACAACAAAAAAAAAAAACCCCAAAGTTAGCAGGAGGAAAGAAATCATAAAGATCAGATCAGAAATAAATGAAAAAGAAATGAAGGAAATGATAGCAAAGATCAATAAAACTAAAAGCTGGTTCCTTGAGAAGATAAACAAAATTGAAAACCATTAGCCAGACTCATCAAGAAAAGAAGGGAAAAGACTCAAATCAATAGAATTAGAAAGGAAAAAAGAGAAGTAACAAGTGACACTGCAGAAATACAAAGGATCATGAGAGATTACTACAAGCAACTCTATTCCAATAAAATGGACAACCTGGAAGAAATGTACAAATTCTTAGAAAAGCACAACCTTCTGAGACAGAACAAGGAAGAAATAGAAAATATGAACAGACCAATCACAAGCACTGAAATTGAAACTGTGATTAGACATCTTCCAACAAACAAAAGCTCAGGACCAGATGGATTCACAGGTGAATTCTATCAAACATTTAGGAAGAGCTAACACCTATCCTTATCAAACTCTTCCAAAATACAGCAGAGGGAGGAACACTCCCAAACTCAATCTATGAGGCCACTATCTCCTTGTTACCAACACCAGACAAAGGTGTTACAAAAAAATAAAACTACAGGCCAATATCACTGATGAACACAGATGCAAAAATCCTCAACAGAATACTAGCAAACAGAACCCAACAGCACATTAAAAGGATCATACACCATGATCAAGTAGGATTTAGCCCAAGAATGCAAGGATTCTTCAATGTACAAAAATCAATCAATGTGATACACCATTTTAACAAACTGAAGCATAAAAACCATATGATAATCTCAGTAGAAGCAGAAAAAGATTTCAACAAAATTCAACACCCATTTATGATAAAGCACTCTCCAGAAAATAGGCATAGAAGGAACTTACCTCAACATAATAAAGGCCATATATGAAAAACCCACAGCCAGCATCATTCTCAATGGTGAAAAACTGAAACCATTTCCTCTAAGATCAGGAACAAGACAAGGTTGCCCACTCTTGCCACTGTATTCAACATAGTTTTGGAAGTTTTAGCCATGGAAATCAGAGAAGAAGAAGAATTAAAAGGAATCCAAATCAGAAAAGAAGTAAAACTGTCACTGTTTGCAGATGACATGATACTATACATAGAGAATCCTAAAGAAGCTACCAGAAAACTACTAGAGCTAGTCAATGAATTTGGTAAAGTAGCAGGATACAAAATTAATGCACAGGAATCTCTTGCATTCCTATACACTAATGATGAAAAATCTGAAAGAGAAATTAAGAGAACACTCCCATTTACCATTGCAAAAAAAAAAAAGAATAAAATACCGAGGAATAAACCCACCTAAGGAGACAAAAGACCTGTATGCAGAAAACTATAAGACACTGGTGAAAAAAATTAAAGATGATGCAAACAGATGGAGAGATATACCATGTTCTTGGATAGGAAGAATCAACATTGTGAAAATAACTATAATACCCAAAGCAATCTACAGATTCAATGCAATCCCTGTCAACAACCAATGGCATTTTTCACAAAACTAGAATAAAAAATTTCACAATTTGTATGGAAACACAAAAGACCCCGTATAGCCAAAGCAATCTTGAGAAAGAAAAACGGAGCTGGAGGAATCAGGCTCCCTGACTTCAGACTATACTGCAAAGCTACAGTAATTAAGACAGTATGGTATTGGCACAAAAACAGAAATATAGATCAGTGGAACACGATAGAAAGCCCAGAGATAAACCCATGCACATATGGTCACCTTATCTTTGAAAAAGGAGGTAGGAATATACAATGGAGAAAAGACAGCTTCTTCAATAAGTGGTGCTGGGAAAACTGGACAGCTACATGTAAAAGAATGAAATTAGAACACTCCCTAACACCATACACAAAAATAATCTCAAAATGGATTAAAGACCCAGATGTAAGGCCAGACACTATAAAACTCTTAGAGGAAAACAGGCAGAACACTCTGTGGCATAAATCACAGCAAGATCCTTTTTGACCCACCTCTTAGAGAAATGGAAATAAAAACAAAAATAAACAAATGGGACCTATTGAAACTTAAAAGCTTTTGCCCAGCAAAGGAAACCATAAACAAGACGAAAAGACGAGCCTCAGAATGGGAGAAAATATTTCCAAATGAAACAACTGACAAAGGATTAATCTCCAAAATATACAAGCAGCTCATGCAGCTCAATAACCCAAAAACAAAAACCCAATCCATGAATGGGCAGAAGACCTAAATCAACATTTCTCCAAAGAAGATATACAGGTTGCCAACAAACACATGAAAGGATTCTCAACATCACTAATCGTTAGATAAATGCAAATCAAAACTACAATGAGGTATCACCTCACACCGATCAGAATGGCCATCATCAAAAAGTCTACAACCAATAAATGCTGGAGAGGGTGTGGAGAAAAGGGAACCCTCTTGCCCTGTTGGTGGGAATGTAAATTGATACAGCCACTATGGAGAACAGTATGGAGGTTCCTTAAAAAACTAAAAATAGAACTACCATATGACCCAGCAGTTCCACTACTGCGCATATATCCTGAGAAATCCATAATTCAAAAAGAGTCATGTACCACAATGTTCGTTGCAGCACTATTTACAATAGCCAGTCCATGGAAGCAACCTGAGTGTCCATTGACAGGTGAATGCATAAAGAAGGTGTGGCACACATACACAATGGAATATTACTCAGCCATAAAAAAAACGAAATTGAGTTATTTGTAGTGAGGTGGATGGACCTAGAGTCTGTCATACAGAGTGAAGTAAGTCAGGAAGAGAAAAACAAATACCGAATGCTAACACATATATATGGAATCTAAAAGAAAAAAAAATGGTTCTGAAGGACCTAGGGGCAAGACAGGAATAAAGACAGCGATGTCGAGAATGGGCTTGAGGACACAGGGAGCGGGAATGGTAAACTGGGACTAAGTGAGCGAATGGCATTGACCTATATAAACTACCAAATGTAAAACAGATAGCTAGTGGGAAGCAGCTGCATAGCACAGGGAGATCAGCTTGGTGCTTTGTGTCATTTGCCCACAATTCCTGTCCGCTTCGGAAGAGACCTGATTCTGCCTTCAGAATTTGGGGACCCATGATTTCTTGTCTTTGGAGTTTAGTGTCAGGTGAAACGCAAGCCTGACTCTGGTCTTCAGGGGAATGCCAGTCATCAAAATTTCACTGAGCATTTTCTAGGTGTCAAACACTGTGTTAAGGCACCAGGACAGCAAGATACAGTAAGTCCCCTACATAGGAACGAGTTCTGTTCCAAGAGTGCATTCATAGGTCCAATTTGTTTGTAAGTCCAACAAAGTTAGCCTTTGTACCCAACTAACACAATCGGCTATATAAGTACTGTACTGTAATAGGTTTATAATACTTTTCACACAAATAATACATAACAAACAAACATAAAAAATAAGGAAGGCATTTTTAATCTTACAGTACAGTACCTTGAAAAGTACAGTAGTACAGTACAACAGCTGGTGCTTCTTAGCAGTACCAGCTACATCACCGCTGCTTTTATGCTTGTTTCCGGACATCCTGGGCTTGAAATACAGATACTGTACTACTGTATGCTATACAGTACTGTACAATAAAGTACACAAAAGCACAACCACTTGTAGAGAGTGCACGCATGTGACGATGTATGCCAGACACGTGAACTAAATTATGTGATTGGACATGCAAACGCACGTTGGCACGTTTGAAAGTTTGCAACTAGAAGGCTCTTATGCAGGGGACTTACTGTAATGAATACTGTGTCTGCCTTCTAGGAGAAAGTAGCTGACTTCCTCTATAACCCCTAGAGACTGAACAGAGGTTACTGTAGTGGTCATTGTAGTGCCTTGGCCTGATTCCCCATCCCACCTATTTCAGGACTGAAGCACTAACTCATCTGCTCTGTGTTGGTGACCGATAGTTTATGGTTGAGTCCTCCTGGGAGAATGGCCTCATCTTGAAGGGAGCTACCACACCCAAGGTTCTGTCCCAAGGTCAGTATGGAGATATAAAAGTCTGCCCCTGGCCCTGATTTGGGACAACTCTGCAGGATCATACTTGCTGCAAAGCTCCCAGTAGGATCAATTGGGCCTTCATTGTGACTGCTTTGCAGTTTGACTTCTCCCCTACCTCATTCTGCTTCCTTTACTCCCTCATGTGTGTTGACATTGAGAGTACAGCCCAATAAATCTCGTCTGCTTCCTGGTGAACGTGCCCTATGAAAGTCACAATACTTAGGGCATTGTTATGGGATAATCCTATGAAAGTCTGTATCAATATTATGCTTCACTTCTAGGTTTATACATCTATAAATCTTTCACAGGAGGAAACTAGCTTCAGCCAAGAATTCTGGGTAACACTAATAAAACATAACCTAACTGAACAATAGAAATTTAATTTACTTGTTTTAGTGTTTATCACACTTGCCTAAAACTCAGAACTAGGATTCAGAATTGAAGGTGTAATCAGTATTAGAACTCAGTACTTATGGTGTAAGTGTGGATTAGTTTCAATGCATTAAGACTAAAAGAACTTTATTCTCTTTTACCTATAGCAGCTGCTTTAAGAAAGGGAAAATGAAACTCTATTTTCATCCCACTGAAGAAAATTTCTAGATAATACAGTCATATTGTATTTGCAGAAGGTGTTATTATAAAGCAATGTATGCAAAGTTCAAGGTTTTTAAAAATCATTTGTCTTCATAGTACATATAGTGGAATATTAGTTAGCTATTTTTTATGATATCTAATTCAATACTGTAGTAGTGACATATGTACACCAAGTGGTTAATACAAAGTTACTTACTTTATTTGTTACATAGTTTCTCCCGTAATACAGAACTCAATATATTAACGTATAAAATCTTCCTAATCTTTGAAAACGTCAAAATGCATCTGCTGATTGATAATAAAATGCCAAAAATAAAATAAAATAAATTTTACATATACTTTTTACAAACATTGGGGTATATAAATTCCCAGAAGTCTTTTTCTAAACCTTTCTTTGGTTAACATGATAGAGAGAATGACAGATTGCTGTGTTTCTCAAACTATTTGTCAAGGTGGTACCTGAAGCCATAAGCTAAATATTTATATAGAACAGTATAGACTTTGAAATTTGCATGAACTTTTAAGAGAGGACATAAGACTTCAAAGAATTTTCTACAATGAGCTGGTTTTACCTAATCATATCATTCTTTTCTCTCTGCCTCCTCACATTGTTTGCTGCATTTAAGCAGTAAAGTTTGATAAAAAATTGCTATGTAGATTTGATGGTGGATCATAAATTTGGCTTTTTGCTTAGAGACGGCCACAACTTATTTATGCAGCCATCATTTATTGCTAACCTACTATGTGTGGCGTTGTGTAAAGAAAGCTGTCTCCTCTTTTCTCTGCTTCAGTCCTATGCCATATAAGGCAGCTTCCAGTCAACCTCAGTAATCCAAGCTCTGCTTTAAGCCTACACATTTTTAAACCTTTAAGAAAGCATGACTGCACTCAAAGTAATCAAAATGGAGGGAAGCTGTGACATCCTGGACTGGCCTTCAGCTCAGAGGTGAGCCACAGCGAGTGCTGAGGTCCAGCTCCTCAGATAAACAGTGAGCTGGCTTCCCCTAATTAAGCATCTCTCCAGGTGCTCTCAGGGCAAATAAACGAGACCTGATGTGGATAAGGTGAGAAATAGTTTAAAAACCAACCTGAATTAGTCAATGGAGTCTGAGTTGCTCCCAGCCCCACCCCTCTTTAGGTCCAGAGGTTACATATTTTCCTGACATTTCTGCATTCAGCTTTCTTGCTCAGCAAGCTTTGTAGAACCTGAGGGGTTTACATTACCCAGATGAGTGTGGAGGAAATCAACGTTTCATCCACTGCTGTGGGTGGGCTTGGGCAAGGGAATGAAAATGTTTGCTAAATTTAGATGGCTCATATAATGCTCACTACACACAACAACGTGTTTTCAGAACACTAAATTTGGAAAGACAAGAATTTCCGCCCTAAACAGCTTCACTCACCATTGAATTGAACAGAATTGAAAACACTTGAGAGCAGTGAATTATGTGACATCTTTTTAACTGCAAGATTTCCATCGGATCAGGATGACCAAAAATTAGGGTGTGTGAACAACTGTCAAGAGGAAGTCATTTCCAATCTCTGTTTTAAAAATACCCAACAACTTTTCATTACAGCAAACAATAGATTTTTATTTGGCAAAATTGCCCCCCAATAAATGACATACTCAGTGGTATGTCTTGTCATTTTAATTTTGATAAAAATCTACTGATTTCAAGTGGATGTGAGACTGCCATATTTGTGGTTTTGATCTAATGAAACGCCCAAGTTAGGGAATCAGTTATTTTCACAGGTATTATTATTACTTGCCTGAAAGAAGAATCAGCTGACTAGGACTCTAAGAATATCTGCCTGGGATGATCCTTTTGGAGACCTTTACTTGTAGATTTCCCTTAAGAAGTAATACCTTAACCTACATTTTAAGTTAATTATAACTCAGGATTTTTTAAAATCATTTTCATTTTTTTCAAATTTAGAGAAATTCCTGATCCTCTCTCATGTTTTGTCTGATTTATACATTTTTTTCCTTTTTTTTTTGACCATACTGTTTTTTTTTATCTCTGCTCTTTTATTGTGTAATCATTTTGATGATTGCTGTGTCATTTATTTAACATCTTTTCTAATTTGTCTTTGCAATGAGGATTGTAAACAGCAACGCCTGTTGAAACCCATACAAAGCAGCCAGTGCCACACTTTGGGGACAAATAGCTGAATGCTTTCATAGTGCTCTGCAGACCGGAACTTGGCCCTTCCTGACGCTCTTCTGGCTTTGATGAAGATCTCAATCCTCATCTTGGCTGGCTAAGAGAGCCTAAAAAAAAAAAAAACCCGCTCCCTTATATTCCATAAACGCTAGAGGCCAAATTACGGTAGAGGAGGATGCTTCAAGGATAGCTCAGAGAAGTTACTGCTATAACAACTTTATCTTGTTTTCAATATGCTTCAAAGTCTCTCTGAAAAAAAATTATAACTTTAAACTATAAAGCTTCATATTATTGTATTATGATCCATTTGTTTCCTCATCAATGAACGTGAATTAAACATGTATAACTCTCATCTAAGGAAAGTATCCAGTTATTTACGTGAAGCCTTCCAAAGCCTACCCAAGACTGCTTTGGTAGTTTCCATAAGTTCTACAAATGATGTCAGATTCCAGGTTAAGAAAGTAGTGAACAGACTTATTCCCCCTCCTTTGGTTCCCATTTTAGGAAATGTCACCATTATCTAAGCCAGAGCCTGGAATATCATTCATTCTACCGCTTCTCTGTCCCTCACCAGCAACAGTGAGTCCATTCAATTTATGGATTCTGCATCCTAAGTTTCTCTCCAATACATTTCCTTCTTTCAGCCTTGACTGCTGAAGCAGCCTCCTAACTGATCCCCTTGCTATCATTCAGCCTTGGCTCTCTCCTTCCTTCTCTGATCTGCAGCCAGAGAGATATGAATCTAATATAAATATTATTATGCACTTCTACCTGCCCCCTATTTATAATCTCCAGTGCTCCTCTGATCTCAGGATAAAGTCTAAATCCTTAAATATCACCCAAGACCTTTCCAGATCTACACCCTAATTACTATCTCTCCACTGTCATTTCTCACCTTGAAATCTGGTGACAATTGCTTCGAGTTCTGCAAATATGCCTCTTGCCTTTGCACCTGCTGCTTCCTCTGCCTAAAACATTTCTCTTGCTCATTGCCTGGCTACCTTCTATTCATTCTTCAAGAGGCCATTTAAATATCAAGAGGCCATTTAAATGTTATCTTCTCTAGGAAGACCTAGATTGGGTTAGGAGTTCTGCTTCTGTGCTCCTGAAGCTCTGGGCTTCAGTCAACAGTACTCATCACCCTGTCTCACCAAACTCCTCCCAACACATTCTCCCACTGATAGATCATATCTTATTCAGCTTTCTGTGTCCAACACCTGGCACAGGGCCTGATACAGAGCAGCCTCGATGAATGTCTGTTGAATGGATTGATTGATTAATTAATTAATTAATGAACAGATGAACACTGACTCTTGATGTGCTTTGCTTCTCCTTTGGAGGCTGCTTTCAGGCATGTAACCTTCAGATATAAACCATCTCTGTATCTGCTCTCTTGCAGCAACTTTCACCAAAAATGTTGGAGGCCAATGGCGCATCTTGCTGTTTGAAGGTTTCCGAGATAGTGGGAATAAGGCTTTAAAGACAGCTTCAACAGGGAAGAAACAAATGGCAATCACAGTAGAGCAAGACAGCTTGAAACCACAGGGACAGCCAGTGAAATCCTCTTATTTTTAAGGCACGGAAACTGAGGTCTGGAAATGTTAACTGGCTGTCGGGGTCATAACCATGTCAACCACAAAGGATCTTGGACCTTAGGCATCCTGATTCTAGCTTGTATTTCCTGAAGTATGCAGTGTAAGTCTTCTGTGTTGTGTACTATTGTAGTCACTAGCCTCATGTACCTGTTGAGTACTTGATATGTATAAACTGAGATGTGCTATAAGTGTAAAATACATACCAGATATAAAAGACAGTGTAAAATGTCTCATAAATAATAATAATGTCTCATAAATAATAATAGTTTTATATTGACTATGTGTTGAAATATTTCAGATATGAGTTTAAATAAAGTATTAAAATTAATTTCTCCTCTTTATTTTTATTTTTTAATATAGTTAGTAGAAAATTTAAAATTATATATGATATGCATTATTTCTGCTGGATAGTTTTGCTCAAGATGAATTTTAGGTAATATGCAAACAGGGCATTAAATAAGAGTAAATCATATAGTATAAAAAATTATTCTTGTTCATTCCCCTTTAACACTTCTGATTAGATCAAAGATAAATGCTAGTTTAGTACTAGATTTTCTCTAATACTACATAATTTCCCTTTTTAACACCCCAATAATTAGAGCCTAAGAAAGCAGTGAAATCCAGGTAGAATTTAACAACATGGCAACATGGTTTTGCTTCATCATATTTGCTTTTTTTTTAAAATTTTTAACTGAGAAATCTTTAATTGCTCTAAAAAAAAAACTGTCTAAAGCAAATATAGAAATGCATTTTTACAGTACATGAAAAATAAAATGCACAAAACAAGAGCACAAAGAATGGTAGGGGGAATTAAGAATTGTAAGGTTTTGTACTATATATGAAGTAATATAATACTATTTGAATGTAGGCTCTGATTAAAGATGTACATTGTGAACTCAAGGGTAACCACTAAATTTTTTTTTAACATCTTTATTGGAGTATAATTGCTTTACAGTGGTGTGTTAGTTTCTGCTTTATAACCAAGTGAATCAGCTATACATATACATATATCCCCATATCTCCTCCCTCTTGCGTCTCCCTCCCACCCTTCCTATCGCACCCCTCTAGGTGGTCACAAAGCACCAAGCTGATCTCCCTGTGATATGCAGCAGCTTCCCACTAGCTATCTATTTTACATTTGGTAGTGTATATATGTCCATGCCACTCTCTCACTTTGTCCCAGCTTACCCTTCCCCCTCCCCATGTCGAATTGCCCTCTATTTAGGTTAGGTGATACTAGTTTTCAATTTTTGTGATGAAATAAACTTTCATTTATTTAACTAAAAAACAATAAGTATATTTAAGTCAAAATATTACGTAAATACTGGTAGAGATAGCACAGGACTGAAAGAAATCATGAAGGTATTATGTGAATGGCCAAAGTTTAGGAAATAATCTACATATGATCTGTAAAACCTCTACGTATAATCTGTAAAACGTGACTGTTCAGAGTTTAACTCTAACTTCGATAGGGCCATTGCAACATAAATGCTTCCATTTCTGACCACAAAAGACTGGATTCAGCCACAATTGGCCAGCAAGGGGTATGACCGTCAAGGTCTGTCAAAGTCATCCTATGTCATGAACTGAGATGACACATATTTTGGGCCAGGGGAAAATGCTTGCAGTGTGTGGTAGTTGAATCTAGAAGTAATTTGGGGTCATTCTGGGTAGGAGAACTGAGGGAGAGCAAACATGGAAAAAATTGGGATGATGAAAAATGAGGAGTATATGACCAAATTCCTGAATTACATCTTAGAAGCCAAACAGCATAATAAGCTCTGGAATAGGACTATTTGGCCTTGAATCCTGCTTTAGGCATCTTCTAGCTCTATGATCTAGGATAAATTACTTAACCTTCTATAGTTTAGTTTCTTTGTCTGTAAATGTGTTAATAATAGTCACTACTTTAAAGGCTTTCTGTGAGGCACATACTAAATATCAATACTAGATTAATATTAGCTATATTCATCATTATCCACTTTTTTTTTCATTGTCCACATTTTTATCATCATCACTGTCACAGAATGATGACATTCAGAGGTGAATGGAGATGTATGTGTGATTTTAATCTAGAATAAGCATTAATAAATTGAGGCCTGGAGTCTGAGAGCATGCAGAAGACAGTGTATGACTGAATTAATCAGGATTAGGTTAAAAATTGCCAAATTATCCTACAGGCAGGCTTTCTTAAGAATCCTTTCCATAAAGGACCAATCACAGTGGACTATGTCATAGTCACTCCATTGACACTGGACAATCCTATAGCACTGTTTCTTTTAAAGGCTTCTAAGAACATGTTTAATAAATGGGTAAATATTGTTATCTCCGTTTTTGCCAATGATGTCACTTCTACCTGGTTAATCATTGTTTTTATAACATAGCATTAAGACATTTTTCCTGCAGTTTTTTTTTTCTTTTCCCCCATGCAGTGGTTAGGGCCTGAAGAGTCAAAGAAAAAAGGAGAAAATGCCTCTAAATAGACTTTTTGTTTTTCCTTTTTGCAATCATGCTGATTTCTATACCCTGAAGTTTCTACTCCCACACATTCTGATGATGGGTAAATTAGCAATAATTTAGATCGGTGTTTTGAACTTGAGCATTAATCTGTGTCTTGTTTATTCCTTCATATACCTCTTCAAAAAACTTAAGAAATCTATAAGCAATAATTTTTAACTTTTTTGAGGGATTGAAAATGCCATTTGAAAATCTATTGAAAGCTGTAAAGTATATCCCCAGAAAGATAAATGTTCCCACATTTAAAGAGAAAATGTTATGCACAGTTTCATGGGGTTCGTGGACCCCTTGAAGTCTACTAACCCCAGATTAAACATCTCTATTGTAAGGACAAATAAGCTATTGGCCAACCTGGGACTACAAGGAAAATGCAGAAGGTGTAAGTGAACAAGTTCCTTAATCTCTGGGGCACAAATATCTGTGAAAGCAAAAGGTGGAACAGAAAAGCTTTTATTTTTAAATTATTGATAGGAAGTTGAATAACTATCTGATTTTCTCTAGGTTTATATCTTTAGAATATAGCATCGTTATTAAAAATGCTGTGGATCTTAAATGGAGAATAAGATTACCATCACAACCTAGAATTTGTGAGACCAATCACAGAGAGAGAGGCTGGTTAGATCATCCTGAAGCCTGTGAATGACAACAGGTGAGAACAATTGAAAGTTTCTGACCATCTAGTTCAAATCATTCATAGAACAGACAATTCATTTTATACCTGTGCCAAAAAAAAGTTAATTTTGTAAGATCACAAAGCTAGTTAGTGGCCGAGTCAAACACTCTGTCCCAAATCCTAGGCTGGGATTTTGTCACTATATTATATGACCTCTGCAAAAACATGTCATAGTGTGATAAAGTTCACAGCCCACCAAATATTACTTCTGTGTAGAGTTATGCACTGACAAAAGAAGAGTATACGTCATTTGGCATTTTAAAAGAGATAAATAAGGAATTTAAATTGAAAGCAAGATTTCAAGATGTGCATTGCTTGCCGTAAAACCATTTAACCTAATCAAACTTAATCTGATATGTTCTTTTCCACTGGCCTTGACTGTAATGTACTTTTCCTCAATTCTGTTAGAGTACTTTTGTCCAGTCTGGTGTTCCACAGAACACTTTTCTCTCAATATACTTAGTGAACAAAAGATTTTGTGGTCAAATAAGTTTGGGAAATGTCCCATGTTGTAGACTGTGTTTGGTGTGTGTTAAAAAGTGGGAAGCAGCCGCACAGCACAGGGAGATCAGCTCGGTGCTTTGTGTCCACCTAGAGGGGTGGGAGGGAGACTCAAGAGGGAGGGGATATGGGGATATATGTGTATGTATATGTATAGTTGATTCACATTGTTATGAAGCAGAAACTAACACAGCATTGTAAAGCAATTATACTCCAATAAAGATGTTTAAAAAAAAAGCATATAAGAACATTAAATGTTTTAGGAAGTCCTGCAGTAAAACATAAGAGCGAAAATCTTGTTTGGCTTTAAGTCTGTATTTCCCAAAGTCACTACACATCAGAACACTTCTTTAATGCAACGCCTGTTAAAATCCCTCACAATGGATGCTCTGCAGCACATGCTATGAAGAATTTCTTTACAAATCTTCAGCCTAAGCTCCCATTTTCCAATGATTGTTGGAAATGCAGAGCAACTATTTTATGAAAGCCTGCTGCCTTGGCATACTCTCCTCTCCAATTCAGTTATATAAACAATACTAACTAAAACCACCGCTATTTCTGTTTCAAGCTTTACTCTCTCCTTTACCCTGGCTTGATGTCCTGCTATCTTAACTCATCCATCACCCCACCATTTCCATGTCAGAAATATATTGTATGGAAATAATCATATATGTGAACGATTATTTAATTTATTTGATAATGAAAAATTGGAAACAACAATCTCTTATAAGAGGGGGATGGATAAGTAAATTATCCTTGTAATAACATGTTGGACAGCTATCAAAGATCATAGTTTTATTTTTCTTTAATTTTTTTAAAAATTTAATATTTAAAATTTAATTTTTAAAAATTTAAAAAAAATTAACAAAAAAATTTTTTTTGTGTGTGCAGCTGCATTGGGTCTTCATTGCTGCGTGTGGGCTTTCTCTAGTTGTGGTGAGCGGGGGCTACTTTTCGTTGCAGTGCACAGCGTTCTCATTGCAGTAGCTTCTCTTGTTGCAGAGCATGGGCTCCAGGGTGCGTGGGCTTCAGTAGTTGTGGCGTGTGAGCTCAGTAGTTGTGGCTCACGGCCTCTAGAGTGCAGGGTCAGCAGTTGTGGTGCATGGGCTTAGTTGCTTCACAGCATGTGGGATCTTCCCAGACCAGGGCTCGAACCCATGTCCCTTGCATTGGCAGGCGGATTCTTAACCACTGTGCCACCAGGGAAGTCCCCACAGTTTTCTTTTTTTAATTGAAGTATAGTTGATTAACAGTATTGTGTTAGTTTCAGGTGTACGGAATAGCAACTCAGTTATTTTTTCTGATAATATTCCATTATAGGTTATTACAAGATACACAATATAATTCCCTGTGCTATACAGTAAATCCTTTTTGCTTATCTATTTTATGTACAGGAGTTTGTGTCTGTTAATCCTATACTCCTAATTTGTCCCTCCCCCACCCCATTTCCCCTTTGGTAACTTTTTCTATGTCTGTGACTGCGCTTCTGTTTTACATACAGATTTACTTGTATTATTTTTTAGATTCCACATATAAGTGATATCATATTATATGTGTCTTTCTCTGTCTGATTTCACTAAGTATAATAATCTCTAGGTCCATCCATGTTGCTGCAAATGGCAATATTTCATTCTTTTTATGGCTAATATTCCATTGTGTGTATATATATATATATATATATATATATATATATATATATATATATATACATACCACATCTTCTTAGGCCAATCATCTGTTGATGGGAACTTGGGTTGTTTACATGGGTTGGCTATTGTAAATAGTGCTGCTCTGAACATTGGGGTGCATGTATCTTTTTGAATTAGAGTTTTTGCTTTCTCTAGATATATACCCAGGAGTGGGATTGATGGATCATATGGTAGTTCTATTTTTAGTTTTTTAAGGAACTTCCACATTGTTTTCCATAGTGGCTACACCAATTTACATTCCCACAAACAGTGTATGAGGGTTTCCTTTTCTCCACACCCTCTCCAGCATTTATTATTTGTAGACTTTTTGTTGATGGTCATTCTGACCAGTGTGAGCTGATATCTCATTGTCATTTTGATTTGCATTCCTCTAATAATTGGCGATGTTGAGCATTTTTTCAATGTGCCTGTTGGCCATCTAAAGATCACATTTTTCAAAGACCACTTAATGCTATGGAAAAGCCCATTTAATGTTTTTAGTAACACCTATAAGATAAAACATTATATTGGGAGCATCAATCCAATTTTGTTTTATATATGTGGTTTTTTACCCAACATACACCCAGACACATACTCACCCACCCATACACATATACATGTATACCTACATATCAAAATTGGAAGGAAATACCTTAATATGTTCAGGTATTTATCTCTGAGAAGACTAAACACATTTTTTTATACTTTTAAGTATTTAAAAAAATGTACAACAAATATGTTCTTTTTAAAACGATAACAAAAATACTATTAAATAATTGGTTTTCCGTCTTTGGCTCAAACAGGAAAAGGACATGTGTTCAAATATGGCCTCAGTCCTCATACATATTTCATCCAAACAGAGATTAACAAGTAGTTTTGTTTCCTTTACCTCCAAATTACTGTTCTTATTTCCTCTAATTCAGCCTTCCATGAGGCTGATAAGACTCCTTCCCTGGAATTGCTTAAGATCAGTTTTTTACACACTAAGCTTTGAAAACTAAGATGTATTTACAAATTGATTTTGGAAGACTATTTATACTTTAAAAAAGATTTATATTACTTTCTTACAGAATATGATCTTTATAGGTAATACAAAATAATATATATGCAATTCTGTACAGTGGGTTCTCCACATAGAAGCACCCTTGAAATAAAAGGATGAAATGGATTTCAAACTCTAATACCCATGACTTCTAAGTTGCTGAGCATTTGTACAGCCTTTTTTCCCTTAACTATAGTCATGATAGTTTTTATGGTAGAAAAAGTTTATCAGATGTATTTAAAGGAATAAGAGGAAGTTTGTGAGATCATAAAAGCAGATTCTTTTTTTTAAATAAAGGAGAAGTCTTACTGCCTGCCAGAACAAAACTTAATAGCTTATTTAGGTAGATGATATAATCAAACTCACTATAATGTATTATCTTAAATGTTTTGCCTAAAATAAAAAATATATGAAGAAATAGAAAAATGTGACTAGTCATCATGAAAATAAAGCAACCACAAGAAACAGATCCCAGATGACTCAGATGTTGGAATTAGCAGATGCTGATTTTAAATTATCTATTATAAATATACTTAAGAATCTAAAAGAAAGAATGTATATAGGCAATGTACAGTGATAAATCTCATCAGAAAAATGGAAACTATGAAAACCAAGTGGAATTCTAGAACTAACAAGTATACTTATAAAATTTAAAAAATGATTGTATTGTATTAACAGCAGATTGGATAATGAAAAAAAAAGTCAGTGAACTTGAAGATGAAAAAGTAGAAATTATCCAATCTGAAGAACAGAGACAAAAAAAATTTTTTTTAATGGTATTTTCTTAGTGACTCATGGGACCATATAAACTGGTCTAATGAAAGTGTAATTGGAGTCACAGAAGTGGAGGGATTGAACAAGGCAGTAAAATATATCTAAAAAATTAATGACCTAAAGTTTCCCAAATTTGGTATACAAAAACAACAACAACAAAAACAATGAATCCACAAGCACATCATGGTCAACTGCTGAACATCAAAAATAAAATGAAAATTAGGCAGAACTATTCACTTAATTCAGTTCTCCAAACTTAAATATCTCTATTCTCAACACAATTCCCTATTTTTAAAATTACTTCGAGGATCCTATATGAGGGATCCTTGATAAACATGATAATTTAACCAATCAGGAAAGTAAAAAGCCTGAACTCAAATCAAAACTTGACAAACTTCAAATCCAGTACCCTTATGTACTACTATATTTTAGAAAGTAAAAAGACCATTTTCTTTTCCTTTTTAGAATTTAAGATGACAAATTACTTAGAAAAAGAATCTAAGTGTGGATTGGCTGTTTTTTCTATGGAGTTTTTCAACTCTTGGTTGATACTGGTCCAAACACTGCCTTCACCCCCTCCAGGCCATAAGCTCCACACAAGTAGGGGATATTTTTTCTTCCTTACTCAGGGATATATTTATAGGGCCTAGAGGAGTGACTGACATATGGTAGGTAATCAATGAATAAATGAAAAAATGAGATAAAAATGAAAGCAAATATTTCCATGATGTTGGTTTATATCATATTTGGCATTTGTTTTGTTAACAAACCAGACATAATATTTTCAAGTGTTACCCTGAACTGTTGTAATGATCATCTTTTTTTTAAACATCTTAAAGCAGTCCATACTAGATAATAAACGCACTGGCCCAAGGTCAGAATTTTAAATAGGTCAGTAACTGTTATTATATTCACTACTCACCTAGATATTATTTCACCTGGAGGGAAATAAAATGACCATCAAGTCTCTAGATCCCATTGATACCTCTAATTCCGTTGGTCTCTTCCTTCTGGGGCAGTTTTTTCCACAATTTATATTTTACTTCCCGTAGTCCTGAGAAGTCTATAAGGTGACTTATTGTATCCAAGTTCCTTAACATTCCTATTGGTGCGCTAATAGTTATGTGCATTGTTTCAAAATTAAGTGCATTATATTATCAATCAGAGTCTAACCAGGAAAGCAGAAATCACTTTAAGATTTTTCCACAGAGTGAAGTTAATTTAGGGAAATTATTACACAGGTGATGGAATTTCTAAGAACCATAGAGGGAGTGATAAGGTAAACCAAAAGTTAAACAACAGAAAAACACTACCATCTGTAGTATAGAAAGATGAAACATTTAGCAGTATTATTGCCTAGAAGGTCATCAGATGGAAGGTGGATCTAAATGAACCTATCAAGCAATGTAACTGAGGAGTTGGAGCCGCAGAGGAGAAGTAACTTCTGAGAAGCTGCCTCCAGCAGAGACACGGGAGGAGAAATGTCCTGGCTTTTCTCTTCCACCCCATTCAATCTCCTTCCACTGTCTTCCTTTGTCAAAACTCAGCCAGAAGACAGCTCACATAGGATCCTGGGAAACAGACTGCATTGCTCATGCTCCCCCTCTAGTAGAGAGCTGAGCTGAAGAAGGACAAGGAATGGAGCCAACATGCATAAGTGCCCAGCCACAGAACCTATAGGTACAGCGATTGTTTCCAAAATGGAAAGCACTTTCTCAAAGGTTGTATGTAGCTTCAACTATTCGATGCCATGTCTCAACGGTTCCACAATTCCAATCAGTTACTTTTTGGTGGGGGAATCTTTACAGGACTGACCATTAGAAACTAGAAAATTCTTTAAAAATAGAAATGACCTCATGCAGTTCTTACTTATATCATCATGGATTTTTAGGTATTTAATTGAAATATGCCAACAAAATGACTTTTGATATGTTCCATTTTCCAAGTTTATGAGCCACAAAAATCTTGTCTTCCTCTAGCATAGGCTACAGCTGTAGTAGTTTCTTAATCTGAAAAAATGTAATGAGAAGGAAATACATCATGTTGTGAAAGCTTTTAAACTTGCATTGCTCTAGGACTAACTCTAAAGATTCTTTAAGATTCAGAAAAGCAAGAAAACCCAAGCGGAACTTATATGCTTGAATCCTTATCTCTGATATTGTGGATCATGTCATTGGATACTCCAGAAAATGAATATGTCTTGAAGTGGATGGAGTGTGTGATTAAATCCCAGAGTAGGGTGAGTATGATATAATAATGCTTGACAAGTGTTGAAGAGTTTAACTAGCAAGCAAGGAAGAAAATGGTTTCTTGAAGCATAAGGAGTCAGAACTTGAAGTACCAAAATGGGATTGGCAGATGGAAACATTTGAATGACTTTCTAGAAACATTTCCTAATGGAGTCATAAGTTAGGACAGTGAAATTGGTTTCCCAGAGGGAAGTGATTGGAGCAGAGGTTTTTGAAGTAAACAAAAGAAAGGACATCTGAGAATACACCATAGGGAATATATCCCTGGAGTCAGCTATTATTAACTCTTTTCTTTAGTTCCAGTAATGGCAATGTTCCATCAGCAGAGGGCTATTCAATGAAGTATATGTACACACACTATCCTATTCAATTCTCAGATGAGAAGTTAGGGTTCAGAGAGGTTAAAAATGGCTTGTTCAAAGTGCACACTTGGTAAGTGTTAGAGCTGTCTCCAACCCAGGCTCTCATTCAACCTTGAATACTCTTCTCTACTATAGTAACAGAGCCTTGAGATCAGGAAGAGTCACAACGAATAGAATCTATGGTTGATACTGAAAAAAAACATATTCTTGGACTTCATGTAGACTTATCTACAAGAATAGGAAAATACAGGCCCTTTCTAAACATCTAGAGAAGTGTAACAACCAGGGTTCTTGGTTTTAGAGAACAAAATAAACTCTGAAGAGTTTAGGCAGAAAGGGGTTTATTACAGAGCATGAAGTAGCTTACAGAATGCATCAGAGGCTAGAGAACTAAGTAGTCCTTAGAATTTGTGGGATCTGGGGCAAGAGTACAAGTAGATACTCACATAACATCTCTAAATATTAACACTTAAACATAAGCTTCAAACTGTTAAATGAAATAGGTGCTATGTTCCCACCTTGAGAAATTTACCTTCAAAATGACATTGGAAGGTCAAGATTGACTAGAATTCTCAGACTCCTTTGGGTTGCTCAACAAAGCATAGTGGCATGGGAAAAGCATGACCCCAGCCCCCAATCCAGGTTCCCAATCTTTCTCTTCCCATTTCTGGCTCCATTCTAAGCTGCAGGGGATCCTCATCGGCATATCTGTCGATGCTACAGCACACATGTCCAAGCTCTATGTATACTCCTGGCAACAAGCTGCCCTCAGACCTAAAGGTGTCCACACTGGCAGTATGGTTCACTCCTAGGAGAATGGCCCCAGGGTAGAGGCCCACAAAGGCTCTGGCAGAAAGCTCAGGGCTATTTGAGTAAGGAATCTGGGTCCATGTTCCCAGGGCACAATCTGGGGCTAGAAATCCAGTTAAGTATGTCCTGTTGACCCCACATACTTCTCAGCGATTTTTATTTGTTTGTTTTGTTTTTTGTGGGGGAGGGGAGGTAGCCAGAGGAGAGCCAGAGAAAGAGCCTCTAAAGTATTGGTCCCAGAACAGGAGCCCATCTTGCCTGGAACTAAGGGTGGAACCAAGTGTAGGTCCTGCTCGTTCAGGAACAATGGCCTGATGAATTGCCCAACCACACCAGGGACTTGTTAAGAGAAACCTGTCTGCCGTAGACACCTGCTGTTCTGTGCCTTTGATGCCAGGTCCTGACCTGTAAAACCTTCCTCACTGCTGCCTCAGGAAAACCAAACACTTCTGCTGTAGTGTTTGCCCAAAGGTCCAGTCTCTTCATATAAGGCTTCTATCTCACATTGCTGATTTCTGCATTTCAAGTTTTGTGCAGGCATATCTGCTTAGTGGAACCTAAATCGGTGTGGAAACTTAGCTGCAAATGTAGTATGGTCTTTACAGCTTCCATTACTCAGGAAAACATATTAGAATTAGATTGAAATGAGTGACCACAGGAGACCAAACCTTTTGTAACATCTTTGGAAAAATCCATTTATTGATAAAAATGATAGAAATGACTTGGATACATATTGCTTTTTTTTTTTCCTTCATGGCAAAACCACCATTATGGATTTATTGGTCGTGGCTATTTGGAGTACCCTGCTGTAAAGGATTCTGAGGGTTTCTCTTGACTCAGTGAGAAAAAGCACTGCTAATTTTCAATATCTGCCGTGGTTATGGGAGGAACCAGGGGTGATGCCCAGGCCAATTTTGGAGACAGGGCTCTTTTAGCCATATATAAGTTAGCATTGAGTAAGGTTTTGTTAAACGAATGAATAAACTATAATTAAGTGTATTATTAAGGTACTAAGCTAATACCCTAAGCAGGAATTAAAGTGATTCTGAGTTTTTTCACCCCATAATCCTAATCCATTTAATTTTATCTGTTACCACAGTGAGTTAGAGAAGAAAACAGATATAATAAAGGAGGATCAAAGGGGGTGACATGTGTAAAAGTTAAGGAGGCAGAGAGGTTTCTCATGTAACTGAAGGAGAGAAAAATGATAAATATTGGACAGAGGATCAAGATTCTCTGGACCTTCTTCCCAGTCTCTCCAGGGTTAGATAAGGTAATGCTACCTGCTGTAAAAAACAAATCCCTATATTTCATGGCTTAACATGATAGAAATTTATTCCTTTTCCCATAGTAATCTGATGTAGGTCCTTCTTGTCCGTGGGGGAAGGTGGCTTAGGCTGATGAAGTCTTTAACTTCAAACGTGAGCTATAATGTTGCCTCAGGCATCAAAAAGTAGAAAGCACATGGCAGAAGGAAGTGGGAGAAAAAGGCTCTTCTTTTTAACCACTTTAATTCAAGAAGCGACATGCATCACTTTTGCTCGTATTTCTTTGGTGAGAACCAGTCATTTGTCCCCACCTAGATGCACGGATGAGGTTGGAACACATAATGTCTGTTTGCACAGCTGCTTCCCAGCAATTGCTCTGTATCATTCCTACTCAAAGTATGGTCTATGGACCAGCAACATCAGCATCACCTAGGAGTTTGTTAGAAATGTGCATTTTTTTTTAATTTAAAAATATTTTATTGCTAAAGGATGCTAACCATCATCTGAGCCTTCAAGGTGTCATAAGCTTTTTGCAGTGGTAACATCAAAGATCACTGGTCACAGATCACCATAACAAATATAATAATAATGAAAAGATTGGACATATTGCAAGAATTACCAAAATGTTCCAAGGGATGTGAAGTGAGCAAATGCTGTTGGAAAAATGATCCTGATAGACTTGTTTGAGGCAGGATTGCCACAAACGTTCAGTTTGTTAAAAACTCATCTGCAAAGTGCAATCAAGCAAAGCACAAGATGAGGTATGCCTGTATATAAAGAGATGCACATTCTTGGGCTCCACCCAGGATTACTGAATTAGGCCGGCTGAGGGTGGGGCCCAGAAAGCTGTGTTTTAAGAAACTCTCCAGGACTCCCCTGGTGGCGCAGTGGTTAAGAATCCATCTGCCAATGCAGGGGACACGGGTTTGATCACTGGTCCAGGAAGATTTCACATGCTGCGGAGCAGCTAAGCCCGTGCACCACAACTACTGAGCCTGCGTGCCACAACTACTGAAGCCCACGCACCTGGAGCCATGCTCTGCAACAAAAGAAGCCACCGCAATGAGAAGCCCGCACACTGCAATGAAGAGTAGCCCCCTCTCGCTGCAACTAGAGAAAGCCCACGTACAGCAACAAAGACCCAACGCAGCCAAAAAATTAATTAAAAAAAATTAGCTCTCCACAGGATTCTCGTGTATGCTGAAGTTCAAAAAGCCCTGATCTTTGGCAGACCTCTTGGCACTTTTACCCTACTGCCTGTAGTGACTGCATTCCAGCGCACCAGTATTTGAAGCCCCTCCCTGCAGGAGGGTTATACTTCCTACTCCCTTAAAAGTCATCCAGGCAGAGGTTCTAGGGACCAACATATGCTTTAGTACTTCCTCTCCTTCCTTCTGTCACTATGAACTGCAGTGAGCAGATAATAGCTCTTCTGTGAGCCTAGATCCTGGAGTGAGGAAGGCAGCCAACATAGAGCAGAGCTCGAGCTGACCTGCAGTGGACACGTGGCATGAGAAAGAAAGAGACATTTGTTGTTTTAAGCTTTGGACCTTGGGAGTTGTCCATCACTATAGCATTATCCTGACTGATATGCCCCCTTTGTCCAACCTATAACACTGACCATGACTTTTAACGAATGGCTTTGTAAAGTTTTCTCCATGGGGTTCTTTCCTCCTTTGTGCTATGCTAAAAAATTTGGCATGCTATTCCCAAGTGGATGGTGGTTCTTGGTGTTTGTACACTTACCATTCTCTCTCTTTTATTCTTTTACACTCTTATTTCAAGTATTGATCGTGTCTAGAAAACTTGACCATTAGTACAGCAGAATTCTTATCTCAAGTTTGATTTGGCATTGGTGACCCTGATTTTTCCATTTTTAGCATTTGTGAAAAGAATCACGCAAAACATCACCTATGTAGGTTCTTGCTCCATTTTCAAGGTCCCAGTCAATCTATTGTCTTTCTCTTCCAGGTTCAAGAGTTAAGCTCAATTGGGTGACAATGATTTGGTATCTTGAGATTCTGACTCAGGGGATTCAAAGACAAATACAGTCACAAAAAGCTCAGACTGTTAGATTAGAAGGATGTCTTCTTACGTGGCCTGCTAAAATTGAATTTAAATTTGGTCAGCACATACACTAACATATATTGCATATGATTGGCAGCAGGCAGTGGCATAGATAACTCTGGAGTCATATATTTGGGGCTGGGGTAGCAATGTGTGCTTTTATTTGGGGAGGTGGTAGTAAATTTACCTACCTAATTTTGTTAAGTTTAAGGTAGTATTAGCATAATGACATTGAGTTTCCGGAGTGTGGCTCCCTGGTCACTGAGGGGCAGGAGAGGCAGGAGGGGCAGGTAGCTTGAGATTAAAATTAGGACATAACCAACATACAGTAAAATGTTAACTATCCATCTCGAACATTAAGGAAATGAGTTGTTCTGGTTACAAAGTTCATATGTATAAAAATAGGTTCATTTAAACTATTTTTGGTGAACATCTTTGAAAAATGTATATATATATATCCAGGCTTTATTAAATAGAACATTCTAATTTGATCTTGTCTTGATGACTCAATCATAAATTATTCTAGAGGGCTGTAATAGAGCCTGTTGAGTGCAGGGCTCTGTGTTGGAGTTCCAGTATCAACTTTTCAGAGGTTTTCTGTCTTCTTCATCAACTCTTGCACTGCCAGCTGTCACTTTTTGATGCCGCCCGTGTGTGTCTCCCAGGTGATCTGCTGCCTCCAGGATACCTTGGACTGGGAAACTAGATAATCACGCTCATTAAAGTTGTACCTAAAATATAAGTAAATTGACTACAAACGTGAGCTCAGGAACATTCCTATATGAATAAAGTGCATGAGCTGTATTATATCACCTTAGCCTGATCAATAGCCTGACTCTCTTCCCCTTTCTCTTCCTTCCTTCCGTCTTCCTTCCTTCTTTCCTTCCTCCCTCCCTCCCTCCCTTCCTTCCTTCCCTCCCTTTCTTCCTTCTTTCCTTTCTCTCTCTACTTCAGGAAACTGAGTGAAGGTTTCTTTTGCGATTTTGAAATCAGGTCCATTTTGAACATGGATGATAGAATATTGACTACAGGTGGGATGTCATAGCTCTATGAGGCTAATGAGAAACCTAGGCATAATGCTTTGCATTTTTAGAGCCCTTCAAACTGCTCAGAATGTTCTCCTTACTGGCATTTGCATCTGTCATTTTGGTATAATGCTAATATTGAATCACTTTTATAGTCATAATGGCTATAAACCTGTCTTAAACTAACCTTGCTAATAAGCAAAAATGTCTTAACTTACAGAGAAGAAGTAAAAATATCTAACCTATTGCTTGTTTTATTCTTTCTAAACACTTGCCCTTTCTTTTTCTAGGCTGCACTGTCTTATGAAAAAGACCTAAAGTCATCACCTCTTGCTTAGTCTACAGGTACCTAAGGTGGGTAACTACTATAGGCCCCTCTCTCCTATTTGGTTCTATGCATGAAGGATAAGATGGGGTAAAAGTGTAGAGAAGGTACATAATTATGATAAGAAAGTGGTAGGAACACAAAGAGGGGCATTAACTCAATGCAACAGTTAGAATTTTGTGTACATAATTCCTTCTGAAAGGCTCTTCAAAGCTCCCTCTTTGTTGGCAGTTATAGAGCTTTACATTCTTTCAGCAACTGGGTTGTTAAAATGTGTGTGATGATAAAGGAATTGACCCCTGCCAACCTGTGCTTCAAATGGGCTTGTTTAGAGCTGGGAGAAAACCATTTGGCCACACACAGAAGAAGAGATGTGCCCCTTTCAATTCTTCCACTGACAGATGTGGAATGTATGATTTATCACATAAGGCCAAGACCTTTTACGTGTTTGGGATCGCAGCGAACATTCCAGACCTCTTCTGTGCTCCTCTTTCTCTGTGTTGAGCCATAATCTGCGGGTCCACTGCAGGGATGCAGAGAGAGCAGAAAAATGTTTTCGAGGTAGCAGCGGTGGAGGGCTGTAGATGACTTGTCAGAGCTATAAAAGCTGGGCATGGAGACTCAGAAACCAATGGAGACCACCTCACTGGGATGGGGACGTGAGGGGCCATACAGAGTATGAAAGGAAACAACCATTAAATGAAAACCATTCATTATTTCCATAAGATAGCATTCTTGATGGTGGACTCAGCCTCGGGGGCTGTCTTCTGGGCTCTAGGCCCCAGTAGAAGGCTAAGGGGCAGATGGGCTGCAGGAGCAATTAAACCCTACTTGGGCCTGTTTCATGGAGTATAAAGAGCAAGAGTTTGTTTGTTTGCTTGTTTGTTTTTTCTGCCACGCCTTGGCAGGCAGGATCTCAGTTCCCCGATCAGAAATCGACCTGCACCCCCTGCAGTGGAAGCATGAAACCTTAACTACTGGACTGCCAGGGAAGTCCTAAGAGTTGGTTTTCTATTCATCCATTCTTCCATCCTTTCCACATAGAAGCCAGAATATTTTCCCCAGCTGCACATTTGGTCATGTGACTTTCAAACCCTTTCCTGGCTTTTTCATCAGGGTGAGTCAGGAGGTGTGGCCTCCTTGGTCCTGCGTAATGGGGCTCGGCCACTTCTGTGGTGACATCTCTTCTCTCTTCCTCCCACCTCCTTATACACCCTACACTCCTGTCCACAAGCTTTGTTCAGTAACTTGAAAGCAATCATGCTTTCTCTTGCCCCTGGGGCTTTGATAAAGTTGTTTCTTCCCCTTTACTCTCCATCCTTTGCTTTCATGACCACTAATCTTCCATCACTTCCCTCAGGAGGTCTCACTTTAGGGGAGTATTGGGTCCCAGCATTAAGTGCTCTCATAGCACCCTCTAGTTTTCCACCAGAGTCCGGGGGTAAGCGTTACTGTCTTTAATGCATCTGTCTTCCCACTATAATCTAAACTCCTTAAGGGCATAGATGGTACCTATAATATCTAGCATAGAGTTTGCCACATAACAAGAATTTAGCAAACAGTTGTTGTACAAAAATGTATGACCAAGATTGGCAATCTACTTTAAAGATTGGGTTTTGTTGTTAAGCTATTTGTATCTGTATTCCAGCATCATCATTTATTAAATGCATGACTTCGGACAATTTACTACACCTACCTGGCCTTGGATGCCTTGTCATTTTTTTTTTTAAGTTTTTAAAGTCCTGTTTATTGAAATTGAATTTACATTCAGTAAAACTCACTCCAAAATTTGACAAATGCAATCCTCACCATAATCAAAGTGTAGAACAGTTCTTCGACACACCCCACCCCAAAACCCTATGCAACAAACTCCTCCCTGATCCTTAGGATCCTTGTCTTTTAAATAGGAATAATGGTATATATTTCTTTGGATATAGTTAAATGAGGTAACACATGTCAAGCACCTAGACTAGTGCCTAGCACATAGAATACACTTAGTATAGATGGTTATAATTAAACGTCTTCTACATGCTCAGGGCTCTAGACTTAAACCTGTGGTGCAATGTAAAATTCCATAATCTACAAGTCACTATAGGGGCTGACTTAATCCCTCTAAACCATATAGATGGCTCTCTAAGGTAAGCTGAATATGAACATAGACTCTGGGAGACATCTTGCCCTCAATCTGGTTTACGGGTTCAGGACTTCAATTTCCCTTCTGATCTGGCATGATCTCCTTAACAAGCTAACTCCTCCTTATTCATGAGGTCGAATCACCGCTAGAGTTTCTGTCTTGTTCCCTTGTGTCTTTATTTCTTTTCCAGGACCCTGGTACTTCTGAGAATGGGGCCTGTATTTGTCACCAACAGACCCCCCCTTCTCATAGCCTGATGACTAGAGTTCTATTCCTAAAGCCCAGGCCCCACTGGGGCCATGCTAACTCTGTGCTCACCACCTATTTATATTATCTTTGTCTGGAATGCTCATCACCAAGTTCTACCTGCCTGACTTTTTGGCCCTCTCTGCCTGGACTGCTATCTCTTTCCTGCATGGATTCCACCCCTGCTGGGCTGTCAGAAACATAGCCAGATCTGCCTCCCATTGTTTACTTTGCCCTATTTTGCATAATAAAGTCCCTCAAACTAAGACTCTCTTCTCAGTTTCATCTTGCCACAACCCAAACTCCTATTTAGAGAGTCCCTGCCATCAGAAAGCTATAGTGTCCTAGAGGACATAATGTGTGTCCTTAAATGAAGAAGGTTGAGAGTCAGAAGCGCCTTGGAACATTGTTGGAAGTATTATAAAAATACTTTAAAAAGGGGAATGAGGACACTTATGTCCAGTGAAATCTATACTGACAGTCCAGGAAAGAGTCAGACTATTAAACTGACTTGTTTTGGACAACAAGCAAACTGTTTCTCCACAGGGTGCTCATCATAGAATTCTTGACTCTCTCCCAGGCCTTGTTAGGAATGGAGAAATCCTTCCATTAGCACCAGTGTACGTAACTATGGGTGTAGGAAAGACTCCACCTTTCTGCTCCAAAACTTTATATGACTTGGTATCCATCTCGTGGAGAATGCCCTTTTGTGCCATCCAAGGGATTATAATTAAGATGACCAAATCCTTAGTCAAACCATATAGTCTTACATGGGCAAAATAAGTTGTTTGGATAGCAACTGAGGATGCAAAAGAATAAAGACACTGAGCTGGAAAAGAAAAACTGCCCACGCTATTTTCTCTGCTACATAGCCTTCACGGTGTTGTGGTAGTTTAATCAAAGTTGGGTGTATT
Organism: Delphinus delphis; assembly: GCF_949987515.2. Classification (NCBI taxonomy): domain Eukaryota; kingdom Metazoa; phylum Chordata; class Mammalia; order Artiodactyla; family Delphinidae; genus Delphinus; species Delphinus delphis. Next base: position 81,142,524 of record NC_082690.1, read on the forward strand.
TCTTTCTTTTTTGAGGAATTAAGTATAAAGACCAATAATTACTGATATAATCATTCAACTGACTGGAAATGATCTTTCATGATTATTATTCTTTTCTCTCCTTGCAAATGTATTGGAAGGGAAAAGTGTTTCTCCTTCAACATTGCCCATTGAAGGCCACTCTTCTCTTTCAGTCAGTTACCTGGCAGTTCTGTTTGTATAGTATAAGAAAATAAGAAAGGGTTTTAGTGTTAGAAAGATCTAAGTTTGAACCCCTCCACTGTTTTCTAACTGAATGATTTTTCTCTCACTGACCCTCATCCATAAAAATGGAATGATATTCATCTCACAGTGTTGCTGTGAGAATTAAATTATGGAATGCATATGAAGGGTCTGGCACAGTGAATAGTACATATAGGGACATAATCAATGAATTCTTGCTAATTAGGGTCAGTGCACATGGAAGCAAGTACACCCTGGGAAGAATGATTTACAGTATGACCATATGTGACCACGACTTGGGGAAATATTCCTTCTCAGCAGTAAACTCCCAGACCTTGTCCATTTACTCATTTTGGTGACCTCCTCTGACTCTGTTTTTGCATTTTACCTCCACATAAACAAAGGTCGCTCCTGTGTAAATAACCCAATTGCTTTTATATTGACGATGTCAAAAACCGATGTTCATTTAATTTCTTTCTCAAATTCCTTCCTGTTAATTTCTTCCAGAACACATGGAGTAATTACCATTTTCTTATTAGCAAATAAGGTCCAAAGTCTTCCTACCTCTTCCTTAAGGTCCTCCTCTCAGTTTTTGTCTCTGTCATTGGTGCTATCATTTCTTACTCATTTGTTCATTTATCTTTTTATTTATTCCTTTTTAAAAATTTATTCATTCAGCAAATATATATTGTATCTACTATTTGCCAAACCTGAGTTGGCATTGGGGAGCTAATAAGTGTCTTATAAGAGGCAGAATAAGGTAATGTTTAAGAGTAAGTGCTTTGAAGTAAGAGACAGATCTCTGTTTGAACCCTGACTCCACTGTGTCCTAGCTGGATGACCTTGGGCAAATCACTTCAAGCTCCCAAGACTTTAGTTCCTTGTCTGTAAAATGGGGGTAATATCAGTTCCTATTTTTCAGGGTTGTTGTAAACATAAACAAGACAGTTAATGAAGTATACTGCCTGACATAAAACAAACATAAGCAGTCAATAGATGTTAGCTTTTGTGAGGATAATGATGTTGATTTTTAATGACCCAGTCCTTCATGGAGCTTAGACTTTGGAGGGTTATCACATAAATTCCCAAAGAGCCACTGAAGGTTTTTAAGCAAATTAATTACTGGGTTGTGATCATCTTTGATGCCTCATTTTTCATACTTCCCCAACCAGAGTCAGACTTTAAGACTAGTTGGTTTCCCCTTTGATTATGTCTCATAGATCAATCCTTTTTTCTCTAATCCCACTAAGAATCCCCCATTCATCCTAACTGTGATTTTTATTAGAGGTATCTAATTACCAAATGTAATTAAACTAGACTTATTTCTAAGGACTGGATGGTCCCTTGGGAATCATCCTGCATTGAAGAGGCTGGGCCATGCTGTGATAGAATAATTACATCTCTGACCATGGCTCTTTTCAGTGATTCAGACACTGACTTATTGAATTCTTGTATCGGTTGTAGTCTCTCTGCTATTCTGTTTAATCTGTTTGTAAATTTAGAGGTGTCTATCTGGCTGAGATTTTATGGTATCATTATAAGATGAATCTATTAACTAGGGATCTTTCAAATTTACCTTAATTAAACTTCTTCAAAGGGAACTTTTAGTACTGAGATGGCAAATAGATTCCATTTTACATACTGTCTGTTTCGATTTGCTTTTACAGTGTAACCTACCACCCTAAACTTAGTGTCCATTACTTCTCATGCGTCTACAAGTTGGCTGAATTGTTTTGCTGATCTGGGCCAGGCTCAGCTCATTTTGGCTAGGCTTTTTCAGGAAGGTGCAGTCAGTTGGCACGTTGACTAGGGATCATCCGATCTGCTATAGGTTCAGCTAGAACAACTTGACTCTTTTCTATGTGTCTCTCATTACCTCCAGTAGGCTAGCCCAGATATGTTTTAATGGCAGTGTCAGGAATCAAAAGAGATGCACAAGAACTGTTTCAAGTCTCTGCTGGTGTCAGATTTTATTCCCCACCGGTCTAAACAAGCCCACGGTTAGAGTGAAAAAACATGACCAAAAAACATGGATATAGGCAGGCATGGAATCGTAGGGCTCTCTAGTTCAAACAATCTACCATAGTTTGCTTTCTGGCCACAATTACCAACAAGATGTCACATGCAGAAGATGTTCACTTACATTCCAAGATCCTCCTAAACTCAAGTGGCATGATGCTTGAAGTCAAGGGTGTTTTGATCTACATCAGGTTCACATAAACTCTTCTTGATCCAGAAAGTTATATACTAGAAAAAGAAGTTATCTGCCCTATACATACCTACCGTATAGTGATGAAATGAGAAGATAATCACCTATAAATATTCTCATTTGGAAAGGGGGAAGGGTAGACTGTACATAGCAGTTACTGATCCATAGCAATTCTAAACATTTTATGGGCAAATTCTGCCAGTTTCCCCTACTCTGGAGATGGGGAATATTCTTTGGTTAGACTTCAGTTCTGCTCCCTGGAAATGGCTCCCAGTCCATTGTTCTCCATGGCTTTTGGCTAAGACCGCTAGCATATCATTTCTTTTTCACCTTCCTTCGTTCCTTCTGAAGAGAGTATTGGACAATATTCCTGCTTCCTGCCTATAGAGAATTGGAGGCACAAAAGTCTTTCTACAATTTTAAGACATTTTTTCTACAGTCTCAATTCCTTTTAATCTATACTAACAGAACATTGCCATTTCAGCTGAATTAAAAACATTGTGGATTTCCTATGAATATGATGTAATTTTACTCCATGAGCTAAAAGCCACAACTTTAATACCCTTATAAACCTTTTAGTATAGCAGAGAAGTTCTACTAGGCCCTGCCTTAATTCTTTCACAGATCTTTATAAAGGATCTTATGGCCACATCTGTGATTTGATCTTTTGTCCCCAAACAGTGTTTTATTTTGAGACATTTTCTGCTTCCCAGAGAGGTTAGGGATGAAAAACAGTGCTATGTTCCCTGTGAGAAAATCATGAACCCTCTATATTTCTTCTGTGTTCTGCTTATAAACTAGCTCGTTTTTCTTTGAACATCTTCTTATTTATAGCAGTTTATCAAATACAGCCAATAAGAGCCAGTCCAGCACCTTGAAGGTTTTGCCTGGAAATCTCACCACTCAAACCCAAAAGTTCATTACTACATTTTCTGTCTCCTTAGCTACAACAGGTGACATTTTTACTAATTGTTTCACCATTATATGAAGGTGCTCAATGGATATTTTGAATTGAGTGAATAAATGGAAAAAGAAGCTTCACATATAGTGTTGCAACAGAGACTAAATCTTTAGTCAGGTATTCTTCAATCTGTTCAGATGTTTCTCTCTCCAGTTTTTAAACCCGCTCTATAAAACGCCCATCCTCTTACACCTTTTCTCAGATATTAGATAGGCATACTTGCCTTTTCCCTGTTATTTCAGCAGATGAGTGTTCTCATATCTGCACCACAAAATTTGCTGCAATTTATGGCTTGGCTCAGACCCTTCCTCTTTGGTCAGCTTTAGTCAGAAGTAATCTCATTCTTTTTTTTTTTTAATTAATTAATATATTTAGGCTGTGCCGGGTCTTAGTTGTGGCATGCGGGATCTTCATTGAGGCATGTTTAGTTGTGGCATGTGGGATCTTTAGTTGCAGTATGTCGGCTATTAGTTGCAGCATGTGGGCTTCTTTGTTGCAGCATGCAGGCTTCTTAGTTGCAGTATGTGGACTCTTAGTTGTGGCATGCATGTGGGATCTAGTTCCCTGACCAGGGATTGAACCCGGGCCCCCTGCATTGGGAGCGTGGATTCTTACCCACTGGACCACCAGGGAAGTCCCAGAAGTAATCTCATTCTTGTCCTTAGTATTCATGTTATTTTGCCCAGTATGAGAATCAATCATTTTGATCTCTGACACCACAGCTAGGTTGAAAGCTGCTTGAGGGCATGGCCTATGCATAATTTGTCTAAAGATTCTCTACGGTGTCCATCCCAGTTGCTTCCAAATAGTGTGTTTAGTAAATTTGTTAAACAAATGAATAAGTGAATGAGTAAATAAATGAACCAAATTTTCACCACACAAGGGCAGAGTCTGTCTATCTTGTTTATCCTTAGCTATAATATTAGTGCCTGGTACATGGGAGGTGCTCAATAAATATTTATTGAATTAAAAATGAATAAATGAAAAGCTAATTAATGAATGAATCAAAAATAAACAAACCCAGATTCATTATTCCTATTTTAAGAAGTTCCAGGCTACATTATAGTAGGAACTTCTTTTGTGATTAGTTTTAATAGTAATTTCTTAAAATGACCCAGGAACTCAATTCTATTATTATCCCAGTTTTCATTCTTGCTTGAAGACCTTTTCCCAGACAATGAGAATGAGGAACTGTGCACTGTGCTAACCAGGAGCTTCATATTTATAGTGAAATATTTCAGGGTTTCTAACAAGATGGATAGGATGCAGAAGTCTTTTCAGGCCAAGTGGGGCTGGGCTTGTCCTTGGAGGCAGAAAGGACCAGTGCCTGTGTCCTGGGTGGGGTGGGGTAACCTGGTAGATCTCAAAAGTCATTCCTTTGGTCCCAAATATCTCCTTTCTAGCCGAAACATATTCCCTGCCTTTGAGAGATTTAGGGTTCAAGGCATCATGGTTGTCAGACTTTATTGTCTAACTGAATCCCACTTTCCACTCTCCAAATATTCTAATTTAGCTGGCCTGGCTGGAGTAGGTGCCAGGAAACTATTTTATCAACCACCCCACTCCCACGAGTCTGATGTTGATGGTGTAGACACGCACTTTTAGAAAAATTAATTGTCTCTGTGTGTATGCACGTGTGTGTGTGTGTGCGCTGAATGCAAAAAAAATGTCGCAAGGTGCTATAGGTGTCGTGGTGGATGTCTGCGTAGGATCGAGTGGGGGCAGAAAAGAGGAAGCTGTCACCTTTTATTAGAAGTTTCTGGATCCTTGTTCAGAGTCTTGGCCAGATAAGCATTTTCTTTTTTGCAATAATTTGTAACTTTTTTAGGATCCGTGGAGGGAACAATTGAAGGACTAAGTCCTAAAAGGACTAAGACACGCATGAATGTTTCCAATTTTGTTAAGGGTACTTCTTTCCTAGAAAATCCCAGGAGGGTCCCTATCGTGTGTTACATATTTCTGAGAATCCTTCCTCTAAGCTTTCTGCTAGCAAAAAATAAAAATAATAATAATAATGAAAGTACACTATGCTGGGCATGTATCCAAGATATCGACAGGAGAGATGGAGGGGTAAGTGGGGCAGATCTGCTCCATGAGATCTCAGGAAAACTCATTCTCAAGCCAAGCAGTTAATGCAGTTTAGACTAACTGAATTTTGTCTACTAGAGTAACATATCTGATTGTGTGCCTAAACTTGAACTTGGCACAGTGCTTCACTTAGGGCTCTATATCTGTCTTCCTCCTTTATCCCTGTGTATGGCACCAGTGGGAGACAGAGGAGAAAAGGTCTTAGTGAGTACTCAATAACCCTACTAACATCACAAAGCCTTGGGTAGTTGGGGATGTGTTTTATAAGCACTGTTAAGTTTCATCTCTTTTACTCCTGCTGTAATTATCTGTTGGAATTTTATAGGACTGTGGATGTTCTGAGAGGAAGGATTTAATCGTCAAGTACTTTCAGCCTAATTGGTTTTCAATTGCAAGAGAAGCCTTGGGTTTGGAAACTTGCCACATGTTAGCAGAGCATGTCAGTTCATTGCCCAGCTGTGGAGTTGACAGACATAAGAGAACCTTCTGACTTGGCAACATTTTTGGCGTTTAGTTGGCATATCTGTCTTCAGGTCTGCTCCTAAGGCTGTGTATTTGTCAACTGTGCCTAAGTTGGGCAGATATGGAGGCTTTTGCCAAGTCTCTTTGATACCTGACTGTGGCCATTAGTGAGGGCTGGGATGGAGAGCTGTAGCTATATTGCTAGTCTCCATGGAAAGCCACGCTTGGGAATTTAATGATAATCAATCTAGTTTTCAACATCTATTTCACTGTAGTTTTGCATACACAATCAGACTGGCAAGCTAGTTATTTGTGTTGCTAAATAGAAAAGCCCCACTTGTGAGTCGGAAACTAAAGTCCAGAGAAAGAGAAATGATTAAATAGATTGTTGGATATTCATATTATGGCTATGGCTGTACAATCATTAGTCATAATTTGAATATTAATTTATAATATGAAAATTGCTCACAATGGGTTATTTAATAATAGCTCTAGCATTTCATGTTTTCGCCAAAAAAGTCAATAAAATAAATCCCACAAATCTTAATATAAGTTAAGTGCAAGGATTCTGGGATGAGACTGGCCTGATTTAAAGAAGTTAGGTAACTTTTTCAAAGTTACTTAAGTGCTGAATAATTTTTTTGTTGAAGTATAGTTGATTTACCATGTTGTGTTGGTTTCAGGTGTACAGCAAACTGATTCAGTTATATATATATATATATATATATATATATATATATATATATATATATATATACACACATATATTCTCTTTCAGATTCTTTTCCATTATAGTTTATTACAAGATATTGAATACAATTCCTTGTGCTATACAGTAGAAACTTGTTGTTTACCTATTTTATATATAGTAGTGTGTATATGTTAATCCCAAACTCCTAATTTATCCCCTCCCCCTTTCTCCATTGGTAACCATAAGTTTGTTTTCTATGTCTGTGGGTCTGTTTCTGTTTTATAAATAAGTACATTTGTATCATTTTTTAGATTCCACATAAAAGTGATATCATATAATATTTCTCTTTCTGACTTACTTCACTTAGTATAATAATCTCTAGGTTCATCCATGTTGCTGTAAATGCCAATATTTCGTTCTTTTATATGGCTGAGTAATATCCCATTGTATACATGTACCACATCTTCTTTACCCATTTATCTGTTGAAGGTCACTTAGGTTGCTTCCATGTCTTGGCTAAATAGTAAGTGCTGAATAATTTTGAAAAAAGTTACTTAGTCTTAAGACTTTCTTAACTCTTAAAATTGGAATAATATTCATAGTACTTACTCTACAGAGTTGTTTCAGCAAGCTACCATACTAATATATTTTAAATGCTATATTCAGTGCCTGGTATATAATAAAAACTTGATAAATGTCATTATAAGTACACACATAAATAAAAACACATATATATCACATATATGCACACAAACACACACTTTCATAAACCTTCTCACATTTTGTCTTGGTAATCAGTTTTTCCTTCCCCTACAACCTTCTGCTATTAATGCTAAGCTATGAGGAGTGGGAAGGTATCACCTAGAATTGTACTTAAATATAAATCAAGTATATGTAAATATACTTGAGATATGGCTAGCCCAAGTTGAGAAGTTCTGTAAGTGTAAAATCCATGCTAAATTTTAAAGACTATGGAAAAAAGATTTTGAAGAGTATGGAAAAAAGAATGTAAAAAGTATCATAGTAACTTTTAATATTGTTTACATGCTGAAAAGCTATTTCTGATATATTGCTTAGATGTGTTATTACATAAATAAAATCTGCATAGTCTTTTGGTAAAGGCAACTCTACAGACCCTCTATGACCACACTGAATGGAATACTCTTCCCAAACTATGTTCGAAGCTGCTGTTCCACTTTCTAGCCTTGCACTTTCGATTGTATACACCTGATGTTTCTATTTGGACCTCACTGTTGTCTTAAACTCATCATGTCCTAAACCATATTTTCATTTTCTTCATGACTGTATATTATTTCTGACTTTCCTGTTTTGGTTCTATTCTCACTGCCCTCATGACCTCACCGCTACTTGCCGTTTACATGTCAGTAGACTTTCTTCTGGGGGCTTTTCTACTACTTGGTCCCTTTCAATCTATTTTTACCAAATCCAGATTCATCTTGCTAAAGCATCACTTATTTTTTAAAAATTATTCTTCTTTTCAAAAACCTTCAATGACACCCATTTGGCCATAAGATAAGACCCACACCATTTATCTTGGTATTATTCTGATCTTCTCTCTAATTCCTTGGTCCAGCTTTCTATCCTGGAAAATACTAATTATTTTCTATCACTCAAATGCAACTTCTGGGAGTGGTAGACATGTACTAAGGTGCTTTGTATGCAGGAAATGGAGTAAGTTTTGCAAATTGTGAGGAGAGGAAGAGATTTCATTTTGGACATATGGAAGTTGATATGTCTTTCTGATGAATTAAAATTTCTTTCTCAACTAACTTACAAGAAGATAAGAGTCTCTCATTCTAATGAAAATTGAGATGCTGAGGATGTATAGAAAAAGAGAGTAAGTGGTCATTTGACAATTTCTCAAGATATGAGCCTTCTCATTGTACTACAAAAATTCACTAACCATAGGAAGGGGCTGTTTCAGATTCACAGTTACTGGGACATTTGCTCTGGGCTATTTTTTTCAGGAAAGAAGGAGGTTTGAGGTCTACCTTCAAAGGGGACATCCTTTGTAAGGTTACTGAGATAAATGGAACTGCCCATGGCCTCAGATTGTATTAATATTTCCCAGGTCTTAAACTTATAAAATTCTTTATGATTTCCAAATAATTTCATAATTATTACTCATGGAATTGCCATTTTGGACAAAATCTGGACACAGAATTTAGCTGACCTACTCAAGGACAAAAACTATGTTTTGATATTAGCTTCCATTGCTTTGCATTTGTAAAATGCAAAAACCACTCATAGCCTGAACTGTCCAGTCTCGACCTGTCAAGAAGTAGATGTTTCCTGGTTTAGCTATAAGAATTAGGTTTTTACTTGCAGAGGTGAGTTTACCCTGAGAAATCCACGGCAAAGTTTTCATTATGTACACTATTCAATTATTATTTACATTGGTTTTTGGTTGAGGGAAAAATAATATCCTGCTAATTCTTACCTTTACAATTCAAAGAAGTTTGACATATGCAGTAATCCAACCTTCGTTTCTAAATGTTTATTTTTTATTATAAAAGTAATGAATGTTCATTATAGTAATATTAGAAAATGCAGAAAGGTAAAAAATAGAATTTATTTTTATTTTTTTATTGAAGTATAATTTGCAAAAAGTGAAATGCACAGATCTTAGGTGTAGAGTTCGATGAGTTTTGAAAAGTGTTCATACCTGTATGATCCACACCCTAGTTAAGATGTAAAACATTTTCACCACCCGGGAAGCTCCTTGATATCCCTTTCCTATGTATCTCAATGACCTCCCTTCCCCACCCTAGGCAACCACAATTCTGATTGCTATCAGGAAGGCAGAATTAAACAACAACAACAAACTCAAGTTCTAACACTCACTGACAATCATTGCTTAGCGTATCAGCAGCTTTTGACATCACTGATCATTTCCATTGTAATACCCCACAAATTGGCTTGACTTTTGAGGCATGGCGCCCTCTCATTATTCCTCTCACCTGACTGGCTGCTACTTCTCTGTCTCCTTTGCTCAGTTTTCGTCCTCATCCTCATGTCTGATTGAACAGGGACAGTGCTTGTCTCTCTTCTACCTCTTCCCTACCTGCATATATTACTCATGGTCCCATGAAGTTGCATGACTTTCAGTGCCAGAATTTTTAAAATGTCATTACATTTTATAAACATAATGTTCAATGGCTACATTGTTATTCTATGGGGATGTGCAATGTGATTTACTTATCCATGCCTTTTTCATTGGACATTTAGGCTGTTATCTTAACTATTGTTAATAACACTGCAAGGAAGATCTTGGCACACAAAGTTACCCAACCTCCATAGTTACAATACTGGATAGATAACCAGGGGTTTCTAGGTTAAATGGTACAGACATTTTGAGGCTGTAGCTATATGTTGTCAAGTTGTTTTTCAAAAGGAATGGACTAGTATATATTCCCACCAGTATTACTAACAATAAAGAGAAATCTTTTCCCCTAAATGTGTTGAACTTTATTCAAAATTTTATAGGCAATATAAATGAAAGATCAATATATTTATTGGAATTTAACAAAATAGCTTATGTAAATTAGTTCAGAGTTTATTTGCTATTACTAATTTTATGTCAGTACAGATAGTGTTACTCTGCTGTACGCCCACAGAATTGGGATGCCATGTTGTGAAGTCATTTATTGATTTGTTGATTTATTTAATTTTTTTGGCCATGCCATGTGGCTTGCAGGATCTTAGTTCCCTGACCAGGGATCGAACCCAGGCCCCCAGCAGTGGAAGCATGGAGTCCTATCCATTGGACCACTAGGGAATTCCCTGTGAAGTCATTTATATGATGAATGTGAGTCTTGGAAACGTAAAGACATTGGTTTGGTTAATGGCTTAATCACTTAGTAGCCATGAATTTGGACAAATTGTTTAAGATCTTTGAGCCTCAATGTTCTCATCTATAAAATAGGGCTAATAAAATTTGCCTTGCAAAAGTGTTGAGATGGTTAAATGAGATCGTGTATGTAAATCACGTAGCATGAGGGTGGCACACATAAATGTTAGTTCCTATCCTCCCTACCAAATTTAAAATACTTTTCTAGGTTAAGATTCCCACCGTGGCATACGTGGCAATAAATTGTGAGCAAGCCATTTCTCATGTGGCTTACTGAACTCCTATGAATATAAGAAAGATTTTATTTGCCTTTTTTTATATATATATAAGAATGAACAAGCCAGGAAGAACTAGAGCTTTGCTCAGGACAAGGCAGACAGCTGTCATGTCAGGATGTGAGCAGTGTCAGTCAGGGATTGCCACGTGGGCACTGGAACTGAGGAACTGGCCTGAGTCCTAATCCTGAAGGGATGGGGTTAGAAATGTGAAAGTATGAACAGGGGAGACAAGCTGAGGTGAGAACTGTGGCAGTCCCAGAAATTAGAACCAAAGGGGAAGCAGATGTTCAAGGTTAGCCAAGATGGATGTGGTTCCTAGTGGTGAGGAACAGATGAGGAGGCAGGAATCCTGGGAGTGAAACGCCTAAGTCATGACACCAACATTAGAGCCCACTTTTTTTTTTTTTGCGGTACGCGGGCCTCTCACTGTTGTGGCCTCTCCCGTTGCGGAGCACAGGCTCCGGATGCGCAGGCTCAGCGCCCATGGCTCACGGGCGCAGCCACTCCCCGGCATGTGGGATCTTCCTGGACCCGGGCACGAACCTGTGTCCCCTGAATCGGCAGGCGGACTCCCAACCACTGTGCCACCAGGGAAGCCCAGAGACACTTTTAAACACTTTTTCTTTGAAATAATTTCTAATTTATAGAAAAGTTTAGACATTAGTACAAATTACTTCTCTAGATCCTTTTTCAAATGCACCAATTTTGAACATTTTGTCATATTTGCTTTATCATCTGTGTATGTGTATATTTATATCTTTATCTATCCAGCTACTCCTCTAATCTTTACTCTTTAATACTCTAGTGTCTATTTCCTAACAACAAGGATTTTCTCTTACATAATCATAGTATGTGATTCAAATCCAAGAAACTGAACATTGTTACAATACATTCCAACTTCATTTATTGGCCCAATAATGTTTTTTATAGCCTTCCTCCCCCCGCCCCCCATTATGTGATCCAGTTCACGATCACAAACTGCATTTAGTTTCCGTTAATTTAGTTTCCTTTCAGTTACCATTAGTCTCCTTTAACCAGGAACATGTCTCAGCCTTACTTTGTTTTGCATGACATTGACATTTTTGAAGATTAAAAGCCAATTATCTTATTGTATGTCTTTCGATTTGGGTTTTGTAGACCTCATGTTTTGAATTTGCTTCTGAACAACAGTCTTCTTGCTAGAGATTTGCCATTAGGCTCCTTATCCAGTTAGGAGCTGGCTCGAGAATTGTAGGTGTAGCAGGATGTGGGGAGCGTCTGTAGCCCATGGAGATGAAGTAGCCAGTGAACACAGGTGAGGCTGTTTAGGTGAGGTGTAGCTCTTGGGTCTGAGACAGGATTGTAAGCCCGAGTCACAGGACCGGAAGGGACCTTGAGGGGTCACTAAGTCCATCTGCTTGGCCTTCAGCAGAAACACATTTCCACTCACCCAGACACGCCAGCCTATTTTTAAACTCCTCCAGGGAAAGCAATTCTGTGTGTGCTTCTTGCTAACCCGTACTGGTGCCGCTCGCCCTCACTGTGTGAAATCTTCCCTGTGCCTCAGCCTGATTCCTCAAGGAGCAGGTCTTAAGCTTCCTTCTCATTCTGTTTTTATGAAGGACTCACATGTAAGTCACAAGTGCTTCATTATGTTTAGAGAACTGTATTTTATCACTAGTCCCTCAGGTATGTTTTCTTTAGTCTAACCTAAGGAATAAAAAAAGGAACTTAACCTATACAAATGTAAAGTATTGTTACAATAGCAATAATGGTATTATAACATTATCATATCAATAACTACACATTATCATAGCAATAATACATTTCATTTTATAGTTGGATTTTCCATGGACCTGACTACCAAGGGGACACTTTAGAATATCATTTCTAGTCACCTATTTTTTAAATTTAAGAATAACACATTTACTGTAAAATACAAATTCAAACATTACAGAAGAATAAAAGAAAGGAAGTAAAATTCCTCTCTGTTTTCCCCCGTACCCTCAATCACATTTCCAAAACTTGGCTGCTAATTATAGTTTTGATGTCTGAAGTTCCAGAATTTTTCTGTACATACACAAACATATATGCATGAATGCATTCACACACTCACCCATACACACACGTGCACAGACTCCTTTTATGAAAATAAAAATGGGATCATATACATGTATATTTCAGTTTGATGATATTTTCTCAATATAAAAATGATACATGTTCTTTGTGGAACATATAACACAATCATAAAGGGGAAAACATTTTAAATCAGCCATAATTGCACTGCTCACCTTAGGTACTGTTTGGATATTTTCTGATTTTTTTCTATGTATATGTGTTACAGTATATCCTGCCTTTTAATATTGTTCTTTTCCTTGATCAACTTTGAGCATCTCAGGCTGTTTAATGCTTTTCTTCTTAATTTGGGGCCCAACTGGGATGTAGTTCTCTCGTGAAGTTAGGTTACAAGAGGCAGTGGGAGAAAGGTACACTCATGGAAAAGACAGCAGGCTGACAAAGAGCAGATGATCAGGCATGCAGAAAGAGTTCCCTCCTAAAAGGGAACACAGCATCGGTTACCCACACACCACTTGGTGAATAGGACTTCTGACAGCCTGAGACAGTGTTTTGTATGTGCAAGGCCAGACTCCCTTCATTCATGGTAAATTCATCACTATTGGCAGTGCTGGTAATAAAACATTGAATAAGATGAGCATAGGCCTTGACTTTTTTTTTTTTTTTTTTTTGCAGCGTTTAGTTGTTGTTTGTTTGTTTGTTTGGTTTTCTTTTTGTGTGTATGCCACAGAAACCAAGGGCTATATCTCATCAGCTTATGGGTGTTTCTTTTTTGTGCCACAGAAACCAATAGTTAAATCTCATTAGCTTGTGGTCTACTTGGATTTTGAGATTTTTCTTTTCTTCTCTAGCTTCATATTGTGTAAATTCTGATGCAAAACTTACCATGGATAATTTTTCAAATCAGTTCTTCTTGATGCATTAAAAAGTTTAGAGACTGGCTTTATATGCTTTCTTGTTAAAAAGTTCCTCAGCTTCGGAATATCTCAGGAGGAGAGAGACTATGGAATGTCTTACTTTAGGGGTTAAGAAGGATTATGTCAGTCTCTGCTTTTTTCTCATACCTATGCCTGCTCACACCTTCAAGTTGATATGGCATGGTCCCCAGTTCCTGAGTCAATTAAAAGGAAAAAGGATGAATAATGATGTTCTTCACATTACTCTTTTCCTTTGAATAGAGTAAATCTTGGAATTATGTCACATATCACACTTCAGATCATATGGTGTTTCCTCCACTCTACCCCCATACCCATTTCAGTTCATCGGGCTTGGAATCTGAGTGCCCAAGTGATAGTTAGGGTTGCAACTGTCTTATATCTGTCCCCTTTCCTCAGTTTCGGTGCAGAATAGGGGTTCTGCCTGGGTCCTCTCTTTTTAGCTCAGTTGGTTGCTCTGTTTAGCACTGAGGGGACCCTCATTACACACTATCCAATGGGCAAGAACCCTGAGACTTGCCTCAGTGTTGGCAGGTATCTTGGTTCCATTCTCTTATGCCATGGACAGAGCTCCTGCTGCATGAATACCTCTCCAGTAAGTATATACCCACATTCAGTTAGCCTCCTGGGTCCCTTTCAGCCAATCCTCATGAACTTCATTTGTTAAAAATGAACAAACATTTATTGAATGCTCATTAGGTGCCAGGTGTTGCTCTAAATGTCTAGGATACATTAATGAGCGAAAGACCAAAATCTTGCTCCCCATGGATCTTGCATTCTAGTGGATGTTTTAAGAATGAAAGATTGTGATACTGAGGCTGGGACAATTGTGCCGCATCAGAAACAAAACAGTTCTCCCAGATGCCTTCTCTGGGGTAAACATCTGTAACTTTTATTAAACCCATTGTGTTTATTCTCTCCTTTGTTCTCGTATTCTAAGGTTTTAGATTTGTGTCTAAATAGACCTTAGTTACGGCAAGCCTTACATTTATAAAAGGTTTTCTTCCCAAATATACTCAGCCATTACACTGAAAGTTTCAATGAGCCAAAATTATCCAAGTGCACATTTGCATTTGACAAAACTAACCGGTTCCTCTTTTTGATCAGTTAATAGATAGCAAAAGCCCTGGGTCATTGAAAATAAATGTGTAATATAAATGTTTGTGGCAGGTAGAGATTAAGATCATGACACAATAAGAAAATAATCCTTGTGCCTGTGGAAATAATTTGAATTTGTGGGAGTGGGGCGTGGCTAAAACTTTCAGAAGTATAACTCCTTAAAATATGGATCCTCTAGAAACAGCTGATGAGAATAAACTTTAGCTCTCTTTGGGATTGTCCAAGATGCCCTGTGATTGTTTGTGCTATTTGTATTTTCTTTCTTCTATATGTTTTCTGGGATCATTGTGCTATTTTAGCTCTTACTTAGAGGTACTCCCTGTTGAGATGCTAAAATATCCTGAAAGTGGCAGTGCTGAATTTTTTGCATGCCCAGGAGGTGGGTAGTGCAGGATTGATTTGTAATGACACTTTACTGTAGAGTAAATTTTTAGCTGTAATGCTATTTTGGGCTGCTTGATCCCACCAGATTTGGAGAAGTTTGAATTACCTTAAATAACTAGAACACAGACACTCCTATGTTACCCCTGAGACACGCTCACTGAAGCATGGAAATTAATTCAGATATGCATCCAAGCTTCACTGAATTTTAATCTAAGTGTTTATAGGATTATTTATTGATATTTGGGAAATAAAAGTTATTCCATGATGAAAATCTGATTGAAGGTGGCAACAAGAGCAATGCCACAGTTGAATGTTTGTGAACTTTCTGTCTTGGTCAAGGAAACTGTAGCAGATTAACAGTGGCTTCCCATTCTTTGTTATCCTCCCCATCAACACATGAGATCTATTTCCCACCTCTTAAAACATAGGCCACCTTGTGACTACTTTGGCCAATAGAGTCCAGTGGAAATGATGCTGTTTCAATTCTAGACATAGCACTTAAGTGGACTGTAAGTTTTGCTTCTTCATCTTGGAGCCCTGTGCTGCTGTGTAAGAAGTCTGACAACCCTGCTAGAGAGGCAAAGTAAAGAGACTCTGACACTGCATGGGGAGAGAAAGGAGCCTCGCTGAGACCCCTTCCAGCCAAGGACAGGCAAGTGGGTGAAGAAGTCAGCTTGGAAATGGATCTTCTACCCCCATTCACCCCAGCTGATACCATGTGGCTTAGAGATAAACCAGCCAGCTGAGCCCTTCCCAAATTCCTGATCCATAAAATTGAGAGCAAAACAAAATGGTTGCTTTAAGCTACTAAGTTTTGGGCAGTAATAGATAAAGGAAACAGAAACGTTTTGTTGAAATTCAGGGTTCCATTTTTAACAAAGGAGGTTTTATTCATTCATCCATTTATCCACCTATCCATCAGTGAAATATTTACCAAGAGTTCACTATATCTCTGATGGTACTGGGCTAAGTTCACAAGGAAGTTCTAATAGAATTTTGGCTTTGTGCTGATTTAACCTCAAAGTATTGTCTCATTATTTAGGAAATGAGAATCCTCTTTTTACATTTTCCTTTCATTTATTTTGAATGTGCACCTGAGTGCCTACCATGTTCCAGGCACTGTATAAGTTGTTGACAAAACAATGGTGACTAAAATAATATGGGTTATAGCCTCATGAGGCTTACTTATGATGGAGAAATACAAAATAAATTTTTTTCTTCCAATCTATAGAATAAGATGACAACATAGACTTCACAGGATTTTCTTTGAAGATTAAGTGATATGATGAATGTGAAAGCCCTTTTAAGTAGTTATTCTTTATAAAAGTAAAAGCATTTATTGAGTCTTGATGATAGTAACAGTAGCAGAAGAGCTCAGAGACAAAGCAGATATTTAACACTCAAAGTGAAAACATGAATGTATGTAAGTGACAACTTATAGTAGGAATTGTGACTCGGTTTTGGTGGGGGGCCCTTATTAGACCTCAGTTGATCCAAAAAACTTCTGAAACTATATGAAAGAGGTTGTGTAGATATGCATTATTTTTGGATCAGAAACCCAACGCTTTCATTAGATTTTCAAAGGCGTGAGTGATCCTGAAAGGTAAATAGCCATTGATGAAGAGAATAAAGGCAACTGCAGTATGTTAAGCCCCTCTGGATGCCAACAACCTGCTCAGTATTCTCACACATGCTAATTTTTTTTTACTAATACAAAGCAGTACATGTTTATTGTGGAGTAACAGATAAGTGAATACTCCCATAACTGCATCATTTATACAGCATAACATGAACATCGTGGAGTTACACACACTAATTTAATCTACGCAATCTCTGTGAGGAAGAGACTCTCATTCCCATTTTACAGATTAGAAACTGAGGCTCAAAGAGGTTAAGTGAATTGTCCAAGTTTAGTAAACGATGGGCCTGGCATTTCAATCCAGCTCTGCCTGGTCCCAAAGGTCTTTCCACATATACCATGTGTATCAGTGAGAGTTCTTAGTTGCAAGCTATAGTAACCAACATGCTGGCTTAAGCAAAAAGGAAATGCACTGAGAAGATATCGGCACTGACAAATTTTCTGGGAAACATGGAGAGACAAAATCATTCCTACGATTCTGATAGGGACTTACTAGGGACACACTGTTACCCCTTCCAAAACAAATGTCTGGGACGTAAGCTCAACGTGCCAATGTGTTTAATAGGTATTTAGAGAAGACCCAAATAAACAGATGCCGTCCTCACTTTTTCTGATCCTCTTTCAATGAAAGATTATATACTTTTTTCAATCACTTATAAGACATATTTTAAACACCTATAAGAAGAAATAATGACAATATTGCTTATATTATTATAATCCTCAGTACTTCATAATTTATACCGAACTTGCACACATTTTATCTATTTATAATTTGATCCACCCAAGCAGTCTGGAAGGTTGATGAGGACAAACGTTTTTATCCGCCTTTGTTAAGCAAGGAAACTGAAGCTGGTAGGTGCTACTTGATGTCCTCCAAAGCTCACATGGCTGCTAAGTGCTCTGATCCCCTATGTCTGGGGCTTCTTTCTACTAGATGTCCCATAGAACTCAAGTGCCTCAGCTGTACACAGGGCTGAGGTAGTTAGGCCCTCACCAGCCAGGCCTCCAACACTCTGCCCTTTTTACATGCCATAAGGAGGAGCTGGTTGATGGTACATACCTACAGACTGGGCATCATTGTACAGTGGGCAGAAGACTGGCAACTGTGATGCTTGGTCATTAAAACATAACCTGAACATAATGAAGTGAGGTAGATTGGCAGCACAATACGAATTTGTATCCAGACACAGATGTTAGTTTCAGGTGACAGGTTTTGCAAATGTATACATCAGTTATACTGGAGTTCCAGACGGGTGTTGTTGGGAATATAAGAGCCTTGGAAAGCCCCCGCTTAGCACTTCCCACAACTGGCCAGACTTCACCCTGAATGGGCAGAACATTGTGGCACCTGACTGCATCTCCCAGGGGAAAATGAGGGAGTTTTAAAGTGAAACTCCTTCAGTCTAATATTCTCTGGTAGCCTTTGTGGAAAATGCATCCTTTGGCTTCACTGGGGTTCACCGAAACTGGTGTAGGTTTAGGTGTTATTTTTGTGAAGCCTTATCTTCAATCTTCTGTGGGACTCTTTTAGTACCAAATGCAGAAGTGGACAAATGACCATGTTTCCTCTCTTTTTTTCATCCACATAACAGGCACAGCTACCATTTATTAAGTATTTACTATGTAGTAGGGGGCTGTGATACATAATTTATATAATTATACTATTTAATCTGTACCATAACTCTATGAGGTAGTTATTATTCTATTCATTTAACTGAAATTTAGAGATGGAAAAAACTTGCCCAATATCTTATGGCTCTCAACTATCTTTGGAGGGACCTGAACCTAATCTTTTCTCCCTCTAAGGCCTGGAGCTCTTCACACCACTGCTCAGAGAGAAGATTCTGTGTCTCTTTCAAGTCAAAATTGGAGAGTTCATGGTGCGAAGTGCCCACATCTTAGAACTGTTGTTCCTTAACTGCCTAGGGCCTTGCAGCAAAACAAAATGTGCCACCACGTAGAAATCCTGGAATACTATCTCACTTGGGTCCACAAGTTGATTGCCTTTACTACTTCTTTGATTCTCTTCACAACAACAACATGTAGCCTATATCTATCCAGAGAGGTTTCCCATCCATCTGTAGGACCATCTGTGGTTAGAAAAATATATTTCTCTTTACACCATTGTAGCTGCAGGACATTTTGGAGAGTTATCATTGAAGAAAGGAAGGATGTCCATTAGTGTAATGAAAAGTCAAGTGGACTGTTCAGAAATTCACTCTTTTATGCAGTCCTAGGATTCTGGACTTTTTAGCCAACCTGATATATTTATAAACCCCGTTCCAATGATCCAGTGCTATTAAGATGCTCCCACTTTTATTCTCTACCTGTTCCCTTTCTGTCATGTTCTTTACCTCAGCTCTTCATCCTTAACATTCTCCTCTACTGTGTCTTTATTAAACACAGGGACAATAGTAGTGTCTCCCATTACTTTGGTATTCTCTACCTAAAATGGTAATTAAATAATTAAATTAATTTTAATTAAATAATATGTATACTTTTTTTTTTTTTTTTGCGGTGCATAGGCCTCTCACTGCTGTGGCCTCTCCCGTTGTGGAGCACAGGCTCCGGAGGCGCAGGCTCAGCGGCCATGGCTCACGGGCCCAGCCGCTCCACGGCATGCGGGATCTTCCTGGACCGGGGCACGAACCCGTGTCCCCTGCATCGGCAGGCGGACTCTCAACCACTGCGCCACCAGGGAGGTCCAGGACTCCACAGTTCCACTGCCAGGGGCCCAGGTTCCTTCTCTGGTCGGGGAACTAAGATTTTTTTTTTTTTTGGCAGTGCAGCCAAAAAAAAAAAATTCATTAATTGTTGTCTAATTTGGAGAAATCAATACTAACTGGCTTTCATATAGGACTTGTCAAATTTCAGGGCATTTCCCATGTTCTTTTGTGGTGGGCTACTCCTAAATACTCTTTGAACTGATCATATGTATTAACCATTCTTGCTGTGATACTGTATTGTGAATTTCATGTTATTTTCATCATCATCATTTTTTTTTTTTTTTTTTTTTTGGTACGCGGGCCTCTCACTGTTGGGGCCTCTCCCGTTGCGGAGCACAGGCTCCGGACGCGCAGGCTCAGCGGCCATGGCTCACGGGCCCAGCCGCTCCGCGGCATGTGGGATCTTCCCAAACCAGGGCACGAACCCACGTCCCCTGCATCGGCAGGCTGACTCTCAACCATTGTGCCACCAGGGAAGCCCCGTATACTTTTACACAGTAAGTATGTATTACTTTATATGTAACTGTGTGTTAAGTACTAGGCTAGGTCCTTTATAAGAGGGGTCCCCAACCCCTGGGCCATGGACTGGTACTGGTCCCTGGCCTGTTAGGAACCGGGCCACACAGCAGAAGGTGAGCTGCGGGTGAGCGAGTGAAGCTTCATCTGTATTTGCAGCCGCTCCGCATTGCTCACATTACTGCCTGAGCTCCACCTCCTGTCAGATCAGCGGCGGCATTAGATTCTCATAAGACTGTGAACTGTGCACGCGAGGGATCTGCATTGCGTGTGCCTTATGAGTGTCTAATGCCTGATGATCTGAGGTGGAGCTGAGGCAGTGATGCTAGCGCTGGGGAGTGGCTGCAAATACAGATTATCAGTAGCAGGGAGGTCTGATTGCACAGAGACCATAATAAATCAATTGCTTGCAGACTCATATCAAAACCCTATCAGTGAGTGGCAAGTGAAAACAAGCTCAGGGCTCCCACTGGTCCTGCATTATGGTGAGTTGTATAATTATTTCATTATATATTACAATGTAATAATAATAGAAATAAAGTGCACAATAAATGTAATGCACTTGAATCATTCCAAAACCATCCCCCGCCCCCCGGTCCGTGGAAAAATTGTCTTACACTAAACCAGTCCCTGGTGCCAAAAAGGTTGGGGACCACTGCCTTGTAATATCATTTTCAATATTCACAAATCTTTATGAAATGGGCTTTTGAAAATCTCAGTTTCACAGATGAGGAAGCTAAAAATCTTGCCCACGTTCCTGGGGCTAAAAATCTTGCCCACGTTCCTACAGGCAGAAAGTGACAGCCAGGGAGAGACAAAGCCAGGACCAGAACCTGTGTCTCTCTAAAGCTTATGCATTTTTCACAATGCCATATTACCTTTTAATTTCAAGACCAGTAAAATAGTTAGTAGTAATTTCTTATTTCTTATCCTACCGTCATTATTGAAGTCCTAACTTCTTTTGGAATCAAGTTGCTCCTATGATCAATTTTAGGAATTGGGAAATTGTATAGGTTGAAAGATCCCTTAAATGGATGTTACCCTCTAAAGAGAAAAGCTCTTTAAAGCTGTTGGAATCTGGGCTGAAATAACCAATTTCTATCTATGCTCATGTTAGAAAGGCTTAACCTAGAATAGCTTTTTGAGTGAAGCATTGACCTCATTTTTCTTCTTCTCCTAAACAGAACCAGTTGGAGATAAGTATATGTTTATCCCTTGTCATTTATTGTTGGTGTCCTTAATGGTTCTATAGATTAGCTGCTTTATGCCTTTACGTGTGCATAGAGAAATTTCCTTTGGTTTCTGTTGGTGTTAATTTCCAGATACCATGATTGCTAACTGTCATGGCAAAGACCAATGAAATTCTCTCTGGCACTGTGAAGCCCATTTATTTATGTGTCATTGAAGTGTTTTTCAGTGAGCCTCAGAGATGTCAAGTTTATTTTTCTGTAATAAGAAAGGTTAACTAAGCACATTTTAACCCCATTATTATTTTGTAACATGTACCAGTTTGAGGCTTCTTTCTTACAAGACTGTAAACTTTCAAAGCTGAGACTATATCTCTGTATCGTGGTGCCTAGCACAGGGCATATGATCTGTGTTATGAAACTTAACTTTTGGTTTCCTTTAACATACTGAGAAGGAAGGAAAGACTTGCAAGTGTACAATTAACGGGGCATTTACTTCTCCCTCAACAACAACCCTCCATGGTTTTATTTTGGAAGTGAGTAATGATTAATTCATTCAACAAATGTTTGAATATCTATTATATTTTGGGAACTGTGATTGGTATATGCTCTCAGCTCTCAAGGAGCTCAGAGTCTGGTAGGGAAAAATACCTCAAATGATAAATTACACAGAACATGAAGATGTGTTTACAGTGCTGTGGGGCACAGAGTAGTGAGGGGCTAAGTCTTCGAATTGAATGAACAAAGATGGAGGGGATATTCCTGCTAGATAAAGGGGAATAAGTTTCCCAGTTAAAAGGTAGAGCAGGCTTGAAAGTATGGATGTCAACAAAGTATTTGGATAAACTGGAAAAGTTACTGGCTTTAGAATAGAATGGTAGAGATAGTGGGAGAGGTGGTAGCTTGGGGCTAGATGGAATCATGGAGGGCCTCGTGTGCTAAAGTTAGGAATTTGGAATTCCTTGTATAGGCAAAGGGGTTAAGGGAAGAGGCTCAAGAAGTTAAGTGAGAAAGATTACTTTCCTTTTTCTCTTCAATAATGGCGACATAAAATACCAAAGAAATATTTACTAACTCTCTGGTCAATCAGGAAGGGCAGCAGGTGAGATAGGACGGACACCATTAGATAATACAAAGAGAAAACCAATTCCATTTATTTCCCCGTAGTTTTGATTAGCATTTTGCTTCTCTGATTGAAGTTAACTCATTTGAACAATTGCAAAGTGGGGCTTTGGACCAATCTTTTCAGGAAGATAGACAGAAACCCCTGGCATTTTCTTCTTTATGTTTTGTTTTTATTGAATAATTCACTAGTCATTTACCAGGAGGAGCCCAACTGTATCCATCTCCAGAATTTCCTAAGGGATTGCATCCTTGGCCCTCATTCACATGAGCAGCCTTATTAAGGATTTCATGTGTTTTTTCTTCTTCCACATGGTCTCAGGAGAGGAGGGAAATCCTGTTTGTTATAGAATGTAACTCATTGCATAATGGGTCATTGCAATTTCTGCAAAGACAGAGGCCAAGGGAACTTGGAAGGAAACAAAAAATGGCATCAAAATGTGATGTGTCAGTGGAAAAGAGAGAGACAGGGAACCACAGAGGGAAAAGAACAACTATTTTTTGTTTTCTATGTCTCATCAGTCATCAATTCTAAATTCTATAAAGTGTTAACGGGATATAATTTTCAAAAGAGAAGAGGATTGGAATTTTAAAACATATAAGCAAAAAAAGTGAGAGCTATCTTTTGAAAAAAATCCCTTTGGATGTAATTCAGTTCATTCAATTCAACAGATATGTGTTGAATTTTGCCTGTGTGTCCTTGAGGATTTCAGCATCTCCTGGAAGAATTGCTCATGTGAATCACTAGCTGTGCTACCATGTTGTAAGTTAGAAAGATGTATAAATTGCTATGAATACATATAAAACAGGGACACTTAATTTTGCCTTTAAAGTTGGGTAAGGGTTTGAAGTAGAAATACTTCCTTTCTTACTTAAGCTAATGCTTGAAGGATGAATTGGAATTTTCCAGAAATGAAGAAAGTGTATTATGCGAAGAGGGAAAATTAAGGACAAAGCTTGAAAATGGAATGGAAGTATATAATACTCTGTGGAAACTGCTCCATTTCTTATGGTCGTGGAATCTAGGATGTGTGAGGAGAACCTTGGGAGGATGTTGGAAGGCAGAGTATCAGTTAGAATCCTCTGGTTACAAGCAACAGAAACTGATGGAAGAACTCATGCCAAACATACACACACACATCACCACCCCAACACACACACACGCAGACACACATGCACATGCACACACAGGCAATTTACTGGAAGCATACAGTGCTACTCACAGAATCGTAGGAAATGCTGAAGAGCCAGGATTCAAAATAGACAGGAACTGGGGCGTCAGAAACCAGTGGTGGTCTCTTCAGGCAGCCTCATGAGGTGAATCATTTTCAGTGAATTCCCTTAAACATCAGAGCTCAGTGAGACGGCATCTGATTTGTTACAACTTGGACACCTCCTGGCTTGAAGAGATGAGACCCCCTTGATAGAGAGTACCATCAAGTTAATGGTACTGATGGGAGAAAGTTAAATTTCCTAATCTATTTGGTTGCTATTACCTAAATAGATGGAAATAGATACTGGCCAGAACAATGACAAATGTCCATTAAAAGTAAGATGGAGCTGACTTGTGAAGGGCTTTGTATGTCAGTTGAGACTTTTGAAGCATATTTTAGAGGTAGAATCAACAGGGCTTCATGGTCTGTTGTCTGTTGGGGGGATGATAAGAGAGGAATCGAAGAAGACAACAGAGTTTTGCCATAGATGAATTCATGGATAATACAAAATGTTATTGAGATAGGTGTTATGGGAGGGTAATAAGTCTATTTTGAGAAGCCTGCCAGATATGTAAGGTGAGGATGTGGAAAAATAATTTTAAAATACATATCAGACCTACCTAAGATAAATCTGAAAATTTCCAGAACAATCTCATGAAGTTTTGTTAAACATATAGTAATCCATTCACGTCTTATCCAAAAGTTACTGCTTGATCGCCTCTCTGATCTAGAACACCACTCAAAATAAGGAAGGAAGTGAAAAAAGACCTCTGAGTCATCAAAATGGATGTCAGAGGACCTGCCCGTGCTACTGAAACATTTTGATCACAAGAAATTCCCTCCAGGACTTCTCTCAGAGACAATTCATTTTACTCTAGAAATGATTATAAAGATTATAAGTATGTGCGCTATTAGTTTATAGAAGATTAGGAGCAGCAAATTATAAGTGACTGAATGTGGGACATACTGATAACTGCTGAAAATGATAGCCTGGTATTGAAGAAAGAGAGAAAATATAAATTTTCAAATACTGAAATGCTCTAAAGCATATGAGTCTGGAACACTATAACGTGGAGGAAAGCATTCTTCTGCCAATAAATAATCCTTAGTCCGGATAGGATAAGTTATACTGTAGTAACAAACACTACCAAAATCTCAGGAACTTAACGCCTTCCTTCCACAGGGTCTACTTCTGGTCTGGGTGGCTCTCTCAGGTGACTAATCTCCACGTAGAGGCTCACTAATTTAGGCTACTGCATACTGAACACTTGACTCTCAACACAGTATCACTGAGTGCTGTGACAGGGGGAAATTATCCTTGGAGGGCCTCCTTCCTGGCTATTAAGTGTTTTGCCCGAAAGTGACACACACACATCTACCATTGAGTAGGACTAAACATATAACCTTGTCGAAGTGCAAGGTTGGGGAAGGCAAGTGTAATTCTCTCTTGTGCCAGAAGGAGTGTAAAACTAGATATGGATGGGCACTAAAGAGCTTTCCTGCCGTCATTCCTGTACTACAACCTCATGTGGTAATTTGAGTTTATAACAATGCTGGAGTCATCTCAACAAAGTTCGATCATGTTTGATTATATTTTACTTTAAAAGAAAAGAAAGACTATAAGGCATTTATTTCATTTTATTTGTGAAATGGTGCAGAAAGCCTAAGTCCTTGTAACTCTGTCATCATCTGTCTGTGCAAGACCTCCTAAAGTATTTAACAAAAGATTCTACCAATAATGATGAAAATAAATAAAAAGGATTTAACCATAAGAACAGAAAGACCTCCGTTACCTAGAACAGGAGTTGGCAGACTTTTCCTGAAAAGGGCCAGAGAGTAATTATTTTTGGCTTTGTGGGTCTTATGGTCTCGGTCTCAGCTACCCAATTCTGCCGTTGTACTTTGAAAGCAGTTATAGACAGTATGTAAGCAATAGGTGTGTTCCGATAAAACGTGATTTACAGAAATAGCTGGTAGGCCAGATTTGACCCATGGCCCGTAGTTTACCATCCCCTGATCTAGAATATTTCCTTGTGGACACCTTTGTGGGAACCTTAGGCTCCTCAGGGCACCTTTTGAAAATTATGAAATGTGGATCCTTTCTAAATCTACTATTCTGCTCTAGTCAGATTGGACGACTTTCTGTTCCTCAAACGTTATCACATGTCTGTGCTTTTATCTGTGTTCTTTTCCCTCCTAGGAGCTCCCTCTTCTTCTAAGGTCTACTCCTACTTTGGGGGCCAGATCAAGTTCTGCTTACTCTTTGAGACTTCCCCTTGAGGCCCTATCACCAGGGAGAACTATTTCCTCTGAATTCCAAACTATCTGGCTCAGTGTCTCACTGCCTTATTGTTTTTCTCTGTGGCTATATTGTCTATTTCCTACTGGATTTTAAGTTCCTGGAAGGCAAGAAAAATGTTCCAAATTTAATCTTATGACCTAACATAAAATATTTACCTTTTACCCTTCTTCCCAATCACAGCCAAGCTTCTAGAAGATCTGGCCACACTGGCTCTATCTCCTCCTCTCCTGTTTACTCATCTTTTTAATGTCATCTTACCTCCCACCTTCACCACTACGCTAACACTGCTGTTGACAATACAGCCAAGGAACTCTTTCCTGCCAATTTCCAACTGGCATTTTCTCATCAGAAATTACCTATCCACTACTTTCTTATTTGAATCTTTCAGCAGCATCACACTAATGGCCCTCCCCTCTGAAATAGTCTCTTCATTTTACTCCCTTGGTACTATCATCTCCTACTCCTCAATCCCTATTCCAGACATCTTTCTCAGCCTCCTTGCTGAGACCCTCTTCCCCTTCTTGCCCTTCAAATATCAGTGTTCTTTAGGGGGTCCTATGCCTTTATCTCTTTGCATTTGCACATTCTTCCAGAACAGTATTCTTACACCTGTATCTTCAATTAACTCTCATATCCCGATGACTCCTAAATCTATTTTTTTTTACTCAGGCCTCCCTTCTGAGCTCCACACCTACAAATTCATTGCATATGAGACATCTCCACTTGGATAACTTAGAAGCCTCTCTTATATAATCTCTCTAAGGCTAAACCCTTCGTCTTTCCTTTCATCCTATATTTTCTCTTCGGTGGATGGTATCACCATCTACTCGTTGCCAAATCAGAAATCTGGCAACCATCCTTGATGCATCTGCTTCCATTAAGATTCTTTTTAGATTTATGTTTCTCTCTACTCACCTGCTTCTCTCTTGGCTCATCCCGCATAACAGCAAGATTCTCCTAACCAGTATCCCCTGATCTAGACCTCCTGTCTAGTCATCTTAATCCATTCTACATATCACAAACAGAGCCATCTTCTAAAATGCAAATCTAATGCTCAAACATATTTGTAGCCATCTTTGCTTCAAGATGATTTTCATTCAGTTTAGCGCACATATATGTGCTGGGCCCTACACAGTCTGATCTGACAGCCTCTCAGCCTTCTCTCTGGCCACCTCACTTTTGGACTCTGCCTAATTGGTTTTTTCAACACCATGCCTGGAATCACCCCTTCCCATCTTGTGCCTGGTTAATTCCTGTTTTACTATGAGCTTTCAGCTAAAATACCACTTCCTAAAAGAAGTTTCTCTGACCCTGTAATGCTAGCTTAGGTGGCCATTATCAAAGCTATTCACAAATGCTCTCATTTTTCTCCTTTTGGGCACACGGTTGGATTACGTGCTCATCCAACCTGAAGTTGGATGTGATCATGTGGCTTTCTCTGGCCAAAGAAATGTAAGCAGAAATAGTGTGTACCACACCCAGGCAGGAGCCTTTAAGAGCCAGTGTATGATTTGTAGTAGCCACCCCTCTTTCTCTCAAGGCAACTGCCTTACTCTAGGTGGTTGAAGGCTCTGTTAGTCTGGGTCCCTCACTGAGAAGACTCGAGCACAGCTCCAGCCATCTAGCAGAAATATGAAGTGTACCCAGTTGTTGTTATAAGCCACTAAGATTTGGGGGTTGTTTGATGTCTTGACTTAATCTAGCCTATGTTTATTAATATAGTGCTCCTTCCTGTATAATTTGATAGCACTCCATACTTCTGCCTTTACTGTACCTTCATATTCTCAATCGACTATATGCTTTATGAAGATAGATTATGCCTGTTATTTATCTTTTTTATCTCCAGTACCTAGCAAGTGTCTGGCACTGAATAGCAAGGATAATAATAGCAAACATTTCTATAATGCACTTTACACATATTCATTCCCTATTGTGTGCAATAATTCCAAGAGGAAGGTTCTATTATTATCCCTATTTTACAGATAAGGAAGTAGAGTCACAGGGAGGTTAATAACCTGCTCAAGGTTACACAGCTAGGAAGTATCAGAGCTGAGATTTGAAGCCAGGTAGATCTAGATCCAGAGTGGGTACGCTTAACCACTCTGCTATGCTTTCTTTCTCAGTAAATGTTTATGGACTGACTGAAGGTAAATGAGTGGATAAATTGGTGCTTGAGCAACTACATGTGTTTCTGTACATAGAAAACCTTTCTCATCCTCTTCCTCTCCATCTCATTCAACACTACACATCCTATAAAAGTCAACTCAGTTATCAACTTCTCCAGGAAGCTTCCTTGATCTCCCCAATGTTAGATACCCTTCTACTGACCTGCATTAATCCACCATGCATACCTCTAATATTAAACTCAGTTTAATAAAGAGTTCAGAAATTGGATGAGATCATGTAATGAAGAAAATAGTCATCTTCACTTGAATATTGGCTGAAACCATCAGGCATCAGTTACTAAGAGAAGCACAGAGACCATGGCCACACTGCAGGTCAGCCGTGCTCCTCAAGATGTATGGGGTGCTTTTAGTGCAATTTCCAGCATAGGCAAGAAAGCCTTAGAGGGTGATTGTTTCCAGTAACTAGGTAATTGTGTGTTCCAAAGCTAGTCCCAACCTCACTGTTTCCATCTGACTAAGGTGCTGGGCTCTTCTCCATACATTCACAAGGTGCCCAATTGTCCACATATTTGCAACAACTCCAGAACCTCATTCACCCTCAGCTATTTGTGAATTTTTACCCCTCTATTCTGCCACAGGTTGAGTGTATCCTTTTAAGAGCTGGTGTGGGGAAAGCATGCCCTTGGATGTGGGTAAAACAGAAGTATTTGGGCTCCGTAGTTTGGATACTGACGAAGCTTAGGCTTACCTCTCGGCAAGATATATGGAGTTTCAGTCTGCTGGGGAGGAGGGGGTGCAGAAAACTACCACAGCAGACGGACTTTCTGCCCTTGGGACATTTTAAATATCTTAAGTCCTTTTTGGGGAAAGTGTATATGAATTTCTTCCCTGGTGGCCTGGCCTGAAATTTCCCTTTCCCAGACTCTGGCAGGCTGCCTGTAGGATTTCCCTAGATAAATTTTCTAAATGATCATTAAGCCGTTATTCTAGTTACTGCAGAGGACATTGGATGGAGAAGGCACTATGGAGAAGTGAGATATGGCTGGACTCATGTCAACCCTCTAGACTTCTTCCTCTGGTCATGGTGGGCTCATGCAAGGGTGGCAGGGCATAGGAGGGTGGGAGATGACAGATCCCGGGTAGTGGCAATGTAGAGATTTGAAGAAAGGATTTTG
Organism: Delphinus delphis; assembly: GCF_949987515.2. Lineage (NCBI taxonomy): Eukaryota > Metazoa > Chordata > Mammalia > Artiodactyla > Delphinidae > Delphinus > Delphinus delphis. The sequence continues at coordinate 81,171,785 of NC_082690.1, forward strand.
GTGTTTCAGAAACATTTTTGTTCTCAGCTTAAGCAAAGATCAATCTGATAACACCTCCGTAGGCAACTCCTACTCTGCTGACTCAGGAAGAGCTCAGCTCTCAGGACTCCTAACTGCCCCCCACCGCCCGCCCCCCCACTCACTCTGCATGAGTCTAATCCTCCTTGGCACAGCCTCTGTTGTCTAACCTTTTCTCAACTGCTCACATCCCATTAGGTCTTTGACCCTTTGTCCAGAAGTTCTCGTCAATGCTCTTCTTGCGTCACTCACCTACATACATCACAGAGGGTCTGTAGCTATCTTGTCCCTCCCCTCCCATTTGCCATCTGGATTTGGCTTCACCCACTCAGGTACTGAGTGTCTTCTCTGAACCAGATGCTTTATTAGGCAACAGGCACACAGTGATGAAAAGAGAGACTACAAGAATTGTATGTTCCAATGCGGGGTGTGGCAGTGCGGGGAGAGACAATAAGCAAGTAAATTAATTTTCTGGGTGCAATATGCACTATGAAGGAAATGTGAGGATAATATGATATAGAACCATGGGGAGTATTTGAGGGGCATGGCCAAAAAGGGATCTCTGGATGGGTGACATTTTAGCTGTGACTTGAAGGAGAAGGAGCCAACAATATGAATTTCCCTTTCAAAGTATGGATACTTGTTTGTTGCACTTCACCATTCTGCATAAAACAAGATCTAGGAAATAGCTCTTTTACTACTGGATGACCTAACTTGCAGACTGTGCCTGAACCTCCACTTAAATGATTGCACTTAAAATTCTCAACATACAACTTAAACGACAAGTCAGCCATTTCTTTCCAGTGCCGCTAATATCCCCATGTATCTTAATACTGTTTCACCCCAAGTAACTTTCTTTCCCATCCTACCTCTGACGCTAATTGGCTCTGGAAATTTTGGACAAGCCCTTAGCCTTTCTTCATCTTAATTCCTTAGTCTATGAAATAAGGAGATTACATGTTTATCAAATAAAGGTTGATATCATAATGTCTTAGCCTAGTGCATGTCATCTTAAGAGACCAAGGGGTTGTGCATAAATCTGTGAAGAAATTCTATTTCTACGCAATGTAGTATTATTAATAATACAGGCAGGTGTAAATTGCCGGAATACTCAAATTTCTCTAAGTACGTCCCTAGTGTAGGTCTCCTGGAGGAGATCATTATGGACCTTTGCATATAATTCCTTGAGTTCCAAAGTCAGTGAAGGGAGCTTCCTTATAGGGACATTCAAACTGGCCACAGACTTAGCACACGATTTACATATCATTCCAGGGCCCTACCTCACTTACCCCTCTTAGTGTATCTTAATGTCTTTCGATCAATGAGCATTTGATCATTGGTTGAATGAAAGATTCATTCCTGGTTGAGTGAAAGATTGAATCCCAACTGGCTCTCACAGGTAGAACTCTATTTTGCATGGCAGATGCAAGGCCAATCTTAGGAAATAGATAGAAGATCAGTTTGAGAATTGATTTTAATTTCTACCACTTTATAAACATAATGCAACCTTTTCAAAAGCTCCAGGGCCTTTTAAAAGATTTTAACAGAGAGATATAGTAAACATTATTTTCCAAATTTATTCAGTTCATGGGTTTAGTCATTTATTTAGTCATGGATGTGTGTGTGTGTGTGTGTGTGTGTGTGTGTGTGTGTGTGTGCGTGCGTGTGTGTGTGATCTTGCATTTCTAGTGCTATGTGGCACACCATTTGGGCAATAATATTGTAGATGGTATTTAGTTAGGTCAGTTTCTGATACGTGGCTTCTACCTTTGAGTCACCAGTATTTAATGTAATAACCAGACTCATTTTGTCTCACTACTGATTGACCTTAATTCACCAAATTCCTGAATTGAAAATTGTTAGATTCCCTCCTCAGGAGGGAGCAGAGGGGTTCTGTTGATTTTTGAATCTTTAAAGTATTTTCCACATTCAAAACTGTTATATCTGTGCAATAAGAAAATGTATTAAAGTTGGCTTGTACAGGTTTGCTCAGTTATTTGACCAGAAAGCATATCCTCTTTTTTCTCCACTTAACACCTTTTAATATGTCATGAAAGATACTCCAGGGAACTTTGCTTCATGCAATTATACCTTGAGAAATGTTGATTTGAATTAAGCACATTCCCAGGGACACTTTTATTCTGTGTATTATTTTTTTTCTCTGTTCTTGACATTCCCCCCACTAAATTTGGGGGCAGAGTTATTATATATTGCTGGGAGATTGTCTAACATATTACATATGCTTAATAAATATTTGCTAAATTATATTGATATTAAAATGAAAATAATATCATTGTTATCAGCGATGTTTTCATTTACTTGTTAGTGTATAAAATATTCTTCCAGTATGTAGGAAAGTACAAAAAGAATTTTGAGTGTACAATTACTGTTCAAAAAGCATTCAGTACTTTTGATTTGGTGGAGAACAATCCACTGCCTTAGGTTGGTCACAAATTTCAGGAAAGATGGTCATAGTGTTTGTTGTCTGGACATGATATTTTCCAGTCACTGTGCTTGGTTTTTTGGACAATGGAGGGAAATGGTTTTTCTTTTATTTATTTATTTTGAAATAAATTTTTCAGTAACATATGTGCCTTGAAGATACATGACATAGACTGAACTTTTGCTTAAAAACCCCAATGTTTATTTAACCTATTAGTACCTTGTCAGATAGCAACTTTTTAGAAACATTTAAAAAATAGTCTAGGAAATAGATAGTTGTATTACAACTATACAATGGAATATTGCATAGCAGTTAAAATGAAAATACTAGATCTATATATGTCAATAAGGATAAATATAAAAAATTTTTCATTATGTCATGTTGCAGAATGCTACAAATGGTAACATTTATTGAAATTAAAGCAAGGACTTGTACAAAACAATACCACTTAGTGTTCTTGAGGCATAGTGGCCATTTTCTATTAGTGATTTTAAAAGCACATACTCCATTCTGAGTCAGCATGCATGGATTTGAATACTGACTCTACTACTATTGGTTGTGTGATCTTGGGAAGGTTATTTCATCTCTCTGTGCTTCAGATTTCATCTGTAAACTGGAGATAATAATGCTACCTACGTTTTGTTTATCATGAGGATAAAATGAGTTAATATTTACAGAGCACTTATAGAAATGTCTACACACAGTAAGCATTATGTTTGATCTCACTATTATTATTAGAAAAAGTATTATAATGTGCATTGATACACACAAAATTCATGAAGTGGGATGCATCTAGACAGGAAGAGAGGTGAATGGAACAGGGGATTTCAATTTTATCTGTACTATTTTATTTTCTAAAAAAAGAGAAAAGGTCTGTAGCCTCTATTAAAACATAACATTTCCTAATTTTGAGTGTCAGGCTCATGAACACAGTCTAACTTACTTGGCGTACATTTTTTGAATTGAAAATTTATGCACAAACTTCAAAAAACTGCAAAAGCAACAAAAGAAAAGAAAAATAAAATGGAATCACCCTGCAGACTGTCTTATTAGAGAAGTGGAGGGTCATCACTACTAGTGATGCAACTTGTAACAGTTTTCAAGAAAGAAACAATCCCATAGTGTTTAAAAATATCTTAGAATCATAGAAATTTAAACATTTATGCAGTGAATGATATTTTTTCTACTTAGCCCCCATTCCCTTTTCTGTTGATAATTGCATATTTTAGAGATTGCTAGTTGTCTCTCAGAAGTTTTCTTGTTACATAGTAACAGAAATTTTAATTGGGCAAAAGGCCTTCAATAAAGTCTGCATTTCCTGACTCTCTTGCAGCTATGCATGGTCAGTTCTGGTGAATTGAATGTGAGCAGAGTTTAATGTGTGATTTTTGTAACCTTCCCTTCACTTTCTCCCCCTTCCTACTTGAGGGAATAGGACCACAATGGATGGAGCTGGAGCAGCCATTTTAAGCCAAGAGATGGAACCTATGTATTAATAATGGCAAAGCAATAAGATTACAAAAATTCTCGGTCCCTGATGTCCTCAAGAAAGAGAAGTGCTACATTGCTTGAACTTACATGGGAGAAAGAAATTAACTTAGTTTTAAGCTGTTATATAAATTTTGGGTTTCTGCTACTGAACCTGCAGTGATATCTTAGCTACCATAAGTGCCCCATTTTGTTTAGGGAATTATTCCTTCTTTCCTCTTGGTTTACAGGTTTATGAAAAGTACTTGTTTCATCTTTGGCTTGAGGAGTGGGCTTGTGGCCCAAGCCAGGCCAGTCTATACCAATGTTGGAGTTGTTGAGAAAGAAAAGCTCTCTTTCCACTGGGGCTTCCAAAGTTTAAGCTTCAAGCCTGGCACTGTTGGTAGCCATTTTGTTAACCCAAAGCAACAGCCTGCTTGAGAGTGGAGCCAACTGAAGAGCAGAAGTGAAGGAGTGAGATCAATTTCCTACTACATCTTTGAGGACTTAGATCTAGTTATGATTGGGATTTTCTGCAACTAAGATTTTCAGTTACCTGAACAAATAAATTCCCTTTTTAATTGCTTAAGTCAGTATGTATTTGTTTCTAAGATTTTAAACTAAAAATTCCTGTATAGTGCAGGACTGATGCCATGTAACCTTTGGAATCAGTAACCCTAACTTTTTAGAACATTTTTTCTATATCTACTATGGTGTAACCACATCTTGGTTCACATACCCCAATCTTAGTGACTTACAACAACAACTTATTTTTATCACTTGTGTTTCTGCAGTCGAATGGCCTCAGCTGGTAATTCTAGCTTGGTTCTTCTTGTGTGTTGCAGTCAGATGGCACCTGGGGCTAGAGGCATCAGGAGATGTCCAACTGGGCTGGAAATTCAAGATGGCATTTTCCCTTATAGGTCAGACTTGTTACATGAGGCTTGCTCCCTGAGAGTAAGCATACCAGAGACCAAGGCAGAATCTGCAAGGCTTCTTATGACCCAGCCTCAGAAGACCTGCAGCATTTCTTGCACTATATCTTATTTATTTCAGGAAAATCAAAGTCCCAACCCAGATTCAAGGGGACAGGAACTCACAAGGGCATGGATACTGAAAGATGTGATTCATTGTGGGACATTTTTAAATACTAGCTGCTACCAAAAAAATTTTCTTTTTCATTTTTATGCTCAGGAAAAGTCCAGTTCCCCTTTGTGGTCTGAATCAATAGAATAACTGATCATTACTCAGTTGTGAAGCAAGGTTTGAGCACAAGTGGTTAAAAGAACTTATGGGGTTTGCGTACTTCTGACTGTAGCCCTCTCTTCACGTGGGTGTTACAGCCTTTCAACTCCCCTCTCCTGCAAGATTGCTTTTTGGCTAAAGCTTTTGTCATCTCTGGAATAGAACATAACATATTCTGAATCAAGGTCTGGATACAATATAAGCTGCTCTGAGGACGTGCTAGATATTTCTTTATAACCCCCACCCCTGTAGACTTCAGCATCGTTGTTTTTAGAGGAAATGTTTCCAGCTGGTAGATTATAAACCTCCTGGTACAGGTGGAAAAAACTGTCCTTGATCATAGAAAAAGAACTGGCTAGATTCTATGCTAATCAGAGCAGACCTCATTCTCTGTGTGTGGGGGGGGGAACCTCTCAATGAAACACTTGAGGCAAAAGCTATTTGAATGATTTTTCTGAATGACGTAAGGTTGGGCTCAGGAGAGGCAGATCAAATACGGTGAAAGAGACTAAGATGTTGAAGAAGCATGAATGTCCAGCTGGGATTCCTGCTAGTCACAGGCTTGCAATAGAAACTTTGAGAAAATATTGCCTTTTTGAAGTACAAGTTCTCTAGGGAAAGAAAAGCAATTTAAACTGAGACAATGAATAAAAGAAATGGTTCCCCTAATTATCAAATGGAGAACTTGATAATAGATTTATTATAAGTCTTTGTTCTCTTATTTACATCAGCTATCTGGAGCTAGAGAAACTTGACATGCTTGGGAGCTCACCATTGAGAGATATCAGTTTGGGGACTTAATCGCTTTTAAAGTACTTAATAAAGTAGTCATCAATCTACTAATAAAGCTGTAATTTACCCAATTTCTGACTCTCTGTCTCACAGGGGCTCAAGCATGCCATGTTGGCCTTAGATTTCCAGGGGCATGCTGGCCAAGGTATTCTACCTGAGGTTTCATGAGGTGAGGGAAGTGAGTTGGGGTACATCTAAAGCAGATTTCATGAGGGAACTCAAAAGTCAGAATCCCAGAGATATCGGAGACAAATGTCTAGTCCAATGGTGCTAAGAACAGGATGAAAGCACATGTGGATTGAAATGAGGGAGAAGCAGGACGGGAAGCAGCAAGAAGACTTAGGATCAGTCCCTGAATGCAAGAAGTGCTTGTATCTCACTTCACACGCTAGCAGGTGCGTGAGCAATAATAATAATAGTTATTATTATATTACAATAGTAGCAAAACAACAACAGAATAACATTTAATGAGAAATTACTATGTGCTAGATACTGTTTTACATGCTTTAAATGGATTATCCCATTTAATTTTCAGAACAACTCTATGAGGAAGGTACCAGTACTATTCTTATTTTATAGATGAGGAAACTGAAGCCAAGAGGACTTAAGAAGGTTGCCTAAAGTCATACATCTTGTATGTGGGGAGCAGAGCTGGAATTTGAACTTACCTCCATGTGGCCACAGAGCCCAGGCTATTAACTGTATGATTTAGACACTGATCCTCAGATGATTAGATCCACTTACAGCTTGCACATGGACTTTGAGCTATGAAAGTAGATCTTAAGTTTCCTGTGACAGCTCCCTTTGAATATTCTATACAATTGCCTCCATAAGTACCCTCATACTTGCTGGAAAATGCATCTTTACTTTTGATTTGCATAATGGGGTCACCTTTCTCTAAGGATCCTGTTCTATGAATGACAACCCAAGCCACCACATTGTTTAAGAAGACACCTATAACTAGTATGTTGCTGCTCATTTACTTAGCGATGGGGCACATGCAGCCTTCCACTTCTCCATTATATTTACTTTTCTGATGAATCTTTTGTTATTTCTGGAGCCTGAATTGACTAGTCATTGTGCTGGGTCAACAGTTTCTAGATTTGACCTATTACCATAATCATCTGGAAGTCTGTAAAAAGTACATATTCTTGGTTCTCCAGGCCAGGCCCCCTGAATTTTAATCTCCAGGAGAGAGTATTGCAATCTGTATTTTTAATAGTTTTCCCTCTCCAGGTAATTATAATCTGTTTGATTTTTCTCCCCTCAAGAGCAGAATCTCACTCAAAATCTGTAAGTGTAAGAATAAGTGTAACCTGTAAGAATACTGTAAGTTATTGACTACATCAAGGCCTAAGGCAATATGGGAATTATCCTACAACCAGGCTGCATGGGAAAGTAGTTTGAGAACCAAGATGTCTCTGAGGATTAGTACCGTTCTAACAGCAGGATTCCCTCTGCCTCTTCCCCAGACTGATGGTGTACCATTTCATGACCCAACTTTCCTTGCACATGCCCCCTCTTTTTTGACTTTTCCTCCAGATATAAACTACTTACCTCTCTCTCTCTTACATTCAACGTTGTGAGTGAGAAGATCTGATTGGTATGTTTTGTCATTCTCATCCTCATGGCAGAACTCTTAAGTCCACCTCATAGCCCTCTAGTTGGCCTACATATTCAATGAACGTGGAAGAGCTGTCCCTCTCTGTTCCAGTCAGGTGTGACCAAAGTGAAATGGTGATATAGTAATGCACGTTGCCTCCTACTTTGAAATTAATGATACAAAACCAAACAAACACTCAAATAAAAATGACAACCTCAGTAGGAATAGTGGGTGGGAAATCTAGAAGCTGAGGCTTTTGCTGGTGTGCTGAAGCTTGATTTATCTGGTGTACACTATTCCTGCTTAGGAAATAAATTCCATGTTGATATCACCTCAAACAAGCAGCCTCTGTCCTGATGGTGGCAACAGAAATTTGGCCTAGGGAAATAAAAGGTATGTCTGGGACCCTTGCTCTTATTAAAAATGTATGGGTCAGAGCATAATCATTGGGTCATTGGATTCTGAGCCCATTACTCAGTGTTGACAGTGGAAATTAAATCCTTGGACCACCTGGACAGCATTATGCCTTTTTACCATGTTGAAGTTAATATTTCTTTCTTCTTTCTTCCTTTATCTCTCTTTTTTTCATTCTTCTAAAAGACTTCAATATTAAGAACAGACTTAGACACAGGAGTTTTTCTGTGCCCCCAAGAAAGAAAAATGTATACATATGGAACATTCTGAATGCCTTGTTGACCAGAACTTAATTCACTCCAGGCTAATTGATTGACTCTCTAATGGGGCACTGATCATTTATGTTGTATAGTTCATTTCTTCATGATGAGCCAACAAAAGATGGATTGTTCTGGAATCATTCCAGTGCTTACTGGTTCTACACCTGTGTGTTTCAGTTCCTCTGAGGAGCAGACACAAATACGGCATTAGATGAGTAAGACTTTTATTGGGAGAAAAACTGAGAGAAAACTGGGAGTCTGCGTTAAACTGGCTGAACAAGATGCAGGTCTGACCCTGGGTGAAAGAGAGAGGGAAGGTAGGAAAGTGGTGGAAACATCTTAGACTGCAGTGTCATCCAAATGAAAGTTAGGCAAGGCAGTCAGGGAGTCCTCAAGCCAAGGCTGACTGTCCGAGGAGTCCCTTGTCTCCTAGGAATGAGCCAGCCTTAAGGCCTCTTCCTTGCTCAGACCTCAGTCATTGGCTGCGTGTAGCCCATGGGCCTCCATGCAAATGGATTGATGGAATTTAGAGCACAACATCTGGACCACCAGTCCATTGTACTTCCTTCAGTCAGAGATCTGAGAGGCACATTCTCATAGCCACCACAAAACCCATTCTTATAGGGCAAACCAGAGACATTTGTATTTTTTTTTTAGGAGAAGCCCAAGGGTATGGCAATCTTTGGGTCATTCCAAATAGAAAAAGTCTAAGGAAAGCAGCTCTGTTCAAGAACCACTGGTCTTAAAATACATATTTTATTGTAAGGCAGGCATGGCTGGGCCAAAAATCAGGAGACAGATGCCATAGAAAAAATAACTTGTTATACTCACAGATCCCAAGAGGAAGGGGCATGGTATGCCATGGGGTTCATATGGGGAAGCACCAGGATTGGTCAGGAGGCAGAGGGAATGAGGGGAAAATGTGGGCAAGAGCTTTTATTGTGGCTTCTGTGGCAAGGAACGGGCAAGAAAGGGTAAACAGATTTAGGGTTGGCTAGTTTGAATAATTTTGGTGGTCTGTGGAGCATAGGAGCTGGGCCTAGTTTTCTGTTACCTGAATCTGGGGTGATTAGGGCAGGGGCATTGTGGCCCTGAGTGCGAGAGCTTGACAAAGTAGGTGGTTGGGGGGGAAGGGTTCTGAATTGGTTGGTTTGCATATGAAAGCTGTGCTTGCAGGTCAGTCTTTTACTGTCTCTACGAGGTAGCTAATTCTGGGAGGGGCGATCCCTCTCCAGTCAGCAAAGCTCCAACTTGTTAAAGCATCAAATACAGAAAATAGAAAATGTGGTCATTGCCTCCTTCTCTTTAGAGATTTGGGTTTAATCTCTAACATCTCTGGTGAAGCCTGGGATTATAATGTTGTACACTGATCCAAACATTAAAAACATTGTACCATTCCCCATCCTGCTTACTCCTGTCCCTTGACCTCCCAGGTCTCTATCTTAGGTCAAGTTCTTGACATTTGTCTGTATCAAGCCTGTGATGATAATAATAATAATAATAACCACCACCAACAACAATAACAATAAACCACACATAGAGAAAGTCCATTAGAGGACTAGCTGGGGAGAGAGTCTCAAGGAGAGATTGGATGTAATTCCAAGGGCTAAAAAGCAAAGAAAATATTGTAGAGATCTTAAAGAGGAGAGAAAACAAAAATTCTGCCAAGTGCCAACAAAATGAAATAGGTTCTCCTGTAGTTGAAAGAGGAAGAATGAGCAAGAAATCCTTGTGAAGTTACAGCTAACACGGGCCTTAGAGAGGTCTGGAGACCAAGCATTCAGTGGAACACATAAATTTTTCCTTAGGTGTCTATTTTCCCTTTAGTCTTTGAGCTCCAAGGGGGTAGGCTCTAGATCTGTTTACCTGGTAGATCACAGTCTGGCACATCATAGGTTTTAAGTAAATGTGGGGGGATAAATGGATGAAGAAGCAGATGAGCTAAAAAACTGCTCCAAGATTTCAATTAGGAAGGAGAATGTAGTCTAAAATTCCTCCAGGAAATGCATGTAGTGCTATTGGATGAGGGTGATGTGAATGACATTCACTGAAATGAGATGAGATGAGATGGTTCTCAAATGGCTGGAAGTACCCATGTCTGCATGTTACATAGACACTATTGTTCAATGTATGGGTTACCTAGGAATTTCTTTCCCCCTGGTATTTTAATAGACTTTTCTGGAAAGAATATTTGTCTTGAATTACAATTATTCCCAGGAGTACCTGGAAAATGGTGCTAATGCCACCAACACTCATGAAACAAATCACCTGGGAGAATGCAGTTAAAATTGCAGTATCAAAAATGCTGCCTGTTAAACCAATCCTGGATAATTAGGGCTTCCTGTTTCTAGGGTGAGCAAATTGGATGATGTTGTTTTCCTGTCCATCAGTCAAGGAATATTTATTACATGTCTAACCTGTTTCGGCTGTAATGCCCAATGGTTGACAGATGTTCTGCCGTGCTCCACTCCAGCATCCATGGTAAACTTGGACATGTTCATGATATGAGTAATCATAGCTCTTTTCCTCTTAGAGCTCAAAAGAGGTCCCAGAATCCCTCTCACCATGGTATTTGGAGTATCAACTATGGGCCAATCAGAGTCTGGACTCAGAATGTCACCTGAAAATGGAATACAACATTCTTCAAAGACAAAGAATGACATTAAACTTCTCTGCAATTTCACTTTTGCTTCACCAAGCTTATCTTCTTTCTTGACCTGGCCTTACCCACTTAGCTAATTACACATTATACCCTGGCAGGGTGTTTGCCTTCTATCTCTGTTTGCTTAGTGAGAACCAATGTTTTGTTCAAGACTCAACTTCTCTGTATCACCTTCTCTCAAGTTTTAATACCACACCCTTTTCTTTTCCCTATTCCCACACCACGGTGCAGAATTGACATCTTCTCTTCAGTGCCTCCACTCTACTTTTATGGAAGATTCTAGGAGCCTGTGTCACGTCTTTCCTTCTGTGTCCTCCCCAATAGCAGTGAGCTCCAGGGCAGATATGGTCACATACATAGAGAGAAGCACACATATACATGTGTATACATCCATATACACATATGTATGTATATATGTATGTATGTATGCTTTAGCATTTATGGAATAAACTACCATAGCACTGTGTGCTTTTCTAATTATTAGGGATAGATTTTATAAATATTTATTTCCATTTTTCTTATCCTGTCCTACCCCCTTGTGATAAATACTAATTTAAGGTTTCCAATCATAATTTTCCTTTCTTTAATCCAAAAAAATAACCAAAATTTTTTTATTATATTTTATAGCTTACAAAGCATTTCTGTAATGCTCCTGTTAGGTAGCAGAACGAGTATGATTCAACTATTTGGTTTATTTTAAATAACAAATTTATATTACTTTTTAAAGAGTTTATGAAGTTTTTTTCCTAAAACTACATGTTAGAAGCACTTCTAAGAAAAATAGCAAGAGAACTAGATGTTGCAAAGTCCTCTGTAAAACAAGTCACTAAGACTACACTTGAAAAATGTGAGCAAGCCCCCTCAAAGTATTGTAGAAATAAATAGATATTCATGAATCTGGGTAGATGCATGGACGTGATAAAGTAAGCTCCTAAAGATAGCTGAAGGTGACCCAGGCAGCAAAATCCAGCTTTTCTGGCAGAATATTCACAAACAGCCTGACAGTCTTAAAGTAGATGGCAGGTTAGTAAGAGACGAAATTTTGAGACTCCTGTTCTAGTCTGCATTCAAGGATGATGCAGCCTGATAGGTCTTGCACCAAGAGAAGAGCAGATGATGTTAAAGTTCAGGCAAGTACTACGTTTTTATGAGAAAAGTTCATATTTGGTTTGAAAATGCTGTTGACTCAGAAATTCCCTGTATGGAGGATTTGGCCAGGCAGTAAAGCCTGAACTCTCCACGAATATGTCAAATGAGGGTAAGTGGTTTGTTGTGACAATACAATTTTAGACTCCTATACACTGTTGGTAGTATTTGATCACTGACCCTCCTGGGTCTCAGAATGAATGCCTCATATCTAACACATGGAGACCATGAAGGCAACACGACTAGCTGGAATTACAGAAGACCAAGGCGCAGAGTTCTTCCATCCCCTCCCTATGTCTTATTTAACAAGATTGTTTTGATAGCCAGAGGTAATTGAACTGGAGCTGGGTTAGCAAGAAGTCTGCAGGTCACTTAGCAGTTGTACTTCCTTTCAGGGACTGCAGCAAGGTCCAGAGGTTCTCAAAGTAGGTGGAAACCTTAAGGCTGCCTTGACTAAAACTCTGAATTGTCTAAGGAAACTTGCATGATCCTCTTAACCAACTTGGTGGTGAGAATAAGGTCACTTCTTATTCTTTTTTAATATTCAGGCTAATCACTGGATTAATTTGAGATTTTCCTTTATAAATTGTCCAAGCATTTTACTTACTCAGTCCAAGGAGTCCAGTCCTGCTTTTAAACTGCAGAAGAATAGAGACCTGGAAAAACGGTCAGTCCAGTCGCAGGACCTAGGTACTCCCTAGGTTGCTTCTGTCACAAGCACATGGTTTGCTATTGAAAAATGGTCTTCATAGTCTGATGCCTCCTTGCACCCTGCTGCAGTGATGCCATTGTGTGTCCAGATCCTTCTGCAGGCAGCTGTCACTCTTCAAGAGTGAATTTCTTCACTCCCTCTAGTGTTAGGCTCCGTGAAGAGTGCTCTTTTTTGGGCTCCCAATGTTGCAGTTCTCTCTAGTTGGTATTTTCTGTACTTAAAGAATTTCTTGGGGCCAGGGAGGCTGGCTGGTCAGGAGGGAATTCCAGTCTTGACCACGTGCTTTTCCAGAACCAATTCTTCCAGGATACCCTTAGATGACTCTCTCATTGCAGCTAATAAAACTGAGCTCCACAGAACTGAAGCGATTTGCCCATTCAGTGAGTGGCAGAGCAATGGAATGTGTGAGCCTGCCTCTCAGACCAGCGACAGTTGTTTCCTCCTGCTGCCATCCAGGCTGCCTGCCGTCCTCTGGCATGTGTACTTGTTGGGAAGCAGTGATCTTCAGCTGCGCTTCGTGCAGGAGCCCTATGCTGATACCTTCTTCTGTGCTCTGTTTGCCTCTGCAGAAACAGGCTTGCTGGGGGTAGTAGGCAAAGAAAAGAAAATGAATAATTTATATTTCACTTTCTCACAGAGGCTCCCCATTGGGTTGCTTTCTAGGGAAGATATTCCTGGGTTGCTGTCTCAGAGTGAGAACACGTGCCAGGCCCAGCCCATTGTCCCCCTTTTCACCCTGAGATATTACCCAGACAGAAATATCAGGCTATGGGGTTTGATTATCGTCTTTTTATTTTGGTCCCTGGAAAAGGGAATGCTTTTTATCATTCATTGGTGAAACCTCACTTTCTTAGTGTTTAGTTGCTGTCAAAATGACCTAGATGGTGGGTAAGGCAATAGTGGTGCCTCTGACAGGACCACCAGAACTCTTACTTGATATCGTATATGAGTTTGCCTTCAGAACTTGGCTGTGGGGTGCTTGTATTCATCTTCCTTGCACACTAACTTCCAGCAGTCAGAATTATAGACTGAGTGTTGAGACAGACCTTAGAGACTTCTTTATTCCACTTTCTTCCTGCCCACTCTACTAAATGGGTTAATCAGGATACACACTATTCTTTCCTAAAAGAAACTATGTTGTCTGCAGAGCATGTTGAGTGCCCAGCTCTGGGCTGCTGTGTTCTTTACAACACGACCTCATTCTACTCTGGACACTGCTGCCAGGATCAGCTGTAAGGACCTGACCCAAATGTAGGCAAAACTTCAGCTAACTGGTGGTCTATGACATTGCTTAGTGCTGAAAACTCAACCAAACAATGATTTTTATGGGATAATCAATTCCTTTTCTGTACTGCACTTTACTGTGCTGTAGAACAAATCATTTTGCAAGCAGTGGGAACATAGAGAAGGACTAGAATAGACAGGAGTGAGCAAAGTTATGAGTAAGTTAAAGCTATGACAAAGTGGAAACTGTGGGTAAGTAGAGAATGGTATTGAAAAGAAAGTCAGGTGGTAGTAAGAGGAGATGCAAGAGACAGAGAAACAGGCAGGGAGGGTAGCTGAGAGCTTAGTCACACTAGTGACAGCCTACCTGAGATGAAAATCCCCAGACTTGTGCTTCTCAGGTCCCTAAAACTTCAACAAATACAGAAAAACCTTTTGTTCCAATTTCAAGTACGCCTATGTTGCAATTTCTTTTCTTGAATATCTGGCAAATTTTTCTTTACCTTATTGCCACAATAATCCTTATAACAAACACGAGTTAGCCTGAATGTAACTCTGTGTCTTGCCACTTAAAATAATATAACAGCCTTCATTTCTCACTTCATCCAACAGAAGAACATCCTCTGTAGCATTCCTGGCAAAAATTTGCCCATTTTTTGCTTAAAAACATATAAGACTGAGGTTGCTGTACATCACAAGAAGGCCCATCTCATTTTTAAACACTCTGGAGGGTCAATCCTGAGACCATTTTCCACTAACAGTCCCTCATAAATTTCCAGGTTCAGCTCGACCCCACTCTTCTTCATGGAATTTGTTGAGGATTAACCTCAAGCTGCTCTTAGCCTTCAAATTTATTTGCCATTTTCTTTTTTTTTAATTATCTTTTTACATCTTTATTGGAGTACAAATGCTTTACAATATTGGATTAGTTTCTGCTGTACAACAAAGTGAATCAGCAATAGGTATACATATGTCCCCATATCCCCTTCCTCTTGAGCCTCCCTCCCACACTCCTTATCCCACCCCTCTAGGTGGTCACAAACCACCGAGCTGATCTCCCTGTGCTCTGCAGCAGCTTCCCACTAGCCATCCATTTTACATATGGTAGTGTATACATGTCAGTGCTACTCTCTCACTTCGTCCCAGCTTCCCCTTCCCACCGCCCCCCGCCATGTTCTCAAGTCCATTCTCTACATCTCCATCTTTATTCCTGCCCTGCCACTAGGTTCATCAGTACTGTTGTTTTTTAGATTCCACATGTATCCATTAGCATATGGTATTTGTTTTTCACTTTCTGACTTCACTCTGTATGACAGACTCTAGGTCCATCCACCTCATTACAAATAACTAAGTTTCATTCCTCTTTATGGCTGAGTAATGTTCCATTGCATATATGTGCCACATTTTCTTAATCCATTCATCTGTTGAGGTACATTTAGGTGGCTTCCATGTTCTGACTATTGTAAATAGTGCTGAAATGAACATTGTGGTCCACGTATCTTTTTGAATTATGATTTTCTCAGGGCATATGCCCAGTAGTGGGATTGCTGGGTCATATGATAGTTCTAATTTTAACTTTTTAAGGAACCTCCATACTGTTCTCCAGAGTGGCTATAACAATTTACACTTCCCCCTACAGTGCAAGAGGGTTCCCTTTTCTCCACACCCTCTCTAGCACTTAATGTTTCTAGATTTTTGTTGATGGCCATTCTGACTTGTGTGAGGTGATACCTCATTGTAGTTTTGATTTGCATTTCTCTAATGATTAGTGATGCTGAGCATCTTTTCATGTGTTTGTTGGAAATCTGTATGTCTTCTTTGGAGAAATGTCTATTTAGGTCTTTTGCCCATTTTTGGATTGGGTTGTTTCTTTTTTTGATATTGAGCTGCATGAGCTACTTGTAAATTTTGGAGATTAATCCTTTGTCAGTTGCTTCATTTGCAAATATTTTCTCCCATTCTGAGGGTTGTCTTTTGGTTTTGTTTATGGTTACCTTTGTTGTGCAAAAGCTTTTAAGTTCCATTAGGTCCCATTTGTTTATTTTTGTTTTTATTTCCATTTCTTTAGGGGGTGGGTCAGAAAGGATCTTGCTGTGATTTATGTCATAGAGTGTTCTGCCTATGTTTTCCTCTAAGACTTTTATACTGTCTGGTCTTACATTTAGGTCTTTAATGCATTTTGAGTTTATTTCTGTGTATGGTGTTAGGAAGTGTTCTAATTTTATTCTTTTACATGTAGCTGTCCAGTTTTCCCAGCACCACTTTTCCCCATTGTATATTCTTGCCTCCTTTGTCAAAGATAAGGTGACTATATGTGCATGGGTTTATTTCTGGGCTTTCTATCCTGTTCCGTTGACCTATATTTCTGTTTTTGTGCCAGTACCATACTGTGTTGATTACTGTAGCTTCGGAGTATAGTCTGAAGCCAGGGAGCCTGATTCCTCCAGCTCTGCTTCTCTTTCTCAAGATTGCTTTAGCTATTCAGTGTCTTTTGTGTTTCGATACAAATTGTAAAATTATTTGTTCTAGTTCTGTGAAAAATGCCATTGGTAGTTTGATAGGGATTACATTGAATCTGTAGATTGCTTTGGGTAGTATAGTCATTTTCACAATGTTGATCTTCCAATCTAAGAACATGTTATATCTCTCCATCTGTTTGTATCATCTTTAATTTCCTTCATCAGTGTCTTATAGTTTTCTGCATACAAGTCTTCTGTCTCCTTAGGTAGGTTTATCCTTAGGTATTTTATTCTTTTTGTTGCAATGGTAAATGGGAATGTTTCCTTAATTTCTCTTTCAGATTTTTCATCATTAGCATATAGGAATGCAAGAGATTTCTGTGCATTAATTTTGTGTCCTGCTACTTTACCAAATTCATTGAATTAGCTCTAGTAGTGTTTTGGTGGGATCTTTAGGATTTTCTATGTATAGTATCATGTCAACTGCCAACAGTGACAGTTTTACTTCTTTTTTTCCAATTTGGATTCCTTTCATTGCTTTTTCTTCTCTGATTGCTGTGGCTAAAACTTCCAAAACTATGATGAATAATAGTGGTGAGACTGAACACCCTTGTCTTGTTCCTGATGTTAGAGGAAATGCTTTCAGTTTTTCACCATTGAGAATGATGTTGACTGTGGGTTTGTCATATGTGGCTTTTATTATGCTGAGGTAGGTTCCCTCTATGCCCACTTTCTGGAGGGTTTTTATCATAAATGGGTGTTGAATTTTGTCAAAAACTTTCTCAGCATCTATTGAGATTATCATATGGTTTTTTATCCTTCAATTTGTTAATATGGTGTATCACATTGATTGTTTTGTGTATATTGAAGAATCCTTGCATTCCTGGGATAAACCCCACTTGATTATGGTGTATGATCCTTTTAATGTGCTGTTGGATTCTGTTTGCTAGTATTTTGTTGAGGATTATTGCATCTATGTTCATCAGTGATATTGGGCTGTAATTTTCTTTTTTTGTGACATCTTTGTCTGATTTTGGTATCAGGGTGACGGTGGCCTCGTAGAATGAGTTTGGGAGCATTCCTACCTCTGCTATATTTTGGAGGAGTTTGAGAAGGACAGGTAAATGTTCTGTAAATATTTGATAGAATTCACCTCTAAAGCCATCTGGCCCTGGGCTTTTGTTTGTTGGAAGATTTTTAATCACAGTTTCAATTTCAGTGCTTGTGATTTGTCTGTTCATATATTCTATTTCTTCCTGGTCCAGTCTTGGAAAGTTGTACTTTTCTAAGAATTTGTCCATTTCTTCCAGGTTGTCCATTTTATTGGCATATAGTTACTTGTAGTAATCTCTTATGATCCTTTGTATTTTTGCAGTGTCAGTTGTTACTTCTCCTTCTTCATTTCTAATTCTGTTGATTTGAGTCTTCTCCCTTTTTTCCCCAGTGAATCTGGCTAATGGTTTATCAATTTTGTTTATCTTCTCAAAGAACCAGCTTTTAGTTTTATTGATCTTTGCTATTGTTTCCTTCATTTCTTTTTCATTTATTTCTGATATGATCTTCATGATTTCTTTCCTTCTGCTAACTTTGGGGTTTTTTGTTTTTCTTTTTTTATTCTTTAATTGCTTTTGGTTCGATGTTAGGTTGTTTATTTGAGATTTTTCTTGTTTCTTGAGGTATAAACTCTCCTCTTAGATCTGCTTTTGCTGCATCCCACAGGTTTTGGGTCATTGTGATTTGTTTCTATGTATTTTTTGATTTCCTCTTTGATTTCTTCAGTGATCTCTTGGTTGTTTAGTAATGTATTGTTTAGCCTCCATGTGTTTGTATTTTTTACAATTTTTTTCCCTGTAATTGACATCTAGTCTCATAGCATTGTGGTCAGAAAAGATGCTTGATATGATTTCAATTTTCTTAAATTTACCAAGGTTGATTTGTGACCCAAGATATGATCTATCCTGGAGAATGTTCCATGAACACTTGAGAAGAAAGTGTATTCTCTTGTTTTGGGATGGAATGTCCTATAAATATCAATTAAGTCCATCTTTTTTAATGTATCATTTAAAGCTTGTGTTTCCTTATTTATTATCATTTTGGATTATCTATCCACTGGTGTAAGTGAGGTGTTAAAGTCTCTTACTGTTATTGTGTTACTGTCGATTTCCCCTTTTATGACTGTTAGCATTTGCCTTATGTATTGAGGTGCTACCATGTTGGGTGGATAAATGTTTACAGTTGTTATATCTTCTTCTTGGATTGATCCTATGATCATTACGTAGTGTCCTTCCTTGTCTCTTATAATAGTCTTTATTTTAAAGTCTATTTTGTCTGATATGAGAATTGCTACTCCAGCTTCCTTTTGCTTTCCATTTGCATGTAATATCTTTTACCATCCCCTCACTTTCAGTCTGTATGTGTCCCTAGGTCTGAGGTTGGTCTCTTGTAGACAGCATATATACAGGTCTTGTTTTTGTATCTTTTCAGCTAGTCTGTGTCTTTTGGTTGGAGCATTTAATCCATCTTCATTTAAGGTAATTATTGATATGTATGTTCCTATTACCATTTTCTTAATTGTTTTGGGTTTGTTATTGCAGGTCTTTTCTTTCTTGTGTTTCCTGCCTAGAGAAGTTCCTTTAGCATTTGTTGTAAAGCTGGTTTGGTGGTGCTGAATTCTCTTAACTTTTGCTTGTGTGTAAAGCTTTTGATTTCTCCATCAAATCTGAATGAGATCCTTTCTGGGTAGAGTAATCTTGGCTGTAGGTTTTTCCCTTTCATCACTTTAAATATATCTTTCCACTCCCTTCTGGCCTATAGAGTTTCTGCTGAAAGTTCAGCTGTTAACCTTATGGGGATTCCATTGTTGCTTTTCCCTTGCTGCTTTAATATTTTTTCTTTGTGTTTAATTTTTGTTATTTTGATTAATATCTGTCTTAGTGTGTTTCTTCTTGGGTTTATCCTGTATGGGACTCTCTATGCTTCCTGTACTTGATTAACTATTTCCTTTCCCATGTTTGGGAAGTTTTCAACTGTAATCTCTCCAAATATTTTCTCAGACCCTTTCTTCTTCTTCTTCTGGGATGCCTGTAATTCGAATGTTGGTGCACTTAATGTTGTCCCAGAGGTCTCTGAGACTGTCCTCCATTCTTTTCATTCTTTTTTCTTTATTCTGCTCCCCAGCAGTTATTTCCTCCATTTTGTCTTCCTGGTCACTTATCTGTTCTCCTGCCTCAGTTATTCTGCTACTGATTCCTTCTAGAGTATTTTTAATTTCAGTTATTTTATTTTTCATTTCTGTTTGTTTGCTCTTTAGTTCTTCTAGTTCCTTGTTAAATGTTTCTTGTATTTTCTCTATCCTATTTCTGAGATATTGGATCATCTTTACTATCATTACTTTGAATTATTTTTCAGGTAGTTTGCCTATTTCCTCTTCATTTATTTGGTCTTGTGGGTTTTTGTCTTGCTCCTTTCCCTGCAAGATATTTCTCTGTCTTGTCATTTTGTCTAATTTACAGTATTTGAGTTCTCCTTTCCCTGCAGGGTTGTAGTTCCTCTTGCTTCTGTTCTCTGCCCCTGGTGGTGAGGTTTGTCCAGTGTCTTGCATAGGCTTCCTGAGGGGAGGGACTGGTACCTGCATTCTGGTGGGTGGAGCTGATTCTTTTCCCTCTGATGAGCAGGGCCGTGTCAGGTGTGTTTTGGGGTATCTGTGAACTTAGTATGACTTTAGGTAGTCTGTTTGCTGATGGCTGGGTTTGTGTTCCTGTCTTGTTTGTTGTTTGTTGTGAGGCGTTCAGTGCTGGGAGCTGCTGGCAGTTGGGTGGAGCTAGGTCTTGGATTCAGATAGAGGCCTCCATGATAGCTCTCAGCGATTAATCTTCCCGGGGACTGGGAATTCTCTAGTAATCCAGCATCCTGGACTTGGTGCTCCCACCCCAGAGCCTCAGGTCTGACCTCCAGTAGGGGAGCCAAGACCCTGCAGTCATCCCGGCAATAAAGGGGATTAAAAAAAAAAAAAGACTAACAAAACCCCAGACAAATGGTAAAAAGTAAAATCAAACAAATAAAAACATAAACAAAGAAACATGCCCATACAGGAAAGAAACAAAAACAGAACCAAGTAAAACATAAAGCAAGAGAACAACCAGACAAACCAAAGAACCCAGGAATGAAATCCAGCAATTAAAGAGAAACCTGACAAAAACACAAAACCAAAAAACAAAACCAAAGCAGAGTGCCAACTGAAGAGTGAAGCAGAGACAAAAATGATTAAAAAAAGGGAGGGGGGGAAGAAGACAGAACAACAGAAAAGCAACATAGAAATATAAATATAAAAAAATAAAATAGAAAACATATTAAAGAAAAGACAAACAAAACCCCAGAGAAATGGTAAAAACAAAATCAAACAAACAAAAACAGAAACAAGGAAACATATGCACATGCAAAAGAAATGAAAGCAGAACCAAATGAAACAAAAAATAAGAGAACAGCCAGACAAGTAGAAGAATTCAAAAATGAAATCACACAATTAGGATCAAAACTAACAAAAACACAAAACCTAAAAAGAAGACCAAAGCAGTGTGCCAGCTGAAGAATAAAGCAAGGAAACAGACAAACCAATAAAAATTATTTAAAAATAATAATAAAATAAAATAAGAAGGGAATAAAACCACAGGATAACAGAAAAGTAAAGTAGAAATGGAAATATTAAAAGAATTAAAACTATATTTAAAAAAAGAAGAAGAAAAAAGTAATGGAAAAGAACACAGATCAGAAAGGCAAAGTAAAAATAGAAATATATTTTTAAAAATTTTAAATATATTTAAAAAATGTAGAACCCAACAGACTAAATTAAAAAAATAGTAAAAAACAACAAACAAAAAATAAAGAAAAAACCCCAAAAATAAATAAATAAATAAAAAGCCAGAACCAACAACAGAATGAATCAAAACATAATAAAATTAATAGTAATAATTATGTTTCCCTGGGGTCTCTGCTGTAAGTGTCCTTGCACACGCAGTGAGCCACAGCCCACCTCCGCCTCCCCAAGAAGCCCTCCTCTGCCTCTGGGCTGGTCTCTGGACCTGCTGTGGGCCCTGTGGGAACCACTCAGACTCTGATGTGGCCCAGTTCCTGCGTGTGCTGCCCCCAAAGTCCACAGCTGCCAGAGCTAGACCGTTTTCATTTGTGAGAACACTCATTGTTGGCTCAGAAATTCCAGACACTACTTAGCTTATCGTGGGGATTTAATCTGCAGCTTGTACAGCTGATGGAAAGATTTTTGACCCTCTTCCTTAGTTGCCCCATCCCTGGGGTTCAGCTTTGGTTTTATCCCCACCTCTGCCTGTGGTCCACCCACAGTGGTCTGGTCCTGAGGCTGCCTTGGAGCTCTTAAAAGGGTATGCCCCAGTGAGGATCAGGCACAGAGGTGGTATGACTGCTTGGATCGTGGGAGCCCCAGCGGTGCCAAATGCACAAGGAAGGCGGCAGCCACAGCACAAGAGATATGGCCCTAGTGAGGGCCTTTTCTGGCCCCCGGCATAAGGTGCGTGAGGGCCATCCCTGGGGGGGCTTTTTCTATTGCTCGGCAGACAGCCCTGAGCAGACTTCTTTTACTGTCCATAGGCAGGCACTAGTGTGTGGGGAGAGAGGCTACAATAGTGGCTCCTCCCCCTATGTGTGACTCAGCAGTAGCTCCTGCTTCCAAGGCAGTCCAGTCTTCCTCCATAGGCATTCCCTGCTACAGATTTCCTCCCTCCCATCCCCTCAGTCTGTCTCCCCACAGCCAACAGCAGTGCTCGCTCCAGGCCTCTTCTCCAATCCCCATGCTCCAGCTCCCAGCCCCGTTGCACACCTGTGAACACACATCCTACTCTAAGGCACGTAGGGCTGTGGTACAAACCGTCTGTGTATTTCTCACTCTGTCTTATCTGCCACAGATCGGCCGCTTCACCCTCTTGCAACAGCCTCAAATGCTTCCCTTCTGTCCCAATTGATTTCCCGTTGGAGAGGGGGTTTCCCCATTATAGAGGGAGTTTCCCCGTTGGAGAGGGGGTTTCCCCGTTGGAGAGGGGGTTTCCCCCAGTGGAGAGGGTGTTTCCCCATTGGAGAGGGGGTTTCCCCGTTGGAGAGGGGGTTTCCCCCAGTGGAGAGGGTGTTTCCCCATTGGAGAGGGGGTTTCCCCATGGGAGAGGGAGTTTCCCCATGGGTTAGGGGGTTTCCCCATGGGAGAGGGTGTTTCCCCCAGTGGAGAGGGTGTTTCCCCATTGGAGAGGGGGTTTCCCCGTTGGAGAGGGGGGTTTCCCCGTTGCAGGGGGGTTTCCCCGTTGCAGAGGGGGTTTCCCCCAGTGGAGAGGGTGTTTCCCCATTGGAGAGGGGGTTTCCCCATTGGAGAGGGAGTTTCCCCATGGGAGAGGGTGTTTCCCCATGGGAGGGGGGTTTCCCCATTGGAGAGGGAGTTTCCCCATGGGAGAGGGTGTTTCCCCAGGGGAGAGGGGGTTTCCCCATTGGAGAGGGGGTTTCCCCATGGGAGAGGGAGTTTCCCCATGGGAGAGGGGGTTTCCCCATGGGAGAGGGGGTTTCCCCATGGGAGAGGAAGTTTCTCCGTTGGAGAGGGGGTTTCCCCGTTGGAGAGGGAGTTTCCCGTTGGAGAGGGTGTTTCCCCGTTGGAGAGGGGGTTTCCCCGTTGGAGAGGGGGTTTCCCCCAGTGGAGAGAGAGTTTCCCCATTGGAGAGGGGGTTTCCCCAGTGGAGAGGGTGTTTCCCCGTTGGAGAGGGGGTTTCCCCGTTGGAGAGGGGGTTTCCCCCAGTGGAGAGGGTGTTTCCCCGTTGGAGAGGGGGTTTCCCCGTTGGAGAGGGGGTTTCCCCCAGTGGAGAGGGTGTTTCCCCATTGGAGAGGGGGTTTCCCCGTTGGAGAGGGGGTTTCCCCCAGTGGAGAGGGTGTTTCCCCATTGGAGAGGGGGTTTCCCCATGGGAGAGGGAGTTTCCCCATGGGTTAGGGGGTTTCCCCATGGGAGAGGGTGTTTCCCCCAGTGGAGAGGGTGTTTCCCCATTGGAGAGGGGGTTTCCCCGTTGGAGAGGGGGGTTTCCCCGTTGCAGGGGGGTTTCCCCGTTGCAGAGGGGGTTTCCCCCAGTGGAGAGGGTGTTTCCCCATTGGAGAGGGGGTTTCCCCATTGGAGAGGGAGTTTCCCCATGGGAGAGGGTGTTTCCCCATGGGAGAGGGGGTTTCCCCTTTGGAGAGGGAGTTTCCCCATGGGAGAGGGTGTTTCCCCATGGGAGAGGGGGTTTCCCCATTGGAGAGGGAGTTTCCCCATGGGAGAGGGGGTTTCCCCGTTGGAGAGGGGGTTTCCCCGAATTCGGAAATCTCTCCTCTGCTTCAGCTCCCCTGCCCCAAGGTGCAGGTCCCACTTCCTCTACTCCTCCTTCTCCCTTCCTTTTTTCATCCTACCCAGTTATGCAGGGATCATTATAGTCTTTTCCAGTGTCCAAGGTCTTCTGCCAGTGTTCAGCCAGTGTTCTGTGAGAACTATTGGAAAAATCTGAAACCTCTAGTCATTGATTAAGCTGTAGAGCTTAAAGCGATACTACCCTGTGAAGAAATTACCTTTGTCTTGCCTTGGCAAAAATGTTAACTATATACATTTTAATTCAAACTCTGGTTTTATCATCAATCTGTGAATCTAAAGACTACTCACAGAGATGGTAATGGGGGAGTCTGTACCTACCATGACTTTCTGCCTTTAAATTAGACAACCTGTCACCATATCATTCAAACAGGGCCAATAGAAGACAAATATTAGGTGGGTCTGTGGCCACAATTATGGCAATTATCTTGCCTCTCTTGATTTACATGTCTCTGTTGTTTGTGTTGACTATCTTTCAGTTTCTACCTACCTCCAGAGCCTCTTGTATTTGTCTCCAACTTTTCCATGTCCCAAATTTGCCAACAGATCTGGTTTCCCTCCTTTTGATGCTTGGGACACCTGGGAACATCTCTTGCATTCTCTGGCTTGTTCTGTTCCTGGATACCCATGGTAACCACCATTCATTCTCCAGGAACATAAAAACCATGAAGAGTTAAGTGAAACTGGTTACTTGAAGCAAGTTCAGTATGCTGTCATTGCTACTTTACAAATGAGCTTCAAATTCTTGGGAGTCCCCATGAGGCCATGGATGGCCTAGAATAGAAAAGAGTTTGGGTTTTGATTTGCCTTTGGCTTGTAAAAGTATTAAATCCGATTAGCTCCTACGAGGCAGCAAACAATATGGACCCTGCCAAGAGAGTCTACATGGTTAAGACTCAGACAAGGTAGGAAAACAGAACAGAGGTCTTGTGTTTGGCAAGCATTCTTATTACCTACTACAGGAATGTAAACTTGTGCTCTTTGAGCTCTACCCTTTTAAACTTTTGCTTATTTCTCTTGTGTGTGCACGTGTATGAGTCTATGTTTGTTTGCTTTTGTAATATCTTTACAAAATTCCAGCCATGAGCAGTTGAACTAAGAATAAAAGAAAGGGTCATGCTTCCATTTTGTTTTAAATATTGATTATTTAAATAAATATATGTTAATACTTGCTATATGTCATGGCTATACCAGATGCTAGGGTTAACAGGATGAATTAAACAGATACAACCCCTGCCCTCACAGGATGTACAGCCCATAAATGCTCTGTAGGACAAAGAGGAGGGAAAGCCAGATTACCCAAAAAACCAAAGCATGTAAAAGTTACAGAATCCAAAGAGGGAAGCGATATCTTAGAGGCTAAAAATGGAGGAACCTTTGTATATTCCCATTAGCTTCCTTTTCTATGAGAGTTGGCTTTCTCAAGAGCCCTCTTAGTTGGGCCCTGAGATTTTATTCAGTTATTCTTGTATAGTCTTGCATTCTGCCTGCTTTGCACACAGAAGGTTTTGTGATAATTCTAATATAGGTTCCGTCCAGTTTCCATCCAATCTCTTTTCCCTTCTCTAGGTCCATATTCACGAGCCTCTAGTAGAAATGAATGATGTGGCCTTAGAGTATTCTTTCTTCTTTGTAACTAGTCTTTGTGGGCAAGTTTCTCTTTCTGAAAGATGTAACCAGTGATGTGGCAGTAAATGTTTAATTACCAGCTCTACAAAAAGTGTGTGTGTCTGTACAAATATAGATATATACATGTTTATAAATTTATTAAAAATTTTGGGGGGGTGGTGGTTGTAGGATGAATTGGGATTGACATATATACACTAATATGTATAAAATAGATAATAAGAACCTGCTGTATAAAAAACAAATAAAATAAAATTCAAAAAATATTTATTAAAAATTTTACTGATACAAAGTATGGGCATTACAAATAATATAATATACAATCATCTTTATCATAGATTCCATAGAGTGAACTGATTCTCACAGTATTTTTCTTGACTTTTGCTGAACTCTTTTATCCTTACCTGATCTACTGTTGCAATTGAAGAATGAGTGTAGTTCTGACATGAATGTTGCTTGGTATTTTCATTTACATTAGCTAATAAGATGAAACTGAAGAAATGAAGACATATGTTGGAACTTTACTAATTGGCTAATGATGTGTACAACTTATTTGCTGAATTGGATAAAGGTTTTAGAATACAGGAAGGTTATTTCCTCAAACAATTCTAGACAACCTGCTTTAAAGTGTAATCTACAGTATTAACATTTTCTCCATTACATTCTTAAGTCGAGATAGTCAGCAAAACAATAAATCAAACCCTGACTTCTGGCCTTTGTTGATTTCCGTGCCGTGACTATTCCCACCATGGCCAATTTTAAGTTACCAACATGATGACATGGGATGTAGAGTTGGGGGGGATGGTAGCAATGCACCATTACATAGTATTTCCACCTCACAACTGCAATAGATATAAATAACCTCGAGAACATATATGATATTGAAATGTAGTAAAATCATTCATTAGGAGTGATGGATTTTGGGAATGTATTGACTTTGTTTTTAATATTGCTTAGTTCTAAATTTATGTAATAAAAATTTTTATAAATTTTTGCATATTTGGCGAGCTGTGTTTATGAGCTCACTGAATTCCTGGAAATTTAACAAGTTGGTTCCAGCATACCACTCAATGTAACCCTTTGATTTTAGCAGAGTATCCTCAGTCTTAATCCCCCAGAGCAAAATGAGTAAGGGTACTACAATCCGTGGTATGGCTTTGCAGTCATTATTGTTTCACATCTTCATCCCTGTTTTGAGATTGAATATTTTAGAATTCCAGTTTTCAAGCTGTGAATAAATCTCATTTGAAGGCTAGGAAGAGACTGTGGATGTGCTTTCTTGGTGTAAGCTTTTCACCTTGCAACAGTTTCTGAAAGAAGGAAGAGATCCTGGGTCCAGTTTGCACACTCATAACTTCCTGATGCATAGGTCTTGTTCCCTGAAGAGATTCTTCTTTTTTTTTTTTTTTTTTTTCGGTACGCGGGCCTCTCACTGTTGTGGCCTCTCCCATTGCGGAGCACAGGCTCCGGACGCGCAGGCTCAGCGGCCATGGCTCACGGGCCCAGCTGATCCGCGGCATGTGGGATCCTCCCAGACCAGGGCACGAACCCATGTCCCCTGCGTCGGCAGGCAGACTCTCAACTACTGCACCACCAGGGAAGCCCCCCGAAGAGATTCCTGAAGCTTTGTCCCTTTAATGGGAGCAGAGTCCCCAATAATGAGTTGTGGCATATGGGGAGGACAGGGCTTCCCTGGCCGAAGAGGCAAGGTTTAGGCAGGAAGAAGAGAGAGGAGGAATAAGTTTTCTTTTGCTAGTGTTTAGAATGTTTCCGTAATTTCAATCTTGAAAATGAGGGATCAAGGAATGTGCTTATGGATAGGTAGTTTTGGCGAGAGAGTATCACATTATTGATAGAATATAATCCAGATGTCAGCTAAGGTTAATACCCTTTGAACTATTTACATGATTCATTTAGGGTCCATGTGGGCAATAACTCCAGAAGGAGAGCAACCCTGCTGACACCTTGATTTTGGAAACCCATTTTGGTCTTCTGACTTCCAGAACTGTAAGACAAGAAACATGCATTGTTTAAGCCACTGAATTTGTGGTAATTTGTTGTTATAGCTCAAGAGGAAACTAATACACTTATTTTTCCATCTGTAGGGATTTCATGGAGAGATTTTCCCATGAACGTAAAAGGCAGCACAGGTTTCTGCTAGGCCACTGTCCAGCTGTTTCAATTGCTGGGAGCACCACAATGTCTCCACCAGACTCAAGTTGGATTTTACTCTCTGATCTCCCGCACATCAAATGAGACATCCCCCAAAGTCACTGAAGCGGCCAGGAGGATCTCCTTCCATCCTGGCCCAGAACAGCCCAAGCAAAAGCCTGGCAGTGGCGGATCTTCTTCGAAGCCACTGCTCAGGCTGCTGTGCGGAGCCTGTGTGACAGCTCCATTAGAGGGGTGTGTCACACAGCCATTATCCAGTCACATCTTAAGTGCAGCCCGCTGGGCTCAAATACCACTTTGGGAAGCAACAAATAATTTTCTGTTATTGCCGAGGGTCGCTGCTAGTCTCCTTCTGCTCTTTGGCACTTGTTTCGACAGCCCATTGCTGTTAGGAAATGAAAACCCAGCATTAAACGTTTAATTCTGAAATATATTTTCTCAAGAGGTGTTCATTTGAGCTCCCTGGATTTTGAAAGTTTTTTTTTTTCACCCTTGGCTGCAAGCTCTCTCAGCCCTAGGCACCCCTGCTGCTGGTCATTGAAGGATGAAGGATGAAATGATTGCTTTCAAGAGTGGGTAATCACTGGTCTCAAGCACTCCATCAAATAGCATCATCAGCAGAGGGCAAGTGGGGAAGCTGTCTTCACTCCTCTGATGGCTGGAAGCTGTGGCTGCTACCTGTAGTCAGGATCCCCCACTTTCTCCTGCATACTGGATACGAGTTACTGTGTAAGCAATTTCTGGTAGAGTTAGGAGACTAATTAGGCCTATTTGAAGGATTTAAAAGTGTGCTTTGGCGACATTCTAATCTATGTCGGAATTGTAGTCCTTTTACTTCCTCGCTGTGGATCTCAGATAAGGTACCTCTCTGGAACCTCAGGGTTCTTGCTTTTTAAATGGTAATTTTATTTCCCTTGGAAGGTTGTTATGAAGATCAGAGGTAATGTGTGGTGTAAGATGCTTAGCACAGAACTGAGTAGCTGCTCACAAAATCCTGATTTTCCTTATTAGTAAATATTAAAACAACTTCTGCGTTAATCTCCTCTTCCATTGATTATTAGCTTATTAGCTCCATTTTTCAGATGAGAAACAGCCCAGGAAGTTTTAGTGACTTCTCAGGTTGTGAAGAGTGTGCCACTGACCAGAGCCCGTTCCTCTGGCTCAGTGCTATGCACAGCGCGGCTCAGTGTCACCTGGGAGTTTGATGGAAATGCAAGTTCTTCGGCCTTGTCTATAAAGTCAGCATCTCTGGGCACCGAACCCAGGAAGCGATGTTTTAACATGCTCTCCAGATAATTCTTAGGCACACTAAAATTCAAGAAGCACTGTTTGAACTTGTGATTCAGATCTCTTTCCAATATAGCACGCTGCCTTCTTAGTTCCAGCTCCAAACTGGGCCATCATCCAGGACCATCTAATCTAAAGCTCATCAGATGGTGACCAACTTGGGACTCAATTGAGATCAGCCTCTCTCTCCATTTTCTCTCTCTTTCTGCTCACACATAGGCATACTCCAGTGAAAGTAAAAATGCTGCTGACCAGCCCCGAACCAGGAACTTTATTAGTTGTAGAAGAAGGGGCCCTAATAGGAATTTCTTCCCATTTGTTTCCAAGACTGGTGCTGCTGGAGCAATACAGTGGGCATAATGGGAACTATATGCTTTGAGCTCACTGCACGTTGCCTGGTGTTTGACAAGACGATTGAAGACAGCCAACCTATTTGGTGGGTGGCAATGGAGGGAAATGCTGCTGACTCATGGGCCTGATGTTGGATATTTATATGACTAATTGATGTTCATAGCTCCATCTGCTTATTTCATCTAGCCTCGGAGACTTCCTTTTGGCCTTTATATGAAGACCAATAACTTTGGAGACTGTATAATAGTGGCTGAGAGCCTGAGCTTGAACTCAGGCCCACTTGGGTTTCAATCTTTTCTCGGAAGCTAGCTATGCAACCCTGGACCCAGCGTTTATTTCCGAGTCTCAGTGCCGTCATCTCTTGGGGGGAGGGGTCAGCAAACTTTTTCTGAAAATTGCTGTCTCAGCTAGTAACTGCCACCATAGCATGAACATAGCCATAGATAATACGTAAGTGACTGGTGCAACTATGTTCTAATAAGACTTTGTTTGTAAAATAGGCAGTGGGCTGCAATTTATAGTTTCCTAAAGCCTACTCTTGAGGAGATGATACTAGTGTTTCTTTTTAGACTTATTATGAAGATTAAATGTCATAACATATGTAAATCTAGTCCCTGGTATCAAGTAGGTATATAAAAATTGGTATTTATTAAGCTGTATCAAAATGACACATTGGTACATATTTAAAATGAGAGTTCTAGATGATAGGACTGACCACTGGATAAGGGCAAGATTATAAATCTTGTTTTTAATTTAAAGATCCTAGCTCTTCCTCCCTGCTAGGATCTAGAGGGAGTTATATGCATATGATGATGATGATGATAAAATAGTAATAATAATGATGATAATAATAATAGTACACATGAAGTACTTACTCTAAATCTGGAATTATTCTAAGTACTTTACCTGTACTTTATTTAATTCTCACAAACAACCCTATTAAGTCTGTAGCAGTTTTAGCCTCTTTTATATACAAAGAAATCAAGGCACAACTTGAGTAATTTGCCCAAGATAACACAGCTAGCGAACAGCAGGACTGAGATAGGAACTTAGGCAGTCTGGTGTCAGAACCAACCCTCCTAACCAATATGCAATACCGCCTCCCTAATGAAACTCAAAGGCACACTGCCCCATGATACACACTGAGTTCTATGGAGAAGAAATGCCCCAGGGGATGCTCAGCCTACCTGGCTTTCAGCTCTGAGCTCTCTGTGGAATGCTCTTGCCTGCGGTTTCCAGCTCCTTTGCCGCCTCACCCGTCCCATTCTCCATCCAGTCTGTACTTAGCCATCCAGTCTGATGTGCCTTTGGGGGATTTATCCATGGCTCTGCATCCTGGCTCCATTTCCCTTGGCTTCACAACATCACAGGCACTTTCATAATGACACTGACTGTCTTTGCCGGCTCCCACCAGCACACTCACTTCTTTTTTACCAGAACGTCCTGCTCTTCTTATTGGGAACTCAATAGTTCTGAGTGGAGATATGACAGACACAGAGGTGAGACTCAACCCCAAGACATCAACTAGGATTTCCCCAAGATACTTAGCAAGGAGTTTCTACAGAGTCTGGTGTCCTGCCTCAGGGTCTCCTGGCCACTTCCACTGGTGGTCCTGTGTCCCAGGTTAGTGCTCCACTGTTCATTGGTCTTAGGTATCTCTGATGGCTTATCGCTCTCTTCCAGGCAAATGGAGGGCTAAGCTGGGGCCTAGAGAGGGTCTATCCTTGAATTCTTTTCAGATTTTCCTTTGCTGTGGTTCTGGGTCCCTGGTATAAAGTTTGTCCTGGTATATGATATCTTACAATCTAAAGAGAAATTCTTTGTCTCCTTCTCCCCCCCCCACTCCCCCCTCTGCACCCACACACATCAAAGGGCCATAACTGGCATAGGCATTCTTGTTTCAGCCATTTATCTGGAGGACAGTATAATTAACTATGCCTACTCTTGTTGAATGCTAGAAAATAAAAGAAAAATAGTTTAATTATAACGTCAGGATGCTGAGTAGTAACAATGACAATAACTACATTTACAGGGTTCACTATGTGCCAGGAATTGTTATAAGGTACTGGAAGTCTTTTCTTACCAATGACAAATTCATTAGTCAAGATCAAGTGCGACTCAGCATTAAGAACATAAAAACCAAACGACCAAGAAGAGGGAATATTCAGAAATTCAGACTGGTTGTTAGGATGAGGGTGGCAACATTAAGGTCAGGGGAGGAGTGAGAAGAGGTAGGGGCAGAATAAATTATATTGTTGGAAACTCCAATACATGTTGGGCAAATACCTGGGTGAGAGGGTTACAGGGAGGACAGAGGGTAGAGAATAGGAAAGGTTTAAAGTTAACTTTATTGAACACGTAATGTATGGTATGTGTTTCCTATACAAATTTTCATTTAGTTCCCCCCTGACATCACTATCTTAGTCAGCTTGGGCTGTCATAACAAAATACCATAGACTGGGTGGCTTATACCACAGATTTCATTTCTCACAGTTCTGGAGGCTGGCAGTCTGAGATCAGGGTGCCAGCATGGTTGGGTTCTGGTGAGGGCCCTCCTGGCT
This sequence comes from Delphinus delphis, assembly GCF_949987515.2. Taxonomy (NCBI): domain Eukaryota; kingdom Metazoa; phylum Chordata; class Mammalia; order Artiodactyla; family Delphinidae; genus Delphinus; species Delphinus delphis. The sequence continues at coordinate 81,203,623 of NC_082690.1, forward strand.
TGTCGATGGCATCCTTCTCAATGTGTCCTCACGTGGCCTTTCCTCGGTGCGTGTGCATGGAGAGAGAGATTTCATTTTCACTCTTCATCTTCTGATAAGGCCCCCAAACCAATGGGATTAGGATCTCACCCTTATGACTCATTTAATTACCTTCAAAAAGCCCTGTCTCCAAATGCAGTCACATTGCAGGTTACAGCTTCAGCACATGAATTTAGGAGGGACACAACTCAATCCGCAGCAAACACTATGAGAAAAGTATTATTAGTTTTAGTTTATAGATGAGAAATGAATGCTTAGAGGAAGTGATAACTTGTCCATGGCTTCACATACATCATATGGTAAAACAAGGTTCAAACCCAGGAGCTCTGACTCCTGAGCATTCCTACATCCCAGGCCACTTGGGGGATGGTGCGGGCATGTTCCTGGAACCCTTAGTGGTCCTAGGGGCTGAGTTAGTCCTCCTGGACCTGCTCCTGTGTTAATCTTTCCCACCTGGGCTTGGCTTCTCAGGTGAGGAACTTGGGAATATTTTTTTCCTCTCTTTTCTTTTCTCTGCCCCTGTTAGATTATTGGTTCAGGCAGATTTTCTGTCACTTTGTAGAGAAATTGACAGGCCCTGGAGATACTGAGTGGACTTCTGTGAGTTTCTTCTGTCTCTGCCAATCAGAATGAGCCTTTTGCTGTTTCTCTTTCTCCCGATGCTGCTAGGAATGTTAATGAAGCCTGCACCTTTCTGGTGGCAGAGGTAGCCATCTGCCCTCTAGGCCATCTATCTGGTTGGCTGGAAGTAACATCTCACTGTCTGTGGCAATAAATCCAAGCTGGGAGCCTCTCTGACTGAAAGAACTTTTACAATCTCAGCTGTCTTCTCCATAATATATCTTCAGAGTGTCTTTTTGCCAAGCCAGAAATTTGAGGGCAATAACTTATCTTTCTCTATCCATTCAGCTTGGAAGTATGCACATGGGCATTGTTCACCTTGTCAGGAAGAATCAGCTCTTTCATGAGAAAAGGAGGATGAGAAAGCACCCAGCTAGGTCATCCATGGCCACATTCTTTAATGCTAGCTGTAGACAGGCTGGCATGGAAGACTATGGATAGATCTGCAAATAGACCTCTAAGAAGGTACACATAAAATGTGAATTAACGGAAGAAATATAATGTCATTTCCCTTTATCTAACTGGCAAAGATTTTTTAAAAAACACCCAGATCTCCAGTTTGGGTGAGATTACAGTGAAACACCCACTGCATTTATTTTCACAGCCCTTCTGGAGGGCATCATGTTTCAAAGGCCTTCAAAAGACACCTACCCTTTGAAACAAGTGAATCTACTTTAAAAAATGCATTCTAAGAAAACAGTCATTCATCTGCACAAAGATTTTACTAGGAGATATTCATGGCAGCATTTATAATAGTGAAATTTGGTATAACTAAATGCTCATATTTGCATAATTAAGCAGTTTATGGTACATTAATGCAATCAAAAATATGTCAGGTACATATTAAATATGTGTTGACCTAGAAAGATATTTATGATATATTTTTAATTTAAAAAAAAGGTTACAAGTTAGTATACACAGCATAATCTATTGTACATAGTGTATGTGTTATATGTATTTAAAGTTATATGCTTAAGTTGTTCAATAGTGATATATAGGTATATGATTGCAGTTTTCTTTGCCTTCCTATATTTTTATTAAAAATTTTAATACAATAAACGGGTCTCACTTTACTAACAACAACAACAAAAAGCTTATTTTAAAGTTATAGAAAGAAACAATTGCCTAGAAAGTGGATAGGACCACAGGCATAGCTATAGAATCTACCTAGTGCCCCATCACCACCCACCCACTTCTCTTTTCTCCATCTTATTCTATTCCTTCCTTCACACTCTAGTTCTTTTCCTTGGCCATCTGTGGCATTGCACAGTTGTACTGCATGAAATTTTAGAAACTTTTTGATAAATTGTCTACAGTTTGGAAGAAGGAAGACATTTACTAAGACAATTGGAACCACAAGAAAGGAACAACTTATCTTTATTTGTATCACGAAAAGCTAGAATTTTTAACTCCTTTGGGTACAATGGAGAATCATAACTAACATCTGAACTCTAGCTATTATACACAATGAGGACAGGGCAAAAGGCAATTTCATAAATTATATTCTTACCTTGGCTGGTAGCCCTAACCTTATACACTTATTTATGTAAGGGTTAGCAACTTAGTAAATATGCTTATTTCACCAATATTTTCTTTTTTTTTTTTGGCCATGCCACGAGGCATGTGGGCTCTTATTTGCCCGACCAGGGATTGAACATGTGTCCCCTGCAGTGGAAATGCAGAATGTTAACCACTGGACCGCCAGGGAATTCCCTCACCAATATTTTCATTTCCTCTTCCGGAACAAGTCTTAAAATGTTTTGAGGTTAAAGCAAAATAACTCGCTTTTAAAATTTTAGTTTTGAGAATAGAAGTTTAAAATGAAGCACTTTCATGAGCTAACTTGTGCTAATTCAAAATATTAAGTAATTGTGATAAAACAAGTGATAGCAAATTAAATTCTGTCACTGGCTTTTTCTATTCTTACATTTATTTAAAAATGATTTTGTGTCTCTGAAGGATAACACAAGCTACAGTTTTGCAATAAGAGTGTTGTGTTGTTTTCTGTCACTTCTATTTTCTCACCTGGAATTAATTTAAATGAGTATCAGTTTAGCTCTCCCCAGGATCTAATCTATTTACACCCACTAAAATTAACTGGGCTAATTTCATTATGTCATCATTGACACTATGATGCTGCGCCATTTGGGGAGTTGAATTCTCAGTTCTAAGATGGTCTCTGGAATGTGTAAATCTGAGATGCCTGAGCTGTGGTTGTGCTCTGTCCAGCTTGGCTGGATTTTGTATTGTAATGGAACTGTAATTCTTATGACGTGATTTCCATCCACTCTGATTGCGGTCCTTTAAGTCAGCCAGATATACCCAGATACTTCAACTAATTCTAAATAGCTCTGACCCCACAAGACTGTATTTGTGGGTATTCCTAGACCTACTCTCCTTATTCCCTCTTTTTTCCATCTCTTGCTTCTCTATCTTAACTCTGATCTGTTGGCTTTTAGGATTCAGTGTTTGTATTTGGTAGTGAATCAAATGCCAAGAAGACCTTCACTAAGAGATGTTAATGTGAATAAGCTTCGGGATAACAGCTACGTGGCATGACTGCAACCCTTCCTCCCCTTCCCTTACCCCGGGTAGACATTGCAAATCAAACACCGTATTCTTTTTCCTGCTGAGCCTGGATGCAGTCTCAGATCATTCCCAATAGTGCTCCTTAAGCAGTCATTACCAATACAGTGGGTGACATATGTGAGATAAAATCAACTTGTCATTTCTGAACTGATCCTGCTAGCTCTTCTTGCTTTGAGCAGCTGCTAGTATAATATCCTTCCTAAATTTACAGGCTTTAAAACCCAGTTCCAGCACTGGCCTCTTGATTGGTGCCTCAGCCCCTTCCTATGCAGTGTATATCTTTGATTAATTGAACTTGTAATTTTAAAACAAGAGTTTCCAGGTCTCAAATCCTTTCCTCAAAAGCTTCCTTGGTATTTCAGAGCATAAATTGCTAAAGAAAATTGTCAGCTGTTGAAACACACACTCCTTCACTTCCAAATCCATTCAACTTTCACCTGTTATTGATTGGATATGTTCCATGCCAGATCTTGTACTGGCACAATGGGGACACAAATAGACTGGATAAAGTCAGTACCTTTAGAGAGCCAAGCTCTCTAGGAGGGGGTTCAGAAATTACCACAACATGAACAGAACAGGACATGTGCTTGGAAAGGGAAACTGAATGTTGTGGAATCTCAGAGAGGGATATCACTTTCTACCAATGGTTGGGGATGTGGATCATGGGAGAAGTAGCAACTGAAGTGTATGTTGGCTCTCCTGATTATTAGGTGTATGACCTTGGACATGTTATCTCACATCTCTAAGCCTCAGGTTCCTCAATTCAAAGTGAGGATAATATTGGTAACTCTACAGAGGATTGCAGCAAGGATTAGATGAAGATGAGAAAATGAAGAGAAACTCAAGCTAGGATACTGTCGGTGCTCAATAAATGTTAACTCTCAGAATGCCTCCAGAATTAGACTAGAAGAAGAAAGAAAAGTGAACTTCTGTATACTGGTCACTCTCTGTAGTTGACCCTGCTTCTGACTTTTCCCCCTTCACTGTATGTCCCCTTTCAGAATTGCTAGCAGTTGTGCTAATAGTAGTAGTGGAAGAGGAAGAAGGAAGAGAAGGAGAGGAAAGAAGAGGATAAAGTCAAAGGAAGCTTGCAATGGATAAGGATCGAGGAAGAAGATCAGTTTTCTTGCAAAACTGTACTTATCTTTTCAGTGATGAGTAATGAGGTGGAAGAGCTGAGAGAGAGGTTTTTGAAAGGGGGCTGCCATCTGGTCCACGGGAGATGTCAACTTCTTCTCTTACATGCTCACATGTCTTTGCAGGTGTGGTGGTTTTAGAATTGTACCCTTCCTAAACCCCAAGAGACCTCTCAGTGATCGTTCATCTCCACCCAGTCATCATGATGGCTAAATGTCCTCTGTGGCCTTGGACCCTTAGGGTTACTTTTACATTAATTTCCCCCTCAAACCCATCTCTCTATAGTGCTCCCAGACCAGTTGCCCTACTGTTGGCCTCACGTATTTTGCAAGGATAATGTAAACATTTACTGCCATGGAAATAATTCTGGTGTCTTAATTGTGTATATCTCAATCTTGGCTGCACCTTAGAATCATTAGCAAGTCAGGGTCTCCTCCCTCCGGGATTTTGATTTAATGTATTTAAGGTGAGACCCTGGTTCAGTCATTTTAAAAGATCCCCACGTGTTTCTTGATGTGCCGTTAGGGTTGAGTGCCACTAAGTTAACTGAGAGGAAAACCTCAGCCATAATTTGCCTATTAATTCTAACATACAAAAAAATTGAAGAAAATTAAAGGAGGAAAAATGTCCTTGTTTTTAGAAAAATATTTGCCTTTTAAAATAGCAAGGCTAAAAAAACAGCATTCACGATCCAGGCTATGCATAAATAGATCATTTTTGTCGCAAGGCTTGGCTTATTTGGAGCGCTGTAGAAAGACAGAGATGCTCCAAGGATTTGAAACTGGTCCCAGGATTAGAAACTTGGAGGGATTTGTGTTGACTTATGAAATTAAAACATGGTCTGAGTTTAGCAAAGGTAATTTCCCAATGAGTTATTACTCAATATTATCTTCACACATTAAATCTTGGCCTGCCTAAAAGGGAAATTGAATAACCTTATGGAATTTTTAATACATAGGGGCTGGCCTGGAGATACACATAGGCAAACAGCTCAGACTTGACCTAAAAGGGGCTAGGGAGACAGATCGTCTGTATATTTTGGCCCACTTATTTTACAGATGAGTAAACCAAGGGCCAGTGAATAGGAGGAGTTGTGTAGTAATGCAACGCTGGGGCCCAGCTTTTACCTTCTGGTCCATTTTTTCATGTTGCTGAATTAAAGATTTAATGTTTATTGAATATCTGATATGTGCCTGATTCTAGCAGGGGCCCTCTTACTGAAACTGGGAGACAGGATAGGAGCTTGGATACAAAAATCAGAGAAAAAAACCCAGTAGTAATTAAGACCCTCATTCTTTCATATATATTACAAAACTTCTTTTGGTCATGCCGGGTGCATGGTCTGAGCAGGGCCAATGGCAAGGTCAGTGTTGTTGAGTCACCTGGGCTGTTGACTCTTCTGATAAAGAGTGATAGCATCAGAGCCTGGGTGGGTTTGAACCTGAAGGTCAAGGTTAAATGGCACCAGCAACTGTAAGGATGGAAGGACAGAGTCTGGCGGGTCCTTCCTATGTACAGTTAGGAGGCACCTCAGTCTCATCCTTACTAACTCAGACCTACAGGAGAAACATCTCCAACCTTTTCCCAAAGTAAGACTCAGCCAGGCAACTCCTTTAGGAAGAAGATTGCCACATATAATAAAGGATGCCTGTTAAATTTGAATTTCAGATAGACAACAAATACTTTTCAAAGTATAAGTATGTTTCATATTGGCCCCAAATACTTACACTAAAAAAGAGTATTTGTTGTATATTCAAAATCAGATTTAACTTGTGCCTTCTATTTTTACTTTCTAAATCTGGAAACCCTATCTGGGAAACTCCTCTGGACCTCCTTTCCCCATAATCAGGCTTATTTTCCTTTTTTCTTTATTCACATAGGATTGAGTACATGGTACCACTATTAGCTATTAATACTTCCCCTCTCCCCCTCATTTTGTTGTATAGAGTACAGGCTTCCAGGAGCCTGGCACAAGTTGGCATTCAGGAAAAGTTGATTGGATGGATAATGAATGGAACAAATGTGTCTGAACCCAAGAGTGTGCCGGCTCAGGGCAAACTCCTTCCTGATTTGGAAGAAGCAATTCCATGTGCAGCTGACACTGGTGTTACATGAAAATATTTCTGGGGCCAGCCTAAGTTTTGTTATTCAGAACCACCCTCTTAGTCTGGCTTCTAGAAGCTCCATGAAGCAGCTTGTGATGCCTCCCCACCCCATGGTGGGTCTGGGGTTGGCTTGTTAGGCCAGCAGAGTTGAGAAGCACATGTTGTGGCAGGCATTTCTCTCATTGCTCTTGAAATGTCCAAAGGCTCTGTCTGCCAGCTGAACCTCAAAGCTGCAAGCCATTGAATCAGATTCCGTGGGGGGTAGTGAGTGCGTGGTTTCCTTTGACTTTATGTTCTTGCTGTGTGACAATGTCAGAAATGTTAGAAAAGGGAACTGGAGACCAAAACAACACAAAACAAAACAAAAACAAAAAACCCTTGAATGTTGACCCCCATTGTCATGAGCAATTCGTGATTCACTTGCACTTTGATACCTTCTGGAAAGCCTATGTCATGTCTCCATTTGTGATTTTCAGAAATCAATTCTTAGCTTTTCACTTTATGAGTACAAATACAGGGTTCATGGGGTTCAGGGTTTACTCGCATTATCTGGGGACGAAGATAAAAATGTTAGTCCCTTCTTTGAGTAGAGAATGCTGTGATTTAATGTATGTAAAGCACCTAGCATGGTGTCTGGCTTCAGTAATTGGTAGCTGAAAGTCAGTAAGGAATTTTTAGGTACATCAGGTACTCGATGAGGTAGGCACACTATGAGATCGAGCAGCTCAAGTATACGTAGTTAGTATAAAGCAGAGCTAGAACTAGAACTCAGTTCTGCTGATTCTTAATCCCATAACTGTTTCTTCTCAACAGTGATGAGTCCTGAATCTCCTGAGTGATTCTGGAGTCTTTGTTGTAAACTAGGGGAGTCCATTTGGAAACCATTCTTGTAAGTTCACAAGCATAGACCTTCACTTTGGGCTGTACTAAGGACATAGGCATCTCCTAGTTCTCTGCTTCCCAAATCTGGCACCTCATGCCCTTCCTCTCCTTCTCCCACCATCCAATGTGAAGGAATGCTATGAAATCAGTCGATATTTGGACTCCGTGGTTTTTACTGTAAGCTGTTAAATTTAGGGGTCTTGTGGACAGAATAGAGAGTGAGCCTCCCCAAGCTTAGTTCATCATATGGTCTCTGTTCATCATGTCGCATCTTAGCTTTTGGGCCCTGAAGACTAAGAATGGAGCATCAATAATTAAAGGTACAATCACAGCTGAAGCTTCCGTTAAGTTATTTTTCTCTAACCCTGACATTTTATGAGTCAACAAAGCCAAAGCCATCAATATGAAGCAGATTATTTTTAGCAGTTTCTTAACCAGTGTGCTCTAGCTTTAAATTAAACATTGACGTTGGTTATTATTAAAATTCTGAAACTTGGGCAGAGAGGAGCCCACGTTAGTACAGTAAACACTGGGCTTTCATTACCTTGTTTTGAAAAACATCTACTCACTTGCTGTTCACACCAAATACAACTGCATAAAACTAAGAGATAGTGGATTTGCTAAGAATTAGTTGTTCAAGGTCAGAGTCTGAATGTGTGCGTGTAGTTTGCAGGGTTGAATATTACTGTGGGCTTCAACCTTTTCAGATCTGCAATATACTAGCATTGGCATTATCTTATTATCATTCGATTCTGTGAAGTTTGTCCCATTTTCTGATCAGCACCAAAAATATGGTGTTACAAATTTTTAAAGTAAATTATCACTTTTGCTTTGAGAATTTTGTTACATCTTTCACAATATGAGATAACTAGGACAGCTTCTGGTAGCATGGAACTAGGGTTGGGAATCAATTTCTGTAGCATGATGCAGTGGAAAGAACACTGATCTTGGAGTCAGAAGACTTGGTTTCTGCCACTTACTAGATGTGTGTCCTTGGGTGAATGTCTTAAGATCCTAAATTTCTCATTGTTTAATTGAAGGGATCTGAGCTACAGCAGTAATACCCAAACTGAGTTCTACATATTCACTGAGATAACTGAGATCTCTCAAAGGAGATAACGTATGACAGGTCTTTGAGACGCTCTCAGTAGTTTAGAAGGGCTGGGGCATGGGTTGTAGGAGGACAGCAAAGGATAAAGGAGGGAAAGGGAAGACTGGATCTGGATCTTCAGTAACTAAAGTTGGGCTGGTCCCTCTAAATTGTGAGTTCTCCCCTAATGTGGACGCTGGGCTAGTGATGAGTGTCTTCATTGGCAAATCTGCCCCCCCCCACTTCCACATCATTTCTGGCTTGTCCCATCCAATCATGAGGAATTATTCTGTACATCTTCTTTGCCAAGTCAGAGCCTGGAAGTTTATATTTGCTCGCATGTTTCAGTTATTCACTGAAAACTCAAGAATTTCGAATAATTTCCAGACAAATCCCTTGGAAAAAAGAGAGGGTGGGAGAAAAGCTCAAAGACCCATAGTCTTTGAGCTATCTCAAAACAAGCTATCTTTCTGAAAGCCAAGTGAGGCCCTCACACCAGAATCCCTGATGTCTTTAGTTAGAGAAAATCTTAGGCACAATCCAGGCCTAAAGAAGAGATTATGCCAGAAAGCTCAGTGAAAAGGAAAAATACATTTAGGCATGAAAAGCCTTGTTGAGAAATGAGCCCAAATATAGCAATACTTTCTCTCTTTTGGACTCTGCCCTTCTCCCCTTATGGCTCACCAATTCCTCAGACATTGGCTTCTGAATGCATGGGAGGCTCCAAAGTTTTTATTAATGTTATTTAGTCATGTGGCATAATTATTGATCCTGGCACGAAGTTGACTCTCAATACTGTGCTGCAAGAATGAATGAAGAATGAGTGAGCAAAAGACCAAAGGAAATCTAGAAACAATAAATGATGGAGAGGGTGTGAAGAAAAGGGAACACTCTTGCACTGCTGTTGGGAATGTGAATTGGTACAGCCACTACGGAGAACAGTACGGAGGTTCCTTAAAAAACTACAAATAGAACTACCATATGACCCAGCAATCCCACTACTGGGCATATACCCTGAGAAAACCAAAATTCAAAAAGAGTCATGTACCACAATGGTCATTGCAGCGCTACTTACAATAGCCCAGAGATGGAAACAACCTAAGTGTCCATCATCGGATGATGGATAAAGAAGATGTGGCACATATATACAATGGAATATTTCTCAGCCATTAAAAGAAATGAAATTGAGCTATTCGTAATGAGGTGGATGGACCTAGAGTCTGTCATACAGAGTGAAGTAAGTCAGAAAGAGAAAGACAAATACCGTATGCTAACACATATATATGGAATTTAAGAAAAAACAAATGTCATGAAGAACCTAGGGGTAAGACAGGAATAAAGATACAGACCTACTAGAGAATGGACTTGAGGAAATGGGGAGGGGGAAGGGTAAGCTGTGACAAAGCAAGAGAGTGGCATGGACATATATACACTACCAAATGTAAAATAGATAGCTGGTGGGAAGCGGCCGCATAGCACAGGGAGATCAGCTCTGTGCTTTGTGACCACCTAGAGGGGTGGGATAGGGAGGGTGGGAGAGAGACGTAAGAGGGAGGAGATATGCGGATATATGTATATGTATAGCTGATTCACTTTGTTATACAGCAGAAACTAACACAACATTGTAAAGCAATTATACTCCAATAAAGATGTTTAAATAAATAAAAGACCAAAGGAAACACAGGTGACTATCCCGGGGGCTATCTGAGCCACCACTAAATCTATAGGCTTCTTAGGGACAAGGGTTGTGAATTTCACTGACCTTTGTGGCAACCATGTGCTTTATGGGCACATGGTCGGTGCCCTGCTGGACACCTGTGGGGCTCAGCGAATATTCAGTGAACACTTCAATGTCTTGGTTTGTGTCCTTCCTGGGTTGATAGTTTCTACATTGAAACAGCACTAAGGGAAAGCCAGTACACTCTTTGTGTGCCAGTAGATAATGATGTAAACATGAAATTGAGTCTCAGCCAGTCCCCTGACTCTCTAGGCTGCCTTTACCTTTGTTTCTGATTTGCGCAATTTGCATACCTCTCCCTGAAAATTCAGGTCTTTCCAAAATATGAGCCTGGATCATTAAAACTGCAAGATTTATTCTAATCTTTCCTCATTCAGTTCCTCTGAACTTCCCTCTTCTCTGTCTTGACTGCAATTCCCATTTAAGTCAGTTCAAGGGAGCCAGTACCAGGCACTGCCTCTGTATTTGACATTGAACTGGGCATTGAGGGCAGTAAAGGGGAACATGAAGACTCAATCTCTGCTCTTCAGAATTTTGTAAACTAGTTTGGGGATGAATGACACAAAGTTAACAACTGGAGAACAGTTAGCAGGCACCATGATAAAAAGGGAAATTGTATTTTAGAGTTCAGAGAAAGGACAAATTGTAACAAAGTGGAGTGAAATCTTACTTTTCTTTAGCTTTCTACCATTCAGAAAGCTTCTCCTGGTGGCTCCAATGGATGCAAATATTAGTGTTTGCCTCATGCACTAAGATTTTTAACTATAATGACATTTTGTCACACAACATAAATTCTCAGTCCCCATGGAAACTGTAATATAAGGATGTGTGTTGGGGTGAGAGGAGCTTAATTTCAATCAGTGCCAAGAAAAAGAGGGAGAATGACATTCTATACACTTTGAATGTCCTTCCACATGTCCCTTTTTTAAAGAAAAAAAATTCATACCCTTTCTCTAAGGATATATATATATATATATATATATATATATATATATATATATATGTATCTCACTGGATCATAAGCCCTTTGAGTGCAGGAACAATCATTTCTTATTAATATTTCTTCCAAATTCTCTTGCTCAAGGATCTGAAGATGTATTCAATAGTGTTGGTTGAATTATCTATATATCCAGAAACACTGAGCAACTATCTTAGTGATTATCAAAGAAGACAATTCCTCAAATCCCTCAAATCTCCTGCCTGACTCTATTTGTCCTTTTCCTTTGTATTGACCTCACTAAAATTCCTTCAGTTTGTCCAGATATCTTCATAACTTGGAGATTCATTCATTTATAAAAGCACTGCCTCCTTCCCAGTGTCCTTTCATTAGAGGCAACAGTTCTGGGACTAATGATCTATGAAATACCTAATATTCAATTATTGATGCATTTCAGATTCTTCATGATACAACATGGTACCCGCAAGCAAGGAACACTCATAGATACCCAGATATTGTGCATGGCCTACATCCTGCACTGTCTTGCCTTAACAATTGTCTTACTCCATTTCTCAACTTTTTCTCATCTTGGCTACTTCTTATTCCCTCTCTTATGACTTTGTATTCCGCATTCTAGGAGGTAGAGATATTCGGAGTGTTGGAGAGGGCAGGGTCTGAAGTCTGTCTGCTTGGTTTTACGTCTTGATTCTGCCATATAACCATGGGCAAGCTTGTCTGTTCATATGTCACAGGGTTGGTATGAGTAGTAGGTGAGATCCGGTATATGTTATTTTGCCCCTCATATGACCTCTGGCTCCTGTGATTCCTATTCATACCTGTCCTGTGGGTCTGCTCACCTCAAGCAGGCCTGTTTGATCCCACCCTGCCCTTGGACCCTTCCATAGTACAACTGACGTTCCCCCCAGGTTTTTCTTGTCCTCTCCAGCTAGGTAAAGTGGGAAAGTTTGTGTCCAAGGTCACAAAGGGACCTTGAGGAGTGTTTCAGCTATTTAGTGACTATACACACATACACGCAAACATGCTCACAAGATAATTGTCATTATAACTTCTAGGTGTGGCACTTTCATCCTTTCTTTTCCCTAATAATAAAAAGGTCTTTGTAACTAACTATGGAAATGGTGTGATTTCCAACCTAAAGAAACGTTAGAAATGTTTCAGCAAAAGCTGAAAAAACAGATATATTTTTTCCTTTAGTTCTCTTTACTTTCTGGATAATACTAGTCTTTCAATTCCCATGCCTAGATTTGACGCCAGTCAAAATTGTGGCCGGTCCCAGATTCTTCCCATGACCTGAATCTTGGTAATAGTTAGCATCATCATCTCTTCCCAGCATTTTAGCACTTGATAAAATAATTCTTAGAGTGACCACTGAATAAGTGACCAGACACCATTTTGAGTTGTGACTTCACAGTCTGGAGAAATTATGAAATAATCACAAAGAAAGACATGTTGGCAAGTTTCAGGGATCAGGAACTATAAATACAGGGGACCCTCCAGAACTTCAGTCTCTGGGTTCTTTGCATGGCTCAAGTCCGGGAACTGGGGCTAAAGCTTCAAAAATCATTTGGGAAAACTAAGAAGAGAGGGGAATTCGGTGAGATTCTGACAGTCTGCCAAATTAGAATCTAACTTTGCTGATGCATGTGGTATTCCAGGTAGAGCAATTGTCCTTTTAGTTAAAAGTAATAAATATATTTTTGTTTAAAGGACAGGTGGTTGGGTTTGCTATTTTTTTGCCTGTGGCCAGCCCATAATGTAAACCAATGTGGTCTGGATGGGAGAAAATAATCAAATACCACATGAGGTTCTAATCCCTTAGAAGCAGAGGCCCATGATATAGAAACTTAGGTGGTGGCTGTGAATGGTTACACACAGCTACTAAGTGGCAGAGCCAGGATTCAAATGCAGGGCCATAAGACTCCAGACAGTGTCTGCTTACTACTATTCTACACTGCCTCATTCTGAAATTGATTCTAGAGCTGAGAGTGACCTCAGTCAGCTTCCAATCCTACCACTTTACTTTAAAGAGAGGGAGAGATGGGCTAAGAAATGCCCATTTACTTGAATGAGAATCTCACCTTGTTAAATACCTACTCTACATCTGGAGTAGGAGAGGAGGCTTGAAGGTGGTCCCTCTGCATTGGCAGTAGGGTTTCCATATGTACTTTCTTATGCATTTTTCATGGATGCCTGATCTCTTCAAATCGAGTTGATCCTGTGCATTTGTATTGTGAACAACATTTTTTGAATGTGCTCTTCTCTTTTGCTTTTCAGTGTATATGACTTTCTCCCCAGGAAGCCCAAGAGCTACATCTATTACATGTTTCAGCAGGAATGAAAAGAAAGATAATATTCAGCTTCTGAATATCCCCAATTAGGGTTTTTCAAAACTTCAACAATACAGTAGTCCTTGTGCCCCAGTTTGTTGAGAGAAACTAATATACTAGATATCTTATCCTCACATTCCTTCATCTTGCCTTTTAATGTATTAAGAACATGGACTGGTAGGCTCAATTATAAAGTTGTATAGAGATTTATAGGCATCCTGAATATACAGGAAGAACAAGGTAGAAATACTCAAATCAGCTAGAGAGATTTGGGGAGAGACAGAAGCAGCAGGTGGCCAGCCATATGTCCCACTCTCCCTCCTTTAGAATGAAATAGCAGAATATTAGATGAGTAGGAGGGAATGCTGAAGGGTGAGAGATTTCTGCTCCTTTTTCTACTTAGGATGGTGGAAGGTGACTTCCTCATAGGTCGTCTCCTCCACTTGAAACTAGGCATCACAGTATGGTTAAACAGAGGGAGAGCATGAATGCAGCCTTCTCAAAACATCCTTATTTCCTATGAAGCTTGCGTAGGACTCAAGGAATTTTCCACATGTCCCTGGGATCATATATGGAGGTTACTTGAGATTTTGTCTGGGGGGTTTGCCAGAAGGGATTCCTGGCATAAAGAAAAAGTGGTCCTGAAGTTGAGGACTGCATGGGAGTTCCAGCTGGCCCTCGATGGATTCTGCAAAATCATCTGTAGTCAAGTCAGCAGGGAAGGTACCATACGCTAACAAGCCAAAAGGAGAACAGACCATGAGTTTCACCAGTTGCAAACTTGAGAGTGAATTTCACAGAACACTCAGGAATAAGATGAGTCTCATGTCAGTGGTCATTAGTCTAGAGAACAATCCATACCAACCACTCTACAGTAGATATAAGCAAGAATCCAGAGGGTACCACATGCACCAAGGACCTGGTCTGTCCCCCTCTCTTTTTACCGTGGTTACAGAGACCACAGACTCTTTAAAACCAAGATATCATCTTGGAGCGGAGTTGAATGAAGAAAGAGAAATCTGAAAGACTAAGAATTCTATCCCAAAGGGACTGATCATTTACTTAAAGATAAAGTTTTTATCAGAGACCAGCAAACTTTTTCCACAGATAGATACTAAATATTTTAGACTTTGCGAACAGTATGGACTCTATTGCAACTACTCAACTCTGCTCTTGTAGCCTGAAAACATCCATAAACAATATATAAATGAATGGGCATAACTGTGTTCCAATAAAACTTTATTTAAACAAATAGTGGGATTACAGGTGCTAGTTTGTCAACTTTTGGTCAATAGTATTAAATCAAGTTAAATTTTTGGATTCAACTGAAGGTAATTTTCTCCTACTACCCAAAAGGGTAGGAACTTTGGAGAAAAATGAAATTAAATGTAGAATTAATTGGTATTTTCTTTGTACATGTCTGTGACATGTGAATAAAATTGTAATTCCTCTCACATTGAAAGGGGGGAGGCAGTCTTAGTGTAAAGAGGAATGATTTGTGTTTTCCCCTTCCCGAAAGACTTGTGATCACTAGGAGTGTTGAGGGCTGTGAGATGACAGCAAGTTAAGCTCAAAGTGGGTGATGAAATAGGGAGGGAAAGAGCAGCTGACCACGAAGGACAGAGAAGAGATTCTGCATCTCCTGGTCTCTTTGCCAGGAGCCCTGGAAATAAAGGAAAGGGAGGCCTGGCAAGGGAAAACACTCTGAGTAACAGTCACAAGTTATGATAATGGTAGTGATAAAAATAATAATTACCACTACAATTTCAGTCAGGATGGGCTATGTTGCATTGCTGTAACAAACACCTCTGAAATCTCAATGGCTTAAAGAAAAATGTTTTATATCTCATTAATTCTCCATGTCTGTTGAGGGTCAGCTAGGAGCTCTCCTCCACATTTTCCTTGAGCTCCTTCCAGGACTTGGCATTGAATGGGTCGCTATCTGGACTATCATCAGTGGTCCAGGAAAAGTGGTAAAGTACAAACTGGCCATTCCTGGAAGTGACACACCTCACTTCTCACATTTCATTGGCTAAAACTAGTCATATGACTAAGCCTGACTTCAGTGGGGCAGAAAAAAGTCTGATCATTCTCTAGGGAGGAAAAGTTATTACTAATGAAAAGTAATTTAATATCTCTCAACTACTATTACTGGGTGACAACATACTGAGCATTGTGCTAAGCACAGCCTAATTTTGTCCTTATTCAGAGACCCTGTAAGATATTATCAACATTTTACTGACGAAATGAGGATCTTGGGAATTAAGTAACTCATTTTGTCCAACCAATAGATGGTAGAGTTAAACCCAGGTAGGTCTGATTCCATAGCTTGTACTCCTAAGTACTACATTATACTACCCTGATCATTTGTAGTATTAGATTAAGGATTGCAACCTCAAGTGTGTTCATGGGCTAGGCAGTTACTACAAATTTATGAAGCAGTTTGGATATACTTCAATTTTGGATTGGGCTGTGGCAAACTGGAGAGCCCATGCTGTATCTAAAAGGGGCAGTTGTAATTCGTTTTAAACGGTTGCTATGTAAAAATATGCTTATTCTTTTCAGATCTCCAGATTCTTTATTTTATTGTTTTTTATAAATTTATTTATTTATTTTTAGCTGCATTGGGTCTTCTTTGTGGCACACGGGCTTTTCTCTAGTTCTGGCGAGGGGGGGCTACTCTTTGTCACCATGCGTGGGCTTCTCATTTTGGTGGCTTCTCTTGTTGCGAAGTGCGGCCTTCAGTTGTGGCTCGTGAGCTCTAGAGCGCAGGCTCAGTAGTTGCTCCGTGGCATGTGGAATCTTCCCGGACCAGAGCTTGAACCTGTGTCCCCTGCACTGGCAGGCAGATTCTTAACCACTGAACCACCAGAGAAGTCTCCAGATTCTTTAAAAAGTCCTCAGAAATCTGGATTTTTATGTGTAATTTCCTGATTTCAAAATATTAAAGACAATCCAAGATTTTTAAAAATTACAGGCTAAATAAAATAAATCTGTGAGCCAAACATGCCCCATAGGCTAATAGTGTACACTCTTAACTAGGTTTTCTGGTGGAGTCTAATTGGTTCATTGGGGAAACACAAAACTGAGGATAATGTACTCAGATTATTAGTTAGTTTAGGCCCAAGTCTATGCGTGACCTCTGGTAAGCAGCAGAGCCAGTGCAGTGTGGAAAGGCTGAATACTGAATTCAACTGATTGTCATCAAGATGCATAAATGTGTATATATGTTGGGAACATGACTCTACACATATTTGATTTTGAACTAATTCAAATGTTTAAATAGCCATGGAGCAATTTTCATTTGTAAGCTGCTGTTGTGTAATGTACTAATTCCCTCTTTCTCTGGCTGGTGTGGAGCTGACATCATTCACTGGGGAGCCTTCCTAAGGAGGCAGATGTTCAGTGCACTCCAGTTCAGTTCGGGCTGCACCACCAGACTAAGCAGGCTCATGGTTTGACATGCGTTAATTACAACAGAACAAATGGAAAGGCCATTCCCAGTTTCAGGTAAAGCTGATCACATTGGCTTCTGGTGTAAACACTCAGGACTAGGCTTGGTAGAAAGTTGGCTGGATATGGCTTTTCCTGGAAAGGTGATAGCTGGAGTTTTTGAAGGAATTAGGAAAGAGTGTAACTGGTGACTTCTTACCTGGGGATCCAGGTATATGTTTCTTGAGGGAAGATCTATCACTTTCATCAGATTCTCAAATAGGTCTTGCACCTCCATTATTCTCACAATCAAGACTTTCAAGCTGAAAAATCATCAAGAAGTGTATGGAAATACCACCCCCTACCCCCCGCCAACCCAGACCATCCTCCTTAAAAAAGCATCTAAGGCAGGAGAGTTCACTGACCCCCAAACATAAGCTGTAGTTCCCTGATGCTTTTCTTTATCTAGAATTCTCTTTCTGGCCAATTCCCCTCCTTAAAAAAAAACAACAACAAAAACCCAAAAACTAATCTATAAAGCATTTCCTAATCCCCTTACAGGATGTTTTCAATCCCTCTGAGCTCTGAGAATATTTTCTTTGTAGTTTTATGATGACATTACTATTCTGCCTTTTATAATTTTGTGTGTGTGTGTGTGTGTGTGCGTGCACACACACATGCATGTGTGCATCTATATCGTTTTGTAACATAATAGTAAACTCCATGAGGGTAGCAAGGATATCTTATTCATCTGGAAATCACAGGTGGTTGCTAGTACATATTGGATACTCAATTTAGAATCTGCCAACTTGAATTGAATTTTGCTTTCTGGTTGGATCCGAAAGTCAGTTGGTTGGTGTGGCTGATTAAATACTGTAGGTCCTTGGCCTACAGAAATATGACTGGCTGACTAATGACAGTGGATTGGGTGTTTGTGTACTCCTAGGGTTTCCTTGAAGAGCCATGGGAAGAAGGTGCACACCTCTGTGCCTAACCCTTTGTCAGTTCCTGGCTGCAAAGCCAAGAGATGGTGAAGGACATGATGCCCTTTCACTCTGGTGAACCCTTCTTGCTCTGTGCATCTGTAGGAACCCTCACCTTGTTTCCTCACACTTAAGCCCTTCTAACTCACAGACTCAGTCTTGCTCTTGCCTCCTCCCTGCACTGCCACTCTGAGTTTAGTAATATTAGCGGATTAAATGAATGAAAATGAGTTCTTAGTGTGTGCTCTCCTCTTGTCCATGTCATTAAGTGACATAGGGTCTCCCTCACCGGGTGGGGGGAGAGCGCTCATCACCTCTATCTTATAGTTGTTTCTACTCACCATATTGGCTCAGTTTCTATTCTGACTTGGTCCCTATTCTGATATTTCCTTTGATATAATAGAATGATCATGGACTTTGAAGCTAAATGATTTTGAATTTCAATGTCACCACTTACTAGCTTCATAAACTTGGTTGCTGAAATCCTCATTTAATTCCTTATAAAACAATATATATAATACCTATTTTTCAAGCTGGTCATAAAGATTAAATGAAATCATGATGTAAATGGCACAAAATAAGCACTCAATTGGTGGTAGCTATTGTTGTGAAATCTCTGCCCTGTAACCCATTCCCCTTTCAATACTGAAGCATGACCTGACCTGACCTGAGGTACTAGTTTAAATCTTGTTGTATGAAGCATCTTTCTTGGGGTTAATGTATTGCTGCATGACTTCCTAGTAGCAAACATGACCCATTACCCCTTCTGCTGTACTCAAATTGGGTGAATCATGGGGTTTACTGGTACCTGAATTACTAACCAATCTCAGCATCCTTTCCCACTGAGTTCAAACTTTACTTCACAATCTTTAACACAGTGTTCCAGCAGCCACTACCAATCAATCAACATGTACATTTCTGACTCCCAAATCTCTGCCTTTAGACCATACCATTTCCCTGAGCTCCAGACATGTATCCAGCCACCTATGTGACCCCTCCTCTTAGATTCAACATACTCCTTAAACGTAATGCTTCCAATAAAGAAGTCTTGATTTCCATCTTCAAAAAATCTTCACCACTCTTTCCCATCTCTGAAATGGGGCCATTATTACTTTAGTTTTGCTTAGTTCCCAATCCTAGAAATAATCTTTGAATTACTCCTTTGCTTCATACCCAATACGTCAATATGTCCTGTTGATCCTTCCTCTGAGCACTTCTTACCCCTTAAATTGCTACTTCCCAGTTCCTGATGCCATCACTTCTTCCTCAGATTATCATAAACATTTTCATGCATTTCTCCCTCACTCCACCTGAGTTCTCCTCAGTCTGTTCTTCATGAAGCAGTCAAGGTGATGTTTTTAAATGTAAATCAGATCACCTAACTCACCTCTTCAAAATCTTTAATAGCCTCCCAGCTCATTATAAAAGATCCAAAATCCTTACCATGTCCCCTAAAGTGATATGTGGTCGGGTCTCTGCCCAGTCCCTCACCTCATCACCTACTACTCTTTCCCTGGCCTTCTCAACTCCAGTCATACAATAATTGTCTTTTGTGTGTGTTGAACAGTCCAAGCTTACTCCATCTTCAAGGCCCTGCTTCAGCCTGGACCTCTGCACTAGGAAGTCACCTTCTCAGAGAGGTCATCTAGAATTGCTTATGTCATTGCCTCCAGCTGGATCATCCTGTACCACCTGATTCTGCTTTATTTTCTTCATAGCACTGATTACCACATGAATTTTTATTTTAGTCAGTTTTTATTTTATGTCTCCTGTCAGTAGAATATAAGATCTATGAGGGACAGAACCTTGTCATGCTTACTGCTGTAGTTCTAACAAGAACAGAATCAATACATAGTAGCTCCCCCAAAAATAGTGGTTCGGTAAGTGAGTGACTGACTGCATGAATGTAACCATCAGTCATCCCTGTTTTAGAATTTATCAACACTATCCCTTGTCACCACAGCTCTGTTCTTTTCCAGCTACCTACCTATCCGTCTACTCAAGGCACATTTATTAGTACCGATTTTTGCCCAGTTTAAAGTCTGATTAGAGAAACAGAATCCATTACAAAGTATCATGGCAGAACTGTACTTTCACTGATGTTTCCACATCTCTATGGGGGCTCTTTGTCCCTTATTCACTTCCCTTCATGGTCAGCAGCAAATAGGCTCCCTCTCAACTCTTGCAAGTCCTGCTGGGTTTAAGGCTGGATAATCATCAGATTGCTCCTGGCCTTGAGGAATGCTGGCCTGAGAATGGGGTACCAAGACTTCTTTCTTTAGCAATCAGTTGGAATCCAAGGATTCTTTCTAGTCAACGAAAAGTTCAACCAGAAAGGCAAAGGGCACCATTAGAAGATAAGACCAAAGTACCTGGTCCTGCTCTAGCAAATCAAATGAATTGGCATTAAGCCAAGGTGGACATGGTTCAGTGATGTTGACCTACATACACAACTTTTAATGTTTTACATAGAGGAGTCCTTTTTCATATTACTGGATCATTCTATGTACTGGCTCAGTTTCTTGGATCCCCTTTTTTTTTTGACCAACTAGCATCCACATTTTCATTGATGATAATAACATTAAAATGCCTCGCTGTACTTGTTTTGCAATTTCCACTGTTTCTCAGTATTGAAAACATCATAGATTTAAAATCAGGCTGCATCTGTTGCTTTTTAGGACTGTAAGTTTGCCATATGTTCTAAGGTCTGTGAAATAGAGAATAAATCCCTGAGAGATGGAGATTTTCATACTCTTGGCTCTCAGTCTGAACATAAAGGTGTTCTACTTTGCAAGAACTATGAGTGGCCTAAGTGATTTGACCACATCATCTTAGATCTCCAGGAGCCAGCACAGTACATAATACAGGGTCAGTGTGTAATTGGTGATGAGATCTTGCCAACTTTTCTGTAACTGGCTTGTCAGGTAACCAGTTTAAGACCAATCTGTCTTTTTCTTCTGCACTGAGTCTATCCTTTATAATTTAAAAAAATAAATTAAGATAGCAAAAACTCCAAAAGGTCTTTTGGATGGTTCCTCTATGCCCTTAAATCTCAGGGATAGAATGATAAGAAGAACGCTGGACAGGAAAGCAGTAGAGCTGTTTCAGCATGGGCCAATAACTGAGTATACTGACTGTGAAAGTTGCTTTACCTCTCTGGGCTTCTGTTTCTTTATTTGTAAAAGGGCTCAAGTTAGATTGCCTAAGAGCTCTTCGATGTTTCACATTCTGTGAATCTATAGCTGAGACACCCCCCAACCTTATGGTCAAGCAGGCTAAGTGAGAGCATATTATGGGGAGCTCATTGCATTTCAGGTGTTTTCCTCCATGTTGAATTAAATCCCTCATTTGTCTTTGCCTCTTCTTCATACTTCCCACAACTTTATTTTAGGTTGTAGAATTTGCTGCCAGGTTTTTCTTTTTTCTAAATTCTAGTCTCCTTGACCTAAGTAGTAAAAGGGTTACTATGACAACAGGGTAATTTTCCTGGATGGCCACATTCAATTTGCTTAAGTAGGTATTAGGGTTGCAACTGTTTCATTAGCTCTGAGGACCTTGGGATGTAACAGTAAAATGCTGGGCAGACCAGAGATTCAGGTTAAGCCCATTGAAACCTGGGTCTATTGACTGTGTATAGATGACATTTTCTTTACAGGGCCTGTGTCTTAGTTGCTTAGATTTGGTAAGTACCGAAAGTAATTACTAAAGGAAATTGTAAAAAGATCTGCTACTTTAGCTAACAAAAAAAGAAATGGAAGAAAAACTTTAAGCACACTGCTGGATAGCATAAATCAGAAAGTAAATAGCCAAGATACTTAAAAGATATGTTTTGTATCTGTTTGTTTATTTTCCTGTTATATGAAAGAGGAAAATAGACCTTTATCTAAATTAAAGCTTAGATTCCCAAAGGCAGAATACGAAGCAGATGGAAATTATATGCAACTAATATCCAACAGTAAGGAAATAGAATGAATTTGGTCATTTGAATAAAATGCTAATTCTCCTTTTTTTAAATTGAAGTATAGTTGATTTACAATGTTGTGTTAATTTCTGCTGAATAGCAAAATGACTCAGTTATACACATATATACATTCTTTTTTATATTATTTTCCATTATGGTTTATTCCAGGGCATTGAATATAGTGCCCAGTGATATACCATAGGGCCTTGTTGTCCATCCATTCTATATGTAATAGTTTGCATCTACTAACCCCAAACTCCCAGTTCATCCCTTGCCCTTGGCAACCACAAGTCTGTTCTCTATGTCTGTGAGTCTGTTTCTGCTTCATAGATACGTTCATTTGTGCCATATTTTAGATGCCACATATAAGTGATATCATATGGTATTTGTCTTTCTCTTTCTGACTTACTTCACTTAGTATGATGATCTCTAGTTGCATTCATGTTGCTGCAGATGGCATTATTTCCTTTTTTATGGCTAAGTAGTATTCCATTGTATACATGCACCACATCTTCTCTGTCTATTCATCTGTTGATGGACATTTAGGTTGTTTCCATGTTTTGACTATTGTGAATAGTGCTGCTATGAACATAGGCGTGCATGTATCTTTTTGAATTATAGTTTTGTCTGGATATTTGCCCAGGAGTGGGATTGCTGGATCATATGGTAATTCTATTTTTAGCTTTCTGAGGAACCTCCATACTGTTTTCCATAGTAGCTGTACCAACTTACATTCCCACCAATAGTGTAGGAGGGTTCCCTTTTTTCCACACCTCTCCAGCATTTGTTATTTGTAGACTTTTTAATGATGGCCATTCTGACTGGTGTGAGGTGATACCTCATTGTAGTTTAGATTTGCATTTCTCTAGTAATTAGCTGTGTTGAGCATCTTTTCATGTGCCTATTGGCCATCTGTATGTCTTCTTTGGAGAAATATCTATTTAGGTCTTCTGCCCATTTTTTTATTGCGTTGTTTGTTTTTTTGTTGTTGTTTTGTATGAGCTCTTTTTATATTTTAGAAATTAAGCCCTTGTCAGTGCATCATTTGCAAACAGTTTCTCCCATTCCATAGGCTGTCTTTTCATTTTGTTTATGGTTTCCTTTGCTGTGCAAAAGCTTGTAAGTTTGATCAGGTCCCATTTATTTAGTTTTGGTTTTATTTCTATTGCCTTGGGAGACTGACCTAAAAAAACATTGGTATGATTTATGTCAGAGAGTATTTTGCCTATGTTCTCTTCTAGGAGCTGTATAGTGTCTTGTCTTATATTTAAGTCTCTATGCCATTTTGAGTTTATTTTTGTGCATGGTGTGAGGGTATATTCTAACTTCATTGACCTACATGCAGCTGTCCAACTTTTCCAGAACCACTTGCTGAAGAGACTTTTTCCCATTTTATATTCTTGCTTCCTTTGTCGAAGATTGACTGTAGATGTCTGGGTTTATTTCTGGTCTCTCTATTCTGTTCCATTGATCCATATGTCTGTTTTTGTGTCAATACCATGCTGTTTTGATTACTGTAGTTTTGTAATATTGTCTGAAGTCTGGGAGGATTATGCTTCCTGCTTTGTTCTTTTTCCTCAGGATTGCTTTGGCAATTCTGGGTCTTTTACGGCTCCATATAAATTTTAGAATTATTTGCTGTAGTTCTATGAAAAATGTCATGTGTAATTTGATGGGGAGCATATTAAAGCTGTATATTGCTTTGGGTAATACGGCTATTTTAACTATATTAATTCTTCCAATTTCAGAGCATGGGGTATCTTTCCTTTATTTCCTTTATTAATGTTTTATAGTTCTCAGCATATAAGTCTTTCACCTCCTTGGTCAGATTTATTCCTAAGTATTATTTTTTTTGGTTTGATTTTAAAAGGTATTTTTTTCACATTCCCTTTCTGATATTTTATTGTTAGAGTAAAGAAATGCAACTGGTTTCTGTATGTTAGTCTTGTATCCTGCTACGTTGCTGAATTTATTTATCAGTTTTTGTGTGGAGTCTTTAGGGTTTTCTATATATAGTGTCATGACATCTGCATAAAATGACAATTTTACCTCTTCCCTTCCAATTTGGATAGCTTTTATTTCTTTTTCTTGTCTGACTGCTGTGACTAGGACTTCTAATACTATGTTGAAAAGAAGTGGTGAGAGTGGGCATCCTTGTCTTGTTCCAGATTTTAGTGGGAAGGCTTTCAGCTTTTCACCATTGAGTATTATATTGGCTGTGGGTTTATCATAAGTAGCTTTTATTATGTTGAGATATGTTCCCTCTATACCCACTTTGGTAAGAGTTTTTATCATGAATGGATATTGAATTTTGTCAAATGCTTTTTCTGCATCTATTGAGATGATCATGTGATTTTTGTCTTTTATTTTGTTGATGTGGTGTATCACATTGACTGATTTGTGTATGTTGAACCATCTTTGTGAAGTTGGAATGAATCCCACTTGGTCATGGTGTATGATCTTTTTTATGTGTTGTTGGATTTGGTGTGCTAAAATTTTGCTGAGGATTTTTTGCATCTATACTCATCAAAAATATTGGCTTGCCTGTAATTTTCTCTTTTTTTTTTTTTTGGTGGTATCTTTGTCTAGTTTTGGTATCAGGGTGATGGTGGCTTCATAGAATGTCTTTGGGAGTTTTCCCTCTTCTTCAATCTTTTGGAAGAGTTTGAGAAGGATCAGTAAAAGTTCTTTGTACGTTTGGTAGAATTTGCCTCTGAAGCTGTCTGGTCCTGGACTTTTGTTTTAGTAGGAAGTATTTTTTATCACATATTCTATTGCATTTCTAGTGATTGGTCTGTTCAAATTATCTATTTCTTCTTGATTCAATTTTGGTGGTCTGTATGTTTCTAGAAAGTTGTCCATTTAAAAAAATGCTAATTCTAATTAGTAATTTTAAGTGTAAAAGAAATAAACATCAATATTTATTATAATAGAAGTAGCAGTGAAAATTTTTTGAGTGTTTTCAATACTCCATTGTGTTCATGACAACCATGTGGAATATACATTATTATTATTTCAATTATACAGATAAGAGGTATAGAGGTTTAGAGAGGTTAAAAACCTGCCCAAAGTCATGGTTCTTAAGTAGGCAAACTGAGTAGCAAATGTGGGATCAACTCACTTTCGCCTCTTGAACTTAGCCCTACACACTACTCACATACTCTGAACATACCTTGGAACTGTCCAGACCACTGAGGATGATGAAATTAAAAACTGGAGAAGGTTTGAAGGTACCTTCTTCAGGGGATGTGTGTAAAGTGTGTATATGCATAGGCACAAATTTGGAAATGAGTTAGGCAGGTGTCAGTACTGTGTAACAACCCCAGGATTGTATGGGATGCACTAGAGGGTTTCTGGAGGGAGGGAGGCTAGCCATGTGCCACAGACTTGTGAAGTCTTTTCACACTTAAAACCCATGCAAGACACCTACTGTTAAGATTTTTTTTTTTACATCTTTATTGGAGTATAATTGCTTTACAATGGTGTGTTAGTTTCTGCTTTATAACAAAGTGAATCAGTTATACATATACATATGTTCCGATATCTCTTCCCTCTTGCATCTCCCTCCCTCCCACCCTCCATATTCCACCCCTCTAAGCACTGAGTTGACCTCCCTCTGCTATGTGGCTGCTTCCCACTAGCTATCTATTTTACGTTTGGTAGTGTATATATGTCCATGCCACTCTCTCACTTTGTCCCAGCATACCCTTCCCCCTCCCCATATCCTCAAGTCCATTCTCTAGTAGGTCTGTGTCTTTATTCCTGTGTTACCTCTAGGTTCTTCATGACATTTTTTTCCCTTAGATTCCATATATATGTGTTAGCATACGGTATTTGTCTTTCTCTTTCTGACTTACTTCACTCTGCATGACAGACTTTATGTCCATCTACCTCATTACAAACAACTCAATTTCATTTCTTTTAAGGCTGAGTAACATTCCATTGTATATATGTACCACGTCTTCTTTATACATTCATCTGATGATGGACACTTAGATTGTTTCCAACTCTTGGCTATTGTAAATAGAGCTGTAATAAACATTTTGGTACATGACTCTTTTTGAATTATGGCTTTCTCAGGGTATATGCCTAGTAGTGGGATTGCTGGGTGATATGGTAGTTCTATTTGTAGTTTTTTAAGGAACCTCCATACTGTTCTCCATCGTGGCTGTACCAATTCACATTCCCACCAGCAGTTCAAGAGTGTTCCCTTTTCTTCACACCCTCTCCAGCATTTATTGTTTCTAGATTTTTTTGATGATGGCCATTCTGACCAGTGTGAGTTGATATCTCACTGTAGTTTTGATTTGCATTTCTCTAATGATTAATGATGTTGAGCATTCTTTCATGTGTTTGTTGGCAGTCTGTATATTTTCTTTGGAGAAATGTCTATTTAGGTCTTCTGCCCATTTTTGGATTGGGTTGTTTGTTTTTTTGTTATTGAGATGCATGAGCTGCTTATAAATTTTGGAGATTAATCCTTTGTCAGTTGCTTCATTTGCAAATATTTTCTCCCATTCTGAGGGTTGTGTTTTGGTGTTGTTTATGATTTCCTTTGTTGTGCAAAAGCTTTGAAGTTTCATTAGGTCCCATTTGTTTATTTTTGTTTTTATTTCCATTTCTCTAGGAGGTGGGTCAAAAGGATCTTGCTGTGATTTATGTCACAGAGTGTTCTGCCTATGTTTTCCTCCAAGAGATTGATAGTTTCTGGCCTTACATTTAGGTCTTTAATCCATTTTGAGCCTATTTTTGTGTATGGTGTTAGGAAGTGATCTAATCTCATACTTTTACATGTACCTGTCCAGTTTTCCCAGTACCACTTACTGAAGAGGCTGTCCTTTCTCCACTGTACATTCCTGCCTCCTTTATCAAAGATAAGGTGACCATATGTGCATGCTTTTATCTCTGGGCTTTCTATCCTGTTCCATTGATCTATATTTCTGTTTTTGTGCCAGTTCCATTGATCTATATTTCTGTTTTTGTGCCAGTACTGTCTTGATTACTGTAACTTTGTAGTATAGTCTGAAGTCAGGGAGCCTGATTCCTCCAGCTCTGTTTTTCATTCTCAAGATTGCTTTAGCTATTCGGGGTCTTTTGTGTTTCCATACAAATTGTGAAATTTTTTGTTCCAGTTCTGTGAAAAATGCCAGTGGTAGTTTGATAGGGATTGCATTGAATCTGTAGATTGCTTTGAGTAGTAGAGTCATTTTCACAATGTTGATTCTTCCAATCCAAGAACATGGTATATCTCTCCATCTATTTGTATCATCTTTAATTTCTTTCATCAGTGTCTTATAATTTTCTGCATCTCCTTATGTAGGTTTATTCCTAGATATTTTATTCTTTTTGTTGCAATAGTAAATGGGAGTGTTTTCTTGATTTCACTTTCAGATTTTTCACCAGTAGTGTATAGGAATGCCAGAGATTACTGTGCATTAATTTTGTATCCTGCTACTTTACCAAATTCATTGATTAGCTCTAGTAGTTTTCTGGTAGCATCTTTAGGATTCTCTATGTATAGTATCATGTCATCTGCAAACAGTGACAGCTTTACTTCTTCTTTTCTGATTTGGATTCCTTTTATTTCCTTTTCTTCTTTCCCCTTTTATGGCTGTTAGTATTTGTCTCATGTATTGAGTAGCTCCTATGTTGGGTGGATAAATGTTTACAGTTGTTATATCGTCTTCTTGGATTGATCCCTTGACCATTATGTAGTGTCCTTCTTTTTCTCTTCTAATAGTCTTTATTTTAAAGTTTATTCTGTCCGATATGAGAATTGCTACTGCAGCTTTCTTTTGGTTTCCATTTGCATGGAATATCTTTTTCCATCCCCTTACTTTCAGTCTGTATGTGTCTCTAAGTCTGAAGTGGGTCTCTTGTTAACAGCATATATATGGGTCATGTTTTTGTATCCATTCAGCCAATCTGTGTCTTTTGGTGGGAGCATTTAGTCCATTTACATTTAAGGTAATTATTGATATGTATGTTCCTAGTCCCATTTTCTTAATTGTTTTGGGTTCGTTATTGTAGGTCTTTTCCTTCTCTTGTGTTTTTGCCTAGAGAAGTTCCTTTAGCATTTGTTGTAAAGCTGGTTTGGTGGTGCTGAACTCTCTCAGCTTTTGCTTGTCTGTAAAGGTTTTAATTTCTCCATCAAATCTGAATGAGATCCTTGGTGGGTAGAGTAATCTTGGTTGCAGGTTTTTCTCCTTCATCACTTTAAATATGTCCTGCCAGTCCCTTCTGGCTTGCAGAGTTTCTGCTGAAAGGTCAGCTGTTAACCTTATGGGGATTCCCTTGTGTGTTATTTGTTGTTTTTCCCTTGCTGCTTTTAATATGTTTTCTTTGTATTTAATTTTTGACAGTTTGATTAATATGTGTCTTGGCGTATTTCTCCTTGGATTTATCCTGTATGGGACTCTCTGTGCTTCCTCCAGGGGGAGGGAGGGGTATGGAGTGCAGGGCGAGCCTGCGGCGGCAGAGGCCAGCGTGTCATTGCACCTGCCTGAGGCGCGCCGTATGTTCTCCCGGGGAAGCTGTCCCTGGATCCCGGGACCCTGGCAGTGGCGGGCTGCACAGGCTTCCCGGAAGGGGGGTGTGGATAGTGACCTGTGCTCACACACAGGCTTCTTGGTGGTGGCAGCAGCAGCCTTAGTGTCTCATTCCCGTCTCTGGGGTCTGCGCTGTTAGCCGCGGCTCGCGCCCGTCTCTGGAGCTCCTTTAAGCAGCGCTCTTAATCCTCTCTCCTCGCGCACCGGGAAACAAAGAGGGAAGAAAAAGTCTCTTGCCTCTTCGGCAGCTCCAGACCTTTTCCCGGACTCCCTCCCGGCTAGCCGTGGTGCACTAACCCCCTTCAGGCTTTGTTCACGCAGCCAACCCCAGTCCTCTCCCTGTGCTCCGCTCCAACCGAAGCCCGAGCCGCAGCTCGCAGCCCCGCCCGCCCCGGCAGGTGAGCAGACAAGCCTCTTGGGCTGGTGAGTGCCGGTCGGCACCGATACCCTGTGCGGGAATCTCTCCGCTCTGCCCTCCGCACCCCTGTTGCTGCGCTCTCCTCTGCGGCTCCGAAGCTCCCCTCCTCCGCCAACCACAGTCTCCGCCCGCGAAGGGGCTTCCTAGTGTGTGGAAACCTTTCCTCCTTCACGGCTCCCTCCCACTTGTGCAGGCCCCGTCCCTGTCCTTTGGTCTCTGTTTATTCTTTTTTTCTTTTGCCCTACGGGGAGTTTCTTGCCTTTTGGGAGGTCTGAGGTCTTCTGCCCGCGTTCAGTAGGTGTTCTGTAGGAGTTGTTCCACGTGTAGATGTATTTCTGATGTCTCTGCTAGTGTTGGGGGGTCTTCTGCAGAGGTAGGGGGTGGCTCTGTCTCACTGTGAGGACAAGGACACTGGCAGCAGAAGTTCTGGGAAGTGCTCCTTGGCGTGAGCCCTCCCAGAGTCCCCCAGTCTACTGTTAAGATTTTAAGAACACTGGGAAATAGAACATATGCACATGTCCACTCTCACATACACACATATACACACTTTCTATTCAATGCAAGGATTGTACTTAGACACCTAGATGATTAAAGGACCCAGAATACATTTTTTCAGGCACAGACTGTAGATTCTGTACTTATAGAAAACACTCAATGTAAGAAAGCAGAGCAGAGCCCACTGTTCAGATGGGACGTCTCCTAACATGGTAAGCTGGGCTGGGGTGATAATATCTTCCAACTTTGACCTATCATTTTGTTAGGGTGAGGGATATCATGGTGGGGCATGAGAACATGAAATTGAGTCAGGTGGAGCTGTGTCTGTACCCTTGCTGTACCACTCATTAGCTGCAACTTCTTAGGAGGATGACTTAACTCTGATTCTCAGCTCCTTCAGCAGCAAAACAGGGATGATTTCTTACTCGTAAGCCAGCAAAGCAGGATCTGGCAAGTTGGTGAGGTACAGTAGCATGGAATCTACTGTATGAGGACCTGAAGTATGCCCTGGGGGAGACTCTAGGAAAGGGACCAGATGTGTTGACCTTGACTTAGTGGGCTGGACATTGTGATTGCCTTTACAGATCCACTCCACCCCTCTCCTGTTATATGGTTAGTATGCAGATTGGGTGGGCCCTAATTAGAAAAAGTCAATCAGTATTTTCTCATCCCCTTTGGAACAGCAATTGTGTCAGGGACTAGCAATGACAGGTCTAACCAAGGAACATGTGCCATCTACCTGATCAAGTTAGTCAAGTCAGAACATGGGATTATTTTATCTATGATTGGAGAAAGAATAAAACCACTCCCTTACTTTGAATGGTGTGATGTACAGTTGTAAGGCCTGGGGCTGCTGCAGTGACATAGGGAGACATTTGGATACAGCTATAATATGTAGGACAGAGATAAGTGAATTGTAAGGAAATAGAGCCATAGCCCGGATCAAACTATTCCTAAACCCCATCCTAACTTTTTTCACTTAAATGAGATAACAAATGCCCTTTGTTGTTTAGATCTGGTTGATTTGAATTTTGAATTTGCTATTACTTACACCGAAATCCTGGTAAGATATACCCACTTACAATTCTTTAGTCATCAGGGGCAGGAACAATTATGAGCTTAGAGTGAGGATGTGTCTTCAACTTATTCCTGGCAAAAGTGTCAACCACTCCATCCCCCTCCCTTCACCAACTCCCAAATCTTCCCCCACTCCCTCCAGACTTTGGACACATGTTTGATGCCTAGGCTGAGATAGCTTTCTAATTAGAAGTTAAATGAGAATTTTACTACACGCCAGGACACATCAGGTTCAAGCGGCATAGCTTTAGGGCCCTCTAATGGACATTAACACAAAGGAAGGGGCTAGGCCTTTTATTTTTCCCACAGATCACCAATCAGCTTTGTCCATAGAGGACAGCAGTACCTTTGTGTGTGACATATAGTGGCTATATTCCTTTATCAGGTTATCTATGGCATCTTGTTACTAAGTTTAAAGAAATAATATGTATATACAGAGTTAAGTGTAGCCAGTACAGTATTAAAATAGACCTATGGAATAAAATATATCATGTTTAACCTCATTTTGATTTGACCATATAATAGAGTGTGAGATAGGGGTAGGAGAGTAGGAAGAAAAGCATGAGAAAAAAAATGATTCTAGGAGCCAGAATGGTTCAGAGAACAGGTGAGCAAGAGAACAAAATTTTGTGGCTTTGCCTTAAGCTCATCTTGGTGGCTTTTTAAAGTTTACATATTTAATTCTCATTTCTTTTATTCAACACTAGGATTATATGTTAGTAAAGGCAATACTAACTTATTTAATAAGTAAGCTCCAAAATTTCAGTGGCTTAACAAAGTAGAAGTTAGCTATTATACTCATGTAATAAACCAAGAGTGGTGATCCTGGTCTGTGTTGCTGCTTTCTCTCCATGTGGGATTCAGGTATTCAGGTTTCTTCCATCTCATGCTCTGCTGTCCTCTAAAGCAGGGGTTGGCAAATTATGTCGTGTGGGCTAAATATGACACTCCACTTATTTTTGTAAATAAAGCCGTGTTGGAATACAGCCTTAAATGTTTGTTTATGTGTTGTCCACGGTGGCTTTTGCACTATAAAGGCAGAATGGAGTAGTTGTGACAGATCATATGGCAACAAAGCATAAAATATTTGCTATCTATCCTTTTACATAGAAAATGTGCCAGACTTTGCTCTAGGGCCCTTTTGTCCTTTGCATTGAACCAGCAGGAATAAAAGAGCATGGAGAAGTTTTAAACACTTCTTCAAAGCCCTGAATTAGAGAAGCCATATGTTTCTTCTACTTCCATTTCATTGGTAAAAACTGGTCACATGGCTGCAATAGATTTGAAGGGTGCTGGGAAATGTAGTCCCTGGCTAAGAAGCCTCTTCCCAGCACCAACTTAACACTGTGAAGAGTGGAGCACACATCTTGGTAGATGATTATTCGTCTCTGCTACAAGGCATCTAATCATAAGCTTGAAAAGAACCATAGAAATTATACTTAACTTAATTAATTCCTACTCATCAAGTGTATCCTATATTTTAGACATTATGTTGGGTCCCTAAAAAAGAGAGATGAATAAGACTCAGTCAAATAAGTGAAACCATCGGTTGCAGATTCCTTTCATTCTTATTACAGGAAATTAAAATTTAAGACAGTCATTTAGAATCATTGTGGAGGGAATAATGAACTGATAGGGAACAGGAATGTGGTTTCTGTCTGGTCCTAGGTCAGTGCTGCCCTAGATGTCAGCTGTTGGATGTTACTGGGTGGTGGGAATATTGGAGAACGGTTTGTTCAGATTCAAAGATTGGAGCAGAGACTGTCAGAGTTGGAGTTCAGTGGGCACTGGGCATGAAGAGCCAGGCTACAGTGGACCATGCCATGAGACTTACCAAGGAACTGTGCTAGCATGTAGGGAAGACTGAAGATGAAGATGGCAGCAGCAAAGTGAGCTTCAGCTGGTGAGTTTGAGAGGCAAGATAGGCTTGCCTATCATGTCTTTGTCATTGGAGTTCAATGTTTTTTCCCTCTAGTACTTCATACTACTCTGTCTTTCTTTGATTAAATTCAATTGTGTCTTCTTTTTGCTTGGCAGTGAGAATAAGGCATCATCTTTGTCCTTGAGGAACACATGATTTAGTAGCAGAGATAAACACAAAAATAGTTTCAATAAAATATGGTAGTTCTCCTGAGGATGTCATGCCCAGGTGCCTAATCTCATGTGAGGGAGTGGTTTGGTGTGTTAAGAATGACTTCCTAGATGTGATGACACCTGAGTTATGTCTGGATAGATAAGTTGGATTAGGTACAGGGAAAAGAATGAGTAAGGGGAGAGGGTCGCCCAGGGAGATAGAATATCATTGGAAAACCTATAGAGGCTTAAAGTAGCACAATGATTCGGAGGAAATTAACGTTTCTGAAATTATTGGAACATGCAGTTCAAGAGGCAAAATATTAGTGCTTGGAGCTGGAACAGTAAGCAAGGATCAGATTATAGAGGTCCATGCAAACCATGTTGAAGACCTAGGATTCTATCGTTTTGGTTATTGGGAAACATTGAAACATTGTATCTATATATTGCCATTTTTTTACTAATGGGACAAAATCAGGGCATTCAGAATAGATACTGCTGGCTCATCACAATAACTATAATGTAAGCAGAAACATGGAAGATGCTGCATATTCCACTAAACAAATAAGCCAAGATCAAAAACGCAGAATCCCAAGTCCCTGATTAATAGCAGCATCCTTATTTTGGCCATGGCTCAGCTAAGGACAGGGGAAACCAAGGGTATTCTTGTTTTTAAGACCATGAAAGCTAGGGTTATATTTTAAGGGATCTTGTAGCTTCTCCTTTAGTATTATATATCCATTGTTTACCTTCAAACATGTTTCTCCCCATTGTTCTGTGCCTTGTCTTACCTACGAAGAATTACAAGGCAACCTTTTCCTTGTAGGAGGGAGTAGAAATCCACCCTGGAGTTCTGGATGAGCCACTTGTTATCTGTTTACCTTTAAAAATAATTTTGCTTTCGGTCCAGCTTTGCTGGAATATGAAAGGTACTTTGAGCTTTTAGAGAAGGAACTCCTTTTCCTTTTTAGTAACTTCTCTTGTTTAGATCAATGCCTTATTCCTATATTTCACTATGGCTTGCCACTCTTTCCATTCTCAACTGTCATTGCCATTTGCTTTAGCAATAAATACGGAATGAAAGGCAAAACAAAACAGCCCGCCACGGTTGCTGACAATGATAAGTCTGTGAGGAAAATTTTCAGAAACCTCAGAGAATAGGCTCCAGTGGTTTCTCAGCCCACAAGTTTCAGCTGCACTGGGAACAATGGCTCTTCTGCCTACCTCCAAAGGACAAGATGAGACATGGGCCTTGTTTTTTCTTTCTCTTCCAAGCTTCACACTTGAGCAAACAATCTTTGCTTAACCCACATGGAAAACTTGCAAACACAAACACATTCCTCCTCTCCTATTAGTGCTAGGATGAAAAGCAAACTTCAAATTAGTTAATGTTCACGTAGTTAAGTGGTTCCCTATTAACTGGGAATACGTAGGTGGGGGAGCTGACTTGGAGAGGGGCTTTAGCTGTTGAGCCAAAGGCAGAATGAAAGCCAAAATCACTCAAATTGCAAGAGGAAGTTTTTTTTTAAAAAAGAATAAAGAACTCATATAGGTAGTACAGCACCTTGCCTATGTTGTATGCTAGCGTTCCCACTCCACATGGCACATCTGGGTGGCACGTGGAAAATGGAGGCAGGCTT
This sequence comes from Delphinus delphis, assembly GCF_949987515.2. Classification (NCBI taxonomy): domain Eukaryota; kingdom Metazoa; phylum Chordata; class Mammalia; order Artiodactyla; family Delphinidae; genus Delphinus; species Delphinus delphis. The sequence continues at coordinate 81,237,736 of NC_082690.1, forward strand.
TTGGGAAAGGACCATCCTACTCCTGTCATGTCTGTGAATATTTAGGGATCAGCCCTTTATAAGGGTGCTCGGTGCCACCACACAGTTTTATTGGTTGGCAGGTTGAAAACTAGTCCTAAACTCATTCCTTGGTGCTTTGAAAAGAATGCCTGGGCTTTCAGCCATGAGGTGACCACATCATTCCTGTCAGAAGACATGACCCTTGTGTTCCATGGGCAGGATTGTCTGTGCATCCAATCTGAGAAACAAATCAATTGGGAACTGAATAGCCCTTACAGCAAGAATCTTGGAAATGTGTCAGCTGGTTTGCTGGAGTTTAGCCATTTTATCCTCATACCTGTAGTGAAGTATTTGAGAAAAATTCAGGCTGACACTATTCCTGCTAATTAAAAAAATTAAAAAACAAACAAAACCCAAAAAGGAAGTACTAAGCATTTTGAACAAGTTTGAATTTGGGTTAGAGGTTTTACGTTGGAGGCAACCTTTGGTTTAGTACAATATCAGCAACTAAGAGTGTTTGATTTAATGCCAGAAGGGCTCCTTCTCTAATGAATCACCACATTCATCCTGAAATACCACTGTCAGGTCATGGATATCACAGGGGTTTTAACTATGGACCCATAGAGTGTCCATGATGGATATCAAGGAGATACATAACTGGGTATTTAAGCTCGCTGTAATTCTAGACAAATTTCACATATGTGCCTGTGTGTGTGTGTGTGTGTGTGTGTGTGTTTGCAGTTTTCTCAGACAGAAGATTCATTTCTTTCATCAGATTTCAAACGGCTTTGTAAATCTTAAATATTGAGCAACACTGCTAGAATGTTGGCATAGAAAAAGATTTCAGAAATATCTGGTCTGGTGCTTTTCAACGTGCTCAAATTTTTGTGTTCATGAGATTCACCTGAGATGCTTGTTTAAAAGAAGATTCCTGAGCCCCAGCTCTACCCAGGCTGATTTAGTAGATCTTAAGTGTGGGACCCAGAGTTCTGCTTTTTAATCAGAACTTCAGAGATCATGAGCCACAGGCAAGGGCCAAAGGTAATACTTTGAATGCAAGGTGAACTTAAGAGATACAGGGAAGTGTGATGGTCAGGTGAACAGGATTGGTGGAAATTACCTTTTCCTCAAATCAGAGCAGCTCTGCCTTTTTCTGCTTCACATATTGAGCTTCCATGTAAGACTACATTTGAAAAAGGCTAAAAGAAATAGCCTGGAAGTCACTGACATTATCCAACACCTGCATGTTACAGAAGAAGAAAATGAGACACAGAGAGATAAAGTGATTATTCCAAGATCACAATTGCCTTTGGTGGCAGGGTTGAAGCAAGAACCTAATCCCCCTGATTCCTTGGCCGGGTCTTTTCCATCATGGATAAATCTCCTTAAAGCCACATACTGGAGTTAAAAAACCAACCGCTTTTTAGCATATTATCTAGGAAGGAAGATAGGAAGGTTAAGCTTTCTTATCTAACCAAATAAGGAAGTCTTCCTGCCTGGGAAGAGAACTGAGTTATCAGGGAGGCCTGGGTGAGGTGGCCCTGGAAGCCTCATGGAAGTTATCGAATATAAAGGCAACTGGATGGAGCACATGTGACTGAAAACAGCTTCACCATTTTGTCTAGTGCCAGACTTGGCACCCAAGAGACATTGCCTCCACAATGGTCCCAAGAAAATAATTTAGTGTTAGGCCACCCTGTGAGTTCTTTTATTCATCTATAAGCCTTTTCTTTGGTTGGAGCATTATCTGGTAATTAATGGCTTCAAGGTGATTCTTCAAACTTGACTTTAGAATTTCCAACATGGTATACAATTCCAATTCAGTGTAACGGGTGGGAGGGGGAACACTTAGCATTCTTCATGGAATTATGAATTGCATTCATTTAGGAAGGTGAATTTCAAAAGTTTTCAAAGCCCTGTCAAGGTAAATTTTGGTGGTGATATCAATTATGTAGGCTAACAGGAGTTGTAAAACCAGTCTAAAAATGTTTTCCAACCCCTTTCATGATTTCTGATGCTGCCTAATTCTGACTTGTGAGAACAGTTTCTTTTCTTTGTTTTCAGTTTCTATTTTGGGTTCTGGCCAGTATTAAGAACTAGGAATTTCAAGGCAGGTTTACAAAATTATCAAACTTTAAAAAACAAAATGAAACAAAGCAAAAAACTTCAGAAGCTGTTAATTTGGAGCATGTAGTGAAGTGCTATTAATCCAGGATGCAAATAATCAAACCCTAAAAAAAAAAAAACAGAATCATATTTTATACTGTTTTGTGCAATGACTATTGACATTGAGAATCCTGACCTGGGGCCCTGCAAAATCCTGAGGTATCTAACTCATCCAAGGAAGATTCCATTGTAATCAGTTGATTTTTAGTGCCAAGTACATATTTTATTGTGTCATGGAGGTCCTAGCATGGACATGTCCAGCCAATTCTGGCATGTCAGAACCTGTCCCAAGGCCTGGAGGTATGTGCACACTAGTCTCTTCCTATGAGTAAACAAGAAGGTAGTTGGGAAAAGAAAAGCACTGGACCAGGAGCAGGAGGATTTCACCCTGATGTGAAAGAGCTGAGTGTACAGGTTTGCGAGGTGGATGAGGCTATGAAAGAAGACAGGCTGTTGGCTTTACCCCAGGGCAACCATATGAAGTTAGTCCCTTCTGAGGCAGTGCCAGAGCTTTAGGAAGGTGGGGCAATGTGCCGGATATCTGATGTTCGTGGCTCTTCCCAGTTGACTCTCTACACTTTCCTGCCCTGCTCTGAACCCCAGAGCTGACCTTGGGCTCCTTTGTCCTCTGGCTTCTGGCTGGGTTTAGTTGGGGCATTAGCTGACCAGTAGGTGGGAGCAGAACGAGGTCAGGTGATTATCACTCTGGTTCTGTCCACATCCTCGGGCTGGGTATTTCCCTCAAGTAAAAGCTGTAGTTCTGTCAGTCATTCTTCTCCACCCCACTCCCTCTGTCTCTCCAGGTTCCCTCATGGCTCCCTTGTCATGCTCCTTCAGGCCTGGGGGTGGGCATTTTGATCCTCCGTCACTCAACTTGGGGTAGTGCACCACTCCATGTAGTTTCCCTATATGTTCTCCACCATTCTGGCAAGAATCCTTTTAAGTTCACTTTAATTTTCCCAGTCTGGGTGTGTCATCTGTTTCCTGCAGGTGTGTAGTCACTAATGAGTCAGTGAAATGAATGCTGTAACGTTAACAGTCGGGTCAGACACTGAGAGCATACGAGGTAGGGAAGCTCTGAGCCTTAACGTGGACAGGAGGAAGCAGTTTCTGGGGGATGTAGAGGCTCTGGCATTGATGTGAGCAGGTGATTTCTCTGGGCCCCACCCATCCATTATTTGTTAGAAAGTGTTTAGGGCACTGTCACTGTCCTTCTAGCTCTAGTATCTTTGGATAAACTGGTTTGCTCAAATGAGGGCCACCTAGATAAACATATCAAGTCCCTCAGACAACAATGCTCTGTTTTCAGAACTCATTTAGACCATTTTCTACTTGTCTGCTTCACTCAGATCCCAGTTTCTCAGCTTCCTCAATCTCTTCTTCTGTCTCAGCATTTACAGTGCAGTTTTGTTCTCAGCTTACCTTTTGATTAAAGACTGTTTGGACTGATATCCTGCCTTTGACCTTGGTACCTTTCCAGGATACAGTATGGGCATGTCTCAGAGTTATTGCAGGTTTAGATTCCAGACCACTGTAGTAAAGTGCATATTATAGTAAAGTGAGTCACTTGAAATTTTTGGTTTCCCAGTGCATATGAAAGTTATGTTCACACTATACTGTAGTCTATTAAGGGTTCAATAGCATTATGTCTAAAACAATGTACATACATTAATTAAAGAATACTTTAGTGCTAAAACATGCTAACCATTATCTGAGCCTTCAACAAGTTGTAAATTTTTGCTGGAGGAGGGTCTTGCCTCAGTGTTGATGGCTGCTGACTGATCAGGGTGGTGCTGCTGAAGGTTGGCATGGCTGCAGCAATTTCTTAAAATAAGGCAACAGTGACGTTTGCCGCATCGACTGACTCTTACTTTCATGAATGATTTCTCTGTAACATGAAATGCTGTTTGATAGCATTTTACCCACAATAGAACTTCTTTTAGAAATAGAGTCAATCCTCTCAAAACCTGCCTCTGCTTTGTAAGCTAAGTTTATGTAATATTCGAAATACATTGTTGTCATTTCAACAATCTTTAAAGTATGTTCACAGAAGTAGATCCCATCTCAAGAAATCACTTTCTTTGCTTATCCATAAGAAGCAGCTCTTCATCCATTAAAGTTTTGTCATGAGACTACAACAATTCAGTTATATCTTCCGGCTCCACATCTACTTCTAGTTCTCTTGCTATTTCCATCACGTCTGCAATTACTTCCTTCACTGAAGCCTTGAACCCCTCGATGTCATCCATGAGGGTTGGAATCAGCTTCTTCCAAACTACAGTTACTGTTGATGTTTTGACCTCTTCCCCTGAATCACAAATGTTCCTAATGACATCTAGAATGGTGAATCCCTTCCAGAGGTTTCCATGTGACTTCGCCAAGATCCATCAGAGGTATCACTATCTGTAGCAGCTATAGCCTTATGAAATATATTTATTAAATAATAAGACTTGAAAGTAGAAATTACTCCTTGATCCATGGGCGCAGAATGGATGTTGTGTTAGCAGACTTGGAAACATTAATCTTGTACATCTCCATTAGAGCTCTTGGGTGACCAGGTGCATTGTCAATGAGCAGTAGTATTTTGAAAGGAATCCTTTTTCTGAGTAGTAGGTCTCAACAGTAGACTTGAAATAGTCAGTAAACCATGTTGTAAACAGTTGTGCTATCATCCAGGCTTTGTTGGTCTATTTATAGAGCACAGGCAGAGTAGATTTAGCATAATTCTTAAGGGCCCTAGGATGTTTAGAATGAGCATTGACTTCATCCTAAAGTCACCAGCTGCATTAGCCCCTAACAAGAGAGTCAGCTTTTCCTTTGAAGCTTTGAAGCCAGGCATTGACTTCTCCTCTCTATCTATGAAAGTTCTAGATGACATCTTCTTCCAACTGAAAGGCTGTTTTGTTTACATTGAAAATCTGTTGTTTAGTGTAGCCACTTTCATTAATTATCTCAGCTAGACCTTCTGGATAACTTGCTGTACCTTCTACATCAGTGCTCGCTGCTTCATTTTGCACTTTTATGTCATGGAGACAGCTTCTTTCCTTAAACTTTGTGAATTACCTCTGTTAGCTTCAAACTTTTCTTTTGCAGCTTCTTTACCTCTATCAGCCTTCATAGCATTGAAGAGAGTTAAGGCCTTGCTATGGATTAGACTTTGTCTTAAGAGAATGTTGTGACTGGTTTGATTTTCTATCCAGACCACTAAAAACTTTCTCCATGTCAGGAGTAAGGCTGTTTCACATATCATTCATGCATTCACTGGAATAGCTTGTTTAATTTTCTTCAAAAACTTTTCCTTTGCATTCACAATTTGGCTAAGTGTTTGGAGTAAGAGACCTAGTTTTCAGCATGTCTCAGCTTTTGGTGTGCCTTCCTCACTAAGGTTAATCATTTCTAGCTTTTGATTTAACGTGAGAGACATGTGACTCTCTTTCATTTGAACACTTAGAGGCCATTATAGGGGTATTAATTGTCCTGATTTCAATATTGTTGTATTTCAGGGAATAGGGAGACCCAAGAAGAGGGAGAGAGATGAGGGAACAGAAGCAGATAGGTAGAGCAGTCAGAACATATCCATTTATCAATAAGTTCACCATCTTTTATGGGCATGGTTCCTTGTGCCCCCAAATAATTAAAATAGTAACATCAAAGTTCACAGATCCCAAATCACCATAACAAATATAATAAAAAGAAAAAGCATGAAATAGCATGAGAATTACCAAAATGTGACACAGAGACATAAAACGAACAAGTGCTGGTGGAAAAATGGTGCTGATAGATTGGCTTGATGCAGAGTTGTCAAAATCCTACAATTTGTGATACAGAAAAACCCAAAACCCACTGCATCCGTGAAGTGCAATGAAACAAGGTATGCCTGTAATAGATATTACTATTTAATGTTAGATGGCAGAGGAGTAAGACGTGGAGATCACCTTCCTTCCCACAAATACATCAAAAATACATGTACATGTGGAACAACTCCTACAGAACACCTACTGAACGCTGGCAGAAGACCTCAGACTTCCCAAAAGGCAAGAAACTCCCACGTACCTGGGTAGGATAAAAGAAAGAGGAAAAAACACACAAAAGAATACGGATGGGACCTGCACCTCTGGAAGGGAGCTGTGAAGGAGGAAAAGCTTTCACACACTAAGAAGCCCCTTCACTGGTGGAAATGGGGGTGGGGTGGGGGGGAAGCTTCAGAGTCACAGAGGAGAGTGCAGCAACAGGGGTGCAGAGGGCAAAGTGGAGAGATTCCCGCACAGAGGATTGGTGCCAACCAGCACTCACCAGCCTGGGAGGCTTGTCTGCTCACCTGCCGGGGCAGGTGGGGGCTGGGAGCTGAGGCTCCATCTTCGGAGGTCAGATCCCAGGGAGAGGACTGGGGTTGGCTGTGTGAACACAGCCTGAAGGGGGCTAGTGCACCACAGCTAGCCGGGAGGGAGTCCGGGAAAAAGTCTGGACCTGCCTAAGAGTCAAGAGACCATTGTTTCTGGAGCTCGAGGAGAGGAGATTCAGAGCACTGCCTAAACGAGCTTCTGAGATGGGCACAAGCCGTGGCTGTCAGTATGGACACCAGAGACGGACATGAAATGCTAACATTGCTGCTGCAGCCACCAAGAATCCTGTGTGCAAGCACAGGTCACTATCCACATCTCCCCTCCCAGGAGCCTGTGCAGCCTGCCACTGCCAGGGTGCCGTGATCCAAGGACAACTTCCCTGGGAGAACACACGGTGCACCTCAGTCTGTTGCAACATCATGCTGGCCCCTGCCCCCATAGGCTTGCCCCACATGCCATACCCCTCTCTCCCCCTGGCCAGAGACACCTAATCAGCCGCTCCTTTAACCAGCTACTGTCTGGGCAAAGAACAGATTCGAGGGCGACCTACATTCAGGAGTGGGGCCAAATCCAAAGCTGAACCCCAGGAGCTGTGAGAACAAAGGAGAGAAAGGGAAATTTCTCTGTGCAGCCTCAGAAGCAGTGGATTAAATTTCCATAATCAACTTGATGTATCCTGCATCTGTGGAATACCTGAATAGACAACAAATCATCCCAAAATTGAGGTGGTGGACTTTGGGAACAACTGTAGAATTGGGGTTTGCTGTATGTGACTGACAAGTTTCTGATTTATATGTTTATCTTAGTTTAGTTTTTAGTGCTTGTTATCATTGGTGGATCTGTTTATTGGTTTGGTTGCTCTCTTCTTTTTTTTATTACTATTTTTATTTTAATATTTAAAAAATATTTTTATTTAAAAAATTTAATTTATTTTATTTTTTCTCTTTCTTTCTTTCTTTCTTTTCTCACTTTTCTTCTAAGCCATGTGGCTGACAGGGTCTTGGTGCTCAGGCCTGGTGTCAGGCCTGAGCCTCTGAGGTAGGAGAGTTGAGTTGAGTTGAGGTAGGAGAGACCTCCTGGCCCCATGTAATATCAATCAGCTAGAGCTCTCCCAGAGATCTCCATCTCAATGCTAAGACCCAGCTCCACTGAATGATCAGCAAGCTCGAGAGCTGGACACCCCATGCCAAACAACTAGCAAGACAGGAATACAACCTCACTTATTAGCAGAGAGGCTGCCTAAAATCATACTAAGTTCACTGACACCCCAAAACAAACAAACGGATGTGGCCCTGCCCACCAGAAAGACAAGATCCAGCCTCATCCACCAGAACACAGGCACCAGTCCCCTCCACCAGGAAGCCTACACAACACACTGAACCAACATTATGCACTGGGGGCAGACACCAGAAAAACGGGAGCTACTAACCTGCAGCCTGCAAAAAGAAGACCCCCAAACACAGTAAGTTAAGTGAAATGAGAACACAGAGAAATACACAGCAGATGAAGGAGCAAGATAAAAACCAACTTAACCAAACAAATGAGGAGGAAATAGGCAGACTACCTGAAAAAGAATTCAGAGTAATGATAGTAAAGATGATCCAAAATCTGGAAATAGATTGGAGAAAATAAAAGAAACATTTAATAAGGACCTAGAAGAACTAAAGAGAACATAATCAATGATGAACAACACAAGAAATGAAATGAAAAATTCTCTAGAAGGAATCAATAGCAGAATAACTGAGGCAGAAGAATGGATAAGTGACCTTTAAGATAAAATAGTGGAAATAACCACCACAGAGCAGAATAAACAAAAAGAATGAAAAGAATTGAGGACAGTCTCAGAGACCTCTGGGACAACATTAAATGCACCAACATTCAAATTATAGGGGTCTCAGAAGAAGAAGAGGAAAAGAAAGGGACTGAGAAAATACTTGAAGAGATTATAGTTGAAAACTTCCCTAATATGGGAAAGGAAATAGTCAGTCAAGCCCAGGTAGTACAGAGAGTCCCATACAAGATATATCCAAGAACTAACACACAAAGACACACAAAACTATCAAAAATTAAGCACAAAGAAAAAATATTGAAAGCAGCAAGGAAAAAGTAACAAATAACATACAAGGGAATCCCCATAAGGTTAAGAGCTGATCTTTCAGCAGAAACTCTGCAAGCCAGAAGGGAGTGTCAGGACATATTTAAAGTGATGAAAGGGAAAAACCTACAGCCAAGATTACTCTATCTGGCAAGGATCTCAGTCAGATTTGACAGAGAAATTAAGAGCTTTACAGCAAAAGTTAAGAGAATTCAGCACCACCAAACCAGCTTTACAACAAATGTTAAAGGAACTTCTCTAGGCAAGAAACACAAGAGAAAGAAAAGACCTACAAAAACAAACCCAAAACAATTAAGAAAATGGTAATAGGAAAATAAATATCTATAATTACCTTAAAGGTAAATGGATTAAATGCTCCAACCAAAATACATAGACAAGCTGAATGGGTACAAAAACAAGACCTATATATATGCTGTCTACAAGAGACCCACTTCAGACCTGGGGACACATACAGTCTGAAAGTGAGGGGATGGAAAAAGATAGCCCATGCAAATGGAAGTCAAAAGAAAGCTGGAGTAGCAATTCTCATATCAGACAAAATAGACTTTAAAATAAAGACTATTAAGAGACAAAGAAGGATAGTACAGAATGACCGAGGGATCAATCCAAGAAGAAGATATAACAATTGTAAATATTTATGCACCCTAGGAGCACCTAGGAGCTCCTCAATACATAAACTAGGAGCACCTCAATACATAAGGTAAATGCTAATAGCTATAAAAGGGGAAATCGACAGTAACACAATAATAGTAGGGGACTTTAACATTCCACTTTCACCAATGGACAGATCAACTGAACAGAGAATAAATAAGGAAACACAAACTTTAAATGAAACATTAAACAAGACGGAGTGAGTTAATATTTATAGGACATTCCATCCCAAAACAACCGAATGCACTTTCTTCTCAAGTGCTTATGGAAAATTCTTCAGGATAGATCATATCTTGGGTCAAAAATCAAGTGTTGTCACATATGGACACCTTATCTTTGATAAAGGTGGTAGGAATGTACAGTGGAGAAAGGACAGCCTCTTCAATAAGTGGTGCAGGGAAAACTGGGCAGATACATGTAAAAGTATGAGATTAGATCACTCCCTAACACCATACACAAAAATAAGCTCAAAATGGATTAAAGACCTAAATGTAAGACCAGAAACTATCAAACTCTTAGAGGAAAACATAGGCACAACACTCTATGACATAAATCACAGCAAGATCCTTTCTGACCCACCTCCTAGAGAAATGGAAATAAAAACAAAAATAAACAAATGGGACCTAATGAAACTTCAAAGCTTTTGCACAGCAAAGGAAACCATAAACAAGACCAAAAGACAACCCTCAGAATGGGAGAAAATATTTGCAAATGAAACAACTGACAAAGGATTAATCTCCAAAATTTACAAGCAGCTCATGCAGCTCAATAACAAAAAAACAAACAACCCAATCCAAAACTGGGCAGAAGACCTAAATAGACATTTCTCCAAAGAAGATATACAGACTGCCAGCAAACACATGAAAGAATGCTCAACATCATTAATCATTAGAGAAATGCAAATCAAAACTACAATGAGATATCATCTCACACCAGTCAGAATGGCCATCATCAAAAAATCTAGAAACAATAAATGCTGGAGAGGGTGTGGAGAAAAGGGAACACTCTTGCACTGCTGGTGGGGATGTGAATTGGTTCAACCACTATGGAGAACAGTACGGAGGTTCCTTAAAAAACTACAAATAGAACTACCATATGACCCAGCAATCCCACTACTGGGCATATACCCTGAGAAAACCAAAATTCAAAAAGAGTCATGTGCCAAAATGTTCATTGCAGCTCTATTTACAATAGTCCGGAGATGGAAACAACCTAAGTGCCCATCATCGGATGAATGGATAAAGAAGATGTGGGGTATATATACAATGGAATATTACTCAGCCATAAAAAGAAACGAAATTGAGCTATTCGTAATGAGGTGGATAGACCTGGAGTCTGTCATACAGAGTGAAGTAAGTCAGAAAGGAAAAGACAATACCATATGCTAACACATATATATGGAATTTAAGAAGAAAAAAAAATGTCATGAAGAAACTAGGGGTAAGACAGGAATAAAGACACAGACCTACTGGAGAAAGGACTTGAGGATATGAGGAGGGGGAAGGGTGAGCTGTGACAGGGCGAGAGAGAGTCATGGACATATACACACTAACAAACGTAAGGTAGATAGCTAGTGGGAAACAGCCGCATGGCACAGGGATATCAGCTCGGTGCTTTGTGACCGCCTGGAGGGGTGGGATAGGGAGGGAGGGAGGGAGGGAGACGCAAGAGGGAAGAGATATGGGAACATATGTATATGTATAACTGATTCAATTTGTTATGGGGCAGAAACTAACACACAATTGTAAAGGAATTATACCTCAATAAAGATGTTAAAAAAAATCAAGCGTTGGTAAATTTAAGAAAATTGAAATCATATCAAGTAGCTTTTCTAACCACAATGCTATGAGACTAGATATCAATAACAAGAAAAAAAGCTGTAAAAAATAAAAACACATGGAGGCTAAACAATATGCTTCTAAATAACCAAGAGATCACTGAAGAAATCAAAGAGGAAATCAAAAAATACCTAGAAACAAATGAAAATGAAAACACAACGGACCAAAACTTATAGGATGCAGCAAAAGCAGTTCTAAGAGGGAAGTTTATAACAATACAATCTTACCTCAAGAAACAAGAAAAATCTCAAATAAACAACCTATAGTTACACCTAAAGCAATTAGAGAAAAAGAACAAAAGAACCCTAAAGTTAGCAGAAGGAAAGAAATCATAAAGATTAGATCACAAATCAATGAAAAAGAAATGAAGGAAATAATAGCAAAGATCAATAAAACTAAAAGCTTGTTCATTGAGAAGATAAACAAAACTGATAAACCATTAGCCAGACTCATCAAGAAAAAAAGGGAGAAGACCCAAATCAACAGAATTAGAAATGAAAAAGGAGAAGTAACAACTGACACTGCAGAAATACAAAGGATCATGAGAGATTACTACAAGCAACTATATGCCAATAAAATGGACAACCTGGAAGAAATGGACAAATTCTTAGAAAAGCACAATCTTCTGAGACTGAACCACGAAGAAGTAGAAAATATAAATAGACCAATGACAAGCACTGAAATTGAAACTGTGATTAAAAATCTTACACCAAACAAAAGCACAGGACCAGATGACTTCACAGGCAAATTCCATCAAACATCTAGAGAAAAGCTAACACCTATCCTTCTCAAACTCTTCCAAAATACAGCAGAGAGAGGAACACTCCCAAACTCATTCTATGAGGCCACCATCACCCTGATAACAAAACCAGACAAAGATGTCACAGAAAAGGAAAACTACTGACCAATATCACTGATGAACATAGATGCAAAAATCCTCAACAAAATAATAGCAAACAGAATCCAACAGCACATTAAAAGGATCATACACCATGATTAAGTGGAGTTTATCCCAGGATTGCAAGGATTCTTCAAAATATGCAAATCAATCAATGTGATCCACCATTTTAACAAATTGAAAGATAAAAACCATATGATCATCTCAATAGATGCAGAAAAAGCTTTTGAAAAAATTCAATGCCCATTTATAATTAAAACTCTCCAGAAGGTAGACATAGAGGGAACTTTCCTCAACATAATAAAGGCCATATATGACAAACCCACAGCCAACATCGTTCTCAATGGTGAAAAACTGAAGTCATTTCCACTAAGATTAGGAACAAGACAAGGTTGCCCACTCTCACCACTCTTATTCAATATAGTTTTGGAAGTTTTAGCCACAGCAATTAGAGAAGAAAAAGAAATAAAAGGAATCCAAATCAGAAATGAAGAAGTAAAACTGTTACTGTTTGCCAATGATATGATACTATACATAGAGAATCCTAAAGATGCCACCAGAAAACTACTAGCGCTAATCAATGAATTTGGTAAAGTATCCGGATACAAAATTAATGCACAGAAATCTCTTGCATTCCTGTGCACTAATGATGAAACATTTGTAAGGGAAATTAAGGAACCACTCCCATTTACCATTGCAACAAAAAGATTAAAATCCCTAGGAATAAATCTACCTAAGGAGACAAAAGACCTGTATGCAGAAAACTTTAAGATACTGATGAAATAAATTAAAGATTATACAAACAAATGGAGAGACATAACATGTTCTTGGATTGGCAGAATCAACATTGTGAAAATGACTTTACTTCCCACAGCAATGTAGAGATTCAGTGCAATCCCTATCAAACTACCAATGGCATTTTCCCAGATTTAGAAGAAAATATTTCACAGTTTGTATGGAAATACAAGAGACCCCGAATAGACAAAGCAATCTTGAGAAATATAAACAGAGCTGGAGGAATCAGGCTCCCTGACTTCAGACTATACTACAAAGTACAGTAATCATGACAGTATGGTACTGGCACAAAAACAGAAAGATAAATCAATGGAACAGGATAGAAAGCCCAGAGATAAAGCCATGACCATCTGGTCACCTTATTTTTGTTAAAGGAGGCAAGAATATACAATGGAGAAAAGACAGCCTCTTCAATATGTGGTGCTGGGAAAACTGGACATCTACATATAAAAGGATGAAATTAGAACACTTCCTAACACCATATCCCCAAAAAACTCAAAATGGATTAAAGACCTAAATGTAAGGCCAGACACTGTAAAACTCTTAGAAGAAAACATAAGCAGACCACTCTATGACATAAATCACAGCAAGATCCTCTTTGACCCACATCCTAGAGAGATGGAAATAAAAACAAAAATAAACAAATGGGACCTAATGAAACTTAAAAGCTTTTGCACAGCAAAGGAAACCATAAACAAGACAAAAAAACAACCTCAGAATGGGAGAAAATATTTGCAAATGTAGCAACTGACAAAAGATTAACTCTAAAATATACAAGCAGCTCGTGCAGCTCAGTATCAAAACCAAACAACCCAATCCAAAAACGGGCAGAAGACCTAAATAGACATTTCTGCAAAGAAGATATACAGATTGACAACAAACACATGAAAGGATGCTCAACATCATTAATCATTAGAGAAATTCAAATAAAAACTACAATGAGGTATCACCTCGCACCAGTCAGAATGGCCATCATCAAAATATCTACAAGCAAAAAATGCTGCAAAGGATGTGGAGAAAAGGGAACCCTCTTGCACTGTTGGTGGGAATATAAATTGATATAGCCTCTGTGGAGAACACTACTGAAGTTCCTTAGAAACCTAAAAATAGAACTACCATATGACCCAGCAATCCCACTACTGGGCACATACCCTGAGGAAACCATAACTCAAAAAGAGTCATGTATCACAATGTTCATTGCAGCACTATTTACAAGAGCCAGGACATGGAAGCACCCTAAGTGTCCATCGACAGATGAATGGATAAAGATGATGTGGCACATATGTACAATGGTATATTACTCAGCCATAAAAAGAAATGAAATTGAGTTATTTTTATTGAGGTGGTTGGACCTAGAGTCTGTCATACAGAGTGAAGTAAGTCAGAAAGAGAAAAATACTGTATGCTAATGCATATATATGGAATGTTAAAAAAAATAGGTTCTGAAGAACCTTCGGGCATGACAGGAAAAAAGACTCAGATGTATAGTGGACTTAAGGACAGAGGGAGTGGGAAGGGTAAGCTGGGACAAAGTGAGAGAGTGGCATTGACATATATACACTACAAAATGTAAAATGGATAGCTAGTGGGAAGCAGCCGCAAAGCATAGGGAGGTCAGCTCAGTGCTTTGTGACCACCTAGAGGGGTGGGATTGGAAGGGTGGGAGCGAGATGCAAGAGGGAGGGGATATGGGGATATAAGTATAAGTATAGCTGATTTACTTTTTTATACAGCAGAAACTAACACAACAATGTAAAGCAATCCTACTCCAATAAAGATGTTAAAATAGAAAACTACAGAAATGAAGGAAATTATATCTCTGACATACACATTCAAAAAACAGAAACTTAATGTTAGATGCACTCTTGCTATGGCCAGGCATTTTGATAAATGCTTTATTTTATTTTATTTTATTTTTTTTTGCGGTACGCGGGCCTCCCACTGTTGTGGCCTCTCCCGTTGCAGAGCACAGGCTCCGGACACGCAGGCTCAGCAGCCATGGCTCACGGGCCCAGCCGCTCCACGGCATGTGGGATCTTCCTGGACCAGGGTACGAACCCTTGTCCCCTGCATTGGCAGGCGGACTCTCAACCACTGCGCCACCAGGGAAGCCCAATGCTTTACATTCTTGATCTCATTTAATTTAATCCACATTGAGACCTATATTTTAGCACGTAAGTATTGAGCCATTCATTCGTCTATTTATTTAATTCAGCACACTTTCTAAAATCTTCTACTATTGGCTGGATGCTAGGAATACAAAGATGGATATAATATAGTGTTTGCACTCAAGATGCTTAAAACCAAGTAAAATTAATAAATTTGGGAATAGATAAGTGAAATCTAATACCTACAGTTTTAGAGACCACTTTCCATTTCAAACATGAGTGCAACTCTATGCAAACTCTTTGAAAGTAGGTATTCTTGTAAAGCATAAGGGCAATACTGTTATTTAGAGTGAAGTCTGGAATCAATGTATTAGAGTGTATTACACTCTACATGGGCAGTGTGTTTGACTTTACCATCAAACAGAACCAATAGGCTACTGTAAGATTTATTTTCTGTAATTGGCTCACATGATTATGGAGGCTGGCAAGTCCAATAAATGAAGGGTGGGCGGGACAGACTTGAGGCCCAAAGAAGACCCAAGGCTGCAGTTTAAGTCTGAAGGCCCTCTGCTACAGAATTCCCTTTTGTTTAGGTGTGGTCAGTCTTTGGTTTCATTTAGGTCTTCAACTGATTGGATGAGGCCAGCCATGTTATGGAGGGCAATCTGACCACCATAAAGTCTCTCATTTTAAATGTTAATCTCATTCAAACACAGCATCACAGAAACATCCAGAATAATGTCTGATCACATATCTTGGCACTATGGCCCAGCCAAGTTGACACATATAATTAACCATCTCAGCCAGCAGAAGGAGCCTCAGAATCCAACATGATCAATAAAACCTGGGCCCTGGAAACTAAAGAGCCCCTTTTCTCCTTGCCGGAAGGTGGAGATCAGAACCAGCTGTAAATGCTCTAACTAAGCAGGGTAAGCATGAGATCATGTAATCAGGAGAGAAAACTCTTGACTACTGCACTGAATTCTAAGTTTTGCTTGCTTCTTGCATCACCATCCTTACCGTCCCTCATTAGGATATTCTGCTGTCCTGTCAGCCATTATCTCTTGTTGACCAATGTCCAGATCTGTGTCTGGCAAAGAATAATACACTATTGTGAAGATCTACTAGACTATATTTAAATCAAGTACCATATCTATGATATTAATTCATCTATTTTTTTATTCATTCATTTAACAAAGCTTTATTGAGAAAGTACTAAATGTCAAGAACTTTGCTAGATCTGGAGATACAGCACCAAATAAGATGGATTAGTTCTGGTCTTTATGGAGTGTACTGCCCCTGAGGCAAGTTGGATACTAAACTAACAGTTGCTCAAATATTTAGTTTATTATAATTATGATGAATGGCATGAAGAAAAAAAGTACAAGGTACAATGGGAGGATATAACAATGATGAGTAAAAGTAGAAGACACTGAGAGTAACCATCAAACCTATTTCCTTGTATCCCAGTCTAGCCCATAACACCCTCCTTTATATAATACTCCATGTTCTTTTGCTTATGACTTGAAACACATAAACATGGTGACTCTTGAAGCTATGTGTTAAAAGTGACAGAACCACACATTGAAAGCAACTGGGGTTTCTAAATTCCCATATAGAAGGCTACCCACCAAATACCAGAATTGTACTTTTACATGTAAGAAATGAATTTAAATTGGGTTTCGTCACAATATACAAATGTTTGTATTTGTTTATTCTGAATCTAGAATTATTGTACGGAAACTAATTCTGCAGTTATGATTCCACATAAACTTGAAATGTGGTGCCATTTATAATAAATATTTAAAATAGGTGATATTGACCTTTCAGTAATGTGTTAGGCAGTCAAGAAACTCTGACTCTGTGTTAGGCAGTCAGGAAACCATTTTTTGAGTTTTGAAAAATGGAGGCCCATGTTGTAAATTTGAACAAATATTTGGTAAACATATTGCCTGTGATAACTTGAAGGCATAAGGTGGGCCTATTGAGCCTGTTGTTTCAGTTCTCAGTTGCAGGTGACTTTGTATCCCTGGGACATTTGGCAATGTCTAGAGACATTTTGTTTGTTGTAACTGTAGATGAAGGTGATGCTACAGGCTTGTAGTTGGTAGAGGCCAGGAATGCTCCTAAACATCTAATAATGTGTAGGATAGACCCTTTCAGTACATAATTATCTGACATAAAATGTCAGCAATGCTGTGGTTTAGAAACTCTGTTCTAGGGGATGTCATTGGAAAGACTCAGAATAGTCATGTAGATTGGCTTTTACTTCCTCCTTTCATCAAGAAAAATAAAGATAAATCCTGAAATAACTGGACTGTTGTCAGACAATAAGGGAATATTGAGAATCTCAAATTTAGGTCATCTAAAAACTCCTGCTTCAAAACCCCAACTGTAATACATGAGATCTAAAGAGGTTTTGAGTGGCAGCGTCTGATTTATACACTACTCTGGAGTGAAGATCAGATTTAAGGGTGTGTGGCCTTCCCACCCAAATTTTTAATTTCATCTGGTCTCAAGATATGTACTATTAAGTTGAGATATATTGCCCTGGGAGCTCAGAAACAAAGACCCAAATCAGCCTTGAGAATTTTATTTAGGAAAGAAGTTTGGACATAGTTTTTGAACATAGAACTGATTGGAAACTAGATTAGAACCTACCAAGTATGTATTTGAGGGAAAGTTATCATGAAGGAAATTATCTTTGGTAAAGCAGATAGTATTACATTAATAAGTAGTTACTTATAAGGAGTTCAAGAAATTGTCTTTGCAGAAATAGCATTTAAAGTGAGTCCTCAAAGATAAAATGGAACAATCAACAAGTTAAAGGAATAGAGCATTGTGTACTCCATGATGCTAGGAACTGAATGAGAGTCAGGCTAATTGAGGTATAATAAGCTAAAGGGGATATGATGATAGATGAGACTACTGTGTATGGACAAGAACATAAAGGACTTCAAAATTTATGGTGAGAATTTTGGTACCTTGTATCTTTCTAGAAAACTTCCCATTTCATCTAGGTTATCTAATTTTTTGACATAGAATTGCTCATAGAATTTTCTTAGAATTTAAAATTTGGGTTTTTTTTAAAGCAGTTTGTATGTTATTCCACTGCCTTCTGGCCTTCATAGCTTCTGATGAGGAGTTAGCTGTTAATCTTATTAAGACTCCCCAGTACATGAGGAGTCACTTTTCTCTTACTATTTTCAAGATTCTTTCTTTGTCTTTGACACAGACACACACGGAGGAAGGACCATGTGAAAACAACATGGAGAAGATGGCCATCTACAAGAAAAGGAGAGAGGTTCAGAAAAATTAAACCCTGTTGACACCTTGATCTTGGACTCCTAGCCTCCAGAACGGTGAGAACATAAATTTCTGTTTAAGCCACCTAGTCTGTAGCATTTGTTACAGCAGCCCAAGCAAACTAGAAAATTAATACAAGCTCTGACACAAGCGTCATGCAATTTAATTCTCTTTTCTGCATCATGATTTTCTTGTCTGTTAGATCAAGTGATCAAAACTAAACATGTATGTTATTGTTTAAAGAACAGCAAAGAAAATCAAAACCCTGTTCTTATTTATTTGGTCTACCTATTTTAGGAAGTGTCTGCTCTTTACACCTAAGCAGATGCAGACTTTATAAAATACAATCCTTTTCTCCTCTCTTTTAAAAAATAAACATAAATTTTCTGAGGACATATTTTCATTTGGTTGAATGATGTTTAACTTTACTTTGCAAATAATCATTCACCTAGAATATTGCTGATGGTCACTTGATTTATTTTACTACTGTGATGGAAAACAAATTTGGTTAGTTAGTTTATACTTGTACTGATTTGAGTCGTAATGCTTTGGTTATAGTTTTTCTGATAAGACACATTGGGAAAAGAAAGTAGGACAAGGGGTTGAGTCCCACCCAACTCTGTTACTAAATGACTGTGTTATCTTGGGTTAGCTAACTGGAGTTTTTGAGTTTATTAACTACTTTGTAATATGACATTAATCTCACAGTTGCCTTGCCTGGTTATTCATTCATAATTCAATAAACAAATAAGCATTGAGTACCTCTTACTTTCCTGGCACTGTACTAGAGGCTGGTGACTAATCGGAAAGCTAAACCAGTCTGTGTCCTTGGGCAGCTTATACTTTAGTGGAAAGATAGACATTTGTCAAAGAAGTGCACAAATAAATGTAAAGTTGCAACTTTGCTAACTCCTACAAGGAGAGAAGCATGATGCTTTAAAAGTTTATCATGAGGGTGAGGGCAGTAGGCAGGGAGAAGAGGATTTGACCTAATCAATGTGTTTGAAGGTCTCCCTGAGGAAGTGATAATTGAACTGAGATCTGATGAAGGGAGTCGGTGCTCACTAGGTCATTGCAAGGAGAAAAAGGCAATGGATATGAGATGTGGTACTATTTTTTTTTTACTATCATTACTATTATTTAATAGAGACCTACTCAGCTTTTTTCATCTAGTCAATAAAGTTATAATGCATCTTATGATAATTCCCCATCCAGAATAAATCTTTCCAAACATGAAGTTGATTTACCCTAAAAATTTCAGACTTTTAAAGTAATTGCCAAATTACAAATTGTCAAATTCATGAGAAGAACTAGTAAAAAACCTCTGAATATGAATCATGGCCCTTTTACATTTTCCTTAATCTTGTTGCTATTTCCCATTCTCTACCTATATTAAAAAATAACTTTTATATCTGATGTATTTCTCATGTTAAACCTGAATTAATGGAATTCTTTCTGTATCTTATCTAATGCATTGGAAAGAGAGTTAATTTTCTTCTTTTTAATCCTACTCAGTTTAAAGCTCCTGTAATAAAGTACTTTATTTTTGAAGGCTTCTGACCAGTAAACTGCATACTTCAAAAAAGAACCATCTAAACCCAATAGGCACTGTCCAACAACAAACCAGCCAATTCCCTAATACCAGGCAATTATATAACGACTATCCAAACATAATAAAACAAGATTTTCCCCTCAAGGGAGGACTTAAAAAAATATTCACCTATTTCTGCTCCTTTCATATAACATTGCTGCTTTCCCAAGTCAGCACTATGGGTTAAGCTCTTTTAACTGAGAACAAATTGAACCCAGATGTGAATTGGGGAAGGGGGGCCAATTTTGCTCTTGGTCTTGGTAGTGCTAAAGGGCAATTTTTTTCAAAGATTTACAGTACCTGGCAACTTTGGGCCAGGCTATAAAGTTCAAGCTCATAAATGTTCATTAGCAGTTCTCTGATCATTACTTTGACATCAATTTTCCAAACGGACACAAAACTTAAATTGTCTCATTATTTCTTCCTTTTGTAAAGTACTTATGGTATGTGTGTTTGCACTACATAGATACTAAATAGCTAGATTTCAGGTCATTCTAAACTGGCTTAACCTAGCACTTTTTAAAATAGAGAAGAAATTCAGACTTTTCATTGGTGAGCAATTCCAAGGCAGAGATGATTTGATGGGTCTTTTGATCTGCCTAATTTTGAAAGGTATGAATAAAAATGCCCCTGCAGAGAAACAGAATGGAATGGATAAAGCAAATGTTTGACATGTTAGCATAGCTGGAATGAGATAGAATTCTTACCTCAGATCTAGTGGCTTAAATTTAGCAATATCTAGGGTCTAACTGCTGGGTTCATAATGCTGGAGTGTTTGGAAAAGATGGAGACATAGGTGAAAGTCTACCTTCATTGAAGAGAGAGAGATTTTAAGATCAATAAACAGCACTTAGTTGAAACCACTAATGAGCTACACAACATGTCTCAGAAATCACAAGTTTATTTTGCTTTTGTCAGAAGTTGGAATAACTTGTGTTTGAGGTTGTCAACACGCTAGACTGCAATCTTGTGGTGACCTCTACTTTTTCTAGTGCCTGAGAAGTGTAAAGTTCCAAGACAAGGAAAGAAGCCCTGTCATCTGAAGCATGCAGTTCATCAGCTTCATGGTAGAAAACAACTTCAGAGGTATCATCTTAAAGCACCAAGGATGTAACTTTATGAAAACCAATTTCTTGACATTCTTCCACACTTCCAACACTCCCACATTTTAAAGAAAAATATACCCTCCTGTGAAGCTGGCACTTTGAAAGTGCGGAACACAGAACTTCACCCTGGTCCCTTCCCTTTTTTCTCTTTGGTGAATTAATGAATATACCTGAGAAGAATTTGTGTGTGTGTGGTGGGAGGTAACAGGGTAGGGAGAGAGGAAATAAAATAGAATAAAGAGAATTTGCTTTTATTCTTCTGTTTAGTATTTAGTTAAGACTTGAGTAATTTGGGGGAGTTCTTTCATTTTTCTGACTCAGATCTCTCTTCAAATTGCCATAATTCTTAGTTCTATACTTGGAAAAATATGAGTGCCCTCTGGTGGACAAAACGTCATTTTAAAGTTTTTGTGTATATGGACTGAACACCGTAAGTATGGAGAAAATAAGTCCAATATTTCAAATGTCTTCGTTGAACTTCTGAAAACCCTAGAAAATTAGTTCCTCATGTTCTGGTGTGGTTACAGCTAGGAAAATAGTTCGATAAAATAAAGGGATAAAAGGCAAGTGGGGGTGGTGCTCCAGATCCTATTTGCTACCAAAATAGTGTCTTGGAACTGTACATAATTTGGATCCTTAACAGGGAACTCAAATGTCTAAGGGAAGGCTAATAACCCTACTTCTTGGCCATCAATGCAAAGATCTGAAGTGCTCTCATTAAGAATGAGACACTAATGAAACAACCTGGGTCTAAGCAAAGCCTCTAAAGATCTATGACTGTTGGCATTTAGTGGTTAGAATTCTTGAAAGAAAGAAAGAAAGAAAGAAGGAAAGAGAGAGAGAGGAAGGAAGGAAGGAAGGGAGAGAGGAAGGAGAGAGAGAGAAAAAGAAAGAATGAGAGGAGGATGAAATAAAGATCACATGGGTTGTGTAACACACATGCCAAACTAATGCAAAGGACTACGTCAATGCAGGTCTTTAGGGCTCATAAAGCATGTTTTCTCATTGCTTATTCAGATACACTTTACCTTCTCTGTTGGAAGATGACATGTTAAAGGCTGAAGACAGACTCTCTGGTTCTTCTTTTGAATCTCCCTCAATTTTTGACTTAATACAAAGGACAGCAATCTGATTTAAGATTCACTAAGCTGATAAAGCCCAAGGATTATGGGCAGTGGTACACTAGTAAATGTTTAACAACTGTTTCTCCAGAAAAGAAAGCCCAGCTTTGTAACATTTGCCAATTTCCATGGTGTAAACAATCTCATCATGGTTGATTTCGAGCTACCAACACAATATCACTGAACATGTAATTGGGAAGAGACACAAACAATTTACTTTCACAAACTGGTATTAGGCAGCTCCAACCCACCACTACATAGAGGACTTTTAATTAATTTTCCTGTAACTTTGACACTTTGAGCCATGAAGCTATATTATTTTTGTAATAAGAAAAGAAAAACTCAAATAAAAGTTATTTGAAAAGTTGACCTCTACTGAAGAAATTATTTATAATAAAAGTGTCTTTCATATTGACACATGTTCCATATGATACATCTCACAGTGTTTAATACTCTCTAAAATGTTTCCAAATTCACTATGTCACTGGCATCTTGTAAAAAACCTCTAAAATCTGCATATTACCCCTTGACAAAGGAAGAATATGAAAATCAAGGAAGTTGCATCAATATATAGAACTGGTCCTAGAATTCTAGTTTTCTAGCTGTTAATCCAGTGATTTTTCTGTTTTACATGGATATTAAAAAGATAATTTACAATTGAAATTGGTGAATTCACAATTTTCATTCAACAATAATGTTTACACTATTCACTACTTTGAACAGAAAGGGTTAGCTACAGCTATCTCTTCAAGACACTTCTGACTTCACAAAGCAATGTAAGCCTGGATAATGCTATGCTATCAGTGCTAGGGTCCAAAATAATTACAAAAACCACTACCCCTCCCTATCCTCCATAGACCCAGAAAATAAGAGTAGAGTCTGATTATATTTCCCATCCCATCTTTCCCTTTGTCTCATTCTTTTGTTATTTCAACCAATGTTAATAGAGTCCTTGATAACTCATTTCTGCCAATGTTCCTTACATCTCTGGGCTTAAGAAGCTCAAATGCCTAGTTTGAGTATCTCCAAGCCTACCCCAAAGCACTGAGTCATGTGAAAATCAGTAGCTTAGGACAGTGGAAAGAGAGCAGACCTGGGAATCAAGAACATCTTCTGTTTATTATTATTATTGAAGTATAGTTGATTTACAATGCTGTGTTAGTTTCAGGCGTTAAGCAAATGATTCAGTTATATATATCTATATCTATACTTTTTCAGATCTTTTCCATTATAGGTTATTACAAGATATTGAATATAGTCCCCTGTGCTATACGGTAGGACCTTATTGTTTATTTATTTTTATATATAGTAGTATGTATCTGTTAATCCCAAGCTCTTAATTTATCCCTCCCCCGCCTTTTCCCTTTGGTAACCATAAGTTTGTTTGCTATGTCTGTGAGTCTGTTTCTGTTTTGTAAATAACTTCATTTGTATATTTTTAAAAATTCCACAAATAAGTGATATCATATGATATTGTCTTCCTCTGTCTGATTTACTTTACTTAGTATGATAATCTCTAGGCTCATCCATATTGCTGCAAGTGGCATTATTTTATTCTTTTCATGGCTGAGTAATATTTCATTGTATATATACCCCACATCTTCTTTAACCATTCATCTGTTGATAGACACCTAGGTTGCTTCCATATCTTGGCTTTTGTAAACAGTGCTACTATGAACATTGGGGTGCATGCATCTTTTTGAACTGAGTTTTCTCCAGATGTATGCCCGTGAGTGGGATTGCTGGATGATACGGTAATTCTATTTTTAGTTTTCTAAAGAACCTCCTTGCTGTTCTCTATAGTGGCTGTACCAATTTAAAATCCCACCAACAGTGTAGGAGGGTTCCCTTTTCTCCACATCCTCTCCAGCATTTATTATTTGTAAACTTTTTTATCATGGCCATTCTGACTGGTGTGAGGTGATTCCTCATTGTAGTTTTGATTTGCATTTCTCTAATAATTAGCGATGTTGAGTGTCTTTTCATGTACCTGTTGGCCATCTGTATATCTTCTTTGGAGAAATGTCCCTTTAGGTCTTCTGCCCATTTTTTGGTTGGGTTGTTTGTTTTTTTGATATTGAGCTATATGAACTGTTTGTAAAAATATCTTCATTTAAACACTGCTACAGATACTTACTTGTGATTTTCAGCAAGTCACACAATTTCTCTGATCTTCTGTCTCCTCCTCTGAAAATAGCAATGCCTACCTCATAGGAAAGTTGAGAACACTAAATACAATGGTATTGATTAAGTGCTTTTCAAAATGCCTGGCATATTGTAAACACTTGAAAAATAGTAACAGTGGTAGTTATTGTTCTTATTGTTAGTAGTAATTATTACTATATAATATATATTATTATTTTATAATATAATATATTATTGTATTATAATATAGAATATATTATTATATCTAATAATAATATAGTAACTATTATTATTAAAATGCTTAGCTGAATATCTGGCGTTTCATTATAGGTACTCAATTAAGATTATTTACTACATAAGAAGATGATGAAATAGCAAATAGCAAAAAACAGAGAATGATGCATATCTCTTTAAACCCCAAACACAATTTCCTAACAGGAGCAACTTAACTACTTTAATATTTCATCTCTATATATTAGCATTCATTTACTCATTTCCATGGCTATTTTTATCTCTCTTCTACATATGAAGAAAATCTGTGGTTAGGAGAATGCAACACTGCCTGCATGGAGGAGATGAATATTTTAAAAACACTAATTTCCTGTTCTTTAAATCCATGACAAATATATTACTGGACATTATCTGTCTATCATCTACATCTGTCTATCTATCAATCTGTCTATCTATCTATCATCTATCTATCTAATCTATCCATATATCTATTGGCTAAAACCATCTCCATGTGACTGTACTCTCAGGGACTTATATTGTTGAATAACTGATTAACTGAAACTAACTGATTAAAAGCCTAGATTCTAGAGATTACTTTTTGCTCCCTGCTTTGATGAGATCAGCAACCAATCTTAATCAGGAAGTATTTTTTTTTAAATAAATACCAAGAAAACCAACAGTGGAGCACTTCTATTCCAAAACTATATCTGGAATTATAGGTTTTCCCTGTATTTGCAAATTTTGGCTGATTCAGTCATTTCTGTGCCTTTTTAAAAATGTGTATTTTTTCTAATTATAGAAAGAAATAGAGATTATGGATAGAGAGCTTGAAGATTTCAGAAAATCACAGCAGGGTAGTACAAGTCACTCATAGTTCTATAACCCAGAGTAAACAACCATCCACATTTTTTTTCTTTTTTTGTGGTACGCGGGCCTCTCACCGTTGTGGCCTCTCCCGTTGCGGAGCACAGGCTCCGGACGCACAGGCTCAGCGGCCATGGCTCACGGGCCCAGCGCTCCGCGGCATGTGGGATCTTCCCGGACCGGGGCACGAACCCACGTCCCCTGCATCGGCAGGCAGACTCTCAACCACTGCGCCACCAGGGAAGCCCCACATTTTTTTGATTCACCTGTATAGGTTGCCTGAGTATATGTGGGTGTCTGCAGGTATACATATGTTTAAAAATAAAATTTATATTCATTGCCTTGTAACAGCTTTTGCTTTAACCTAATAATGCATGAAGATCATTTCTTCATGTTATTCAATAGTCTTCTGTGACCTCGGTTTTTACAATGGTTTGCCTGTGTGTTGTGGGAAGAAACCATGACTTACTCCACTAATTGTCTAGTGTAGGACGTATAGTTTCCAATTTTAGATGTTTGAAATGCTGAGATCCTTATCCTTGTTTTTGATTATAAGCTAGTACTTAGTTTTAATTGATGACTTAACGGTAGATGTATTCAGGACTACCCCAATCTCCTGATGTCCTCTCAGGCACAATATTTAGATTTTCCAACTATACTACTGCTGAATTTGGTGATCTTAAAAGGTTCCTTGGTATTTCCTTTCTTAAAGGGTCGACAGCAAAAAAGGTGAAACTTTGAGAGATGGCTCCTTTCTTGTACCCAGGGGTATATTATAAGGAGAAGCAAGAAACACCAATGAAGCGTGTTGGCTTTATTCTTTGGTGATGGTTTTTCTCTCAGCATTCTTGGAGAAATCCATTCCTTTTCCTGTCTAAGTGACAGGGTTTCCTGCAGGAAACAGAACTGCTCATGCAGATGAGAAGGCTATAGTCAAGGCAGCCATAGCAGGTGCCATTAGCACAAAGCGGGTGGTAAGAACGTATGTGAACTCAGTGTTAGAAAGAGCCACAGCAGTGAGTCAGAAGACTTTAATGAATCCAGATTTCAAGGCACAAGAGGCAACTGTGTGATACGGCAGCCCTAGAGGCAGGACTAAAATCCTTAAATAGTCATTCCTGGATTATCAACTTTTCAGGGATTGGTGGTCAAAACTAAGCATATATTAATATGTTTATAATTAATTATATTTAGCACAACTTCTCAGATATATTTGTTTAGTAATTTAATACTTGCATCATACAATGTGTCATGGTAAGCACACAAATCGTATTCAAAGTAATTCATTTTTTAAAGAGTATAGAATATATAACCAGATATAAAAGAAAGTATTTCAATATATTAAATTATACATTATATGAGTGTGCGTGTGAATGTATGTAAGTCGATAAAAACACATGTGCATAGGCACTTAACTCTGAATTTTCCAGTACCCAAACAAATAAGAGAAACAATTAGTGTATTAGTCTGAGTCCAATGAAGAGAGAAAGAAAGCACAGAGTAATTTTACCAGAGAAAGTTTAATATAAAGAATTATTAATTCTACCTAGAGGTTGGAGTAAAAAGGCATTGGGTAGTAAGAAAAATAGAGAGCAACTAAAGAATATAGGAATAGCATATATAAGGAGCAGACATTACCTTCTGGGCTGAGATAGAGCACTTAAGGAAGATACCTCCTTCTTTACCCCAGGGCTGAGATCCAGTCCTTGTGGAGAGGGCTGGTGTGGCTCTGTGGATGGTCAATGTGCTGCTGGCCATATGTCCTTTGGAAGTTGCCAGAAAATCTGTTCTCTAGAGTGCCCAGGAAAGATATACATGGGAACATATCTCACCAGCCACAGCTTGAGAGGGATACAGAGGGAAGCCGCTGGCCAGTGGGTCCTTCTCGCTGTCACACACTGGAGAAGTTGTACATGCTGAGGTGTCTGGTGATGAGAAGCTGACCAATATAAAAAAGGACATTACATAGTTAGTGGTAAGAGTCTTGCTACAGTTGCTGGACACTAAGGAAGCCATGTGCCCTTCTTCAGGAGCCTGCTGAGAACCTGAAAGAACCTGAGAACATAAAAGCAAAACCTTTCCCCTGGCAATGTCCCTCCAGTGCCCTCTATTGACAAAGCTTAATAATATGCCAGTTGGCAAAGGAAACATGTTAAAAGGGCCCACATCCATTTTTGCATAGCAGGCAATGAAGGGTGAATTTAGAGCTGAGAGGTGACAAATTGATAAACGGAAGAATCAGTTATCATATACACTTTTTCCACACAATGAAATCAGGCCAGTTACCAAATTCTGAGACATTTTCTCAAGCATCCTCATACAAACCCCTTAAAGGAGATATTCTATGATGTAATAATATGATTTAAATGACAATGTCCTTAACAAAACCCATGTTGAACTATATATATATACATATATATATGTGTATATATATATATTTCTTACAGTATCTTTCTCAATATGTTTACACCAATTTATCCACAGTGGAATTATTCAACTCAAGTCTTATTCGTATAATATTTTAACTAAAGAATTTTAGCTATTGTCTGAGGTAGAAATATATAAGTCTGGTTGAATTTTACCAACCATGTGATCAACAGGCCTGGTGTCTGTGTCAACAAGGATTGTGCCTTCACAATTATTTGTATTTCCAGTAACAAAGAATAGAGCACCATGATGGAACACAGAACAGGAGAAGCAAAAGGGCAAAACCATAAAAGGAAATTTAACCACCATCGTTAAAAAACTTTTGGAAAAAGCTTTTGTGTCCCTCAGTTCTGAGAAGTCAGAGTCTACCAATATACAAAGGACATTACAAAGTAAGTGACAAGAGTCTTGGTATTGTGCTTTATTACAGAGTTGGCAAACTTTATGTTATCAAATAGAAAATACTTTAGCTTTGTGGGCCGTACTCTCTCTGTTACAACTACTCAACTCTGCTGTTGTAGCTCAAAAGCAACCAAAGACAATAGTAAACAAGTAAACAAGTTAGTTTACTATAGGTTGTTACCCTGCTTTTTGGGTAAGAGATACTATACAACTCTGTTAGTCTTCTGGGGTTTTCATGTTATACCTTGCCAATGCAGAAACATGCCTGTTCTTTCACTGATCTTGAACAGAGGTCAGCAAAATTCTTTTAGGAAAGGGTTAGGTACTAAATATCTTATAGTTTGTAAGCCGTATATTGGCCCCTGTCACTTTTATTTCTTTTCCTCTTCCTTCTCCATCTTTTTCTTCTCAACAAATCCTTAAACATGTAAAAATCCTGCTCAGCTTGCAGGCCCTACAAAACAGACCATGGACTATGGTTTTCCTACTCCTGATAGAGAAGAATTGTCTCAAAAGTTTTTCTTTTAAATATTAGAGATTTTGATGGCACACTTAAAGGGAATAAGTTGCATCTGCAGTTTTTTGGTTGTTCCTCAGCATACTGTGGCTATTTGAGCATAATTGGTTTTTTAAAAAAATAAATATTTATTCATTTTTTGTCTGTGTTGGGTCTTTGCTGCCGCACGCAGGTTTTCTCTAGTTGCAGCAAGTGGGGGCTATCCTTCATTCCGGTGCGTGGGCTTCTCATTGCAGTGGCTTCTCTTGTTGCAGAGCATGGGATCTAGGCATGAGGGCTTCAGTAGTTGCGGCACATGAGCTCAGTAATTGTGGCTTGCGGGCTCTAGAGCACAGGCTCAGTAGTTGTGGTACACAGGTTTAGTTGCTCCACAGCATGTGAGATCTTCTCGGACCAGGGAGCGAACCCATGTCCCCTGCATTGGCAGGCAGATTCTTAACCACTGCGCCACCAGGGAAGTCCCTGAGCATAATTGTTTTTTGCCTTGACCTTACTCTCTTATATATCCATAATTGAATGTTCTCTCATGCTCCAACAAATACCTAATCTTTCTTGGATTGCAGTTTGACATTACACAATATCTTTTTATCTTTTATTCCTTGCAAATTGTATGCCATTCTATAATTATTTGCCTGTCCCACTTAATTTAACATTTTATTGTAGATGTTGCCTTAAAGATATTTATCTCTGTTGAAGCAAAACATTTTCTTGCCTATCGAAAATGTTTGTCAGCATGCCTTTAAAGGTTAGTAATATACACTTTATTCCCCCTAGTAAGGTGTGGCAATATTTGAGCTTGTGAACTACTTAACCGTGATGCTTTTACTGTGCCTGTGGGAAGCTGCACCAGAACAAACTGTATTTTCAGGCGATGTTTAACAGAGTGTAGAAAAGAAGAGTTCTAGAAGTTGTTTCTATGTCCATCCAGGTTACAGTTGCACTGTCCTTGAGGTAAGTACTCGAGAGCTGATAAGAAAGAGGGTTGAGGGCTACTTAGAGACACTTGTAATACCAGACTCAAACCACATTCTCCTTGGAACCACAAAGAATTCTTTTTCTTGTGTTAGACTGAGTGTTAAGAGTCAAATGAAAATTATACAAGGATTCACATCTTGGTTCAATGTAGTCCCACTTGTTTATTTTAGCTTTTGTTGACTTTACTTTTGGTGTTGAATCTAAAAATATCATTGCCAAGAACAATGTTACCCTTATGTTTTTTTCTAGGAGTTTTAGAGTTTTAGGTCTTAAATTTGAATCTTTAATTCATTTTGAGTTGATTTTTGTTTATGTTGTAAGGTAAGGATCTGGTTTTATTCTTTAGCATGTGGATGTCCAGTTTTCACAACACCATCTGTTAGAGACTATCCTTTCCCCATTGTATATTCTTGACTTTTTCGTAAATTAATTGACAATACATGCATGGGTTTATTTCTTGGCTCTCTATTCTACTACAATATCATACTGCTTTGATTTCTTTAGCTTTGTAATATAGTTTGAAGGAAGTGTGATTCCTCCAGCTTTGTTCTTCCTTCTCAGGATTGCTTTGGCTGTTCAGGGTCTCTTGTGGTTTCATACAAATTTTAGGATTGTTCTTCCTATTTCTGTGAAAAATGCCATTGGAATTTTGATAGGTGATTATAGCTGATAACACTGTATTGTATAATTGAAAATTTCTAAGAGAGTACAACTTGTGTTCTCTCTCCATATATATACACACATATATATAATGATGAATGTGTTAATTAAGTAGATGGGAGGAATCTTTTCATAATGTATACATAAATCATATCATCACAATGTACACCTTATATGTCTTACAATTTTATTTGTCGGTTGTGCCTCAATAAAGCTGAAAAAAAATTCACAAGTCAGAAATTTCTATTATAAGCTGGTTTTTTGCTGTTATTGTAAACTCGGGACAACTCAGTTACCTCCTCTCTTATTAGTTTTTTCATTTATGAAATTGCAGTTAAAATCCTTTACTTTGTTATAATGATTAAATAAGATAACATATACACAGCAAAACACTCTATGTATAAAAATGATACCATTTATTAAACATCTGCCCTGTGCCAGGCATTTTTGTGATCTATCCCCTGTAAAAAAACTCTACATTACCCAAGTATCATTTCCTTAAGAGTCTGATGAAGACAAAAACACATCAGCTAGTTTATTGTAAAGGATGTATACATATTAGATAGTATTTAATAAATTATCCCTTTCAAGTCACACATTTATATTTAAGAGGGGTCTAGAATTCTTTTATTTATTTATTTATTTATTATTTATTTATTTTTGCTGTATTGAGTCTTCGTTGATGCTCATGGGCTTTCTCTAGTTGCGGCGAGCTGGGGCTACTCTTTGTTGCAGTGAGCAGGCTTATTGTGGTGGCTTCTCTTGTAGTGGAGCATGGGCTCTAGGTATGTGGGCTTCAGTAGTTGTGGTGCTTGGGCTCGGTAGTCGTGGTTCATGGGCTCTAGAGTGCAGGCTCAGTAGTTGTGGCTCATGGATTTTGTTGCTCTGCGACATGTGGGAACTTCCAGACCAGGGCTTGAACCCATGTCCCCTGCATTGGCAGGCAGATTCTTAACCACTGTGCCACCAGGGAAGCCCCTAGAATTCTGTTTAAATGAACGTCTATTCAACAGAATTGAATTGATCATATTCAGTACATGGAACACCAGCATCAATCATTGTAAAGTATTATTTTTTATTTTGTTATTTTTATATGAATCACTCAATATCAACTTGATTCCCCCAATATCCACTTGATTCCCCTATCCCTCATATATACCCACCCCAATCTAATGTATGTATTGTATTTTCTTCCAATTAAGCTTCCACATATTTATGTGGATATGTTTTTCTCTTGAAAAATGTAACTATGTTTTCATTAATGAGCTTTTAAAAAACACACTATATAATGTTATAAATTTAATTTGATTATTTCTTTTTAAAATTTGAACTTAGTACTGAGAGAAATCTATCTTTGCTTATATATTGAAATGTATTATCAGTTCTGAGGGCTACATGAAGCAACAGATGTGTATGTATATTGTTCATTTGTTCCCCTTCTTGGTAGACAGATAGACTAACTCAACTCCTGACTACCATGAACAATACTGCAATGAACATCCACTATGGTAGACTATGACTGTTCATCAACATTAACTGACCTTCTTGTGGAGAGCTATTCTTCTCCACTATGTTGAGCTTGGGACTTAGTCATGTGAATTACTTTGTCTGATGTTGTTATTTGGAATGTGAGCAGAAGTGACACATATCACTTCCAGGTGGAGATATGTGTAGTATGTACTTTGCCTCTGCTGTGACCAATAATGTTCCAGATAATTCCTGCTCTGTCAGCCTGGGTCCTAGAGTCAGAGTGATTATGATAAGAGCCATCCTGCCATAGAGTGTACAAACAGCACAGATGAAAAATAAATGTCGCTATTATGAGCCAATAAAATTTGGAAAATATCTGTTACTATGACAAAACCTATCCTATTCTGACTGATATAAAAATTGGTGTCATGATTAGATGAGACTATAAAAATTTTCCCTTGAGGGAGGGTTGAGGATATTTTGTTTGTAGAAAGGAGAATGAATCCAGTATTTGTGACCACAGAGGTGAACTCTCATGGTCATTAGCACTGTTCCAAAATGTCAGTTTTCTTACTCTAGATGTAGGGTAGGATTGTATTTTTTACCCCATTGGGACTTGTATTCTTGTGTGCTTGGTGTGGAAATTTCTTTGACCTATTTACTCAGGAGCTGGACAGCTAAATTACAACCTATGTAGCTTTTCACAGTGGATATACCAGGTTACTCTCCAAGAATCCTTCCAATTTATGATGTTCTAAGAAACACTTTACATATACACCTACCTTTTGTCAATCTTTTGGGTAAAATTTGGTATATTATTATTGCCTTCAGGATTCCTTTGAAGGCCTGTTCACTTAATCTTGATCATTTTGAATCACCTTCTATGAACTGTGTTGGTTTAATTTTTGGCCATTTAGGCAGTGTTTCTTATAGTTTTCTTGATGATTTTCTGGAATTCTTTGTATATTTTGGATGTTAAACTCTTGTCAGATTTTGATAGTGCAAATATCTTCTCTCAGTCTGCCACCCATCTGTTAACATTGACAATGATGTTCATTAAACAAAAATCTTTTATTTTATGTAATTTCATTAGTTTTTCTTTTCATGGCCTGTGATTTTGGAGTCTATTTAAAGAAATATTTCCCTAGTCCCAAACTAACAAAAATAGTCTCCTACTTCAACATGTATCATTTTATAATTTCACCTTTCTCATTTAGGTCTTTAATCTATTCAGAGTTTAATTTTTATGTAATATGTGAAGTGGGAAATATGACATTTTTTTCTTGGCATCATTTTCTAAATAATTAATATCTTTCCCACCGATCTTTGATGCCACCTCTATCATATAGTAGAGACTCATATTAAAGGATCTGTTTCTAGGTTTTCTACCATATTCCATTATTCTCTTGGTTAACTCCAAGGACCACACTGTTGATAAGTATGACTTGTTAGTTATTGGCCTAACCATGTATTGGTCCACGGATGTCTATTTTTCCTTAAAAATTTTAGAATAAATTTGTTTAATTTCTCACTGTTACTTGTATTGGAACTACATTAAATTTATATTTCATTTGGTGGCGTTGACACGTTTACAATGCTGTCCTGTCCAAGAATGAAGTATACTTCTCTATTCATTCAAGATTTTTGGGAAAGGTGTGCAAAGTCATCTAAAAAAGTTTAAAATTTTTCTCCACAAAAGTCTTGAGCACTTTTATAAGTTTCATTCCTAGACTTTTTTTTTTTTTTTATTGCCATGTCATTTGCTGGTTATTACTGATGAAGAGGAATGCTACTGGTTTTGAGGACTTGATTTTGTCTCTAGTTACTTTGGTCAAATCTTATTAGTTCTAATGGTTTATCTACTGATATTCTTTCTTTTTTTTTCTTCATGTAAATAATATAATTTGTTACGTCTTAAAATTGGTAACCAATTTGTATTATCCCTTCTAATCCCTTTCTCTTTTTCCTTCTCTCTTTCTTTACATGCCACTTTATTGTGTTGGTCAGGACTTCTAGCACCATGTTAAACAACTGAAAGGACAACACATACCCTTTTCTTCTCCCAACCTAAAATGATATAAATTTAAAATTTCACACTGTGTATGATGTTTTCTCTAGCTTTTGTCAGGCTATTATCATCATTATTGTTATCAAGTTGACAATTTCTACTTCTCGTTTTCTAAGAGGGTTTTAAAAATCAAAACAAAATGTCTTACATTTATCATAAGATTTTTCTTTGTATATTAAAGTGACTGTAGAAATTGTCTTCTTTAATGCATTATGTAGTAAATTACATTTTGATTGATATTTAGCCATCTAAGAATTTTGGAAGCAAACCCTACTTGTCTTAATTTTTTTAAAGTATGCAATTAAATTTAATTAGCTAATCTAGGATTTTTGCATACATGTTTGTAAATAAAATTGACCCAAATTTTCTTACTTTATTATGACTTTATGTGATTTAAATATAGATGTTACACTAGCTCTTAAAATGGGTTGAATAACTTTTATTGCTTTTACATTTTCTGGAAAAACTTGAGTATATGATTGTTATCTGTTTCTTTAAAATTTAATGAACTCACTCATACAACTATCTGGGTCTGAAATGTTTTGGGAGAGATTGTGGAAGATGGGAAGCTTTTAAAATGATTATCATCAATTTCTTTAATGATTTTGGTATATTAATATATTCTATTTCATCATACGCCTATTTTGACATTTTCCATCTTTTTCAGGATGTTTACTAATTTAATCTAGATTTTTTTTTTTGTCACGGACTTCTTTTAGGCTTTTAATGAATCTTTTGCTATTTAATATTTTTCTGTAAGTATGAAAATAATCAGATGGTCAATGATAAAATTCAAATCCTAAGACTTCCCAATATCTATTTATGCCAGCATTTTTACTTGCATTATCAGCTATCCAGCAAGTTTGAATTAAGAGTTCTACTTCTTTTAAAGGAAACTGTTTTGATTTTGTTTTTAATTATAACCCCATATCCAGATGTTTCCAGTATATATCTTTGGAGAGCAATTTTTAAAAATTGAAGTGTAACTGATTTACAATGTTAGTTTCAGGTATACAACGTAGTGATTTGATATTTTTATATATTATACTCTATTTAAAGTTATTATGAAATAATGACCATATTTCCCAGTGCTGTACAATATATCCTTATTGATTATTTATTTTATACATAGTGGTTTGTGTCTCTTACTCCCATATCCCTATCTCGCCCCTCCCCGCTTCCCTCTCTCCACTAGTAAACACTAGTTTGTTCTCTATGAGTCTGTCTCTGTTTTGCTACATACATTCCTTTGTTTTATTTTTCAGATTTAACACATAAGAGATAATCTAGAGTATTTGCCTTTCTCTGTCTGACTTATTTTGCTAAGCATAATACTCTCTCCACATTGTTGCAAATGGCAGAATTTCATTCTTTTCTCAGCTGAATAATATTCCATTGTGTGTGTGTGTATATATATATATACATATATATATGTGTGTGTATATATATATATATATATATATATATATATATATATATATCCATTCATCTGTTGATGGACACTTAGGTTGCTTCCATATCTTGGTTATTGTAAATAATGCTGCTGTGAACATTGGGGTGCAAGTATCTTTTCGAATTAGTGTTTTTGTTTTTGTTTTTTTTCAGATATATACCTAGGGGTGGAATTGCTGGATCATATGGTGGTTCTATTTCTAGTTTTTTTAGGAAACTTCATACTATTTCCATAGTGGCTGCACCAATTTACAGTCCCACCGACAGAGTAGTAGGTTTCCCTTTTCTCCACATCCTTGCCAACATTTGTTATTTGTAGAGTTTTTGATGATAGCCATTTTGACAGGTGTGAGGTTATATCTCACTGTGATTTTGATTTGCATTTCTCTGATGATTAGTGACGTTGAGCATTTTTACATGTGCCTGTTGGGCATCTGTATATCTTCTTTGGAAAAATGTCTATTCAGGTTTTGTGCCCATTTTTTAGCTGGGTTCTTTGTTTTTTGGTATTGAGTTGTATGAGCCATTTATATATTTTTGGATATTAACTCCTTATAGGTCATACCAGTTGCAAATATTTTCTCCTATTCAGTAGGTTGTCTTTTTTTTTGTCAACGGTTTCCTTTGCTGTGCAAAAGCTTTTAAGCTTAATTACATTCCATTTGTTTATTTTTGCTTTTATTTCTTTTGCCTTAGGAGACCAATCCAAAAAATTATTGCTACAATTTAGAAAGAGTGTTCTGCCTATGTTCTCTTCTAGGAGTTTTGTGGTTTCAGGTCTTACATTCAGGTCTTCAATCCATTTTTAATTTATTTTTGTATATGGTGTGAGGAAATGCTCTAATCTCATTCTTTTACATCTAGCTGTCCAGTTTTCCCAGTGTCACTTATAATTTCATCTAGATTTTTTAATGTAACTCAATATAGTTGTTCATAGTGTTTTTCATAACTCTAAAAATCTCTTATTTTTTGTAGTTATTTCCTCTTTTTAATTGTTTATTTGCTTCTTTGCTCCCCCAAATCTGTCACATTACTTTTTTGTATTATTATTCTTTTCAAAGAACCAGCTCTTGGTTCAGTTAATAATGTATTTTACCCCTCTTTTTCTTTATTTCATCAATTTCTAACATTTTATTACTTCCTTTTTATCTCGTTGGGTTTACTCATTTGCATTTTTTTTTCTTGAGTTGAATGCATGGATCATTTGTCTTTAATAAAGTCTAGTTCACTGAACAACCCGATTTCTGCAAGATACAAGCACAACGCAGTTTCATTATTTTTTTCAATTGCTTCTTTCAAACATTTTCTGCTGAGTCTCCCTTTCCCAGCCCTTAGGATGGTCTCAGGCAGCTCTCATCATTTCCTGGTCACTTTCAAGTATTAAAAAGTCCAATCTTATTTAGTGTGGTTTAAAATTTAGTCTCACATCAATCTGGTGTTCACCCTCTTGATAGCCTTGATTTTGGTCAGGCTACAGTCTGAGTGGGAGGAAGGTCTGTTGCCTTTTTACTTCTCCCTCATTATTATTTTAATTCTAGTTTCTCTAGTGTTGCAAAATGGAAGGAGAGATTAGAGAAAATGTTAGAAACCAAAATAAATGCTTTTTACTTATATGATGTTTTCTTAACCTTCTCTTGGCTGGTGTTTCCTTCTAGGGTACAAGGGTCTAAATGTAGGCTCTCTCATAGGGTACCTCTGTGTGTTTTTCAGAAGCTCTGAAGGACTCCTCCCACTGCTCTGATTCCTGGTCAGAGATACTTGCTCTGCTATGACATAGTCCAACCCTTCCCAGCTGTGCTCTCAGAACTACATCCTACAACTTCTTGCTGGAGGACTCTTTGCCTTGGCATCTAGCCCTTTTGAGCAAGGCAGTTAATGCCCATCTACTTTCCCTTGTGTTCACATGGCTTATGGGACACTCATACATTGTACAGCTTTGTCCATTGTGGCCTTCTTTCAATATCCTGGACTGTCCCTTTTAACATCCTGGTTGTTTCCTTTCTGTCATATGTCTTTTTTATTGGTTAATGGATTTAGACTTACACATTTTCCCCTAGGTACTGAGGTACTGCTTTAGCTACTTACAAATATTGGCATGTATCAATAGTATTGGGTTGGCCAAAAAGTTTGTTCAGGTTCTTCATAACATGGCACAGAAAAATCCAAACGAACTTTTTGGCCAGCCCAATATTTTATTGCCATTCTACTCAAATCCTTTTGAAATTTCTTTCATGATTTTCCCTTTACCAAAGAGTAAGTTTGTAGTATTTAACTACTATATAGATTTTTAAAGTTCATTTTAAATTAATTTTTAATTTCATTATACTTTGGTAATTTGTAGAATATAATCCGTGTGATTTTGGCTGTAGATGTCATAACACAAGTGATTGACTCCAATATGTACATCTCAGACACCACGGGCTGGCACAAGGGAAAATGACCTGGGTCAGGGAATTTTTGTATATGGTGCTGACTCTATTGCTTATAACGGGAGAGCGTAATTAACTAGAAATCTATAATTCAAACTTTTTCCATGTGGAAGAATAGGGAATCCGAAGTTGACAAGAGAAGCAAGACTAGAGGATATGGAAAGAAAGCTTCCTCACAGAGTCCTCTCACCATATTAGTTTTCCCCCTTTTGGGGGTATATTTTGAGAATATTCAATGTTCAAGGCATTACAGTAGGTCTTTGGGGGATTCCAATTGAATCTGTAATTGGGGACTGTGGCAGAAACTGGCTAGATGCTCACCAAAGACATTTCCTCTTCTTTCTGTGCACACTGCAAACCTACCCTCCCAGCTCACTTGTACTAGGGTGAAACCATGCAACCACTCCTCATGAATGAGACCAAGGCTGTCTAGAGTGAGTACAGCTTCTCTGTGCTCTTTTTGTTTCCTTGCAACCAGACAGATTCAGAGTCTTAAGTGGAAGATCCCAAGACCTTAGCAGATGGCACAGCCACCAGATGGAAGGAGCAGCCTGGAATACTATGTGACTGAGAAAATCAGTCTATTTCCCCACCCCCTCCACCCTATCCTTACTGAATCACACTGGATTGTGATACAAGCCAGAAATCAGTATTCATTTTGTTAAACCACTGAGATCATGGGATTGTTTAGCACAACAGCTAACATTTACTCTTCCTAATATAAGGAATTTATGGACTGGTAGAAAAAAATAATATGAATATAGAAAATTACAATACAAATTGCAAAGTGAGACGCACCATGTAAGAGATGAAGAACTTCTGTTCCTTTGGGAGAATCAAAAATTTTATTGGAGGAGGTGACAGCTGAGCCAGGTAATAAAACTTTAGATAAGATGTAGATACTTGGAAATGAGAGAGGCAGAGAGTGGATAATTATTTCAGAGGTAAAAATAAAAGAATAGAGGGGGGAATTGGGAGGTATGAATAGATTACATATCGATGTTAGTTTGGGTGGCAAGAAAGTTATATGATGGGAGGAAGGTGAGAAATAAGATTGGGGAGGTAGAATTCTGAATTCCAGTCAAAGAGCTAGAATTTTATTCTCTATGTTTTTTGTTTGTTTGTTTCATTTTTAGTACAGAGGAATAGGAAAAAGTAGTTTGAAATGATGTTTCACATGACCCAGTCGATCTAAAAGATGACAAAAATGAACTTATCTATGAAACAGAAACAGACTCACAGACACAGAGAACAGACTTGTGGTTGCCAGGGAGGAGGGGTTGGGGGAGGGATGGATTGGGAGTTTGGGATTAGTAGATGCAAACTATTATATATAGAACGGATAAACAACAAGGTCCGACTGTGTAGCACAGGGAATTATATTCAATATCCTGTGATAAAACATAATGGAAAAGAATATGAAAAAGAATGTGTGTATATGTATAACTGAATCACTTTGCTGTACAGTAGAAATTGACACAACATTGTAAATCAGCTATACTTCAATTAAAAATTTTAAAAATTAAAAAAAATGACCCATTTGAATGTTGAGCTCAGTAACACCCTATCCCATTGTTGCAATAAAATCCCTAATCATAGAAATGCCGAATAATAGAGTAAAAGACACAGAGAAAAGTTTGTATAAGATGGAGTTAGAGAAGAGATAGAAGCCAGATCATAGCGTTACATTCAGGAGGGTGGATTTTCTTCTAAGTTCCATGGGACGTCATCAGAGGGTTTCAGGCAGAAGAATGCTATGGTTTGATTTGTGTGTTTAAAAGACCGTGACTGACTGCTGTGTGGAGAATGGACAGCGGGTGGGTAGGAGTGGAAGCAGGGCACCAATTAGGAGGTGATGACTGAAATGGAGCAGGTCCTCTCAAAGCATTTGAAATCCTAGTTTCAGTATGTTCATTTGGGGAGAGTAATGCATTTGTAGGTCAAGACAAGAAGTTAGAAGAGAAATACATTTTTGCAATTCCTCAAAGTAGAAGTACAAAAACAAATAGCCAACCAAATGAATAAATGAATCTATAAATAATCAAAACAGAGTAATAGCAGAAAAAAAGCACTAAACAATCTTTCTTAGTAATAGAAGGTAGACCAAAAACATCTCAGAAAAGCTGACTCTGATCACCCTGTCATCTAGCCCACCCTTCCATATCTCGTTTGCCCTGCTTTATTTTTCTTTAAAGCATATATCTCCACCTAAGATAATATAACCTTTTTTTTGGTTGTTGTTTTTTTTTTTACTAGTTTATTGCTAATCTCTCAAGCTCCTTAAAACTAAGTGCCAAGAGGACAGGAAATTCATTTTTTCACCATTGTATCTTCCATACTTAGAACAGTGCTTGGGAGAGAGAAAGTAGTATTTGTTGAAACAATGAATAACTGACTATTCACAGTAATGTGTTTTCCAGGGCAAAATATACTGCCGTGTTGGAAATCTTGAAGGCTCAGGAAAGCTAGAGTCACATTTAAGAGTTATTTTTATATTACATTACATTATATTTAAGAGTAACTATTTTAGAGTTACTCTTAAATAGAGGAGCCCAGCATGGAATAATGGGAAAAGCATGTCCTTTGGAATCACAGAGTACATTCAAATCCTGGCTTCTTCTTATGGTTACCAGGGGGCAAGGGTGGGGGGAAGAGGTAGTTATGGAGTTTGGGATTGACATGTACACACTGCTATATTAAAAATGGATAACCAATGAGGACCTACTGTATAGCACAGGGAACTCTGCTCAATAATATGTCATGGCCCAGATGGGAAAAGAATTTGAAAAAGAATAGATACAGGTATATGTGTAACTGAGTCACTTTGCTGTACACCTGAAACTATCACAACATTGTTAATCAATTATACTCCAATATAAAATAAAAAGTTGTAAAAAAAATCCTGGCTTCTTCTGTTTCTAGCTCCTAATCCTGGGCATGTGACTCACTTTCCTGAACCTCATTCCTCACCTATAAAAGGGTACAGTGACTCTTACCATGATCTAATGTATATAGAGCATAATACTTGGGTAATACCTCCAATCTTCGTTTTAAGAAATCATCTTTAATTTGGTGAAAGGAATGTTTATTTTTCTAGAATTCTTAATTTTTGTAGAATTCCTTTTTAGAATTCACATTTCATATCCTGAAAATTTGGCTGTGACTAACTTGTATATTTTTATACCCTCCATCCTCATCCTATTAAAATAAATAATTTCATCCTTCTTCCCTTTGCTTTTCTAGAATCTTGTTTCCTACCTACTCTACCACACTGAGCCACTGAAAACTTGTTTAACTGCACAGCGTTGCCTAGCAATGTCATGCTTCTCTCATGATATCACTCTGGGATACGGTAACTGGACTCCTGCTACTAATTCTTCCATCTTCATATCTCTATATATCCAGTCTTTTAATAACCATTAGAAGGGACATTCTGCTTTTATTAGCTAAAGGTCTTATAGAAGAGTCACCATTGTTATTCATTCTAATAGGATTAAGCTGAACTGTTTGTCTCTCTTTTCTCTAAATCACTCAGGTTCTGTGTTTAAAAGGTCAATTACATTTATTTCAAATTGGTCAGACAAACATTTCCTGTGCATCCTGAAAATAAAATGGCCCAACGAATGGTCTCTTGAGAACATTTTATTTGTTAGTTTTAAATATGTATCTGACAATGAAATGTTTCCTCCCCAGCCTCAGGGCTGTGTTGAAAGTGATATTGAGCATAAGCTGGGGTCTGAAATGGAATCCATAGCCCAGGAAGCTGACACCAGGAGTGGTGTAGGTGAGGTGACCTGGCCCTGTTATTGTATCCTTCACCACCAAATGATCATCTTGGCCATGCTATGAGTTTGCAAGTATTAAACAGAAAAAGTAACAGCCTACTCACAGTGCTACATCATGGAACATTGGAGGTGGGCCAGATGTAATAAGTATAATTGGAAAGAGAAGTCATTTCAAATCACCAATCTGTAAATGACAAGGCGATCTCAAAGAACCAATCCATGGTCATCTTGTTTTTAGAAATCCTCAGTGCAAGAATATTCAGAGGTAATAAAATAATTTGGAGAGTTTCCTCGTGTGTGGAAATGGGATTTGATCTCTTACCAATGGCTTCCACAATGCCCTCAGAGGCCTAATCTGTCACCTATAGAGTCAGGAGTCAGACCTAGGCCTGTCCACTGCATACGTTTAACTGCTACATTAGACTGCATGGGTTACAAACTCAAATGTCAGTTGGGCTAGTCAGGTAGATGGGTCACACTGGAGAGTGTGCCTGTTTAAAAGGTCAGCTACTACTTAGTTCTAGGAGTGTATTGCCTGCAGGAATGCAAACAGTGCCTACAGAGAAGCCAGATCATCTTCTTTAAGAGAATATGGTTATCTGAATTTTACAGTGAAATGTCTTGATTTTATAAGTGTTGACAGTTCAGTAAAACAATTCAGTCAGACACGTCTTTGGGACAGATGCAGCAGAGGGTCAAGTAGTCTGTGACTTTTGTGTACAGTCTCTGCTATCTGTGGGCATAGGCTGAATGCAATAAAGATTACTCATGGGGTCCCATGGGCTCTTCAGGGAAAGCACAGCGATGTTCTGGGTGAGAGGCTACAGGTCAAAGGTCATTTAACAAACCACACTTTCAAATGGAGAAAATACAAATACTCCTTTTATATAGTTACTCCTCCTCCACAAGAGGGAAAGAAGAAGTTCTCAGAGAAGAGAATAAGGAAAGAGGAAGGAAGAAGAAGTGGCAGGGGGACGTGAGAGAAAGTAAGAAAGAAGATCAGGCAGCAGCAGCCTCTGGTTGGATTCCATTCTCCTGTTCTGTCAGGGAGGGTGACCTCCTGTCTATCGCTAAGCCAAGTTAAATTCTGCTCTGGCCTTGATCAGCCTGGAAGTCTAGAACTTCTTTCAATAAAACACTGTCACCTTGGGCTTCAATTTTTGGTAAACTCATTCCCACTATGAAGGGAAAATATAACCCAATGTCAGTGTTATTCATTCTCTTCTCTCTGCCCCTGCCGGAATCTGGTCCTGGCTTGGCTACTGCATCCCCCATTTCCCTTGAGAGAAGGAGATAAAGGGACCTTTGCTATAAGCAGGGAGTTCCAGGGAGATCTTGCATTAATTCGAAGAGATCCATCCCTACACTTAAATACTGTTGGAATACTTTCAATTTGATAACTGGAGTCAAAATCTGAGCCTCCTTAGTCAATGTGGTGAAGGAAATACCCTGTAAAAATGTATCCTTGGGGCAGTGCTCTGAGTATCTCATTCCTCCATCCTCATGGCACCCACTCAGGCCCAGGAATACATCTTAGGTTCAAATGATGGTTGATGAATGTCTGCAAAGTAAAAATGTATAATCCTTCCTAAGAGGTTTGTCATTTCACAGGTTTGAAGATGAGAGTAACTGGTTTCAGAACCCAAGAGAATGAAGCTACAATTCTTGGGACAGGACTTTGTTTAGTAGAGAGAGCAGCAGACAGCCCTGGAGATGATCCAGGCAGTGTGGAAAAGTCACGGTGGTAAAAATTTAAAGTCTGAGAACAAGAGTTTCCCATCAGTGAGCTCAGTCCCATACTCTGGATCAAGAATATCATTGTGTGACTTTTAAAGCTAGGTGATGTTGTAAGGGCAAGAAAGTGTGTTGTTGACAAGTCTGGGAGCAGAGAAAATGGAGACGTGACTATGGTACCAGAATCGAGTTACTGGGTATAGGGCTCAAGGCTGATGGGAAGCTAAGCCTCTGAGCTCTTTAAGTTGCCTAGACCATTGTATAATGGAGGTGTGATAGGCAGAATAATGGCTCCTCAATATGTCCATTCCCTAATCCCCCAAACCTGTAAATATGTTCCATGGCAAAGGCACTTCGAAGATGCGATTAAGTTAAGGATCTTGAGGTGGGGAGATTTTCCTGGATTATCCAGTTGGACCCAATGTAATTGCATGGGTCCTTATAAGAGCGAAACAAGAGTGTCAGAGTCAGAGGAAACTTGAATATGCTCTGTTGCTGGCCTTGAAAATGAAGGAAGGGTCCATTAGCCAAGGAATGTAGACAGCCTATAGAAACTGAAAAAAGCAAAAAAAAAAAAAAAAGTATCCTCTGGAGCTTCCAAAAGGAATGCAGTCCTGCCACCAATTTGATTTTAGCCCTGTGCAACATATTTTAGACTTCTGACCTATAGAACTCTAAGATAAAACATTTGTGTTGTTTTAAACCACTGTATTTGTAGTAGTTTCTTGCAGTAGCCATTGGAAACTAAGAGAGTGGGCAAACATGTTTTGCTTTAAAAAACAAAAACCTCACCAACTTAAAATCCAATTTTATATGAAAATGTGTATTTCTGATGTCTTAACAAACAAACTGGAAGCTCTTCCAAAGGCGGCTTGTATTTGTCCTGAAAAGAGTCCACTGAAGCTATCTAATGCTGAGGCCTTTGGACGAGCACAGCCTCTCAAGTTCACCATAGTTCTCACCACACCCGCCATCACAGTTATGTAACATCCCTCTCCATTTTTATACCCTATGTACAGCTTTGGCTCCTTGAGTTCCTTGCCTGGGCCATTGTAAATCACCCACTCTGCCACGCAGCAAAATTGGCTCCAGAGATTGGAGCTAGGCTGAATTTGCAGGTTGGTGTTAAGTAGGCCCAGCTGTCTATGGTGGAGAAATTAAGGGAGACCTAAGTGATCATCTGTAGAATGTCAGGCAATAGGAAGATTGCTTGGCTTCTTTTTAAAAAAATCAAGTTGGGTAGGCACCTGCGA
The DNA here is from genome assembly GCF_949987515.2 of Delphinus delphis. Lineage (NCBI taxonomy): Eukaryota > Metazoa > Chordata > Mammalia > Artiodactyla > Delphinidae > Delphinus > Delphinus delphis. The sequence goes on from NC_082690.1 coordinate 81,282,187, forward strand.
ATTCCCCCTCCTTTTCAGGTTGGTCTTGTCAGAAGCGCATCAAGCTCAGTGAGCTGACCTCATAAAGCCAGCTCGTCCTGTGGAAGAATCCCAGAAACCCAGTTTCCATGGAGCTCTGCCCACAGCTGTCCCCCGAGAGAGGCAGAGGACCCAGCCCTTGTTTCAGCAGCTCTGATGGCAGGTGCACGGAGACCTCATGGTAATGGGCACAGGGGCAGTGAGGTGGCTGACAGAGGTGGCTCTTGCTGTGAAATGAGGGGGCTTTTGTCACTTTCCCAGAGGGCCTCGTTTACTATAGATGAGTAACTTGGTACAGACCTATCAGCCCTATACGGTGTTATTTTCCTATTATCCCGCGTGGAAATACGTGGGGAGCATTTGCTCTGCTCTGTCTAGCATAATGGTGTCATGGTGAGTTTCCCAGGATTTTATTGGCACTGATGCAAAATAGCTGTTTTTTTTTCCTCCAGTGCTATAATCGTCCATGTTCTGATCCTGCAATCATAGCACCATTTGGGTTAATTCAATAGCTTTGTCGCTTTGGTAAAGACAGCCCACACATAACGGTAATTTAAAAAATCATACAGTTTTAATAATTGAGTGACTAAGAACCAAAGTGTCTGATACAGGAAGCTCATAATATTTTGTAATGTGATTTTGAAAAGATAATAGAGGGTAGAGAAATGAATCTGACAAGGAAATGACAACACTTCCTTAAAGTACTGCTATTAAGTGAGCATGACAAGCCCAGCTGGTTACTTACAACGTACAGCAAAGAATGGGATCTTTCCTAGCTGCTGCCAGGGGCAACTGGCGCGTAGTAAGAGGAATGTTGCAGCCAGTTTTTCTTTCCTCTTTCCTGCTGCCTTTTCTCCTAAGGATCATTTTACTACTCTCTCACCCCTCCCTGTTCCTGACAGAACTGGTGGAGCTAGGGAACACCAGAACCTGCTGCATTTTAAGCTTTCTCTAATTTTTCCTGCTTGGAGCAGTGGTTTTCAAATTGTTTTGTTTTGTTTTTCCCCAAAGCACTTGAATACTAGAATCCATTCTTCAGGAGAACTTTTTCTTGCAAGTTCAATGTATAATATACGTAAAAGGAGCACACTCAGATTGAAGAGTCAGAGAGGCAGAATGGATCCTGGTAATTCGGGCTTTCCCTTCTCTCCACGGTTCACAGGGACACAGGGAAAAATATTTGAAAGCCATTGGCTTGGAGCTTGCTGAGAACCCATGAAAATGCTTTGAAATATTTCCAAAGTTTGTTTCAAGTTAAGGTTATAGAATTTCTAATTCAACTGTGCTTCTAAAGTTTCTGTGAATTGAACACACTCCGTGGGTAAGGCTCAGAGGGCCTCATTTAGATTAAAAAGGCATTTCTTTTATTTTGTTGGTAAATGCTTTGTTTGTGTGGTAAGTTTGAGGAAGTCTTAGAATTTGAAAACTTCTCCTCAGTGGTCTGTAGGATCATAATTTGTCTAAAATAATTCCCTTCAGACAAAAGAAATGCTTGTGAGAATTCCAGTTTCCTAGGCACTTGGTTTTCTCTTTAATATTGCTTTCTTATCCCTAGAGTATTATATGAAATGGTTTCTATTTTTGCTTGATCACTCAGAGATTCTGGAAGGTTGATGTTTGGCTATTCTTCCTCAAAGCAGCATACCCTTCGGGGCTTTTTATGTCAAGTAACCAAAAAGGGTAAACATGGCACCCAGGTCACGTAGCCTCAAGTCTCAGCTCTGCTGCTTTCAGATGAGGCCATGAAAGCTCCCAGAGGCCAACTGATTTTCTAGTGACATATGTTATTCTTTTTTGGTTTCTAATGTGTCAATTAAAATATAACTGAACTCCTGCAGGAGATTTGCAAAGCTCTAGGTGAGACAGTCTCCACTTTGATCAAGGAGTGATGAAGGCACAGAGATAAGTTGAAGTTCATCCCAGGTCATTGGTCACCAAGTAGGCAGTGCAGATTTATCTGACGTCAAAACCAAACTTCAGTTTGCCTAGTATTTTGCTATATTCATAGACTATTTTGGCGTGGTATAGATAGCTTAGATGAAGTCTCCTTGGAGGGGACAGCTCACTGTAAAATTAAAGAAAACAGCCAATATGTTATTCTTGATGCCAGGATCAAATTCAGAAAGTAACCTTAAGGCAATCTCAACCCTTCAGGGGCTCACTTGTTTTCCAAGGAAAAATCATTTCAGTTTTGTAGGTTACTTTAGCAAAAGAATAGTGTTAATGGAAGAATTGCCTTTCTTACTTCAATGTTGTGGACAGTAAGTGGCCAATTTACTCAGATCTGAGGGCTGTGAGCTTAGACAGGTGGTTTTGGATGCCCAGCCCAGCTCAAAGTCATGAGAATAAATCAGAGCAGATGGTGGTGTTTGGTGTCACTGTCTAAATTGTAGTTACAATTGCCAGACATTTAGGCACACAGTAGGGAGGAGAAAGTTCCTATTCTGCTGCAAGCCTAAGCAGTCTTTTTTATTCCCCTCTCATTCAGTGACTCTCTCTCTTAAACTGACTGTGTCAGATCAGCCTACAGATACTCCCAAACCATTGTCCTTTTTTGAACCTCTTAAATAATGCTCCATATGGACTTAAAATTCCACTCTCTGTAAGTACTTACTTGGTTACTTTTTATGGAGATTGGAGTCAAGTTTAGAATATTCCTCTATTTGGAATATTATTTCCCATTTCCACTCATCTAAACCTGTAACAGAATTCCCAAGGACTAGCTCTCTCCATACGAGTATTCTACCTCTGTAGTCCATTGACAGCAGACTTGACTTATAAATTGCTTTGTCTGATGAAATGTGAATGAAAGTTATCTAAGTCATTTCTTTTAAAAAAATTTTTATACAATTTTAAAGGTTACTTTCCATTTACAGTTATTATAAAATGCTGGCTATTTATTCCCTGTCTTATGCAATACATCCTTGAGCCTATCTTACACTCAATAGGTTGTACCTCCTATACCGTCCATGCCTATATGACCTCTCCCCACCACCCTGCCCCACTGGTAACCACTAACTTGTTCTCTATATCTGTGAATCTGCTTCTTTTTTATTATACTCACCAGTTTGTTGTATTTCTTAGATTAAGTCACTTCTGAGTAGAAGCATTCAGAGCCATTGCATGGTCCCATCAATTACTCTTTTTTTCCTCTGCTATCAATCAGGTATGTTCCAAATAGGGCATGTTCTGTCAAACTAGTTGCAGAATAGAAAAGATGCGCAGTTGAACCACAACAGACATGAAATACAAGAAGAAAAAGAAATTGTTGAGATCTTGGGATTCGTTGTTACCACAGCATATCCTAGCATAATCTAGCTAATGCACTTGTTCATCTTTCAAAGCTTAATTCGATGTCATCTCTTCCATGAAATCTCTTACCCTCGTAATATGATAGTCCTGGATTTGAATCCTAAATTTACTACTTTATAAGTAACATGACATTGGAAAAGTTATTTAATCTTCCTAAGGTTCAGTTACTTTACCTGAAAATAAGGAAAATGCTAATACTACAAGGATTGTCACAAGGCTTAAAATAATTCATGCAAAGTTCTTACCAATCAGTAATTGTTAACTATTATTATTTATCTTTTAGCTTTCCATTTATTCTTAGTAGCTGGCATGCTGCCTTGTATTTAGGAAATGTTCAATAATTTCTTGAATAAATATATGAATAACACATACCTATTAATATCCATATTATTTTACTTTTTTCTTAAGAATCAAGAGTAGATAAACTATTCGGCCTATGCTGGAATATTTCTTGGGCCAGACAGCTTTAGAAGAGAAGAGCATAGTTTTCATTTACAAGTCACCTTGAGTTCTTGAGAAGCCAGAGCAGAACACAGAAAAGGATTTCCTAGTCTCCCATTTGACAGAAAATACTTGAGATTCTCTTCGGGGTTGAATGAGGCATATTCTTTTGCTCATATACTTTTGCTTGAGTGTCTTCTGCCACTCTTTACCAGAACGTTCTATATGAATGAGCTAAATAATTGCTATAGATTATATTCTTACAATTATCAAAGAGAAAGAATGATTGTAAAATAATAAAATGTAAGGATGGATTTTATTGCTCCCTAAATTCTTGTATAGAATGTTCTCATTTCATATAAGGAGCACTCATGCTGCTTTTATACTTACCCTTTAGGGTAATTTCCTTTTGCTATTCAGAATTAATTCTTGTTTTTAATGGCTCCCCAGAGTCTTCCTTTTCTAACAGTTGCTCACCCATCTGTGCATTCATATGCCTTTCTGTAGTTGAGGTTTCCAAGCACAGAAAAAAATTTGTCCCCAATGGTACTAACTGTACACAGATAAAATAAATAAACTTCTTAGTGATTATATCCTGTGGACAACACAAGTCAGGAGATAAAAGAAAACAGGAAAGAGATTAATAATTAAAAGTCTAATCACCTAAGTCTAGATCAGTTTTGTTTCCCCCCAGTTACATACTAAGTTCTTTGGATACTTCCTTTGTATGCCTCAGAGAACTGAGCTAGAAAGATAAAAATCATTTCGTCAATTATTTGTTGATTTACTGATTAAGATTTTGCTCAAATGATGAGTCTTACTCCTCAACACTACTACTAAGTCATATGTGCAAAGCCAAGCGCTAACTTTTATAGCATAGAATATCAGTGTGGTAGAAATTAAGTGGTCTGAATAGCTACTATGGGGCCAGGTACCAGGCAAAGTCTATGTCTTAAGGAATTTGGCAGTGACAAGGAGCCAAGACCAGTTGCCCTACAACTTGGTAAGGGCATCGTAGACTCAGATATAAGCTACAGAAGGGGCACAGAAGAGTGGGGGATTGCCTTGAACAGATCAGAGAAGTCTCTGCATAGGAGTTTTGTTTAAGCCTGACTGGAAGAACTAGTCGTTATATGGCAAAAGGATAATGAGGATAAGAGCTCTGATATCAGAATATGGGGGATAAAACAGTAACATGTGTTTGGAAAACTACATAACTTAAAGCTTTTGTTTTGAGAGGGTTTGGTTGGGAGAGAACTGGAAAAGATCTCGTTACATGGACGGAAAAGTATTTTGTAACTTTCGAGGTGCAATTTCAAGGTGGCAGATAAGAATAGATGAAGAGAGCTGGCTTTCTAGGTCAGGAAGAATGGAGGGAGGGGATCAGAGTGTAGGCCGAAGATAAAGAATAAGCATGAGGCTGGGGTGACTGGATCTGGGGTTTGACTGAGTCTCCTGAGACCAACCAAAAGCTCACTTGTCCTAATCTGGCCCCAATGGTAAATGCAGGTGGATCTAAAAGCTGCTTGAAGACAGGTCCAAAAATGTATCTTATTCATTTCCATGGACTACGACATGCTTGTGCTCATACTCAATGACTGCTCAAAAAGGAGAAACTTTGATCAATCTTTTAATTTTTCTGCTTTATTCATTCAATCCTACCTATCAAACACCCTTATCAAATTTACTCCCTCTTGCTTTGATTCACACTGATGATAGCTAACAATCACAGAATGTCAGTTATGGGCCCGGCTCTATTCTAAGTGTTGTGTACGTGTTACTTCATGACACATATACAATGAAGAAGGTAGTGTTGCCTCTGCATTACCTCAAAATGACCCTATAAGGAAGCTGGTGTTGCATTTGGGTTTCCTCATTAAAGACTCTATGAGTGAGGTAATAGAAATAAAAATGTCTGAGGCACATCAAGCCAATTTCCCAGTTGGAGAAAGTGGGATTTGAACCCAAGCACACTGAATCCAAAGTCTTAGCGTTTAGCCACCACATTCTACTGGTTCTCAAAGACAGCAAACATGTATTTGTGTACAGTCTGCTTTATGATAGCCCTCCTAAATCTATGGTCCTTGGCAATGTGTTGCACCGTTTCTGAAAAGAAATGAAAACAGCAGAGTGAGTGGAAGGAACACCTGTTTGGGATCAGTCGGACTCCACATTGTGCTAGCTGTATAGCCTTTGGTAAGATACTCGACTTCTTTGCAACTTCCCCATAGTTCTTCATTTGTAGAATGGGAATGGAAACTTACACACCGCAGGGTTGCTGTGAAGATTATGACTAAGCCAGGTAAATTTTTCTGGCATATAGTGAGTTCTCCATAAACCTTAGCCATTAGAATTAATTGTTTTCATAAATGCAGTGACCACCTGCTTCTCTTGCATCTCTAGTCTTGGATACTTTTGAGAACAGATTAGATACTAAATAAAGCCTGGCTGACTAGTTGACTGGTATTTTTTGCCTTGCTTGGGGGAAGACATCTCAGAAAAATATGTTACTATTAGTCATTTTTCTCTAATTTGTACACAGTCTCTTTAATAATGATTTGCATTTGCATGGCCCTATTAACCAGAGTCAGTTTTACTAATAGTAATGATGTTTGCAAATACCTGTGTTATGGCAGGATTATGTTTTCCATTAAAATTTGTCAGATTAAAAAACTGACTGAGCTAACAGAAAAACCAAGACTAGAATATTCATATTCCACAGTGACTGGATGCTTTTTTAGATGGTCCACTGTTTGAAAATCCCAATACTTTTTCCTTCTCATGACTGTTCCCAACTGAAGTCCATTGCTGACGTCAAAGGCACTGATGACGTGAATTATTTGTGTATTTGTCATGCTTCTGCTTTTGTCTCAGAGTAGGTTGATGATTTGCACTAGCTTTTTATGTGTCTGTTGAAAATCCTCTAGATCTGGTAGGTAACAGAAGACATGTATTTAGGTCTCAAATAGTATAATTTTAAATAAACTCTTTGGCAAGTAGCAAGTCACACTATTGACATGAACCGATGGCCTACTATATTATGACACAAAAAAAACCTCACCGATATTTGTTAACATAATAGCTAGCTCTCTGGCTTGCCAGTATTTCATTTTACAACCTAAACACACATAATTTTTGTTCCAAAGAGTAAAGGAATCTATTTATATAATGTGAGCATTTTTTTTTAACTCAAGCAACAGATAATGAGACACTCACTAATCCCATGTGGCAAATCTTACTCAAAGAGTACTTTTTCTCCTCTTGCAGACAATCTGTTATTTGTTATTGTATTTGTTATTTAGTATTCTTTGAAAAAATTAGGTAGAGACCTCCTAGCCTTTTAGTCTGCAAGACAGAAAAATACTGCGTTACTTGTTACTCCTGGAGATCACCATATGTAGAACAGATTATTCAAAGCTGTTTCCCTAACTCTTTTCATGACTTTTTTCGTCTCATTGTCTCACAACATAGGTGGTCTCCCTGAGGCTTTCTCACCAGCTAGATATATAATTTTTGCTAGTTTCTTTACTTCTTTGAGCTTCAATTATTTTTTTTATCTGTATTATGGGAAAGAGGTTAGAGGTAATATTTTTAAAGTTTTTCTTTTACAGCTCTAAATTGTATACATCTTGTCACAGTATACTAGATTGTTAACAATTCAATTTTACTCAGTAAATGTTTTTGAGCTGAAGTCAATTAGGAAATGTATTGAATTTCTGTGGGCAAAGCAATGGTCTAGGTCGTTCTGTTAGTTTCCTATTGCTGCTGTAACAAGCTATCACAAATTTAGGGGCTTAAACAACACAAATTTATTATCTTACAGTTCTTCAGGTTAGAAATCCTTTATGGGATAAAATCAAGGCGTTGCCAGGGCTGTGCTCCCTCTGGAGGCTCTAGGGGAGAATCCATTTCCTTGCATTTTGCAGCTTCTAGAGGCTGCCCCATTCCTTAGCTCACGCTCCCCTCTCTCCATCTTCAAAGCGAGCAGCGTTGCATGTCTGTCCATGACTGTCTCTCTTCTGTAATCACATCTTCCTTTGACTGATTCTTCTTCTCTGCTTCCCTCTTCCACTTTTATTACCACCTAGATAATCCAGGATAATCTTATTTTAAGGTCAGCTGGTAAGCAACTTTAATTCCATCTGCAACCTTAATTCTCCTTTGCCATGCAATCTAACATATTCACGGCTTCCAGGGATTAGGACGTGAATATCTTGGGGAGGGGAGGGAGACGTTATTCTGTCTACTACAATTATATATGCATTTATAATAATTTTTTTAAAACACCATTACATGACATGCACCCTGTCAGGAACTGGGACTATACCAAAGAACAAAAATGGAATGTTCTCTACCATCTTGGAATTTTTACTGGGAGGTGACACGACATTAATTAGTTTATCACAGATTCAAGTATTAAATTGCTTGAATAAGGAAAGAGTGATACTATGAAAACTTTTTTTTTAACATCTTTATTGGAGTATAAGTGCTTTACAATGGTCTGTTAGTTTCTGCTTTATAACAAGGTGAATCAGTTATACATATACATATGTTCCCATATCTCTTCCCTCTTGCATCTGCCTCCCTCCCACCCTCCCTATCCCACCCCTCTAGATGGTCACAAAGCACCGAGCTGATCTCCCTGTGCTGTGCGGCTGCTTCCCATTAGCTATCTATTTTACGTTTGGTAGTGTATATACGTCCATGCCATTCTCTCACTTTGCTATGAAAACTTATAAAAATGTTCATTGACCTAGTAAAAGAGGCCACAAAAGGCTTCTTTTGAGAAGTAGGGACCATTGAGTTGAGATCTAAAGGAACATCTGGAATTTACCAAGCACAGAAAGGAGGAAAGAGAGCTCCAGGCAGAAGCAGCAGCATCTGCAAAGGCCCTGGAGCAGGAATGAGCATAGCCAATAAGGGAGACTGAGATGAGACCACTGTGGCTGAAGATCCAGCAGGAGGGTGCTGTGGTGCCTTATGAGATGGAGCTAGGGAGTGGGGAGGAGCCATATCGTGCTCTGCCATCTGTGTTGGTCATGCCCAGAAAACTTTGTGCTGATGGCAACAGAAAGCCATTCAATAATTTAAGTAGCACAGTGACTTAACCAGATCAGATTTTCAGAAGTTGATTTTGAGAGTAAAAGATTCAGCCCCTGTCTTCAAGGAACTTTCAGTCTTTTTAATAGAAGTTTTGAAAATACACATGAAAAGTGAAACAACATGAGAATTGAATAGCCAGACAAGGCAAACAACAAATATGTTGTTAGGTGGTACAGATAAGCGCTCTGAGTTTAGAGGATGGAAATCAGATAGAATGATCTAAGAAGTCTTTCCAGAGGAAGTTAGACTTGGGATAACCACAGATATACTACAAAATTGATATATACTTTATTAAGGATGCTGTATTCACTTTCTATTGCTGTGTAATAAATTACCACACACTTAGCAGCTTAAACACCTATTGTCTCACAGTTCTGTAGGTCAGAAGTCCAGGATAACTTGGGTGGATTCTCTGCTCAGGGCCTTGAAAGCTGAAATCAAAGTGTGAGCAGAGCTGCCTTCTTTTCCGGAGGCTCATGGGGAACAATCTTCTGCAGTGTTCATTTAGGTTGTTGGCAGAATATTGTTTCTTTGGTTGTCAGTCTGAGGTCCCCATTGCCTCGTCAAGTAGCCCTCTCCAACTTCAGGCCAATAAGAGCAAATTCTTCTCATACTTTGAATCTCTCTGTTTTCCTCCTCTGCTTTTCTCTTCTGCTTTTAGGTGATCATGTGATTACATTGGGCCCACTCCATAATCCAGGATAATCTCCTTATTTTAAGGTCAACCAATTAACCTTAATCACATCAGCTAAGTCCCTTTTGCCAAGGAAGGTAACATATTCAAAGTACTAGGATTAGGGCATGTAATATTCTCAGAGGCCATAATTCTCCTTGCTGTAGACACTAGAACTAGGCGGAATGCAAAATTTCAAAGGATATACCTTAAAATTTTTTACATTATGGCTGAGGAGAAGTTTAAGTACAATAATCACCATGTTGTTGTTGTTGTTGTTGTTGTGTGTGTGTGTGTGTGTGTGTGTGTGTGTATTTGGTATCATTGTCATACATGCCTGTAAGGCCCAGGTTAAAAATACTTGTTTTAAACAAAACTTCAAGGGTTAACTGCAGAGCACATGACCAACATAAAGGCTTTCAAATTCTATTTTTTGAAACAGTCTGAACTGGTCAAACAAAATATATTTGTGGATACACCTGGCCCAATGGCTGCCAGATGTAAACCTTGGAATAGATTCTCTGTAAACTGGTGAACAAAATAATGTAGAAAAATGACACAAAATTTGAGGCATTCAGACCTAGAACTATTTCTTTTGTCATCAGCAGCGTTTGAGAAAATTGCTGTCTTCTTCTTGAAACATGTTCTCCAGGACGCCACTCTCTTTTGGTTTTCTTCCTACTTCAGGCTCTTATGAAATCAGACCACTTCCCGGTTTCCTGTGCCCCTTGGGGATGACTTGAACCACCGTATATCCAGTTCTGTCTTCTAGAATCTCCATCTCATCCTTAACATCTCTCTTGCTTTCTTCATCTTCCCCATACTTTGATCCTGCCAATGTCACCACCTACATATCTACCAGAGCCATTCACCTCTCTCTGTCTTTCCCCTTTATGTCTCCTACACATTCCTTAGTACAGACCCTCAACTCTTGCCTGGGTTACTATAACAGCCTTTAAAGAATTCACATCTGTACCTTGACCTTTCTATTTCCACATGGCAGTGAAAGTAATGCTCTTGCAGTGGAAATCGGATCAGATTCTCTTCTTCTAAACTCCCCAAACTTGAAACCTTTCTGTTTTCTCTTTGTTCATAGATTTATACCCAAATTCTTACCTCATCTCACCTTACCTATCTCTCATCACACATTCTTCTCTCTATCTCTCTTTGTTTTCCAACTTACTGGCATTCTTTGAATTCTTCAAACATGACATGCTCCCTACTGCTTCAGAACTGTTGTCCCTTTTGATCACAATGTTTTTCCTTCTACCCATCCCACTTTTATTTAGTGACCTTCCTGAATCAGCCTTTCTTTACTTCACAGTCTGTGTTGGGTTCTTTCTTTTTTTTTATGTGTTTTCCGAGAACCTTGTTATCGTCCCTTTACAGCTCTGTTGTCCGTTTGTAATTTTACTTTATTACTATGATCATTTGATTAATCTCTCCGTGTACTCTCTGCTCCTTGAAAGTAGGAAGGAGCTCCTATCTGTCGTTACTGGCCATTCTATACCAAGTATTTAGTGCATCTTCTACACAGTAGGTGTCCATTAATATTTATAGAATGAAGAATTAAGTAAGAGTTTACACAATGCCTGTCACATTGTAGGCCCTTAATCACAGTAGTTAGTACAATTTCATCTTTTAGCTGCTTCAGTTGTAAAATCATCTCAGTATATCCCTTGAAGGATGTGCAACAGGCTCTACCACTTTGCAAGAGCAGACAGCAAATGTCCCCCAGATAGCTGAAAAACTGTCCAGTTGTTTGGAGTTCTTTAAGTCAATATTTAAGTCTGCCTTTAAAATGAAAGAATGAATATCAAATAAAATGATCTCTATTTTTGTATATTAAATTAAAAATCACGTGTCTGGTAATTAGCTGAAAGAATCAGTCCTTTTCTTAAGACCTCTCCCAGTTTATAAAAATAAAACTGTCGTCAGCATAGAGGAGGATGCCTGGTTCCCTTTGGTAAGTGGGCAAGCAGCCCATTCTTCTAACATGATTCTTTCATGAATCATGTTCATGAAACATAAATAAAAAAAGAAGGGGGTTATGACCCAACTCTCTCATCCAATAAGTAAAATTGGAATTTCATCTGTTAAAAGATCACATCTACCTACTCTGATTTTATACTCAGAGTAGGTCTGAGTCCACTCTGTGTTTCCAAATTTACTTCTCGTTACCTCTTTTTTAATACTGTGTTCCACTCAAACAGAGCTACTTGCTGGGTTCTTTTTCAATCTATATCCCCAAACATTCCCCTTCTCTGCTTTTACTATAGCCTTCTTTGCTGCCTAGAATATCTTCTATCTCTGTCAGTATGATCTTACCAGTACATCACATCTCACTCAAAGGCAATCTCTTTGCTGATCTCCTACCTGGAAAGGAGGCTCTACCTCCTAGTCTTCCTGCAATTCCTTTCTTAAAAATTTCTTCAATGGCGTTTGTCATTTTATCTTTTGTAACCTTGTGATGTATGCATTTCTTATCTCTTTTGCTAGGTTTTAAGGTCCCTGTGGGAAGAGTTCATGTCTGATTTAATCATTTGGCATCCTACTTGCACAATGATGGCCTTAAATAAATATTTACTAAATGAATAAATTAATAAGTAAATATTTAAATGGAGAGAGGGATATATAGATTTCAATAAAACACTTAAGAAGAACCTAGAAATCATATTGATGGCATATGTCCATGCTCCTAGGTTATGCCTCTCTAAAATGAAAAACTGAAAGAAAGATCAATAAATCCTCAGAGAAGGCTTGTATTACTCCTAATCACTTTCTTGAGATGTGAGCTTTAGTTTTACTTGCTCGTGATATAACCTATTAGAAAGAAAACACAGTCCTCCAAATCGTTTAGTAGAAACAAGTAGGATAACATATATAATATTGAAGAGCTCATCAGAACTGGATACAGTAAGCCCATTTATAGACTTCATCTTTGGAGTTAACCAGTCTGTGTAAATAATGGACACTAGCACTGAAAATTGTATCTGGATCAAGGATGGCAAACAGCAGGTATACGCAATTTACTCTTCAGTGGACAGCATAGACATCACTAATCAAACATGGCATTCTTTCCCTCAGGTGTGATCTTAGAACTTTTCCCAGCCCAGGACTCCAGACAGCCACTACCAATTGATCTGAGTTGACACTTGAAAGTCCAATTGCTATACCTCGCATCTAAATGATCCTAAATAATGGAGGGATTTTCCTAAGGTGTTTTGTTTTTCTTTGTTTCTTTGTTTTAGTTTTAAGTGACTGATTACATATTTTAAGTCGCGTGAAACTTCTGGAACCCAGGTGAAAGATATGTATAGATCATTATAGAGTTGTATGGATGGGTGAAACAGTTTCTCCAGTGGTCACAGGATACTTGCTCTTCTATGATACGTTCTGCAAAATCTACATGTATGCAACAGTTCTCCCTAAACTGTGTTCATTATTGGATCTGATAGATATCAAAGTCTCCCAGGCATTTGCATTTAGTACCTTATTTTCCCTGAAAATAATAAGTTGCTTGGGAAAGGTTTAAATTTCATAAGTGTGTGTGACTTCATCTGAGTTATATTGAGCTGTTGTGTCATAAACTTTTCCAGGAAACCAAAAATAGCCTAGAATTTATTTTTGAACCAGGAAGTTTAGGTGACCTGGACCAAGAACAGCACAGGGAGCTTCCACCAATGGCAGTTACTTATTGGTATGTGCATCTAGGCCAGTGGTCCTCAACCAGGGACAACTTTGTCCCCAACTCCCTCCCTGGGGACATTTGTCAATGTCTGGAGATGTTTTTTGTTGTCAGTACTGAGAAGGAGGTGCCACTGGCACTAGTGGTAGAGGTCAGGGATAAATATCCTACAGTGCACAGCAATCATCTGGCCCAAAATGTCAATAGTGCCAATTTTGAGTAACCCTGACTTAGAGGGAGTCTCTCTAGAATGGTAGCTCATTAAGGTCAGGAATCTGCTTTTCTTAGACTTCCTATTACAAGGCCTGGACATGGTAGGTGCTTATTATAAATGACTGAATGGAAGAATGAGTGAACAGTGTACTCTACGTTTCAGGAACTCATGATGTTACTTAGGAAAATGGAGTAATTCTTGCTTTTTCTTCAGTTTTATTTCAATAGCCTCTCTGTTTGACCAATGAGCACAGCCATACTTCACGACAGTAATGATGAAGATCCCAGTGTATTTAAGACGTAAATAGACACTCTTGCCTTGGCCCAAAATCTCAATCTGTAATGAGGAACTAGCAATGAAGAACTGATGCTTGAAGCATTGATGACACTCTATCATTAGAAATGTAAGACTTTCTCTTTAGACCATGAATGGGCTCTTTCAATTTCAGATAGTGAGGACAAATTAATTTTAAAATGTTCTATTATTGCCCAGTTATCTTTAGCAATCATAATGATTATTATAATAACACAAAAAGAGTTAATCTTTCCAGCCCACGTGGTGAACGGTTACATCTTTGACAAAATTATTTCCAAACATTAATTGCCAAAATTTATCAAGCCAGCTAAAAGTTTAAGATGCCGTCATAAGGCCTCCAGGAATTAGAAAATATATTATGAATCTAATTTCCCAGGACTTTCTGCTCTCTTGGGGGTGAATTTTGGCTTGGAGCTCAGCTAAGAGGAGTTGGGTATGGATCTGTAAGTGTTTCTTCGAGAGCCATCACTTTGGTTTGGTCCTGGGACCTTTGGCAGCCACTAGATCCCCCAAAAAAGCATGCAATAGAGAATTGACATTCGTCAGGCAAGAACACAATGCCAGTTTGGGGTTTTTTTTGATATATATTTTTCTCAGTTAACCCTTACAGTCACTCCGTAAGTATCATGATTTGGTTATTTTATAGACGTGGAGGTTGATGCTCAGAGAGGCTAATAAACTTCAGCAGGATCATTAAAATAAAAGTGGTGGAGTTTACATACAACCTAGGTCTGTCTTATTCCAAAGCCTCAATTCTTTTTGGCTTCTCCGTCTAATATTTGTTTACTGGGGCTCTGGCTAACTATAGGTGTGTTCCCTTACCCAGGTACTTCCTTTTCCCTATTGAAAAGAACACACATAAAATACGTAGAAAGTATGGTAAGCAGTAAAATAGATTGAAGATACATTTCAGTTTTTTTTTTTTAAACAGTGAAACAGCAAGAACATTTCTTTCCTGAGCTAATATACTTAAAATTAGTTTTAAAATGCTCCTATATAAATCTACTATAATAAATCCAGTTTCTTTTCAAGAGGAACATTTGCAAGGGGCTTCCAGAATGTTCTATAAACCGCCTCTCCTTATCTGTTTACACACACACACACAAAAGCACACATACGCATGATCCTCAAAGTAGTTTTGAAATGCTCACTACCTATGATTTATGAATTACTTAACTTTTCTAAACTCACGAGTAACAATAATAATTCCTTCCTCATGGGGTTATTGAAAATATTGAATAAATTCACGAGGATAAGAGTGTAGAACAGCGTAAGTACTTGGTGGTGATTTCTTTCCCAGATCTTCAGAGAGGACAAGGACCCTGAGTTTCCAGTAGCAGTATCTTGGTGCTACATGTGAAGATAACTTGGTTGATACTGCCTTGTCCCACCATTCTGGTGGATTTCCAAGGAAAGTCTTCAAATTAGTTCATTGTCAACAAATGAGCTGCATAAAAATTGCTTTCTCATCCCCATTCCAACCACCTGGAAATCATCCTTGAGTTGACTCTAGAACAGTCTGAAGCTGTATATTAGCACGACTTTATTCTCTGGACCCATCAATCACTGGGGAAAACAGAATGAAATATAAATTCTGGTGGCCTTCTGTAAGATACATAACTCTATAATGATGAAAACTTATAATTTGGGTGTATATGTTTTTTTAAACAAACCTAAGAACCGTAAATCAAGGTGCATATAATCAAGAAATCCCCTATGGCTCTTCAACACACCAGATACCCCAAATTCTCTAAATGAACTGATCATGTTCCCATGATTACAAGCAGAATTGATCCCATTGTACCTTTGTAAAAGTTCTTTTATAAATTAAAATTTTATTTGTTCAAAAAGATGTCTTCCTTTCTCCAAATGATATTTCCCAAAGGAGATATTTTGTTTACCACTCCTAGGGGAAAATGTGTCTGTATTAAACCTGACTCTTATTTTAATAGAAATGGGAGACATGTTATTTTTTTTTTTTTCTCCATGGTCATTCTTTGACTGAACAATGTAATTGATGCTGAGAACTCTGCTCTCAGGCTGGATATAAGAGTTCAAAAAATCTGGAAGTCTGGAAAAAATTATTCCCTTTTCTTATCACTTTGATGACTGATCTTAATAATTCCAGTGTGATATTTTCTTCACCAACCAAATGCTTAAGTTCACGTGTTTTGGTATTAGCATAGAAAGCAAATTGGGCTAAAAATGTATCACCAGCCAGTTTGCTTTATATAATGAATAGCTTTCTTTTCTGCCAATCAGGAAAATTATCTTCTAGGATAAAACCTGTGATTAACCTTGAAGAGCTCAAACTTGTATAAATGTTGGATTGATTTTGAGAAAGGACAAAAAAGTGACCATCAAATAGATCCTGGTTTATTCAGGAAAAAATAATTCTGCGTTGTTACCTGTTTCATTCACCTCAAAATACTCTATCCCATCTTGCTTCTTCAGATTCAATCTTCATTCCCAAATCACTCCCAAATTGCAGCTAAATACAGTACTTTTTAGGCTTGTCAAGTTGTGACTCCCTGAAAGTTAACTTGGAAATATCTAAGTGTCAGATGACCAAAGCAGACCTGTGATTTTATTTTAGGGAGAAGTGCCCAGTGGGAAAACCAAGTGATGTTTTACTTCAAAGGATTAAGTCAGGGTAGGAGAAAATGTGGTGTCCGGAAATATTACATTTAATGTTTCCTAGTCTTTTAGATGATCCCATTATGGCAAGAACAAACAAGTGAATTTACAATAATTTCAACCAAGCAGTCACACCAAAAATCCAAAAAAGGAAATGTGTGTGTATTCTAGAAACTGAAAGCTCTGGGGTTGATTAGTAATGAAATGTCTGTGGAATTAAAAATAACATCAGAAAGTTTTTTTTAGAATAATAATAAACTGTCAAAAGTATATCACCCTCCTCAAGATTCTGCTTGTTCCTTGCAAAGAGTTTCAACGTATTCTGGAGCAAGAGGAAAGTTCGCATCTGCAAAAGTACAGCTAAAGTGATGGATGCAAGGAAGAGAGAAAGACTTGTCTTTCCTTCTCCCTTCATTGTGGCGGCGGTAAAAAGCTCCAGGGCCTCCTGTCCGTGACCTTAGTCTTTTGCAGAGGGCCAGGGGGGTGCAGGCCGGACTCAAGCTTGTCTTTAGTCAGTGATCTGTGAATAGCTCTCGGTCCCTTAATGACGTGAGCGCAGGCTCCAAAGGGAGCGGGTGACTCAGAGCGCAAGAGGCACGGAGATTGCCTGAGCAGCCATTAGCACGTCATTGGTAATCCCAGCGACACCGTTCACATCCGCGGTATTTGTCTCCATGCTCTCTGAGGAAGGTTGTGAGGATGTTTTATTTAAGGGCTCTGGGCTGCCTTCTGCCTGACGGATTGCTTGTCTGCAGGGCTTACTAACACTTGCCGATCTTACAAGAGGAGAGGGCTGGGGGATGCGGAATTCCTAGTATAGTTACAGGCCACTTCCTTGAACGCAGACAGGATGCTTCTGCACTTTAGAAACTGCATGGTAAATGAAAACTGCAGCCCTTGTCCTTTCACTTTATGACAGAAAGAAGCAGAGACTCAGCCGAGATTGTGCACAGCAAATTCTGTGTAATTCCATAAATATCTGTTAAACATCTAGGGAAGTATAAAGTAGTGGTGAAGAGGTCGGTTTGTATAGTCCGATAAGGGTCCATCTGAATGCCAGTTCTGCTGCTTTCTATTTCTGTGACTTTAGATGAATTACTTATGGTCTTTGAGCCCTGATTATTTTACCTGCAAAATGGAAATAACGGTGACCTCATAGGATTGTTGTAAAGATTAAATGATTGAAAGTATGTATATCACCACCTGGCAAATAATAAGCACAGAATCCGTGGTAACTGTTTCTCTTTCCTGGGCACTGGGTTAGGTGCTGGGCTATAGGAATCCATAAAATGCAGTTCATCCTTGGAAGAACCACAGCATAGGGAGAGACAGGCAAGGAGACAAAACAGCTGTAATGCAGTGTGAAACATCTGCATTAGCACAGTGCTTCTAGAATGTCACTGTGTATGAGGATCACCTGCGCAGCTTGTAAAAATGAAGATTTTGATTCAGTAGATCTGGGGCAGATCTAAGAGTGCATTTTTTACAAGCACCCAGGTGTTCATGATGACTCTGGTCCAAGGACCCTACTTTGCAGGAGCAGGAACCTAGAGCAATGTTTACAGTGCAACAGGGATAATTGAAGGCGCAGCAGATCCTGACTGTTCACCTCTGACTTTCTGCCTTGTGGATGTTGGACTCTGAACCTTTTCCTTCCATCTTTCCATTCTCCTGCTTGCCACCAGGACCTCGCTCACATCCAATACCAAAATGCTAAGCAAAGGGAGGAAAAGCTCAATGAGAGGCATGTTTAGCCAGGACAACTTTTGGAAAAGGTAAATCTTGAGCCCCAACTTCAAGATAGTAGCGGACGTGGGTGGTCACTTCAAAGGGTGAAAGGAAAAGGAGCAGAAAACTGTGCCTTTCCTGTCAAGTGCGTAAAATTGTTGGTTTAATATATTTCAAAAACCAGGGAATACGCAACGAGAGTTAAATATAGTTATTGAACATTTGCCACATTTATGAACTTCAAAAATGTTGCGAGAACATTTTTATTTTTTCCTTCTCACACGGGAGGCTTTGGAAATGTGTTCAATTAGCTCGGATACCAACCCCAGTGGGTGGGGAGTTCCATGTGCACCTCCTACAATTTCTTATGGGTGTAACTCCTGCAAGCAGCGCCAAGCAAACACGGCCCTGGCTGCTTTCCTTTCGACAACTGAAGTTTCATTCCAGGTCAGTCCTAGAGGCAATGCTTGGGCTTAATCTCAGGGCATTGGAGCAGTTAGGTTAGTACCCATTTGGTCTGCAAATCTGTGTTTGGGGAGCTGACACTTCCTATCATGGCTTCTCTGAATCATCAGTATGCCTCCTATTCATTCACACCTTCTGGACTCTGCTCACCCTGACACCAGGGCACCCTCCCAACTCTCCTCACCTGACTGAATTTTAAAACCTAGTTGATGATTCATTGTTCTGGTCAAGGCAAGCTTCATCCCACATCGGATACTTCTTTTCTTTTCAACCAGACTGTCCGGCAACCCCTGTAAGACTTTAAGGTCTTTGTGTGTTTCAGTCTGTGTGTATCCTTCATACCACTTAGCTTTGAGCCATCTACACTGTAGGGGCCACAGACCTACTCACTAGCAGTGATTATGAGCCTCCGCTTTTCAGTTGGACAGTCCTGGATTTGAAGCCCAACCTTGCTGCTCAATAGCTGTCTAACCTCATGCAAAGCACATTAGCAACAACATGGCCACACTAACGGTGTTAATAATGACTCTCTTCTGAGTTCTTACTGGGTACCAGGCCATCGTGCAGATATTTTACATGTACTCTCATTCAATCATTATAATGACCTTATGAGGTGGACACCATAATGCTTGATCAAAGTTGCAACTTCATATGTGACATGTATTATTTACAGTAATTGCTGTTTCAGTAATAGCTACCTCTCCTGTAAATAAGATAACGTATGCACAAGATTTGTGACTGTGTGTGACACTAGTAAACATGCATATGTGAACCTTCATGCACACACGCCCACATGCTGAACCTATATACTTGGACAGCACAAGCACATAAAACCCAGCATTTGAAATACTTGCTTCTATTCTTTCCTTCCCTATCTCAGTGATTCACATTACCACCCACCCACTCACGCAAGCCAATAACCTAAGACGTATCCTAGGTTCGTCCCATTCCTATAGCACCTATTATGTGCCACACACTGTTCTAAGCACTCTGTCGTGCCAACCGTATGAGGTCAGTATTAGTATACCTCACATTTTACATTTTAATAAAACCTTAATACTCATACAATCCTTGGAGTAAGTACCACTAATGTCCTCATTTTACAGATGAGTAAACCAAGGCACAGAGTGAATAAATAACTGGCATGTGGTTCCGTGAGGAGGAGCTTGTATTTTACCCCAGCCTGGCCGCTGTGTTATCCTCAACCCCATTTCTAACTGATTACCATGTCCTATTACTCTATCTTCTAAATGGCTTTTGAATCCCTACTCTTCTTTCAATCCCCACTGCCATCTCATGGAACTGTGGGCCCCTGTCACCTAGTTACTTTCCCTGCCTCCAGTTTTTCACCCTTTGTAAATCATCCTCTACCTGCTACAGCCATGAGTTTTCTATGGTGCACATATAATCACCAGTCTTTAGCTTATAATCTTTCAATGGTCTTAACTGCCTTTAGAATAAAGTCTTAAGTTCCAAGGTCCTCTATATGTGGCCTCTCGTCTTTTGTCTTCTACTTTCCCCATTTGTATTTTATAAGTGAATGAACTACTTTCAGTTACTAGAATTTCCTCTGTAGAAAGTTTCGATGGAAAAATAATAATATGGAACCAGATAGCGTATTAAGCCCTTTACATGTGATACTAACTCTTTCAATCCTCACACAACCCCATGAGGGCTGTTGCACTATAATCACCATACGAAACACAGAGTGGCTTACAAACTGAGGCACAGAGGGATTAAGTAACTTGCCCAATTTCACATGGCTTGGATTTAAATCTAAGTGGTGTTGGCTCCAGAGTTCCTGTTCTTTGCCATCATGCTTGGAAAAGCAGGTAGGGCATGCTGATGCAGTGAAAACGTATTTGGAGGAAGACCAGCCCACCACCCAATCAGGTGGCTAAGGAGGCCTTAGTCTGGTCTACATCCTTGTAAGGTCCAGAAATCTGTTCTCAAAACTATTCCTACCTACAGTCACAATGACCTGATGTATGAAGCCAGAATGCCTGTTTACTAAATTACAATGAGATCTGTAACTCTCCATTGGATTAGCTAGACTACACAAACACAGCACCCTTTTAAGAGCACAGTATCAAAGCAGGGGGAACAAGTCATATGCTTCTCATGCTTCATAACTTCAAATTCTGATAGCACTCTACTCTCCACTACGGGGGTATAACCTTAAGGTGGGCAGGGTACCTGTGTTAGCATGACAGCAGCCTCCCCTCCCCACCCTTGTAGATAAGACTTGGATAGTCACTGACCTATTACTGCCTTACTCATCCTGTGGGAAAGTCCTATAATTATTTCTTTACATATGTTAACATTCTTAATCTTGTTACACGTATGAGAGCCATTCTTTCTTTAAATTTTGTTTCAAATATCTTAACTCCAATTCATAATGTGTAGATTCATTGTTTAATGCCTGGAGAGGAATCTTATTTCCTTTCCTTTCAAAAATGGTGGTCACTCAGAAACTGCATTCTGCCAAGTTTGCTCACAGCTCTATTGCTTTACACATGAGGTCCCACTACTCGACTAACACTAAATCATTTATCAAGACCTAACTCTTGCCTCTTTCGGTGACACATTGTTCAATTTTGCTAGGCTGGGCTGGGTAATCCACTTCTGTGTGTGCACTCTGTTCCTATCTCCTCAATAATGTATCTCACAATGTGTCTACTTATTCACACTTGTAATTACGTATTTAGTGTCTGTATTGTCTCTGCATATCTGGCTTAGAGTCTTTCATGAGGTTGTAGTCCAGATGGCAGTGGGACTGCAGTCATTTAATGGTTTCACTTGGTCTGAAAGATCTGCTCCCAAGTTAGCTCACTCACATACCTACCCAGTTACTGCTGGTGGTTGGCAAGAGGCCTAAGTTTCTTGCTGGGTGACCCTGTCCGTATGGCTCCCTGAGTATCTTATAAAACATCAGCTAGTTTCCCCCAGAGCAAGTGCCCCAAGAGAACAAGATAGAAGAGACAGTGTCTTTTAAGACCCAGCCTCAAGAGTCATAAACTATCATTTCCACAATATCCTATTGGTTGCATAGATCAGTCTGGAAAGGGATTAGCAAGGGTGTGAACACCAGGAGGCAGGGATCTTCGGGCCACCTTGGAAGCTAATTACCACAACCTACACTTGCCTTTTTCTGTCCTGTGGGTTACAAGCACAGAGCCCAGTGCTTGTCAATAGTCAAGGCTTTCTAAATAGTAACTGGATTAAGAGAAGGAAGGAAGGAAGATAAGGAAGGAAAAAGAAGGAGAGAGAAAGGAAAGAACAATGAAGAAAAGAAGGAATTATAGTTATTTCTTTACCTCTGTCCCTGAGGATAGGAACTGGGATGTTCTTTAAAAACACTTTAGTTGAAGCAGTTTACTCTTAGTACGGAGTAGTATCTTCATGAATGTTAGTTGATTGAATGATTGAACATATGAGTGATAAACGCATGAATAAGTGCTGAATTAAATGAAATTGTCTTGTTTTCTGACTGATCAAAAGCTATCTGAGGATAAAAACTAGATCATTTCCTTTTTTACCCTTATTATGCCTATTATAGTACTAAGCTAATTTTAAGCCCCTACATTTCTTTTCTTTTTTTTTTTGAGTTAATGTATGGATAATTGAGCAGGTCATAGAGGTCACTGCCCAATGAAGTTTATACATATTTTTTAGGTAGTTTCTTTGGTTTGGGAATATCATATATCAGCCCAGAAGCCCAGTTTCTCTTCCTCCTCTTCAACTCAGTCTAAACAGCAAAATAACAGTAGCTGGTATGTCAGTGGAAGATATTAATTTACTTCAAAAATAGTAGAGAGGGAGTCTCTACTGTTTTTGAAGTAAATGATTCTCATATACAGGCATATCTTGTTTTATTGTGTTTTGCTTTATTGTGCTTCTCAGACATTTCATTTTTTACAAATGGAAGGTTTGTAGCGACCCTGCGTAGAGCAAGTCTACTGGTACACTCTCCAATAGCATCTGCTCACTTTGTGTCTCTGTGTCATATTTTGGTAATGCTTGCAATTTTCAAACTTTTTTTATTATTACTATATTTGTTATGGTGATCTCTGATCAGTGATCTTTGATGTTACTATTGTAATTGTTATGGGGTGCCATGAACTGCACCCATATAAGATGATGAACTTAATCGATAAATGTTGT
This sequence comes from Delphinus delphis, assembly GCF_949987515.2. Classification (NCBI taxonomy): domain Eukaryota; kingdom Metazoa; phylum Chordata; class Mammalia; order Artiodactyla; family Delphinidae; genus Delphinus; species Delphinus delphis. The sequence goes on from NC_082690.1 coordinate 81,304,945, forward strand.
GTGTGTTCTGACAGCCCCATTGACCAACCATTTCCCCATTTCTCTCCTTCTGCTTGGGTCTCCCTATTCCCTGAGATACAACAATATTGAATTTAGGCCAATTAATAACCCTACAGTGCCCTCTAAGTGTTCAAATGAAAGGAAGAGTTGAACATCTCTCACTTTAAATCAAAAGCTAGGAATGATTAAGCTTAATGAGGAAGGCAGGTTGAAAGCCAAGATAGGCCAAAAGCTAGGCCTCTCGTGCCACACAGTTAGCCAAGTTGTGAATGAAAAGGAAAAGTCCTTGAAGGAAACTGAAAGTGCTGCTCCAGTGAAAGTATGAATGATAAGAAAGTGAAACAACCTTATTGCTGACATGGTGAAAATTTGACTGGTCTGAATAGAAGATCCAACCAGCCACAACATTCCCTTAAGCCAAAGCCTAATCAAAGCCAAGGCTATAACTCTTTTCAATTCTCTGAATGCTGAGAGAGTTGATGAGGCTGTTGGAGAAAAGTTTGGAGCTGGCAGAAGTTGATTCATGAGGCTTAAGGAAAGACGCCATCTCTATAACATACAAGTGCAAGGTGAAGTAGCAAGTGCTGATGTAGAAGCTACAGGAAGTTATCCAGAAGGTCTAGCTGAGAAATTAATGAAGGTGTTTATACTAAACAAGAAATTTTCAATGTAGATGAAACAAGCTTATATTGGAAGAAGATGCCATCTAGGACTGTCATAGCTAGAGAGGAGAAGTCAAAGCTTCAAAGCTTTAAAGGACAGGCTGATTCTCTTCTTATGGGCTAATGCAGCTGGTGACTTCAAGTTGAAGCCAATGCTCATTTACCATTCTGAAAATCCTAGGACCCTTAAGAATTATGCTAAATCTACCCTGTGCTCTATAAATGGACCAACAAAGCCTGGATGACAGCATAACTGTTTACAACATGTTTTACTGAATATTTTAAGCACACTGTTGAGACCTACTGCCAGAAAAAAAGATTCCTTTCAAAATATCGTTGCTTATTGACAATATACCTTGTCACCCAAGAGCTCTGATGGAGACGTATAACTAGATTCATGTTCTTTATGCCTGCTATAACACAACATCCATTTTGTAGCCCATGGATCAAGGAGTAATTTCAACTTTCAAGTCCCATTACTTAAATACTTTTCATAAGGCTATATCTGCCATAGGTAGGGATTCCTCTGATGGATCAGGACAAGTCAGTTGAAAACCTTCTGGAAAGGATACACCATTCTATATGTCATTAGGAACATTCATGATTCAGGGGAAGAAGTCAAAATGTCAACATTAACTGTAACTTGGAGGAAGCTGATTCCAACCCCCATGGATGACTTTGAGGGGTTCAAGACTTCAGTGGAGGGAAAAACTTCATGTGTGTTAGAAATAGCAAGAGAACTAGAATTAGCAGTATAGCCTGAATATGTGACTGAATTGCTGCTATCTCATGATAAAACTTTAATGGATGAGGAGTTACTTCTTATGGATGTATGAAGAAAGTGGTTTCTTGAGATGGAATCTACTCCTGGTGAAGATGTGATGAAGACAGTTGAAATGACAACAGAGAATTTAGAATATTACATAAAATTAGTTTATAAAGCAGAGGGAGGGTTTCAGAGGATTGATCCCAATTCTGCAAGAAGTTCTACTGTGGGTAAAATGCTATCAAACAGCATTTCATGTTACAGAGAAATCATTCATGAAGGTAAGAGTCAATCAATGTGGCAAACTTCATTGTTGTCTTATTTTAAGAAATTGCCACAGCCACCCCAACCTTCAGCAACACCACCCTGATCAGTCAGCAGCCATCAACACTGAGGCAAGACCCTCCATCAGCTGAAGGCTCAGATGATGGTTAGCAATTTTTTAGCAATATAGTACTTTTTAACTAAGGTATGTACATTTTTTAAGACATAATGCTATTGCTCCCTTAAAACACTGTAGTATAGTGTAGACATGACTTTTATATTCACTGGAAACCAAAAAAATTGTGTGACTTGCTTTATTGAGCTATTCACTTGATTTCAGTGGTCTGGAACTGAACCCTCAGTATCTCTGATGTATGTCTGTATGTACAATGGAATATTATTCAGCCACGAGAAATGCGATAGCATGAATGGAACTTGAAAGCATTATACTAAGTGAGATAAGTCAGACAGAGGAAGACAAATATGATATCACTTACATGTGGAATTTCAAAAAGCTGAAGTTGAAGCAACAGAGAGTAGAATGGTGGTTACCAGAGGCTGGGAGGCAGCGGAATTGGAGAAATGTTGTTTAAGAGTATAAGTTTACAACTAGTAGATAAATCCTGGAGCTCCAATGCACAGCATAGTGATTATAGTCAACAATATTGTATTATAAATTTCAAAGTGTCTGAGAGACTAGATCTTAATTGTTCTCACCACAAAATAGAAATAATTATGTGCTGTGATAGACGTGTTAGCTAATGCTACAGTGGTAATCATACTGAAATATATAAATGTATCAAATCAATGCACTGTAAACCTTAAACATACACAAGGTTATATGTCACTTAGATCTCGATACAAAATCTAAGCTTCTGAGTTTACTGGTATTGCTACTTGAGATACTTCTGTTAACCCAGGTCTTTAAGTATATTTCTCGTAAAGGAGATGATGTTTCCTTATTTTTGTATAGCACTGAATTGTTCACAGAATATTTTCATATTCATTCTCTCATTTAATCCTTACAATAACTGCATGAGATGGGTAATATCCCTGTTTTTAAGATTAAATGGCTGAATTTTTCCTAGGCCATGATTGCCCAAGGCCACATTATTTTGAATGCAGCAGAGCTAGAATTAGAACCAAAGATACCCTCTTCGAATTTTCAACATTTCCCTCCTGAACTGGAAATTATAGTGCATGTGTATGTATGTGATTTTATATTCTTTCTTTCTATATCCTGAAAACTCTGAGAAGTTTCTATTTTATTTAAAAAATATAGTCCCACTCTTTGTCACCCATAGACTTGTTAAGAGAATGACTGATACAATGGACAACAGTAGTGAATCTAGGCAGTGGGCAGTTTCTTTCATATGGGCAGAGCCAGAGAGCAGAAGCTGACTTTGGAAGAAGAGTGTTGCAGGCAGGTGGGGGGTGGAGTTAAGACAGTCTGGCAGGAGACACTCTACCCCAAGACTGATTCAAAGATAGGACTCTTGGCCTGATGTCTTGGGCATACTTGGTTGAAAAACAGCAACAAAAGAAGAGATACATTCATATAACTTAAGAACAAGGGAATGCATTGTGCAGTCACAGGAAAATTACCCATAAATAAAATGCTAGAATTACAGCCAAGCCTCAAGGGATCTGGAAAATCATCAGACACTCATTCTCTGTCCTTGCTCTGTTTCTGAAGACACACCGGCTCTCATCTCTCCTTCTCCAGGCAGATATTTCATCCCTCTCTCTCGGCAGATTGGTCTTTTCTACTCACTCCCAATTGGTTTATATCTCCCCAACTTAGTGGTCTTTGCTTTGCATGGACTCTCTGCTTGGCTTGCTGCAAAATATAGTAACCCTTTTGTGTGTCCAGATTCTAAATGCATAGAAGAGGAAATATGATTGGCCAGTCTTGGGCCGATGCTTGTCACTGCTTCAATCGGCCATGATCAAGCAATGAGGTCACATGGTATGAATATCATAGTCCAAGGCTATAGGTTGGGCAGTACTCTAAGAAATAAGTATGGATATCAACAAAAGTAATACAACTTTTGGTTCATCTAAGACCCTATGAAACCAAGGCTAAGAAGAGTGAAATTAGGACACATCTGCAGTACACTTCATGATCATTTGCAGGGTGACTTGACATTGAACTTCTAAGCCATTTGTCTAGAAATCCTTAAGATGGCTCTATATAGGGGTAGCATTGCCCTTCTAGTCTGTGGTACAATAGAACTGGCAGCTGAGAAGAGCAGAGAGTCACTGGGGCAGAAAGTCAAGCAGATCATTAGGTTCTTTGAAACCAAAAGAGCCAATTCCTTATCTGGGTTAAAGCTTCTCTGAAATTAAAATTTAGACTTTCTGGATAGGCCCAACATGGAGGTCTGGCTGCCTCAATAAAAATAACAACATGAAATCCCCAGGCAGCTGCTGGAGCAATACTTGTCATTGAGGAAGGCAGAAAATCAACATCTGATGAGCAACTATGTGCCAGGTACTTTACTTTGTTATTTAATTCTCTCATGGCAATCCTCTGAAGTCATCAACATCACTCCCATTTTACAAAGGAGGAAATGGGTTAAGTCATAAACAAGAAGTTCTCTGATGCTCAAGCTACCAGCCAGTCTAAGCCCCTTTTAATTTCAGTGCTCCTCTCTTTCTCCGCTCCCCTCCCTTACCTTTCTCCTTTCTTCCCCTCCCATCCCTTTCCTTCCCATTCCTTCCCTTTTTTCCCTTCCTTTTCCTTTCATTCCATTTCATTTTTCCTTTGAAAATTTCAGATCAGGCTGTGTGCTTCAGGCCATTTTCTCACACCATATTTGTTATGGATATGACTAGTCTGACCTGTGAGTGTTTGATTCCCTGCCTTCACCCAACCCATTGATACTGGTGATGCTGGACCCTATGATCCTACTCAGAGACCCAGGATTGCCTGTTCCTAGTTCCTGCCTGTCCTTATATGGCTGGTCATCCCAGAGTACTTGAGAGTCCTTCTTGGTTCAAGCACCACTGTTCTGAGTGTCATCTATTGCTATCACCATCACAGCCAATATTTACCACTCTCATATTATGGAATCTCCTTTATTTCTTGGCAGTCAACAGTTAGCATTTCTTTTTCAAACCAGAAATGTCCAAAGCATTTCTCATTATTAGCAAAAGGGTCTCAATACTCACGCTTTCACTCTACTCAGATTTGGGTCCAAATGTGATTACAGTGAAACCAATTGTGATGATAAATCTGACCATCTCCTCTGTAACTCAATCATTTGGACACTAACAAAGGGAATTGTAGGGGCTTAAGGGAAGAGCCAGGACAGCAACTATAGGGCTGGCCTTTAAAAGAGATATTGGAAATATTTAAGCCTTTACATTTAGGTTTGGTGGCAGAGCAAAAAAAAAAAAAAAAAAAAAAAACAGTTATGATCATAGTTACCATCCTGAAGAGTAATTTCTTATGTACCATTATAGTCTGTGTGACATTTAGGGCTGGAGGCCACATTGACACTTTGTGTAAGATGCTCTCTGAGATTTTTCAAAACAACTTTATCGAGGTATGATGTCATGTAAAAATTTGTATGTATCTAAAGTATACAACTTGAGTTTGGAGATAAGTATAACCCTATAAAATCATCACCACCATCAAGGACATAAACATATCCATCACCTCCCAAAGTTTCCTCCTGCCTCTTTGTTGTTAATATCATTTGCATGCATGCATGTGTGTGTGTGTGTGTGTGTGTGTGTGTGTGTATGTGTGTGTGGTAAGAATGTTTAATGTAAGATCTGCCATCCTGGCAAATTTTAGGTATACAATATAGTACTGTTAGCTATAGATACCGTGCTTTATAGTAGGTTTCTAGAACTTATTTATCTTACAAAACTGCCACTTTTCCCAGAAGAAGCAGAGAAAAAGAAAGAGACTGAAAGCTTATTTTGAGAAATAATGACAGAAAACCTACAACGGAGCCGCCATAAAACTCTCAGTGGATTTCTCAGCAGAAACCTTGCAGGCCAGGAGAGAGTGAGATGATACATTCACAGTGCTGAAAGAAAAAAACTGCCAACCAAGAATACTATACTCAGCAAAGCTGTCCTTCAGAAAGGAAGGAGAAATAAACACATTCCAAGACAAAGAAAAGCTGAGGGAGTTCATCATCACTAGACCTGCCTTACAAGAAATTACTGAAAGGAGTTCTTTTTCCTTTTTAAAATTTATAATATTACTTAAAATTTTTTTTCTTATTAGTATCCATTTTATACACATAAATGTATACATGTCAATCCCAATCTCCCAATTTATCACACCACAATTCCCACCCCCCGCTACCTTCCCCTTTGGTGTCCATACGTTTTTTCTCTAATTCTGTGCTCAATTTCTGCTCTGCAAACTGGTTCATCTGTACCATTTTCTAGGTTCCACATATATGCATTAATATACGATATTTGTTTTTCTCTTTCTGACTTGCTTCACTCTGTATGACAGTCTCTAGATGCATCAACGTCTCTACAAATGACCCAGTTTCATTCCTTTTTATGGCCGAGTAATATTCCATTGTATATATGCACCACATCTTCTTTATCCATTCGTCTGTTGATGGGCATTTAGGTTGCTTCCATGACCTGGCTATTGTAAATAGTGCTGCAATGAACATTGAGGTGCATGTGTCTTTTTGAATTATGGTTTTCTCTGGGTATATATCCAGTAGTGGGATTGCTGGGTCATATAGTAATTCTATTTTTACTTTTTTAAGGAACCTCCATACTGTCCTCCATAGTGGCTGTATCAATTTACTTTCCCACCAACAGTGCAAGAAGGTTCCCTTTCCTCCACACCCTCTCTAGCATTTGTTGTTTGTAGATTTTCTGATGATGCCTATTCTAACTGGTGTGGGGTGATACCTCACTGTAGTTTTGATTTGCATTTCCTTAATAATTAGTGGTGTTGAGAAGCTTTTCATGTGCTTCTTGGCTATCTGTATGTCTTCTTTGGAGAAATGACTATTTGGGTCTTTTGCCCATTTTTGGATTGGGTTGTTTGTTTTTTTTAATATTGAGCTGCATGAGCCTGTTTATATATTTTGGAGATTAATCCTTTGTCTGATGATTGATTTGCAAATATTTTCTCCCATTCTGAGGGTTGTCTTTTCATCTTGTTTATGGTTTCCTTTGCTGTGCAAAAGCTTTGAAGTTTCATTAGGTCCCATTTGTTTATTTTTGTTTTTATTTCCATTACTCTAGGAGGTGGATCAAAAAGATCTTGCTGTGATTTATGTCAAAGACTGTTCTTCCTATGTTTTCCTCTAAGAGTTTTATAGTGCCTGGTCTTACATTTAGTTCTCTAATACATTTTGAGTTTATTTTTGTGTATGGTGTTCCAATTTCATTCTTTTAAGTGTAACTGTCCAGTTTTCCCAGCACCACTTATTAAAGAGGCTGTCTTTTCTCCATTGTATATCCTTGCCTCCTTTGTCATAGAGTAGTTGACCATAGGTGCGTGGGTTTGTCTCTGGGCTTTCTATCCTGTTCCATTAATCTAATTTCTGTTTTTGTGCCAGTACCATATTGTCTTGATTACTGTAGCTTTGTAGTATCCTCTGAAGTCAGGGAGTCTGATTCCTCCAGCTATGTTTTTTTCCCTCAAGAATGCTTTGGCTATTCGGGGTCTTTTTTGTCTCAATACAAATTTTAAGAGTTTTTGTTCTACTTCTGTAAAATATACTATTGGTAATTTGATAGGGATTGCATTGAATCTGTAGACTGCTTTGGGTAGTACGGTCATTTTCACAATATTGATTCTTCCAATCCAAGAACATGTTATATCTCTCCATCTATTTGTATCATCTTTAATTTCTTTCATCAGTGTCTTAGTTTTCTGCATAAAGGTCTTTTGTCTCCCTGGGTAGGTTTATTCCTAGGTATTTTATTCTTTCTTTTGCAATGGTAAATGAGACTGTTTCCTTAACTTCTCTTTCAGATATTTCATCATTAGTGTATAGGAATGCAAGAGATTTCTGTGCATTAATTTTGTATCCCGCTACTTTACCAAATTCATTGATTAGCTCTAGTAGTTTTCTGGTGGTATCTTTAGGATTCTCTATGTATATTATCATGTCATCTGCAAACAGTGACAATTTTACTTCTTCTTTTACAAATTGTATTCTTTTTATTTATTTTTCTTCTCTGATTGCCGTGGCTAGGACTTCCAAAACTATGTTGAATAATAGTGGTGAGAGTGGACATCCTTGTCTTGTTCCTGATCTTAGAGGAAATGCTTTCAGTTTTTCACCATTGAGAATGATGTTTGCTGTGGGTTTGTCATATATGGCCTTTATTATGTTGAGGTTAGGTTCCCTCTATGCCCACTTTCTGGAGAGTTCTTATCATGAAAGGATGTTGAATTTTGTCAAAAGCTTTTTCTGCATCTATTGAGATAATCATATGGTTTTTATTCTTCAGTTTGTTACTATGGTGTATCACATTGATTTGCCTATATTGAAGAATCCTTGCATCCCTGGGATAAATCCCAGTTGATCATGGTGTATGATCCTTTTAATGTGCTGTTGGATTCTGTTTGCTAGTATTTTGGTGAGGATTTTTGCATCTATGTTCATCAGTGATATTGGCCTGTGGTTTTCTTTTTTTGTAATATCTTTGGTTTTGTTATCCAGATGATGGTGGCCTCATAGAACGAGTTTGGGAGTGTTCCTTCCTCTGAAATTTTTTGGAAGAGTCTGAGAAGGATGGGTGTTAGCTCTTCTCTAAATGTTTGATAGAATTCACCTGTGAAGCCATCTGGTCCTGGACTTTTGTTTGTTGGAAGATTTTTAATCACAGTTTCAATTTCATTACTTGTGATTGGTCTGGTCATATTTTCCATTTCTTCCTGGTTCAGTCTTGGAAGGTTATACCTTTCAAAAAATTTGTCCATTTCTTCCAGGTTGTCCATTTTATTGGCGTAGAGTTGCTTGTGGTCGTCTCTTAGGATGCTTTGTGTTTCTGTGGTGTGTGTTGTAACTTCTCCTTTTTCATTTCTAATTTTATTGATTTGAGTCCTCTCCCTCTTTTTCTTGATGACTCTGGCTAATGGTTTATCAATTTGTTTATCTTCTCAAAGAACCAGCTTTTAGTTTTATTGATCTTTGTTATTGTTTTCTTTGTTTCTATTTCATTTATTTCTGCTCTGATCTTTACGATTTCTTTCCTTCTGCTAACTTTGGGGGTTTTTTGTTCTTCTTTCTCTAGTTCCTTTAGGTGTAACGTTAGATTGTTATTTGAGATGTTTCTTGTTTCTTGAGGTAGGCTTTCTTAGCTATAAACTTCCCTCTTAGAACTGCTTTTGCTGCATCCTATAAGTTTTGGTCCGTTGTGTTTTCATTTTCATTTGTTTCTAGGTATTTTTTGATTTCCTCTTTGATTTCTTCAGTGATCTCTTGGTTATTTAGTAACGTATTGCTTAGCCTCCATGTGTTTGTGTTTTTTATGGTTTTTCCCTGTAATTGATTTCTAATCTTATGGCATTGTGGTCAGAAAAGATGCTTGATATGATTTCAATTTTCTTAAATTTACTGAGGCTTTATTTTTGACCCAGGAAGTGATCTGTCCTGGAGAATAGAATGTTCTGTGCACACTTTAGAAGAAAGTGTAATCTGCTGTTTTTGGATGGAATGTCTTATAAATATCAATGAAATCTATCTGATCTATTGTGTCATTTAAAGATTGTGTTTCCACATTAATTTACTGTTTGGATGATCTGTCCATTGCTGTGAGGTGTTAAAATCCCCCACTATTATTGTGTTACTGTCAATTTCCTCTTTTAGAGCTGTTAGCAGTTGCCTTATGTATTGTGGTGCTCTTATGTTGGGTGCATATATATATATTCTTTAACATCTTTATTGGGGTATAATTACTTTACAATGGTGTGTTAGTTTCTGCTTTATAACAAAGTGAATCAGTTATACATATACATATGTTCCCATATCTCTTCCCTCTTGCGTCTCCCTCCCTCCCACCCTCCCTATCCCACCCCTCCAGGCTGTCACAAAGCACCGAGCCAATATCCCTGTGCCATGCGGCTGCTTCCCACTAGCTATCTACCTTACTACGTTTGTTAGTGTGTATATGTCCATGACTCTCTCTCGCCCCGTCACAGCTCACCCTTCCCCCTCCCCATAACCTCAAGTCCGTTCTCTAGGAGGTCTGCGTCTTTATTCCTGCCTTACCCCTAGGTTCTTCATGACATTTTTTTTTCTTCTTAAATTCCATATATATGTGTTAGCATACTGTATTTGTCTTTTTCTTTCTGACTTACTTCACTGTGTATGACAGACTCTAGGTCTATCCACCTCATTACAAATAGCTCAATTTCGTTTCTTTTTATGGCTGAGTAATATTCCATTGTATATATGTGCCACATCTTCTTTATCCATTCATCCGATGATGGGCACTTAGGTTGTTTCCATCTCCGGGCTATTGTAAATAGAGCTGCGATGAACATTTTGGTACATGACTCTTTTTGAATTTCGGTTTTCTCAGGGTATATGCCCAGTAGTGGGATTGTGAATTGGTTCAGCCACTATGGAGAACAGTATGGAGGTTCCCTAAAAAACTACAAATAGAACTACCATATGCATATATATTTATAGTTGTTACATCTTCTTCTTGGATTGATCCCTTGATCATTACATAATGTCCTTCCTTGTCTTTTATAACATTCTTTATTTTAAAGTCTATTTTATCTGATATGAGTATTGCTACTCCAGCTTTTTTTGATTTCCATTTACATGGAATATCTTTTCCCATTCCCTCAATTTCATTCTGTATGTGTCACTAGGTGTGAAGTGGGTGTCTTGTAGACAGCATATATTATATATGGGTCTTGCTTTTGTATCCATTCAACAAGCCTGTGTCTTTTGGTTGGAGCTTTTAATCCATTCACGCTTAAGGTAATTATTGATATGTATGTTCCTATTACCATTTTCTTAATTGTTTTGCATTTGGTTTCGTAGGTCCTTTTCCTCTCTTGTGTTTCCCACTTAGAGAAGTTCCTTTAGCATTTGTTGTAGAGTTGGTTTTGTGGTGCTGAATTCTCTTAGCTTTTGCTTGTCTGTAAAGCTTTTGATTTCTCCATCAAACCTGAGTGAGATCCTCACTGGGTAGAGTAATCTTGGTTGTAGGTTCTTCCCTTTCATCACTTTAAGTATATGATGCCACTCCCTTCTGCTTTGTAGAGTTTCTGCTGAGAAATCAGCTGTTAACCTTATGGGAGTTCCCTCGTATGTTATTTGTCCTTCTTCCCCTGTTGCTTTCAATAATTTTTCTTTGTCTTTAATTTTTGCCTATTTGATTACTATGTGTCTTGGCATGTTTCTCCTTGCATTTATCCTGTATGGGACTCTCTGCACTTCCTGGACTTGGGTCGCTATTTCCTTTCCCTTGTTAGAGATGTTTTCAGCTATAATTTCTTCAAGTATTTTCTCGGGTCCTTTCTCTCTCTCTTCTCCTTCTGGGACCGCTATAATGCGAATATTGTTGCATTTAATGTTGTCCCAGAGGTCTCTTAGACTGTCTTCCTTTCCTTTCATTCTTTTTTCTTTATTCTGTTCTGCACCAGTGAATTCCACCATTCTGTCTTCCAAGTCACTTATCTGTTCTTCTGCCTCAGTTATTCTGCTATTGATTCCTTCTAGTGTATTTTTCATTTCAGTTATTGTATTGTTCATCTCTGTTTGTTTGTTCTTTAATTCTTCTAGATCTTTTTTCAACATTTCTTGCATCTTCTCGATCTTTGCCTCCATTCTTTTTCCGAGGTCCTGGATCATCTTCACTATCATTATTCTGAATTGTTTTTCTGGAAGATTGCCTATCTCCATTTCATTTAGTTATTTTTCTGGGGTTTTATCTTGTTCCTTCATCTGGTACATAGCCCTCTGCCTTTTCATCTTGTCTTTCTGTGAATGTGGGTTTTGTTCCACAGGCTGCAGGATTGTAGTTCTTCTTGCTTCTGCTGTCTGCCCTCTAGTGGATGAGGCTATCTAAGAGGTTTGTGGAAGTTTCCTGATGGGAGGGATTGGTGGTGGGTAGAGCTGGCTGTTGCTCTTGTGGGCAGAGCTCAGTCGAGTTCTTTTTGTTTAGTATAGTTGATTTACAGTATTATATTTGTTTCAGGTGTACAGCATAGTGATTCAGTATTTTTGCAGATTATATTCCATTATAAGTTTTTACAAAATAGTGGCTATAATTCCCTTTGCTACACAATATATCCTTGTTTCTTTTCTATTTTATACATAGTAGTTTGCATTTGTTAATCCCATAGCCTTAATTTACCCTTCCCCCCTTTCCCTCTTCCCTTTGGTAACCACAAGTTTGTCTTCTATGTCTGTGAGTCTGTTTCTGTTTTGCATGTACATGCAATTGCATTATTTTTTAGATTCCACATATAAGTGATATCATACAGTGTTTGTCTTTCTCTGTCTGACTTATTTCATTAAGCATAATATTGTCTAGGTACATCCATGTTGCTGTAAATGGCAGAATTTCATTTTTTATGACTGAGTAATATTCCATTATATATATATATACCACATCTTCTTTATCCATTTGTCTATTGATGGACACTTGGGTTGCTTCCATGTCTTGGTTAATGTAAATAGTGCTGCTATGAACAGTGGGATGCATGTATCTTCTTGAATTAGCATTTTTATTTTTCTTTCTGGATATATACTCAGGAGTGGAATTCTGAAAGGAGTTCTTAAAGGGGAAATAAAAGGAACCTAATTAGCAACATGAAAACATATGAAAGTATAAAACTCACTGTAAAAGTAGATATGTAGTCAGGTTTACAATGCTTTAATACTGTAATGATGGTGTGTATGTGACTTTTAACTCTCTGAGTTTTTCTTTGCTTCCTCTATCTCCTTTTAAAAAATCATAACAATATTACTACTGTTGTTAGAAAAAAGAAAACAAATAAGAATTCCCTCCTTATCACACACCAGTCTTGCTCCCCTATCCTCTACTCCACCAGCATCTCTGTAACATAAATGAAATGTAAATGTTCCAGTCCTCATTTTATATAAATTTTCAGCAATATTTGACACTCTTATCCACTGCCTTTTTACTTTACTCTCCTGATTTTTTCCTCCTACTGCCTTGGCTATTTTTTTTAGGATTCTTTGGGAGATTCTTGTCTTATATCTGACCTTCACACAGCCAACACTTATATAGATTTTAGTATATGCTAGGCACTCTTCTAAGTACCCTATGTATACTATATCAATAAGTCTTTGTAAAATCCTATGAGAGGTTATCCTGTCTTTACAGATTAGAAAATAGAGACACAGAAAATTTAAATAACTCTCAAATCTGGGAATTTGAACCTAGGAAATATAACTCCAGAATCCCTGTTCTTGGCAACTACTGTAGACTGCTTCTGTTTATTGGAATTCCTCAGGATCTTATTCCTAAGCCTTCTTAGCTTCTCACTTTATGCTTCCCTTCCAGGCAGTCACATCAGTTGCCTTAAATTACCATCAGAAGTCTAATAACCTCCCAAATTATTTGGATAGTTCTGACTTCCCTTCTTATATTCAGTGTTTTACTAAACATTTCCACTAAGTATCCAACAGAGACCTCAAATGAAACATCTGCTTATTCTTAGAAACTTTATACATCTCCTTCATACCACTTGTCACAATCGTAATTAAATAATTAACTGTATAATTATTTGCTTCTGTTTATCTTCTCTGTTACAATGAAAGCTTGCTGAGGGCAGGGAACCTGACTGTCTTGTTCATCATGGTGGCCGCAACTCTTAACATAGTGCCCGGCACATTATAGTTTCTCAAAAATACTTTGAATGAAAGAATTCATTTGAATTCATTTGAATGAAAAATTCTTTGAATGAAAGAATAACTGAAGGGCTAGTAAAGGGATTTGTAAAAAGGAAAAAGAGTCATTTTCAGTCCTATTACACTTTCTATTTCAATGTGCAATCTCTGTCAATCGCTTGCATACATTTTAACTAAATTGTATTCATAGGGAGTAAAAAATGTAGTATTCTGTTCTTTTTACCTAACATAAAATATTTAAATAGTTTCCATAGATATCTTATCATGTTAATGTTGCAGATGTTAACTAACAATCCTCTATTGTTGTATTTTCTCTCATCATTCAGGTATTATAGGTATATTTGTAATAAACGTTTTTTCCCCCACAGAGCTATATTATTCTTGTGAAACATTTCCTTAACATAAATCCTTGGAATTATTCTAAGTTTAAATGGCATGAACACTGTTATGGTTCTTGATATATATTACAAAATTATTATACAAAATTGTTGTGTCGATATCACCAGAAACACTAGATAAGGTTTTCTTCAGCATTGGAAATAATAACTCAGATTCTGCATGCAAACTTAAGGGAGCTGCAGAAACACAGGTGGAATGTTTTTCATGAACAAAGAATCTTGCTCCTGGTAGCTAATTTTGTCCAATTGTATTGACTTTTTATCAATCTCTTTAAAATATTTTTTTATTGTGGTAAAATACGTATAACATAAAATTTACCATTTTAACAATTTTAAAGTATATAATAAGTGGCATTAAGTAATTCAAAATGTTGTACAGCCAACGTTACTATTTAGTTCCAGAACTTTTTCATCATCCCAAACAGAAACCCCATACCTGTTAATCAGTCACTCCTCATTCCTCCCTTCCCCTAGGCTCTGGCAATCACTCACCTGCTTTAGATCTCTATGGATTTACCTATTCTGGCTATTTTACATAAATGAAATCAGGTGTCTAAATAACAACTTGTACTTGAATATTCATAGCAACTTCATTTATAATAGCCAAAATGTGGAAACAACTCAAATAAATATCCATCAAGAGAAAATGGATTAAAAAATGATATATCTATACAATAGAATATTATTTAGCCATAAAAAGAAATGAATTAGTGACACATGCTACGATGTGAATAAACCTTGAAATCATATGCTAAGTGGAAGAAACCAGACACCCATCTCTCTTTATTCTTCACTAAATCATTTAAACAGTGTACATCAATGCAAACAGCTTAAGAAGATGAAGTACATTTGAAAGGAGCCAAAGATGCAGCAAAAGGTCAACCTAAAACACTCATTTGCTGGGACTGACTTTATGCTAATTGAATTCAACAAACATTTATTAAGTACCAGCTGGGAGTCAGGCCCTGCTCTGTATGCTAAGGCTACAAAATGAATCAAAAACAACCCCTGATTCAAAGCAGGTCATACCCTTGTAGAGATATAAACATGTAAATACATCATTAATATAGTGTATTATGCAGAACTATATATTCTGTGCTATGAGAGCTCAACTGAGGGAAAACTAATTCTATCCAGGAGGGTCCAGGAAAGATACAAAAAGGAGGTATCGCTTTTGTTTGGCTCTAAACTATCAGTAGGGGTTGTCAGGGAGGGAACTGGAGTGCACCTTTATGGGGGCAAGAAAGCATAGAACAGGAAAATGTCTTTAGCTTTCTCCTTTCCTTTTTGCCGACTCAGGTCTCTTCCCTTGGCCCTGCAATTGGTGGTTCCTCCTCAAATCACCAGTTTTAACATAAACTTAAATAATTTTGGTTTTATTCTATCAAAAAAAGATCTAGAATATTATAAATTTGGGCAAGATTGGAGCTTTGTTCTTGCTCAATGATGTTAATAATTTGTCAATATTGATAATGTCACTATTAATTGACATTAATAACGTGTATATTGAATGCTACCTAATTTTCTGTTCATTTCCATTGGTTTATAAGAAGAAATAGGATAGGGATTTAGTGATGTTATATGGAAGAGTAAAAGTTCACTAATTGTGAGAACTAAAATCATGTTAATTTCAAATGTTTATGTCTGGTCCTTACAATGAATGAAGGGCTGAGTCTACAGTCTCTGACTCTGAGTCCACGTAGTACAGAATGAGCATCACAAATATGCAGCATATGTACTCTCATGACTCCCTCCCATTCCATGACAGGGATCTAATTGATAATGACACTTTTTGTTGATGAACCTGAACATGCCTCTGAATGCCTTTTCAGATAGGCAGCTATGTCATGATGAGTCAGCAGCAACTGATAAAATTCCATTTGCTATATCCCCTAGAGAGGAGAATATACTGGGTTTGAGTGTCAGAAGTTGTGGGTTTGAGGCCCAGTTCTTTCTTTAACAAGTTAGATAACTTCTCTGAACCTCAGTTTTTTCAGCAGGAAAAATCTACTAATAACTACTTTAAAGATTGTTGTTGGAGGATGAAAAAGGTCAAATATGTGAAAGGGCACAGCTCCAGTAACTTAGCAGGTGCTCAATAGATAAGTTTAGTGAAATCAGGATCCCTGTGACTTGTCTAAATCCTTCTGCATCTTGCTTTCATGCATCTAAATGACAGCTGCTTCTATTATTGCCAGTATTCCTGCCATTCTTCCTTTTACCCAAAGGAGAAAACTGGGAGCTCTCTTCTACCTCCCTCTCTTTTGGCCTTCATCACTAAATTCTGTTAATTTATTGTGAAGCCACTCTTATTTCTTCCCCTTCTTCTGAGCTGACCTAGCACCACCCTGACACAAGTGATGGTTCATCACCACAAGCCTGAATAACTTCATTAGCTTCTTGCCTTTCCTTCCTCTTATTCCAGGGTTTTTCAGTCTCTCCTCTGTTAACATTTTGGGCTGAATGGCTCTTCATTGTGAGGGGTGCTGTAGGAGGTTTAACAGCATTCCTGACCTCTACCCACCAGATGACAGTAGCAATTTCCCGGTTGTGACAACCCAAAATGTCTTCAGACATTGCCAAATACTCCTTGATGTGGAGAGGGGAGATAAATGTCCTAAGTCAAGAACCACTGCTATAGTCTCTGCCTTTTAAATCATTTCATCCCAGTTGTGAGATTAATTACCTACAAATAGTGTTCTTCTATATTGTCTCAGTTCAAGAACAGTCAATAGACTCCTATTTCCCAAAGACTTTAATATTTTTGCCTAGCTGTCAAGTTCATCAATAGTTGGCCCTAGTTATCTTTCTTTAGACCTTTTCAAACTTCAGTATGGCTTTTCAAACTTTAATGTGCTTATGAATCACCAGGAACTCTTTTTAAAGGCAAATTCTGCTTTAGTAGGTCTGGGTGGGCTCTGAGATTCTGCTTTTCTGACAAGGTCCCTGCTGAAGTTGATGCTGCCTGTCCACAGAGAACTTTGAGTAGCTTTGAAAGACATCAATTTAGTGATTCAGCATCTTCCGAGGGCTCATTAAGGACAAGGTCCTACTTAAGAGGAGCTCACAGACCAGCAGGAAAGAGAGAAAGAAATAAGCAAATAACTGTAAGAAAAGCTCATATTTGTTATCATGAGTAGAACTACAGTGATATAGAGATGTAAGTGAGTGAGAAATTCATTCTGTCTGGGCTGATAGGTAAGTGAAGGGTGAAGAGAAAATAAGTAATAATCAGAGAACGCTTTGATGAGGAAATGATTTTTTTTATTGGGGCCTGGAGAACTTGGAGGTGGTCTACCAGGTGGAGAGGAAAGTGCCTAAACAGGAAGCGGGAACAGCATGAGCAGACCAGAGAGAAATAAAAATGCATAAGATGTTGAAGAACCTGTGTTCAGTATGGCTAGAGTACACGTTGACACTGAAGAGGGTCTCAGGAAACTGCCTTCAGATTAAGAAGTGCCTTGTCTATCATACTACGTATTTGATATTTATTATGTAAGCAAGACGAATGCATTGAAGGTTTTGAAATAGGAAAACCACATGATCAGATATATGTGTTTGAAAGATCATGCTATTGGCAATGTGGGTGGTGGGTTACAATGAGGACCATCCGGGAATTAAGCCAGGCTGCTAGGAGGGCGCCTTGTCTAGGATGAGAACCCCAGGAGCTGTGGTGAGCTAGAGCTGACACACCAGCCCTGAGAGTCTATTGTGGGGACCTCTTCCCAACTCAATGTGCCATCATGTTGGTTGATTGAAATGGGCCATAATGGGAATATATACATCACTAAAATTGGCAAATGCCAGAAACGTTTCCCTGACAGCTGGGTGTTAAGCATTTGCTGGTACACCACTGAGTGGAAGAGACTGACATAGCCAGGTGTCAGAGCCAGCTGGAGGTGAGTTATTAGATGTGCCAGAATGAAGGACAAGAATGTATCATAGATAACATGCCCTCATTTAAGCAACTGGGTAGATTCAGTTTTTTAATGCAATAAATATTTATTGAGAGCCCACTGTATGTCTGGCACTAGTACTCTTCCAAATACCTGCCTTCATGGAGCCTACATTCTACGGATGTGGTGTCATTAGCTGAGACAGGGAAGATGGGGTGTGTGTGTGTGTGTGTGTGTGTGTGTGTGTGTGAAAGACACTTCTTTTAGTTTCGAATATGGACAGTATCCAGGTGCAGTTTTTCAGTCATAAACACACAGCCATATCCTGTGGTTTACTTTCTAAAGCATTTCACATTCAACTCTAATTCAATGTTTACAATAATTTGTAGGGCAGATGGAAGAGGTATCTATTGCCCAGATAGGAAAATCTAAGGCTCAGCTATTTGAAGAGATTTGCTCAGTCACTGAGCAAGTTGGTGTCAGAGTCAGGATTTGAATCCTGGGTTTGTGACAGCTAGCCTAGTCCTCTGTCCCCAGTGCCCACTCCACTGTCTGCTTAATGATCAGCGCAGATGTTCTGATGAAGCAAGTAATGGAAACTTTCCTCGCCATACTGCGCCATTTTCACCCGCAGAGGGCTTCCGCAACTGTGATCTCAGTTACTCGTCACAGCCCTAGGTGCTACTGCGCGGCGTTCATTTGGGCTTGGTGCTAGGTGCAGAGTAGTTGAGGAGTCGTGGGATCCCAGCTTCCAGCTGCAAGCCGTGGTTGCTCTGATTATATGAGCGGTGGTTTTGCCTGCCATTGCTATCAGAGACCAAGCATCTCCCAGTCTTGTTACTGCTTCAGCTCCTGAACCCTTTTTATCTCACTCATTTCTGTCACCAAATGACATACCAATAACTCAGTCTGTCACTAAATAGTAGTAATAATAATAATGAAAAAAAACAGTAAAAAGAAATAGTAGTAGAATAGATATCTGTTGAATTCTGAGACACTATCCATAAAATATCCTTAAAATAGAAAATGTACCAGCCTGGTCTAGAAAATTATAATTTAAATATTAAGTTTATAATATTATACTACAATATTTAAAGGGAAGAAATAGAATGCATAATGCAATAGATTTAGGAAACGGAGGCTGCAATTGCTCAAGAGTCAGAGGTTAATAAAAGCAAATGCTCCTCATGTTTGGGATTGGCAAATGCCTCCCTACACACATTTGCGCGGACACCCGGACAGAACGGGAACTGTGTCCTAAATGGCATATCACGTTAACTTTCCAAAGTACAGCTACTTTCACATAACTAGCTTCCCCTTCTTCTTTTGTAAAAGCATTTTTGCGTGCACATGAGTATATGTCTGAATATATATTTATATATGAGACTATATATATAGATATGAGTGTATCTAAAGCAGCTACAGTAGTGTTGCTTGGCTGAGTGGGAGGTGATACAGGACTGTGCTATTAGTGAGCGGGGAGGTAGGAGGTGGCCATGGCTGATGGGCAGGAGTGTGAGGTAATAGCAGGGTAATACTGTCTGCAGGTATTTTTAGATGACTCCAGAATGAGAAGATGTTGGTTGGTGGCAATGGTCTTTCTTCCTCTAGAACACAGTGATGAAACATGCATAATAAGAACATAAGGATTGCCAATTTGGAGCAGACCTTTTGTCCAGCCAGCCTAGAACCATCGATAATAGAGGTACCAACAGCTGTGTTGTGGGAGAGTAGGTTTTTAATCTTTCTTGGCATCCTCCATGAATGTTAGAGACCTTGCTCTTGAAATACTGGGTTTCCCTTAATAAGTCGCTCTAGATGTGTCATCTTTTAATCTATTTCAGTCTTTTAAATAAATGTTGGCCTGGGCGATTTCTGGGGAGAAAGTGTTTCTTGGTTTGGCAAATTTGCTATCCACTGTCTGGAGCAGAATGTCTTTAATTTATCCTCAACATACGTGTTTTTTTCCAAGCTTTAAGGGGGTACAATAGTTATAGTGTTCCAAAATTTAGTTCATTTAGCAGGATTTTTAGCTTATCATCATGTTTTCCCCATGAGAAATATAATAACATAAGCAAATGAGTTATGAAGATAAGAATGTTCTAGAAGTTTCTATAAGTTATAAAGTTTTTATAATTTCTACTGTTGTTTTTAACTCATGTTCAAAACCTAGGAGTTATCTCTACTTCACATCCAAACATTTTGTAGGTCCTGGTCATTTTGTCAAGTAGCTTATCTACTTTTGTGATGTTGTTTTAAAGTCTAAATGCTACTTGCAACAGAAGAGTTTCTTTGGGAGCTTTATCCCCAAGAAAATGAAAAACATTCACTGGCCAGACCAATCTTAAACTTTTTCATACCACATCTGCCATTCTTCTCAGTGATGTGCAAGACCAAGTCTTTTTCATCTGGAAAGCTGGTATCTGAGATACAGGTTAAAAGCTCTTTCATAATTTTCTTTTAACTTAGGAATATTCTAAAGTGTTCTAGAGAAATTTTAAACAAATACCCACATTAGAACAGTACTTTAAGAAGCAAGCTACTCAAAAATATTGGTTAGAGGACCCTTAAAGTGATTGGTGATATGTTGATATACTTACTCCTTTTATTTTCACATTCAAGTACTGCTTGTTTTTGCATACAATCTTCCTATAACTTTGTTTTCCAAAAAAATATAGTTTATATGTGTATGTATAAATTCATAATTTGCTCTTAAGACTTCAATTTTGCTTTTGTAAATCTTTTCTTGTGTTTTCCATTTCAGAAAATGGTACCTCCCTCCAAAGAGTTACTCATGAACAAAACCTGGAGTGTTCCCCCTTCACATCCAGTCACCTCCCAGTTCCTGTATAGTCCATTCACTTTTCTCCATCTGTACTCCCACAACTTAGTCCAATAATAATCTCTTGCATGCGCTCTAGCAATAACCTCCAAACTGTCTCCTTGTATTCACTCTAAGCTTCTCTCTTTTCCCCTTTGTGTCATCAAATGTTGCTGTGCCCTCTTCCTAGAATGTTCATCTTCTCACTTCCCCCATGCATGCCCTGATACACATGGGCACACACACATCCCTGCATTCTTCACCTAGCTAACTCCCACTCACTGTTTTAGCCTTTCCCTCAAAAGGGACTTCACAAGGAGACCTGGGTTGATCATTCAATTTCCCAGTCTAAGTTTCCTCTTGCAGGTTACATCTGCTAATAGGCCCTTTCTAATTTTCTGTTAAAACATCAGCACAATTCTAAATATATAACTTCTCTGTGATTCTTTTATGTCTGTCTTCCCTACTGGACCATAGTGTCAGTTAGGGCAAAGAACTCATTTGTCTGGTTCACTGCTACATCCCCAGCACTTAAGATTTGTCCTCATACGTTGTAGCTACCCATTCAGTAAATGTTTATCAGATTAATAAAGATTGCCCTGTAAATCTTACAGTGGTCTCTTTTAATGCAATCCATTTCTAACCTTACTGTTTAGGGCACTCAGTAGTATCAAGTTAATCAAGTGATATCCCTTCCAGGTAGATACCAAAGTCATATGCCTCAGATCATACCACCAGCAAACTTGGGAAAATAATCTGAATATCCCTGGCTTATACCTGGAAAATCTCAGTCATCCTAAACGACTTTGTTTAAAGAGTCCTCAGAAATACAAAAGGGCTATTGCATTCTATCAGGGAGAATTTTCATAAATTTTCTCAGGTTATGTGACATTCTCATTTCTACTATTTGCCTTGTCAAAAGAAAAACAAAACAAAAAAACCCAGTTTGTCTACATAATTGTCTTGAAGCCAGGATATGTAATATTAGTCGACATGCATAAATCAATTTTTAATCAGTTCTCTAGTACTTACAACATTGGAGTATACAGGCTTGATGTGTGTGGTATGCACATTCCCTCCTGAGAAGACTAGGTCCTTTGACGCTGGTAAAGTGGTTTTGTTATTTATAGCAAGGATAGACCTTAAAGAGCAGTTTATCAGCGGCTCTTCAAGAATCACACTTTTGGTTTTGCCTTTTGGAGTCAACCCCCCTAGCAGGCCTAGCAGCTTAAGTGAGTGAATAAATAAAAAGAGGAATGTGTAAATTTAGGGCAAAAAGGCAAATTAAAAGAGAATGAATATACTGTTTTCTGTAACCAAGTTATGGAATCCCTAACTGGGCCTCCACCTCTGAAAGTCTGTTGGAGGAATAAATACCACTGGTTTCCTAGAAGAATTAGACAGGGACACTGAACAGAGAGTTTGTCACTTGGCAGAACCTATCCTTGCCCTTGACCGCTGGAAGGGAGTGAGAAAATTATGTCTTCCCCAAGAGGACTTTCCAGCAATTGTGCTAAGAAGAAAGGTTTTGATGGCAATGAAGAGTATTATAGAATTACAAAAGTGAGGATGAAATTCATTAAGGAAAACTGGATAGTTTTAATATCTTTGTTATACAATTTTAAGAAAATTTTTTTGTTTGTATTATATGCTATCAAACTCTGCCTTCTCAATGATTAGTATCAATGATTGAGAAGAGGACAATTTTCTTTCTTACAGTAGTCTACAAGGCTGGCAGGATCTGGATCACATCCCAACAAATTATATTTTCAGAACCTTCCCCTTCTTTCTATCTTCTTTCACCTTGTTGACTAAAACTTGCTAAAGTAAGGCTTTTATCTGATCCCAAACCAAATCCGCCTGTTTCATAAGACAACTGTACTTTGGGTTGATATTTAACTAGAGGTGACAAGAAAATATGTAGTAGAAGGGACATACAATTTTAGGGACATAAGTAGTAAAACTTAAAACCTGGGTTTGAGTTCTGACTACTCCTTACCAGATACACCATCTTGACTGATTACATAACAGTTTCAAGCCTTTCTTTCTTCATCCCTAAAAGAAGGCTGATCCTGATACCTGTCTGATTATAGGGTTATAATAAAAATTTAATGTGATAATGACTGTAAAAAGTGCTTGATAAGCTGAAAAAAAATCTCTACACTCATTAGTTACTATTGTCACTAATTAGTAATATAGACTTTTTGTATCATTGGCAATTACTAGGGCATTTGATCATAAATTTAGCCAAGTGTTCTCCTAAGACTGCTGACATTTAAATAAACATGCCAATTACCTGTAGAACTAGAGACTTTATATTCTATCTCTGTATTAAGTCAAGCAGAGTATTTGATAATAATTTAAATATAATATAATAATTTTATTAATAATAAATTTTATTATTTATTTTATCATTACATATAATAATTCTATTATTTATAAATTTTTATTAATAATATAATAATTTAATAATAATTTATATTATTATGCAGAAGATGATACTCTCTGCCTTTGTAGAGGTTTGATATAAAAATTATCCATTTGAACAACGTTTCTCTGACTTTTGCAGAACTGAGGTGAAAGACAGCGTCTATGCTATTGTGATACAGCATCCCTCTTGCTAGTTTTACATGATAAATTCCTCCTTGATTCAAATCCCAGGAGAAGTTCTAACTCTACCTAGGTTTAAACCCTTGCTATGACAGGAAATGGAATTGGTATAACTCAATGTTTTTGCATTTTTGTGAGATTTATCAGAATGTTTAGAGCCAGTTTTTTTCAAATCTATCAGAATGCTTGCCCAACCTATCCAAAGATGCACAAGAGCATCTTTGCTGCGAAATTATTCTAGTTAAGGGGAGTCTCTGGTTTGCTTTAAGTTACATTTTGTATTAGCTAGTAAGTTGCTTTCAGTTTTTTTGGAATTGATGGGGTATAAATCTTAAATATACAAATAACCATAGTTAGGACAAGGATGTTAAAGGATTCTGGTTTCCTATGGCTTAGTGAGCAATCACACGTTGTATATTCAACTCTATATCTCTTCACGACTCAACCTGATACAGAGAAAATTGACCGCATTGTGTAGTGAGCTGCTTTACAATAAAACTTTACTACTTAAAAAAAAAATTCCCAACTTCCAGAGGAATATCGTGGTTGAATTGTTCATCTCCTTCAATTGCCTCCACTACACCCTGCCACTGTAAAAAATCATTAACATTTTGATTCTTATTCTCTACTTCCACAGAAAATTCACATTTCTGCCTCCCTATCTTCTTTGTTCCATGCAGGACCTCTTGACAGCAGCTTGTCTCCTCCAGTGGTTTCTCTGAAGTCCGGGTGCTCGACGGGAGACCTGACATGCAGGAGGCAAAGCAGGACCATGCTTCTCCTACTTGTCCTCTCTAGAGTCAACCTCTTGAGCTGCTCTTTCATGTCTTACTAAACAATCTCACAAGGCCACATTCTTTTAAGCACTTGTGTTTTAAGTAAGATAAAAGAGAATTTGATCCACCAGAATATGCCTTGAGGTTTGCATCTTACCAAGGCCAATCTTGTCAACTTTTTAGATTCTCGTTTCTTGTGTCAAAGGATTAAAGTCCAATTAAAACCCATCTGAATAACAAGCTACGTTCCATCTGACATTTAGAAATAATAACAAAAAAAGTTAAACAAGTGTTTTAAAACTAGGGAAAGTTTTTCTTTTTTAAATCTGTTTCATTTAAATCATTAAACAGTTGGGAGCAATGTACTAGATACTTAGGATACAAAAGAATATCAGACATCATCCTTATCTTTAAAGAGCTCACTATCATGGCTGTCAGAGTCCTCAGTGCCTCAGTGCCTGCCACATAATAAGCACCCAAATAAGACTTCCCTGGTGGTGCAGTGGTTAAGAATCCACCTGCCGATGCAGCGGACACGGGTTCTATCCCTGGTGCAGGATGATCCCCCATGCCGAGGAGCAACTAAGCCCGAGCCACAACTATTGAAGCCTGTTCACTGTAGGGCCCATGTGCTGCGACTACTGAAGCCCACTCGACTAGAGCCCATGCTCCATAACAAGAGAAGCCAATGCAATAAGCCCGTGCACCACAACAAAGAGTAGCCCCCACTCACCACAACTAGAGAAAGCCTGCGCAGCAACAAAGACCCAACACATCCAAAAAAAAAAAAGCACCCAAACAATGCTCCTTCTCTTTCATAAAAGAATCAGATGTTTTGGTTTGTATAAATTTTGGATTAGCAGAGCTATATGATTTTATAGAAAAGGAATCGAAATCTACATTCCTATGCTTATCAAGTTTCAAGATGTCCTGTTAGGGAGTTTAATAGTTCATTAAAGTCTGCATTCAATTTTAGATTACTCCTCCCAACAAAGAAATATCCACCTCATCCCATTAGTACAAAGTCATGTACCCCTTTTGTTTTTATCCAAAACAGAGTGGTTGGGATGGAAATCATTTTGGCAGTTAGTCCCTTTTACAGCATTGCAAAATTTTCTGCAAAATATTCAGTTGTTATTACAGATACTTTCTGAAAGGTCCCATCTCTATCAATTAGGGCTGGGAAGTGGAAGACAACTCTTGAGAGTGATTCATTGGATGAATGTCCATCCAATCTAAAGGAAAATTGTATGACCTTCAGGGTCAGGGAGGGTATGCACAAGAGGACGTGGTTAAGAATGTGCGAGGTATATTTAGGATATTTGTCTCACTTGTATGGAATGTTTCTTTAGAGGCACAATCAATTAGACTCAGTCAGGAATTTAGAAGATAGTTCAAAGCCTAGATAATTTTGGAATTTGTATAGACCTTTTTAGATTTTATAAGAAACTTTAGTAAATGTCACTAGTGGAAATAATCAGTAAAAATAGGATATTTTGTGTGAGTGGTAAAAGGATGTTCAATTAAAGGAACTTAGCTAAGCATTTTATTTTGGTCACACCAGATTAAACTGCATTGTTTTCCCATTCTGAGACAAAACTAAACTTTATCACAATAGCATCCTGTCAGAGGTAGCTGCTTCTTGGTTTTGTTCCATCTGAGCGTCATAGTCTTAATGGTGGTAGTTAAGCAGTCAACCTAGTCATTTTATACTAGTTATTTAGTTATTTCTGATAGACAATATCTGGAGTGGTTTCAAACTCAGGGCTAATGAAGATAACAAGATACATTGTATAAATGAATGTATCTACATGTTGGAATAAAATCCATATCTTTCTGCTGTTAAACAGTGAACTTAACTAAAATTTACATCCAACAATTATGAAAACTATCGTGTGCTTATCTTCTGCTGTGTGTTCCATACTGGTCTGTGCCTTCTCGAAACAGGGTCCTAATTTTTATGCATAGAATAGTTTGATATTTCTATAATTTTTCAAAGGTGAGTTTTGTTTACTGTCCCTATCTGGTGTGGTTAAAAGCATGAGCTTACCTCCATTGCCTGCCTTTTCATGTACTAGCCACGTAATGTTGGGCTACTTATTTAACTTCTAAGCTTCTTCCTATATGTAAACTGTGAAACCTTATAGCACTTAGCTCATTGTGTGGTTGTGAGGACTGATGAGTAGGTTACTTGGGCTTAGTACATATTCAGCATTCATAAGTGTTACTGTGGGACCTTCAAGATGGCGGAGGAGTAAGACATGGAGATCACCTTCCTCCCCACAAATACATCAAAAATATATCTACAAGTGGAACAACTCCTACAGAACACCTACTGAATGCTGGCAGAAGACCTCAAACTTACCAAAAGGCAAGAAAATCCCCACATACCTAGGTAGGGCAAAAGAAAAAAGAAAAAACAGAGACAAAAGAATAGTGATGGGACCTGTACCAGTGGGAGGGAGCTGTGAAGGAGGAAAGGTTTCCACACCCTAGGAAGCCCCTTCGTGGGCGGAGACTGAGGGTGGCAGAGGGGGGAAGCTTCGGAGCCACGGAAGAGAGCGCAGCCATAGGGGTGTGGAGGGCAAAGTGAAGAGATTCCCGCACAGAGGATCTGTGCCCACCAGCACTCACCAGCCTGAGAGGCTTGTCTGCTCACCCACCGGGGCAGACAGGAGCTGGGAGCTGAGGCTGCATCTTCGGAGGTCAGATCCCAGGGAGAGGACTGGGATTAGCTGCGTGAACACAGCCTGACAGGGGCTAGTGCGCCACAGCTAGCCGGGAGGGAGTCCGGGAAAAAGTCTTGAGCTGCCAAGAGGCAAGAGACAATTGTTTTGGGGTGCAAGAGGAGAGGGGATTCTTCCCCCATCTGCCCACAGAAAGCAGAGCACCACCTAAATGAGCTCCAGAGAAGGGCACGAGCCACGGCTATGAGCTCAGACCCCAGAGACAGGCATGAAACACTAATGCTGCTGCTTCAGCCACCAAGAATCCTGTGTGCAAGCACAGGTCACTATCCACACCACTCCAGGAGCCTGTGCAGCCTGCGACTGCCAGGGTCCGGTGATCGAGGGACAATTTCTCCAGGAGAACACACAGCGCGCCTCAGGCTGTTGCAATGTCATGCTGGCCTCTGCCACCTCAGGCTCGCCCTACATTCCAGTTATAATTACAGTACTCCTCCCACCCCCAGCATGAGTGAGCAAGAGCCCCCTAATCAGACGCTGCTTTAACTCTCCCCTGCTGGGTGGGGAACAGACGCCATCAGGTGACCTACAGGCAGAGGTGGGGCCAAAACCAAGCTGAACCCCAGGAGCTGTGAGAACAAAGAAAAGAAATGAAATTTCTCCATGCAGCCTCAGGAGCAGTAGAGGAAGTCCCCACAATCAACTTGATGTACCCTGCATCTGTGGAATACCTAAATAGACAACGAATCATCCCAAAATTGAGGTGGTGGACTTTGGGAGCAACTGTAGAATTGGGGTTTGCTGTCTGCAACTGACTTGTTTCTGATTTTTATATTTATCTTAGTATAGTTTTTAAAGCTTGTAATGATTGGTGGATTTGTTTATTGGTTTGGTTGCCCTCTTCATTTATTATTATTATTACTTAAAAACATTTTTATTTTAATAATTTTTTATTTAAATAAATTTATTTATTTATCTTTTCTTTCTTTTTTTCTTCCTTTTCTTCTGAGCCGTGTGGCTGACAGGGTATTTGTGCTCTGGCCTGGTGTCAGTCCTGAGCCTCTGTGGTGGGAGAGCCGAGATCAGGACATTGGATCACCAGAAACCTCCCGGCCCCATGTACTATCAATCATCAAGAGCTCTCCCAGAGATCTCCATCTCAACACTAAGACCCAGTTCCACCCAAAGGCCAGCAAGCTAAAGTGCTGGATGCCCAATGCCAAACAACTAGCAAGACAAGAACATATCCTCATCCATTAGAAGAGAGGCTGCTGAAAATCATACTAAGTCCATAGACACACCAAAACACACCACTGGATGCAGCCCGGCCCACCAGAAAGACAAGATCCAGCCCCACCCACCAGAACACAGAGACCAGTCCCCTCCACCAGGAAGCCTACACAACCCACTGAACCAAACTTACCTAGTGGGGGCAGACACCAAAAACAATGGGAACTACGAACAGGCAGCCTGTGAAAAGGAGACCCCAAACACAGTAAGTTAAGTAAAATGAGAACACAGAGAAATATACAGCAGATGAAGGAGAGAGGTAAACACCCACTTGACCAAACAAATGAAGAGGAAATAGGCAGTCTACCTGAAAAAGAATTCAGAGTAATGATAGTAAAGATATCCAAAATCTAGGAAATAGAATGAAGAAAATACAAGAAACGTTTAACAAGGACCTAGAAGAACTAAAGAGGAAACACACAATGATGAACAACACAAGAAATGAAATTTAAAATTCTCTAGAAGGAATCAATAGCAGAAAAACTGAGGCAGAAGAAAGGAAAAGTGACCTGGAAGATAAAATAGTGGAAATAACTACCACAGAGCAGAATAAAAAAAAAAGAATGAAAAGAATTGAGGACAGTCTCAGAGACCCCAGGGACAACATTAAACACACCAATGTTAAAATTATATGGGTCCCAGAAGAAGAAGAGTAAAAGAAAGGGAATGAGAAAGTATTTGAAGAGATTATAGTTGAAAACTTCCCTAATAAGGGAAAGGAAATAGTCAATCAAGTCCAGGAAGTGCAGAGAGTCCCATAAAGGATAAATCCAAGGAGAAACATGCCAAGACACATATTAATCAAATTATCAAAAAATTAAATACAAAGAAAAAATATTAAAAGCAGCAAGGGAAAATCAACAAATAATATACAAGGGAATCCCATAAGGTTAACAGCTGATCTTCCAGCAGAAACTCCGCAAACTAGAAGGGAGTGGCAGGACATATTTAAAGTGGTGAAAGTGAAAAACCTACAACCAAGATTACTGTACCTAGCAAGGATCTCATTCAGATTCAACAGAGAAAATAAAATCTTTACAGACAAGCAAAAGCTAAGAGATTTCAGCACCACCAAACCAGCTTTACAACAAATGCTAAAGGAACTTCTCTAGGCAAGAAACACAAAAGAAGGAAAAGACCTACAAAAAAATACCCAAAACAATTAAGAAAATGGTAATAGGAACATACTATCAATAATTACCTTAAATGTAATTGGATTAAATGCTCCAACCAAAAGACATAGACTGGCTGAATAAATACAAAAACAAAACCTGTATACATGCTGTCTACAAAAGACCCACTTCAGACCTAGGGACATATACAGACTGAAAGTGAAGGGATGGAAAAAAGATATTCCATACAAACAGAAACCAGAAGAAGGCTGGAGTAGCAATTCTCATATTAGACAAAATGGACTTTAAAATAAATACTATTACAAGAGACAAAGAAGGACAGTACGTAATGATCAAGCGATCAATCCAAAAAGAAGATATAACAATTGTAAATATTTATGCACCCAACATAGGAGCTCCTCAATACATAAGGCAAGTGCTAACAACCATAAAAGGGGAAGTTGACAGTAGCACAATAATAGTAGGGGACTTTGAAACCCAACTTTCACCAATGGACAGATCATCCACAATGAAAATAAATAAGGAAACACAAGATTTAAATGACATATTAAGCAAGATGAACTTAATTGAGATATATAGGAAATTCCATCCCAAAACAACAGAATACACTTTCTTCTCAAGGGCTCATGAACATTCCTCAGGACAGATAATGTCTTGGGTCACAAATCAAGCCTTGGTAAATTTAAGAAAATTGAAATCATATCACGTATCTTTTCCAACCACAACTCTAAGAGACTAGATATCAATTACAGGAAAGAAAATTGTAAAAAATACAAACACGTGGAGGCTAAACATTACACTACTAAATATCCAAGAGATCACTGAAGAAATCAAAGAGGAAATCAAAAAATACCTAGAAACAAATGACAATGAAAACATGACCACCCCAAACTTATGGGATGCAGCAAAAACAGTTCTAAGTGGGAAGTTTATAGCAACACAATCCTATCTCAAGAAACAAGAAAAATCTCAAATAAACAACCTAACCTTACACCTAAAGCAATTAGAGAAAGAAGAAGAACAACAAAAAAAACCCCTGTGTTAGCAAAAGGAAAGAAATCATAAAGATCAGATCAGAAATAAATGGAAAAGAAATGAAGGAAATGATAGCAAAGATCAATAAAATTAAAAGCTGGTTCTTTGAGGAGATAAAAAAAGTTGATAAACCATTAGCCAGACTCAGCAAGAAAAAAAGGGAGCATACTCAAATCAACAGAAGAAGAAATAAAAAAGAAGTAACAACTGACACTGCAGAAATACAAAGGATAAGGAGATATTGCTATAAGCAACTATATGCTAATAAAGTGGACAACCTGGAAGAAATGGACAAATTCTTAGAAAAGCACAACCTTCCGAGACTGAACCAGGAAGAAGTAGAAAATATAAACAGACCAATCATAAGCATGGAAATTGAAACTGTGATTAAAAATCTTCCAACAAACTAAAGACCAGGACCAGATCAGATGGCTTCACAGGCAAATTCTACCAAAAATTTAGAGGAGAGCTAACACCTATCCTTCTCAAACACTTTCCAAAATATAGCAGAGAGAGGAACACTCCCAAACTCATTCTACGAGGCCACCATCACCCTGATACCAAAACCAGACAAAGATATCAAAAAAAAGAAAACTACAGGCCAATATCACTGATGAACATAGATGTGAAAATCCTCAACAAAATATGAGCAAACAGAATCCACCACCCCATTAAAAGGATCATATACCATGATCAAGTGGGATTTATCCCAGTAATGCAAGGATTCTTCAATAAACGCAAATCAATCAATGTGATACACCATAGTAACAAATTGAAGGATAAAAAACATATGATAATCTCAATAGATTCAGAAAAAGGTTTTGACAAAATTCAACACTCATTTATGATAAAAACTCTCCAGAAAGTAGGCATAGAGGAAACTTATCTCAACATGATAAAGGCCATGTATGACAAACACACAGCCAACATCGTTCTCAGTGGTGAAAAACTGAAAATATTTCCTCTAAAATCAGGAAGAAGACAAGGATGCCCACTCTCACCACTATTATTCAACATACTTTTGGCAGTTTTAGCCACAGCAATCACAGAAGAAAAATAAATAAAAGGAATTCAAATCAGAAAAGAAGTAAAACTGTCACTGTTTGCAGATGACATGCTAACTATACATAAAGAATCCAAAGGATGCCACCAGAAAACTACTAAAGCTAATCAATGAATTTGATAAAGTAGCAGGATACAAAATTAACACACAGATATCTCTTGCACTCCTATACACTAATGATGAAAAATCTGAAAGAGAAATTAAGGAAACACTCCCATTTATCACTGCAACAAAAAGAATAAAATACCTAAGTATAAACCTACCTAAGGAGACAGAAAACGTGTATGCGGAAAACCATAAGACCCTGATGGAAGAAATTAAAGATGATACAAGCAGATGGAGAGATATACTATGTTCTTGATTTGGAAGATCAACATTGTGAAAATGACTATACTATCCAAAAGCAATCTACAGGTTCAATGCAATCCCTATCAAACTACCAATGGCATTTTTCACAGAACTAGAACAAAAAATTTTTACAATTTGTATTGAAACACAAAAGACCCTGAATAGCTAAAGCAATCTTGAGAAAGGAAAGCAGAGCTGGAGAAATCAGGTTCCCTGGCTTCAGACTATATTACAAGGCTACAGTAATCAAGACAGTATGATACTGGCACAAAAACAGAAATATAGATCAATGGAACAGGATAGAAAGCCCAGAGATAAACCCACACACATATGGTCACCTTATCTTTGATAAAGGATGCAAGAATACACAATGGAGAAAAGACAGCCTCTTCAATAAGTGGTGCTGGGAAAACTGGACAGCTACATGTAAAAGAATGAAATTAGAACACTCCCTAACACCATACACAAAAATAAACTCAAAATGGATTAAAGACTAAAATGTAAAGCCAGACACTAAAAGAGTCCTAAAGGAAAACATAGGAAGAACACTCTGATATAAATCACCGCAAGATTCTTTCTGACCCACCTGCTAAAGAAATGGAAATAAAAACAAAAATAAACAAATGTGACCTAATGAAACTTCAAAGCTTTTTCCCAGCAAAGGAAACCATAAACAAGATGAAAAGACAAGCCTCAGAATGGGAGAAAATATTTGCAAATGAAGCAACTAACCAAGGATTAATCTCTAAAATATACAAGTAGCTCATGCAGCTGTATATCAAAAAAAAAAAAAAAAAAACCAGTTTAAAAATGGGCAGAAGACCTAAATAGACATTTCTCCAAAGAAGATATACAGATTGGCAACAAACACATGAAAGAATGCTCAACGACATTAATCATTAGAGAAATGCAAATGAAAACTACAATGAGGTATCACCTCACACCAGTCAGAATGGCCATCATTAAAAATCTACAAACAATAAATCCTGGAGAGGGTGTGGAGAAAAGGATACCCTCTTGCATTGTTGGTGGGAATGTAAATTGATACAGCCACTATGGAGAACAGTATGGAGGTTCCTTAAAAAACTAAAAATCGAACTACCATATGACCCAGCAATCCCACTACTGGGCATATAGCCTGAGAAAGCCATAATTCAAAAAGAGTCATGTAACACAATGTTCATTGTAGCACTATTTACAATAGCCAGTACATGGAAGCAACCTAAGTGTCCGTCGACAGGTGAATGGATAAAGAAGATGTGGCACATATATATAATGGAATATTACTCAGTCATAAGAAGGAAGGAAATTGAGTTATTTGTAGTGAGGTGGATGGAGCTAGAGTCTGTCATACAGAGTGAAGTAAGTCAGAAAGAGAGAAACAAATGCCATATGCTAACACATATATATGGAATCTAAAAAAAAAAAAAGGTTCTGATTTACCTAGGGGCAGGACTGGAATAAAGACACAGATGTAGAGAATGGACTTGAGGATATAGGAAGGGGGAAGTGTAATGTGGGATGAAGTGAGAGAGTAGCATTGACATATATACACTACCAAATTTAAAATAGATAGCTAGTGGGAAGCAGCCGCATAGCACAGGGAGATCCGCTCGGTGTTTTGTGACCACCTAGAGGGGTGGGATAGGGAGGGTAGGAGGGAGACGTAAGAGGGAGGGGATATGGGGATATATGTATACATACAGCTGATTCACTTTTTTATACAGCAGAAACTAATACAACATTGTACAATTAATCTCCAATAAAGATGTTAAAAAATGTGTTATTTTTATTATTATTATCATCTACAGAAAATGAGTTTAATCCCTGGAAAAGCTTTCCCAAATGCCTTATCGTTTGCTACTTATGAATAAAAATGATCTGAGTAGCCCAGGAATTTCTTCTTTCCTGGTTTCATACCATGGCAATTGTTACTTGACTATTCTGTGGACCTCCATTCTTATTTAAGGTCATTTTCTTTGGTCAATTTAAACCTCTGCACGATTTATTCATAAAATTACAAAGTCTCTTTACTTCATGAAGTTCTATGTTCTTGTTGACCAGATACCTTCTCCTTAGAGAAGCTAGATTTGGGGAACTATGTTAGTCATTTTGGAAAATTCTCATTTAACTCTATATCTAAAAAAGACAGATCTCCATACACAAGTAGGCCTTTAAGTTACTGCTTTATACAAGTAATAGATTTTGACACCTGTTCTACTGTACATACTCAATTGAGGTAATTTACTGACCCTGCATACAATAGCCTTCTATTTTGGTGTTTGAGGCAGACTTTCAATTTTATGCAATAATTTGCTCGGACAACACAGTGACTCTACTCTTACTCTGCGTTTTCTAAGAACTTCTCCTTTGTTCGGTTGAATTTCAAACTCCCTTGGATTATCTCATTACTCTTGAATTAAGATTGATTGATTCTTTCAGGGACTTAGAGTGCACATGGGAGGGACACTGGAAGTGAGGGTGGAGATAGCTTACTTTAAAATTTTCAAGAACTCCCAACCTGTTCTCTCCCTTCCCCCTTCCCTCTTTATCTCATTATCTCTGTAATTTCTGGGAAAAATGTAGCTGTCTTTGTGTATAAGTAAAATATTATAGCTGTAAGGAGATAACCCTTTCCTCTTATTAGTTGCATATCTTCCCCTTAATGTGGAAATGGGGCCGTTGAGGGAAGAAGGGCCAGTGGTTGGAATGACCACTCTCTCAGTGAATTTAAACTATCACAACAAACTAAAAATTCACTTCTGAAAGCATAGGTGAGAAACAGATGTATACTTTTCATACAGTGACTTTTCCTGGGCCCACTGGAGTCATTCAGGACATACACTGCTCAGCTGTCCTTGAGATGGAAGTCTCTTTAGGGATTGCAAAGTCTCCAGATCAACATTCTGAGTCAGGGTTTTTGGAAGCACTGTGATAGGACAAAGGAATAAAGATTACTTTTTTTCCTATTCCTTCTGAGATATTACATAGACAAAAGCCACACCTGCAGATATCTCTGAGATAAGAATTTCTCTTCCTTGGGCTTCTGTTGAGATTACTGAAGGTCAATATCCTTAAGCTGCTTAGAAGTTCTATGGTTTGATTCTGTGAGGTACTGGCTTGAATCTTCCTGAGTACACACCTTTGGCTTCATTTATAGATTATGTTTTCCTGAAAGTGTCCTAGATTTGATCTTTGCCCAGAAGCCATTTCTTAATTTTAGCATCACAGGTCATCTGGAGAGGCTGAGAATTTTTAAACTCAACAATTCTTGGCTCTGTTTTATTGGTCTTTCCTTTAGCCTTTCTCTGCTTGCATTTTTCTATATACAGCAAAAGAAGTGAAGTAGCACCTTCACCACGCTGTCTGGAAATCTCCTTAACTGGGTCTCCCAGTTCATTAGGTATATTTTCTATTTCTCATGTTATCAGAGGGGACAGTACTGCTAAGCTTGCTGCTATTCTGTAAGGAGGCTCCTCTTTCCTCCAGGTTTCGGTAGTACTGTCTTCACTTTCCTGTAAGCTTTTACCTGCAGCCTCCACAAAGGCTTCTACAGGCTTTCATTGACACTTTCCTCAAAGTCCTTCCAGCTTCTGACCACTGCCCTTTTTCAAAACCACCCAATATTTTAAGCTTTTGTAATGGTAGCACCCCACTCTTAGTACCAAAATCTGTCTTAATTTCCTGTTGTTGCATAACAAATTACCCTAAAACTTAGTGACTTAAACAACAGTAATCATTTATTGATTGATCAATAATCATTTATGGTTACACAGCTTTGTAAATATATTTATATATATATATTTTTTCTTTTTAAGTGGAGAAGTTAGGATTCCATCCAGATCTAACTCCACCATACCATGCTACATTATGTAGTATCAGAAAAGAAAAAAAGCTGCCCTCTATGCTGTCTGATATATTTTAGACTTTGGCCCCAATGATCCCCATCTCCTGGTGTTTACACCCTTGCATCATCTCCTCCCTTTGAGTGTGGGCAGGATGTGTGACTTGCTTCTTACAATAGAATATGACAAAGGTGATGGGATGTTACTCCCATTGTTATGTTATATTATATAAGACTTCCTCTTACTAGTAGATTCATGCCACCCTTGCTGGCTTTGAAGAAGAAACCTGCCATGAATCCTACAATCACCAGGAAATGAATACTGTCAATAACCTGAATGAGTTTGGAAGTGGATTCTTCCCCAGTCAAGCCTCCAGATGAGAATGCAGCCCAGCTGACACCTTGATTGAGGCCTTGTGAGACCCTGATCAGAGACACATCTAGGCTGGGTCTGAACTTCTGATCCACAGAAATATGAGAGCATAAATGTGTATTGTTTTAAGCTGCTAAATTTGTGATACTTTATTATATCACAATAGAAAAATAATAAATCCTCCTTTGAATATAGCTATATCAAAATTTATGTGCCATGTTTATACTATTATAATTTTATGAACACATTTTTCAGTTTTGTCTTTTCTTTTTAAATTTTTTATTTTCCAGGATAAATACTTGTCTTAGTTTTCTTTGATTTGTTTTCTATGTACCTGTCACTAATTCATTTTTAATCCCTCTGTATAAATGTAAATCTATTATCAATATTATCAGACACCTCAGGCGAACTGTCAACTTTGTCATTGCTGTTGAGAAGTTTGATTCCACTCTGAGTTTCTCCTACCCCCACATCAACCCAGAGAGCTTTTCAGTTATCTTCACCTTCTGAATTCTAAAATTTTATGATTAGGTATAATGGTAGTATTTCTCTTTTATTCATTGTGGTGGGCACTCAGCAGATACTTCCAATCAGGAAACATATGTCAGTTCTGGGACCTTTATTTTTTATTCTCTTCCTCTCTCTCTTTGGAGGGGGTAAGGTTCTCCTCTTCCTTTTCTCCTTGAATAAGAATTTCAAGTCCTGTTTTTGCTCTAGATCTCTTTTTCTTGCCTTCTCAGGGATTTTATTCCTACACATACATCCTGAGGTTAAGGGGTGCAAATAAAATTGTCTGCTTTCCTCCCTAGGTTTCAGCATTTTAGGATCTGCTGAATCAGTTATCACTCATCTGTCTGCTGTCCAGCTTCCAAAACGTTGCTGTTTTCTCTTCTTTCTCCTCCCTCTCCTCCTCTTCCTCCTTCTTCAAGCTTAGCCCTTTTTAAATGATCACTTTACTGTCATTTCAGTTTATTTTGGGGAAGACAGGAACATAAGCTGTTCATTCTAATATTTTTAACCAGAATCTGACCTCTCCACATTTAACCTTCCTGTTATTCTCTAATAATAGTCCTATGAAGTAAGCAGGAGAGAAATTATTGTCCCTCTTTTACTGATAAAATACTTGAGAATCAGATTGTTTGAGTGACTTGTTTGAGATTACTAAACAGGTTCTAGAATATTCAAGTCTCAATAATCATATTTATTGTTTTTTTTACCTACAGCTATCACTTTCTAATTCTGGCCAATAGACTCAAAGGTTAGTAAATTTGGGAGGGGCTTTCTATTCCACTGTTTCCCAAAATGTATACCACAGAACACAGTCCCAGGAGAAGCTCTGTAAAAAAGGATTCCATAATCAACCACATTTGAGAAATACTCTAAACTAATGGATTCCTTTAATTCTATGACACCATTAATTGTAGGAAATAGTTACTAAGATTTAATAACAGATTTTGGTGGAGCTGTAGAGAGGGTAGGGAAGAAACATATTAAACACTATATTATGAAAAACACATAGAATTTGAGAAATATAAAATTGTTTTTAAAAGTAAATCTCAGAACTGAGCAAACACAACATGTACCCTTTCCATAGTTGTTCACATATTAGACTTTGAAAATGGTAATAAAGAAATCTGTTAAGAATATTTTGTTCAATAAATTTGACCATGAAAGCCCTTTATCATTTAACACCTATTAATATTCTAAGTAATTTGTTTATTGATGTAATAACTATTTGTTGAGTCTCTGCTCTTTGTAGGGTACTGTGCTATGAGCTCAGTAATGGCGTGGTGATAAATCAGTCCAGCCCCTTGTGGAGCTTAAGTGAGGCAGGCGTGTGTCTAACAGAGGTCTTACCCTAATCTGAAAAACTAGTAAAATTTACTCTGAGGAACTGACATTCAAATTAAAACCAGGAGGAATATGAGTCATCTAGACTCTTGTGGGGTTGGGTGCTGTGGGTAGAGGGCAAAGAGCATTCCAGGAAGATGTAGTGTTGCTTCAGATTCCACATTGAGAAATGCTGAGCTAGTCCAACTGCCTTAATTTACAGACAAGAAAAGTATAAACTAGAGAAGTTAGAATTAAAGAATGTCAATATTGAATGGAATCTTAGACATCTAATCCAATACTAATACCCAGCACACAAATTACCTTGATCTCATCCTAGATAAATAGATGGCCTCCTCCTTTTGAACCGTGTAAATGGCAGGAAACCAACCTTTCTTAGAGGTTAAGAGAGACCCAAGTCAATTTCTCTTGGAGATTCATAAAATATAAAAAGAAAAAAGTGCCAAGGGTTATTTTACATTTATAATATTTACAGTAAATAAATATTTTTGACACACATATAAAAACACTAAAGAAAAACAGTGATTAAATACACAATCTCACAACCTTGAGTTTTGACTCAAGGCTCTTATGAATGTGAGATCTAAACTGAACTATACTTCTACACCCCATCCTACCTACTCCTACCATATAGGCTTTACAGAAAGCTCACTAGCTCTCATTCTATAGGTTGAAATGATAATGTAGCATCCACCTACATTTTGGAGTCATGTGGAACAGGTCCACTCCCTCTTCCATCAAAAGGCCCTTTACATATGTGTAGACACTCACCATGGGTCCCCAAGGTTGAAATATCTCTAGTAACTTAGCATTTCTTAGATGCCACAGTTTCCAGAAACTTCATTCTCCTGTTTCGTCTCCTAGTACCCATGCCCTGGAAAACATAGACATTTGCATTCATTTGGCTCTATGAAGCTGCTCTGTCAATACAGTGGTGTGATAATTTATTTAAATGCAAAGTCCTCACTCAGACCTCTTTGACTCATTTCATACTAACTGATAGGGAATTCCCTCCACTACAGCTCTATCCTGTCATCACCTTCCAATAGTACATTCTTCCTGGAAGTGGAATGGGTTCTTTCAGCAAAACGAAATTAGTTTTGCATGTTACTCTGCAGTCAGGGTATTCAGATGGAAAACATGTACCCTGAATCTGTATTTGAGCCAGTATGATGTGCCCATAGACCCCACACATACCAGTCATTGAAGGTGAGCTAAGGATGCTTGAGAGAAGTTTTTGGCAATTTTCCAAGACTCCCCTCACTCTCCTGTCTAGTTTCCACTTGAACCCATTCCCTATTTTAGACTTGATACTTTCATAATTTTCACCTGAGTTAATATTTCTTTACAGGCTTTGATTGGCTCTTATTTTTTTGGCTTGTTTTCTTCCAAATGACCTCAGATAAGATATCTGTCCCCTCATTTTGGGCTCTTGGACCATTTTCCCTCTAATACCCTTCTTGTATGTTACACTGTCAAGCCCCATTTTGGCTATTACTGAAGAAAAAATATATATAATGTATACATTGTATATATGTATATATACACATATATATATGTATATAAAATATATATAATATATATAATGTGAAGTAAAACTAGCCTCATTAATTCTAGAGAGTTCTTCATCATACCCAAATTCCTAGGACATTTCTCATCTGAGACATGTAATTGCAGCACAATATAAATAAATATCCCCATATGCAAGACCTTCATGAGGACTTTTAGAAGAAAGTCTGGGTCTGGGCCTCTGTCTCTGAGCTTCATGGGAAGAATGAGAACATTTGATGATAATCCTTTGGAAGATTGGATAATTGTTCTTAATTCTTCATTCCTTTTGCCATGGCCTGCCATGAGAGTAGGCAGGGTATCTTTCCAAGCTACACTGGATATTGGCCTAGGTCTGGTGAGCTTCTTTGGCCAATTTAGTTTTAGCAGAGGTGATACAGCAGAAGCTTCATGTGTGCTTGCCTGGAGTGCTTGACCTCTTGCACTTTGACTATCCAAAGTGAGAAGAGCCAGCACCTGGCAACCAGTGGTCTCAGAGTGAGAGACTTGAAGAAGACCTGAACCTGACCTGCCACTTGGAGCAGAACTCCCTTGCCTAGCCCACAGATTAGTTAGTGAGATAATGTTTATTGTTGTAAGTTACTGAAATTTTGGAGTTGTTGCAGAAACTGGATTGAGAAAATCTTTTTACGTCATTTTTAGTATAATTGCCTTCAATGTATTGCTTTTATTACCTCCCCTGCAAAGCTTTCTATTATGGATTGAGTTGTGTTCCCCCAAAAAGATATGTTTCAGTCTTGACTTCCAGTACCTTGAGAGTGATTTTATTTGGAAATAGGGTCTTTACAGATGTAATCAGGTTAAAATGAGGTTATACTTGCTTAGGATGGACCCTCATCCAATATACCTGATAGCTGTCTGACAAGAAGAAACAGAAATGCAGATAGAGAAACATGAGGAGAACATTATGGGATGACAGAGGCAGAGATTGGAGTGATGCAGATGCAAGCCCAGGGATGGCAATGATTGACAGGCACCACTGGAAGCTAAGAAGAGGCAAGGAAGGATGCTACTCAGGGTCTCAAAGCTAGCATAGCTCTGCTGACAACTTCATTTCAGACTTCCAGCCTCCAGAACTATAAATGAATACATTTTTGTTGTTAGAAAAAACCCAGTTTGTAGTACTTTGTTATGGCAGCCGTTGGAAACGAATACAGTTTTCCTAATGGCTCTGGACCCCAAAATTTTTCTCTCTTCACAGAATACCTTATTGGTACCACTCTCAGTGCTCTCATAACATTCTGCTTGTTATCAGAGATTCTTTCATCTCTCTTACTAAGCTGTGCACCTCTGAGGCTTTGCACATTTTCCATGAGGATTAAATGAGTTAGTCCATCTGAAAAATTTTATGAACTGCCAAATTGTGATACAAATGTTGGGTGGTTTTGTGATTATTAGTATGAACTTTGTTACATACTGTCATTTACTCAGCACGTATTTATTGAGTGTCCACCACCGAGTGCCAGGCATTGTGCTGGGTGAAGTGGATACTGTGCATGGAGTTTACAAACAAAATAAACTCATCGTGTAGGATTAAACAATGTGCTGTGATGGAGAATGATCAGGGAGATCTACTTTAGAGAGATATGACAGACATCTCTGATGATATTTAATTTGAGAAATAAATGATGAAAGCATGTCATCAAGGTGAAGAGCCAGGGAAAAATTATTCCCGGCAAAGGGAAAAGCAAGCTCTAAGCCCTTGTTTTGAGTGAGAGTGTGTCCAGGTTCTAGGAACTGACAGAAGACAAGAGGGGACCAAACTGAAGTGGGTTCAGATCACATGATTTTACGTCTGACAGGCAGATAGAGGCCAGATTTTCCAGGATCCCTCAGACCGCAGTCAAGAGTTTAGATTTTCACTCTAAATGCTATAGGGGAATTACTGGAGGATTTTATGCAAGGGGTTAAGAAGGAACTTAAATTTTTAGAAATCCCTCTGGCTTCTCTTATGGACTAGATGGCGGTGAGTATGGGAGGAAGAGCTGGAAGTGCAGTTAGGAAGAGGGTGTGGTAGTTATCTCAGGAAGACCAGGATGATAACACGGGCTAGGGCAACATCAGTGATAATTTCAGTAGCTTGGATTTGTACAGATATTTTCAAAATGAGACCGACAGGTCTTTCCAATTGCTTAAATAAAGGCTTAAGAGAGAGTTAATGAAAACTCCCAGGTTATGTGCTTTCTCAGCTGTGAATTTGGTGGTGCCTTTTATTGAGATGCAGAAGATGAGTTTTAGGAGAAATTTAAGAGTTCACAAGAAATTTCCCTCCATATTTCCTTCCCAAAATGTCAATTTTGGGCTTTAACATAAGGGACAGAAATTCTGACCCAATGTACATGGAACTTAGGTGTCAACTGGACCTTATGTTTTAGTACAGGGCTTGGCAAACGTTTTCATAAAGAGAATGATAGTGAATATTTTAGGATTTGCAGGACCAGAAGCAAAATATTGAGTATTATGTAGTTACCTATATAATCATTTTAAATGTAATCATTTAAAAATATAAAGTCCATTCTTGGATTACAGGACAATAAATAAAACAGGCACTTGGTTGGATTTTGTCTGAGGCAGGTAGTTTGTTGACCCCTGGTCTAGAACAGCAGTTGACAAATTACTGTCTGTGGACAGTAGTAGCCAGCCATTTGGGTTTTTTTGTGTTTTTTAAATAAAGTTTATTTATTTATTTACTTATTTTTGGCTGCGTTGGGTCTTAGTTACTGCGCGTGGGCTTTCTCTAGTTGCGGCAAGTGGGGGCTGCTCTTCGTTGCGGTGTGCAGGCTTCTCATTGAGGTGGCTACTTGTTGCTGAGCACGGGCTCTAGGTGCGTGGGCTTCAGTAGTTGCAGCATGCGGGCTCAGTAGTTGTGGCACACGGGCTTAGCTGCTCCGCGGCATGTGGGATCTTCCTGGACCAGGGATCGAACCCTTGTCCCCTGCATTGGCAAGCGGATTCTTAACCACTGCACCACCAGGGAAGTCCCCAGCCATTTGTTTTTGTCACGAATCACACTTATTTGTTTACATATTGCCTATGGCTCTTTTCCTGCCACAATGAGTTGAGTAGTTACAACAGAGACCACATTTCCTAGTCTGCTTGGGCTGTCATAACAAAATACCATAGACTGGGTGGCTTAAACAACAAAAATTTATTTTCTCATAGTTGTGGAGGCTGAAAGTCTGAGATTAAGGTGCCAGCATGGTCAGGTTCTTGTGAGGACTCTCTTCCTGCCTCGTAGATGGCTTCCATCTTCTATGTGCTCACATGGCCTTTCCTGTGTGTGTGTGTGTGTGTGTGTGTGTGTGTGTGTGTGTGTGTGTGTGTGTGGTATAGAGGAAGAGAGAGAGAGAAAGCTCTCTGGTGTATCTTCTTATAAGGGCACTAATCTTGTCAGGAGGGCCCTA
Source organism: Delphinus delphis (assembly GCF_949987515.2). NCBI lineage: Eukaryota > Metazoa > Chordata > Mammalia > Artiodactyla > Delphinidae > Delphinus > Delphinus delphis. The sequence continues at coordinate 81,347,581 of NC_082690.1, forward strand.
CCCTCATGACCTCCTGTAAACCTAATTACCTCCCAAAGGTCCTACCTCGAAATATCATCACAGCGTTTCCCATTTTGCAGATGAGAAAATTGAGGTTCAGATATCCTTGTGTCCAAAGTCACATCTCTAATAAATGAGCTCTGAACCAATCTTTCTGCTGCTAATTTTCAAGCTGTTTTCACTGCAACACACAGTTTTGAATCTGGCCAATCTTTTGTGAAATACCAGATACAAACAGAGAAAATATATTTCTGGGGAGCAAGAAAATAAAGATGTATTAGTTGATATTTTTAGATACTTTCAACTGTTGGGCCAGATTGTGGAGAATGGGGAAATGACAAATATCATATTTCTGTTCCAAAAAGGACAATAAACGACGTAAGTGGTTCTCCTTAGGTTAGTGTATGAAGCAGGTGTAGGGGAAAATATGAGAAACAACCTTGTGGGCTCCAGTGAGGAAACACTTAAAAAAATATCATTTGATTAAGAGACAGTCCGCATGATTCAATGAGGAGGCGGAGGTATTGCCTTGGAAAAGCATCAGATAAAGAAATACTAAATGCCTGTAGAAGTGTCGTGGGTATGGGGGCTAAAAACAGCTTGTGGAATGGCAAACTTTCTGAAAAACATGGCAACAGCAAGTGTCCGTAAATGGCAACTTCACTCTCTGTGGATGAGTGGGAAACAGCAGAGGATAATTTTTAGATTGCTTGTTTTTTTATGTTAGTGGAGTGAAGTGATGCCATTGGAAATATTAAGAAGGATGAAAATATGCTGGTGACGAAAGAACACTTATGAAAATAGAATAGCACCAGGATGTGGTAACCTGATGGAGATCATTCGATGACTAAATAGAGAATACTGTTGATACCTGAAAACCAGTGCTGTGAGCCAATTAACCAGAATAGACACCCCCTTCCTCTGCAGCACATTGGTGTAAAAGAGTGTGCTCCACATTGAGAGGCCTTTTTGAGTTTTATATGAAGAAAGAAATGATGTTAAATATCATTAGGAAACAGAAAATCTCAGTTAACTTGAATGTTTGGGGATTAGGGGACTCTGAGCAATGATATTTTATGATTATTTGTTTAATAGTCTATCTTGTTTCACAAATGTCCAAATTTTCTGTCTCAGTCTAATGGAAGATTGAAAATCTTGCTAGGTTTCTTTGGATAATAAAGAAATCCATTCATTTATTATTATTTATATAATAATAATATTTATTATTATTCATTTATTTATTATTATCATTCATAATAAAGGCTCCATCCATTCAATAGATTTTCATTGAGCAATTACAATGTAGCAGGTTTTCTGGTATGTGTGAATGACTTAAAGATAGGGAACCTGCTCTTGTAGCATCCAAGGAACAGTAAAGGTAGCCATTGAAGCTGAAAGATATTGAGATAATTGTAGGTTGAAACCAACGCATTCTGGAAATTAACCTAAGAACCCTAAAACAGTATCTTTTGTCACCATCAGACTCCATCTCCTAAATGTGGAGGGTAAAATATGTCAGATAGAAGGCTTTAGTTAGCTAGGTTTTGGTTTGTTGAGCTTCATTATTAAAATATAATGAAGATAGTATCAATTTCAAGTTCAATCTTATTTCATGGATTAATATTTTTATTTGCTTTGCTCCAATGAAAAACATCCATTGTCTTGGATTATTAGGATGGAATCAAATATTTCTACTACTTTAAAAAAAATTTTTTATTGAAATATAGTTGATTTGCAACGTTGTATTAGTTTCAGGTACACAGCAAAGTGATTCAGCAAAGTGATTCAGTTATATATACCTGTGTGTGTGTACATATACACACACATATACATATTTCTGTTTTTACATTCTCTTCCACTATAAGTTATTAGAAGATATTGAGTATAGTTCCCTGTGCTATACAGTAGGTCCTTGTTGGTTATCTATTTTATATATAGTAGTATGTATATTTTAATCCCAAACTCCTAATTTATTCCTCCCCCCTTCCCCTTCAGTAACTGTATGTTTATTTTCTATGTCTGTGAGTCTATTTTGTTTTGTACCACTTTTTAATAAGAAAAAACAAACGACCTTATGGCAAAGAAAATGAGCCAGGGAAACTTTTTGAGAATCAGGAATATTTGGAGGTGGGAAGGGTTTTGGGAATTTGAGATGTATTAATATATCTCTTTGAAAAACACTGCAAAAGTTTTGTTTTCTCATGAGATCATGGGAAAAGTTAATAAAATAGATTGTGTTTGCGATGCACCAAGTGATTTCCTTAAACTATAAGCACTGGCATCGGGAATTTTGAATTATGTTTTATCAGTGGAGCATATTGAATGAAGACTATTTAGCACATCATGTTTTCAAAGGACTTCACTTTCCCTTCTCCATTTAAATTCCTTAATAAAGCAAGATTAAAAGTTAGAGAAAGTTTATGTCTTAACACTCTGTTCACTCATTCTTATTCACAGGAGTTTTTTATAAAGTTATAATAAAGTAATTTATAGCAGTTTGCTATATATGAGACATCAATAAACATTCACACCTAAACAACACACAACCCAAATGAATAGGGCCCTTTGTAAAATGTTACCATCAGCTTCTATTGAATAAATGTTCATGGAATACCAACTGGTGTGTGGAAAACACTCTGTAAGGCACTGGGTGGGATTGGAGAGCAGGATAGAAAGCTGGATAAAACATAGGGCCCAGAATGCAGTCACAATGGGGAGGAACTAAAACATTTCACATGTGGCTAGAATACAATCTTCAATAAATTAAATGCTGTAAGAGAAGATCTAAAATTCAGTGGGGATTCAAAAGCAGAATAAATCACATCTAACTGATGGGATATAAGGTATGACTTTGTGGAGATCATGTAAAATTGTGCTTCACGGATGGATAATATTTTAACAGGTGAAAAGTAGGTGAAGCATGCAGATGTCAAGAATATCATGAGCATAAATATGGCATCAAAAAACTTCAGGATGTGTCTCGGAAAGGTTTATGGTTCAGTCTTGGCCACAGTGGTAGGTTTTTAAACTTTGGGTAGTAGTAAAACATCTTTTTTTCCTTCTCCAAATGAGAGGTTATGCCCAACTCCAAAATGTAACATAAAATCACTAAGCTGCTCTAGTCAAAGTGTGTGTATGTGTGTGTGTGTGTGTGTGTGTGTGTGTGTGAGAGAGAGAGAGAGAGAGAGAGAGAGAGAGGCAGAGAGGCAGAGAGACAGAGAGGCAGAGAGACTGAGAGACTGAGAGACAGATTGGAGAGGAAGAGAGGGGTCAACCAGAGGGATTATGTTAGTGTCCTACAACTTCCATACCAGTTTGCACAGACTCGGTGGCTTAATACAACATTTATCCCGCCAGAGTTCCGGAGGCTTGAAGTATGAAACCAAGGTGTTAACAGGGCTATATTCTCTTTGAAAGCTCTGTGGAAGAATACTTCATCCTTCCTTGTCTCTTCCTAGCTTCTGGTGGTTGCTGGCAATCCTTGGTGCTCCTTGGTGTGCAGCAGCGGAACTCTAATCTCTGCCTCTGTCTTCAAATGGCTTCTTCCTTGTGTCTCTGTGTGCCTCTGCACCCAAATCTCCTTATCTTCTTCTTCTTCGGACACCAGTTATATTGGATTTAGGGCTCATCCTAATCCAATAAGACTTCATCTTAAACTACATCTGTAACAATCCCTTTATATTCACAGGCACCTGGGCTTAGGACTTCACCTTATCTTTTGGGGGGACATCATATAATAAACAGGGAATTTTCTTGAGATTCTCAATTTTCCTTGCTGCAGCTACTCCGGTCTCCTATAGTGACAGTTGAAGCACCTTAACTAGCCTTAGGACTGCCTACCAAGAACACTGAAAACCGCTGGGCTGGCACCATATTCCCACACTGCCTGATCAGTAGAATCACCTGAGAGACTTCTTATATACAGAGTCCTTTCGCTCCACACCAATTTACCGAATCTGACTCATGGAATCTGTGCTTTTATTAAGCCTTTCAGGGCAGCGTTATGACTGATTAGTCAAGTTCATCATAAACACTGATTTGGAGAAGAGGGACACCTTGGAAAATAGACCAAAAAGGCATCATGGAGAACCTTGATATCAGGCTGAGGAACAGTCATTCCAAGGAGAGTTTGTGGTAAGCTTCTCCCTGGTGCTCGTTTAACATACTGCATTTGGGGGGTACACAGGACAAGTCCCCAGAGAGTTTCTGGGAGCTCCTACTCACCAGAGAGGCAGCTCTAGTGCCTTTGGGTTCTAAGAGCCCAGCCTGGAGCTCAGACAGTTCCCCATCTCCTGGGAGGACTCCAGGACACAGGAATGGAGCTTCCTATACCTGAGGGGTGACCTGCAGGGCTGTGGGACCAGGCAGGCCCTGCAGGGGGGGCTGCTGCAGGCCTCACCTTGCTGGCTGTGGAAGAAATACCTGCTGCAGCTGCTGCCCTGTGGTCCCTCATTAGGGTTGCCTCCACCTTGAGCACACGTGTGGAGGCGAGCAAGGGAAGTCAGTATCGGAGGAGAACTGCCGGGCCTAAGGGGCGGATGAGTCGCGGGGAGGGGAGGCATGCTGCTGGTGACTCAGAGTCAGCAAGAGGTGGATGGCGCCTGTAGGAAGTCGGAATCAGGAGGCATTACCAGGTACTTTTCCATCCTCTCCCCAGTGACCCCTTTGTCCAGGATGCCAAAATGCACAGGCCAAACTCAGCCTGTTTCCTAGAGCTGCACACACTGTTTGGACTGATTGTCAGAACAATCAGACTGTCTTCTATGTGCTCACCCAACCTCCAACTAGTGGATTACTATTAATTTCGTAGCATCTCAGCATTAAAAAGTTGGTTGCTTCCCCCATATCACTCTTTTCATCCCATTTTCCCTTTCCCTTCTATCCTCCTTTCCATAAGCATTTCTCGGGTACCTTCTAAGTTATTAATACTGGAAAACTGCTGTGTCGGATGCTGTGATTCATATTTACAGGGGGTGGACAGAAGAAATGGTGGTACCCAGGGGCCTGAACACTCCACCAGCCACTTCCCATAATCACAGTTAATTCCACAAATTCCCAGGGAAGATATGGGACAAAGAAAGAAACCAGTTAAAGTCACATTTAACTGTGTTTTCTGTTTCTGTTGTTGTTTTGCCTTAAATTGCCTGGCTGTACCCCTAGCTGAGCTTTAATGCTTGCAGTTGCAGGGAGTTCTTTGGAATAGATCAGTTTCCCAAAGCATGGTCCTTAGATCACTTCCATAAGAATCATATTAGAAAGGCGTCTCAAATTATGCTAGTCACACCAGTTCCAAAGAAATACCATAATGGAAACATTCTCAAAAGATACCACAAAAAAAGCCAATAGGACTAGGAGAGAGAAACCATACCTTGGAAAAAATCTTTTAAAAAATAAAAGTTTATTTACTGTATCTTTATTTTATTTTTTAATCAAAATAGTATATGTACATACACACACATACCACTGTGTGTGTGTATATATATATATATATATATATTCAAAGATATGCTCTCTTTGGTATCTTAAAATATACACATGTATTTATTTATATAACCAGCAATCCCTTGCTCTCCGCTTTTGCCTACCATTTCCTAACCTCCAGATCTACTTCTCAGAGGGATTCATTTCAACTCTCATACCTGTTTATATGGTATTTACCTCCAAAATTTTAAATAACATGCTATACTTCTATTTCTTAGCTTGTTAATTTTAGACTTTAATTGCCTGTCTTAAGGTAAATAAAAATTTATCTCTTATGGCTCCCTCTTCTCCTTCTTTCCAGAGATTCAGGTTCTTCATTCTGAAAATTTTTCTTATATCTCTTCTCTGATAAGTTCATCCCTTCTCTATTTTTCAGATCTCCCTGGTGCCCACATTAGTGAGGTACTGAAACTCCTGTATTGACACTCGACTATTCTTTCCTTGTTTGTTTTCTGTCTCCTTTCCAATTTTCTCTTTGTTGTTTTGTGTACTTCCTTGGAGATTTCCTTGACTCCTATTGGATGTTTTATTTTGGATAATTTCAATCTCCCAGAGTGCATTCTTCTTCCGAATTGTTCCTTTTTTCTCATGGCATCTTCTCCTTGTTTACTGAAGGCAAAATCTTCAATATCTTGTCTTAATTGTGAGGATATTAAATATAAGTTGTTTGTCTGAAATTTTTCCTTCTTATTGGAAGATTTCCTAAAAGGCCTGTTGTTAAATGTTAATCCATGTGCAAGTGTTAGGCACTAAGGGACCAGTTGAAAGTTCTGCATGTAAGAATGCATTTGTGGACTACTATTGGGTGACTGAATGGTGAATGAGTCATTTTGATAGGAAGATCCACTAAATGTCATAGATTTTCTGGTGTTCATTCCATTTTTCAAGGGAAAAAGAATCATCCAGTAATTTGCTTGGAAAACAATATCACAGTCTTTTGGCTATGGCAAGGAACTTAGATTTAATTTTAAGCAAAATGGGCAGTCCCATGAGGGTTTATGCAGTGGAGTGACGGGGCCTGATTTATATTTTTAAGTGATCATTATGCCTGTGGCATATGGGAACAAATGGAAAATCAGAGCAATCAGTTATATCAGGAGTAGTCCAAATGAGACTGAGTGCTCCATTATTTACCATTGTGGCCCAAATATTCCTCTTTGTAAAGAGACTCAAGGCTCTCCTATAGAACAAAAAATTAAAAACACAAGACAACAACCCCCCCCCTCCAAAAAAAAGAAAAATTAAGCTGCCTACCAAAGAGGAGTTGCCACTTCGAATCCTTGGACCATTTAGAGTTCACAAGGTGATAATGGGGTTCCTTGAATTTTATTTTATTTTTTTAATTTAATTTAATTTTATTTTTTAACATCTTTATTGGAGTATAATTGCTTTACATTTTTTAACATCTTTATTGGAGTATAATTGCTTTACATTGTTGTGTTAGTTTCTGCTGTATAACAAAGTGAATCTGCTATACATATACATATATCCCCTCCCTCTTACATCTCCCTCCCACCCTCCCTATCTCACCCTCCCTATCCCAGCCATGTAGGTGCTCACAAAGCACCAAACTGATCTCCCTGTGTTATGCAGCTGCTTCCCACTAGCTATCTATTTTACATTTGGTACTATATATATGTCAATGCCACTCTCTCACTTCTTTCCAGCTTCCCCTTCCCTGTGTCCTCAAGACCATTCTCTACATCTGTGTCCTTATTCCTGTCCTGTCCCTAGATTCATCAGAACAATTTTTTTTTTTAGAGTTTCCATATATATGTGGTAGCATATGGTATTTGTTTTTCTCTTTCTGATATACTTCACTCTGTATGACAGACTCTAGGTCCATCCACCTCCCTACAAATAACTCAATTTTGTTTCATTTGATGGCTGTGAAATATTGCATGGTATATATGTGCCACATCTTCTTTATCCATTCATCTGTTGATGGACACTTAGGTTGCTTCCATGTCCTGGCTATTGTAAATAGTGCTGAAATGAACACTGAGGTACATGACTCTTTTTGAATTATGGTTTTCTCAGGTTAAATGCCCAGTAGTGGGATTGCTGGATCATATGGTAGTTCTATTTTTAGTTTCTTAAGGAACCTCCATAATGTACTCCATAGTGGCTGTATCAATGTACGTTCCCACCAACAGTGCAAGCCGGTTCACTTATCTCCACACCCTCTCCAGCATTTTTTGTTTGTAACTTTTTTGATGATGGCCATTCTGACTGGTGTGAGGTGTTACCTCATTGTAGTTTTAATTTACATTTCTCTAATGATTAGTGATGTTGAGCATCCTTTCATATGTTTGTTGACAATCTGTATATCTTCCTCGGAGAAATGTCGATTTAGGTCTTCTGCCCATTTTTGGATTGGGTTGTTAGTCTTTTTGATATTGAGCTGCATAAGCTGCTTGTATATTTTAGAGATTAATCCTTTGTCAGTTGCTTCATTTGCAAATATTTTCTCCCATTCTGAGGGTTGTCTTTTCATCTTGTTTATGGTTTCCTTTGCTGGGCAAAAGGTCTGAAGTTTCATTAGGTCCCATTTCTTTATTTTTGCTTTTATTTCCCTTTCTCTAGGAGGTGTGTCAAAAAGGATCTTGCTGTGATTTATGTCATAGAGTGATCTACCTATGTCGTCCTCTAAGAGTTTTATAGTGTGTGGCCTTACATTTAGGTCTTTAATCCATTTTGAATTAATTTTTGTGTACGGTGTTAGGGAATGTTCTAATTTCATTCTTTTACATGTAGCTGTCCAGTTTTCCCAGCACCACTTATTGAAGAGGGTTTCTCTTTTCCATTGTATATTCTTGCCTCCTTTATCAAAGATAAGGTGACCATATGTGCATAGGTTTATCTCTGGGCTTTCTATCCTGTTCCATTGATCTATGTTTCTGTTTTTGTGCAAGTACCATACTGTCTTGATTGCTGTAGCTTTGTAGTATAGTCTGAAGTCAGGGAGCCTGATTCCTCCAGTTCCATTTTTCTTTCTCAAGATTGCTTTGGCTAATCGGGGTCTTTTGTCTTTCCATATAAATTGTGAAATTTTTTGTACTAGTATCTGTGAAAAATGCTATTGGTAGTTTGATAGGGATTGCATTGAATCTGTAGATTGCTTTGGGTAGTATAGTCATTTTCACAATGTTGATTTTTCCAACCCAAGAACATGGTATATCTTTCCATCTGTTTGTATCATCTTTAATTTCTTTCATAGGTTTCTTATAATTATCTGCTTGCAGGTCTTTTGTCTCCTTAGGCAGGTTTATTCCTAGGTATTTTATTCTTTTTGTTGCAGTGGTAAATGGGAGTGTTTCCTTAATTTCTCTTTCAGATTTTTCATCATTAGTGTATAGGAATGCAAGAGATTCCTTGCATTAATTTCCTATCCTGCCACTTTACTAAATTCATTCATTAGCTCTAGTAGATTTCTGGTAGCATCTTTAGGATACTCTATGTATAGTATCATGTCACTGGCAAACAGTGACAGTTTTAATTCTTCTTTTGTAATTTGAATTCCTTTTATTTCTTTTTCGTCTCTGATTGCTGCGGCAAAAACTTCCAAAACTATGTTGAATAACAGTGGTGAGAGTGGGCATCCTTGTCTTCTTCCTGATCTTGGTGGAAATGGTTTCAGTTTTTCACCATTGAGAACGATGCTTGCTGTGGGTTTGTCATATATGGCCCTTATTATGTTGAGGTAAGTTCCCTCTATGCCTACTTCTGGAGAGTTTTTATCATAAATGGGTGTTGAATTTTGTCAAAAGCTTTTTCTGCAACTACTGAGATTATCATATGGTTTTTATCCTTCAATTTGTTAATATGGTGTATCACATTGATTGATTTGCATATTTTGAAGAATCCTTGCAATCCTGGGATAAACCCCACTTAATCATGGTGTATGATCCTTTTAATGTGCTGTTCGGTTCTGTTTGGTATTACTTTGTTGAGGATTTTTGCATCTATGTTCATCAGTGACATTAGCCTATAGTTTTTTGTGTGTTACATCTTTGTATCATTTTCGTATCAGGGTGATGATGGCCTCGTAGAATGAGTTTGGGAGTGTTCCTCCCTCTGCTATATTTTGGAAGAGTTTGAGAAGGATAGGTGTTACCTTTTCTCTGAGCGTTTGATAGAATTTGCCTGTGAGCCATCTGGTCCTTGGTTTCTATTTGTTGGAAGATTTTTTAAATTTTATTTATTTATTTTTTTGTGGTACGCGGGCCTCTCACTGTTGTGGCCTCTCCCATTGCAGAGCACAGGCTCCATACACGCAGGCTCAGTGGCCATGGCTAACGGGCCTAGCTGCTCCACAGCATGTGGGATCTTCTCAGACCGGGGCACGAACACATGTCCCCTGCATTGGCAGGCAGACTCTCAACCACTGAGCCAACAGGGAAGCCCCTGTTGGAAGATTTTTAATCACAGTTTCAATTTCCGTCCTTGTGATTGGTCTGTTTATATTTTCTATTTCTTCCTAGTTCCGTCTTGGAAGGTTGTGCTTTTCTAAGAATTTTTCCATTTCTCCCAGGTTGTCAATTTTATTTGCATATAGTTGCTTGTAGTAATCTCTCAGGATCCTTTGTATTTCTGCAGTGTCAGTTGTTACTTCTTTTTCATTTCTAATTCTATTGATTTGAGTCTTTCCTCTTTTTTTCTTGATGAGTCTGGCTAATGGTTTATCAATTTTGTTTATCTTCTCAATGAACAAGCTTTTAGTTTTATTGATCTTTGCTATCATTAACTTCACTTCTTTTTCATTTATTTCTGATCTGATCTTTATGATTTCTTTCCTTCTGCTAACTTTGGGGTTCTTTGTTCTTCTTTCTCGAATTGCTTTAGGTGTAATGTTAGGTTGTTTATTTGAGATGTTTCTTGAGGTGGGATTGTATAGCTATAAACTTTCCTCTTTAGAAATGCCTTGGCTGCATCCCATATGTTTTGGGTCATCGTGTTTTCATTGTCATTTGTTTCTAGGTATTTTTTGATTTCCTCTTTGATTTCTTCAGCTATCTCTTGGTTATTTAGTAGCATATTGTTTAGCCTCCTTATGTTTGTATTTTTTACAGTTTTTTTTCCTGTAATTGATATCTAGCCTCATAGTGTTATGGTCAGAAAAGTTACTTGATATGATTTCAATTTTCTTACATTTACCAAGGGTTGATTTTTGACCCAAGATGTGATCTATCCTGGAGAATGTTCCATGAGCACTTGAGAAGAAAGTGTATTTTGTTGTTTTGGGTTGGAATGTCCTATAATTATCAATTAAGTCCACCTTGTTTAATGTGTCATTTAAAGCTTGTGTTTCCTTATGTATTTTCATTTTAGTTGATCTGTCCATTGGTGAAAGTGGGGTGTTAAAGTCCCCCACTATGATTCTTTTACTGTCAATTTCCCCTTTTGTAGCTGTTAGCATTTGCCTTATGTATTGAGGTGCTCCTATGTTGGGCACATAAATATTTACAATTCTTATATATTCTTCTTGGATTGGTCCCTTGTTCATTATATAGTGTCCTTTTCTCTTGTAATAGTCTTTATTTTAAAGTCTATTTTGTCTGATATGAGAATTGCTACTCCAGCTTTCTTTTGATTTCCATTTGCATGGACTACCTTTTTCATATCCTCACTTTCAGTCTGTACATGTCCCTAGGTCTGAAGTGGGTCTCTTGTTGACAGCATATATATGGGTTTTGTTTTTGTATCCATTCAGCCAGTCTATGTCTTTTGGTTGGAGCATTTATTCCATTTACATTTAAGATAGTTATCAATGTGTATTTTCCTATTATCATTTTCTTAATTGTTTTGGGTTTGTTATTGTTAGGTCTTTTCCTTCTCTTGTGTTTCCTGCCTAGAGAAGTTCCTTTAGCCTTTGTGGTAACTCTGGTTTCATGGTGCTGAATTCTCTTAGCTTTTGCTTGTCTATAAAGTTTTTAATTTCTCTGTCAAATCTCAATGATATCCTTGCTGTATAGAGTAATCTTGGTTGCAGGTTTTCCACTTTCATCACTTTAAATATGTCCTGTCAGTCCTTTCTGGCTTACAGAGTTTCTCTTGGAAGATCAGCTGTTAACCTTATGGGGATTCCCTTGTACGTTATTTGTTTTTTTTTTTTTCCCTTGTTGCTTTTAATATTTTTTCTTTGTATGTAATTTTTGATAGTTTGATTAATATGCACCTTGGTGTGTTTCTCCTTGGACTTATCCTATATGGGACCCTCTGCACTTCCTGAACTTTATTGACTATTTCCTTTCCTATGTTGGGGAAGTTTTCAACTATAATCTCTTCAAATATTTTCTCAGACCCTTTCTTTACTTCTTCTTCTTCTAGGACTCCTGTAATTCAAATGTTGGTGCCCTTAATGTTGTCCTGGAGGTCTCTGAGCCTGTCCTCAATTCTTTTCATTCTTTTTCCTTTATTCTGCTCTGCAGTAGTTATTTCCCTATTTTATCTTCCAGGTCCCTTATCTGTTCTTCTGCCTCCATTATTCTGCTCTTGATTCCTTCTAGAAATTTTTAATTTCATTTATTGTGCTGTTCATCATTATTTGTTTGCTCTTTAGTTCTTCTAGGTCCTTGTTAAACATTTCTTGTATTTTCTCCCTTCTGTTTCCAAGATTTTGGAACATCTGTACTATCATTTCTCTGAATTCTTTTTCAGGTAGACTGCCTATTTCCTCTTCATTTGTTTGGTCAGGTGGGTTGTTACTTTGCTCCTTCATCTGCTGTGTATTTCTCTGTCTTATTTTGCTTAACTACTGTGTTTGGGGTCTCCTTTTCACAGGCTGCAGGTTCGTAGTTCTCGTTGTTTTTGGTGTCTGCCCCTAGTGGGTAAGGTTGGTTCAGTGGGTTGTGTAGGCTTCCTGGTCGAGGGGACTGGTGCCTGTGTTCTGGTGGGTGGGGCTGGATCTTGTTTTTCTGGTGGGCAGGGCCACGTCCAGTGGTGTGTTTTGGGTTTTCTGTGAACTTAGAATGATTTTAGGCAGACTCTCTTCTAATGGATGGGCTTGTGTTCTTGTCTTGCTAGTAGTTTGGCATGGGGCGTCCAGCAGTGAAGCATACTGGCCGTTGGGTGGAGCTGGATCTTAGTGTTGATTTGGAGATCTCTGGGAGAGCTCTAGCTGATTGATATTATGTGGGGCCGGGAGGTTTCTGGTGATCCAATGTCCTGAACTTGCCTCTCCCACCATCGGGGTTCAGGCCTGAAACCTAGCTGGAACACCAAAATCTTGTCAGCCTCACAGCTGGGTTATCCTTTTTACAATTGAATTTCTTAGGTTTCTTTCTTTATTTTCTCAGCAGCCATCTTACTAGAATGAGTCACCCTGCAACCCCTCTATTAGGTCCTATGTTGAATTTGATTTTAATATCTTATTTTGGAATAGCCTAACTCAAAACTATCTACCTCTAAGCTGCAGAGTCTAACAAACACCAGTGTATTTTATTTTGACTGGAGTTATATAAGGTAAGCTTTTTCATTCATTCATTCATTCAAGAAATAGCTTTTATAGAGTGTACAGTCTAGTGATCACACTGGTGAGTTCAACTTCGTGGTTAGAAATGTTGTATTTCTTTGGTTAATTAAAAAAATAAGAAAGCAAATTCGTTATTACCCAATAAAATTGGGTAATTCATAGCTAATTAGTTTATACAGACAAGTGTTTCAAAACAAGGTTTCTGTGAAGGAAAAACAAGATTGAAAATAGTCTTTGGGGGACTTCCCTGGTGGCACAGCAGTTAAGAATCCACCTGCCAATGCAGGGGACACAAGTTTGTTCCCTGGTCTGGGAAGTTCCCACATGCCATGGAGCAACTAAGCCTGTGGGCCACAACTACTGAGCCTGCACTCTAGAGCCCTCATGCCACAACTACTGAACCTGCACGCCACAACCACTGAAGCCTGTGCGCCCGAGAGCCCGCGCGCCGCAACTACTGAATCCCACGTGCTGCATTTACTGATGTCTGCATGTCTAGAGCCTGTGCTCCACAACAAGAGAAGCCACCACAATGAGAAGCCCATGCACTACAACAAAGAGTAGCTCCCACTCGCGGCAGCTAGAGAAAGCCTACATGCAGCAACAAAGACCCAGTGCAGACAACAACAACAACAAAATAGTCCTTGAGAAGCAGTAGAGGATAAACGGTTAAGAAGTCAGAATATCTGAGTTCAAAGCCTGACCCTTCTTCCACTTACCAGCTGAGTGCCCTTGGGGAAATGACTTAATATCCCTGAGTCTTAGTTCACACTTTTGCAGAATTGGAGCAATAATAATAGAACCTACTTCACAGGATTGTTCTGAGTGCTTGGTTATTATTATTACTTTGAGGATAAAATACTTGGAAACTTACCACTTCAGATAATATGGTTTGAGGAGATGTCTAGCTGGGGAGACCAGACACATATTTCTAAGACAACAGGAAAGCAAAATAAGTCTGTATTAAAGTAATCCATACTGTCAGTTTTGAGAAAGCAGGTGAAATTTAGGTGTGCCCTATTTGATATGGAGCTCATGAGGGAAAAAGTCCTAAAGGGGTTGGATTTGGTCTTCAAACTATAAAACTTTAGAGTAGAAGTGAGTGTAGAAATCATCCAGTTCAACATCCTTCATAAAACATTTCACATCAATCACCTGGTGGGAAGTAAAACAAAAAAAAGGACGAGAATATAAGGTTGGCTATTAAGAAGTTTACTGCTATGGAAAATTGATGCTGAATCCTATAGGGACCAACTGGAGTTGCTTCTGATTTGCTCTGTTTGAGGGGCCAGGAAACTGAGGTATTTATCTGTCTAATTTTATCCAGGAGCACTTCTATGGTTGGGGGTTTGCTCACCAACAATTTCATCCTAACCCATGTGTGGCTCAGGAATGCTACTACATTGAGAGAAAGCCCTCAGGCAAAATTATGGGAGTTTGAGTGTGAATCTATTGGCACACCCAGGAACAATGAGTGTGGTGAGTAGTGGGTAGGGAGCCAACAGCATTTGCTACAAACCACCACCTTCCCCTCTTGGATCAACTAGTGCCCTCTATTAAGTTTATTCTGTTCTTTTACTGATTTTTCAATGTGGGGGATGGTCACAGTTTCTTAAGAAAATAAAAAGAGAATTAGTGGCATAAACTATAGTCCCTATTGCTGTAGATGGTCCTGAAGCTACTGCTGATATTTATCATCTTCCTCCTCCACCATCCATCTAGAGTCCCTTCATCCTCAGCCAACACTTCTGCTTGTCTAGGTTGCTTGCCTTACAGGGTGACCCAGACCTTTATCTCTGAAGGGTTCAAGTTCCTCATTACTGGGCTGTTGTCAGTCTGTGGTTGCTGAAATTAATGGTTCTATGTTAATCAACAGTCTGGAAGTAACAAGAGCGTCTCAGTGAATCCTTTGAGTTCCATACATACTTTTTACTACTCCAGTTATGTAGCAGCTGTCTTATCTTCTCATGATAACTAGGGCTAATAACTGCTAACAAGATAGAAACTACCAATTGTCCCTGCCAATAAAGAGCCCCAAATGACCAGGCAGCAGGTGTAGTTTTAGAGTTAGAAGAATTTTACTGTGTCCACTGGTAGAAGTATTTCCCCACCCTGGAAACCTACAGAACCTAAAATCATAGAAATGGGAAGCACAAATTCAACTACTGGTCACTGCAAGAAATTATTCCCAGAGCCTCTTCCCACCCCTGAGTTCCCAGATTTTTGTATTCTACCTGTTAGAAACCAGCACCATATAGTGGCCATTGGTTACAAATATATACTGCATCTTGAAGAATAACAACCTATTCTGCAGAGTTCATCCCCAAGCAGGTGCATTAGCTGTTCAGAGTCTATTCCAACATCCTATCAGGCCAGCAGCTTCCAGATGATGCAATATATGGTTGAAAAGTTGATCTCATTGACATGCACCCATTTCCACATTTCCTTTGTCTTAAAGAGTTTTTTATCTGAGGTGATATTATATGGGCTCACAGGTCAGTAAAATGAACATTCTGTGGACCCTCAAAGAGTGATGCTGACCAAGACACTACCGGCAGGAAAGGAAAATCCTTACCCAGAATATGTATCAATTTCATTCAGGATGAATCATTGCCTTTTCTAGAGAGGAGTCTGATATAATCAGTTTACCAACAAATGATTTGTTGATCCCTTTGAGGGATGGTACAATATCAAAGGCTCAGTATTGGTATCTGATACTGATGGGTTGAATATTCAGCAATGAGAATAACTATATCAGCCTTGGTGAGTGGATCACCATGCTGTTGTGTTCATGCACAGCTTCTATCCCAGCCACTATCACTGCTCAAATCCCATGGGACCAATGTGGAAGAACCTAGACAGATGCTGTACATGGTGGATTTGCAACACAGTTGAGGAACACTGAGCTTGGAATTTAATGCTTTTACAGCAGGAAAAAGCAAGCCTACTCTTTGACTGGGGGGAGTCATAGCCTCATTACTTTTGTTAAATGTGCTTATTTTGGAATTCATCTATGTTATTTGTGTATCCATGGTTCATTCCTTTCTTTCTTTTTTTTCTTTTTTTTGTGGTACATGGGCCTCTCACTGTTGTGGCCTCTCCCGTTGCGGAGCACAGGCTCTGGATGTGCAGGCTTAGCGGCCATGGCTCACGGGCCCAGCTGCTCCATGGCATGTGGAATCTTCCTGGACCGGGTCACAAACCCGTGTCCCCTGCATCGGCAGGTGGACTCTCAACCACTGCGCCACCAGGGAAGCCCCATTCCTTTCTTTACCGAGTAATATTCCATTACAAGGATATGTTTATTCATTCACATGTTGATAAACATTTAGGTTTTTCCAGTTTTGGGTTATCACAGATAAAGCTGCTGTAAAAATTAATGTATGAGTCTTGGGTTGAACATATGCTTTCTTTTCTCCTGGGTAAAACATCTAGGAGACACAATAGGGGTATGTTTAAATTTTTAAGAAACTTCCAATTGTTTTTTTCAAGTGGTTGTTCCATAAGAGTCCCAGTTCTTTCACATCCTCTCCAACTCTTGGTATGGTCAGGATTTTTAATTTTAGCTATTTTAATAAGTGTATAGGGAGGACCTTCAAGATGGTGAAAGAGCAAGACATGGAGATCACCTTCCTCCCAGCAGATACATCAGAAGTACATCTACACATGGAACAACTCCTACAGAAAACCTACTGAACACTGGCAGAAGACCTCAGACTTCCCAAAAGGGTCTTGGTGCTCTGGCCAGGTGTCAGGCCTGAGTCTCTGGGGTGGGAGAGCCGAGGTCAGGACATTGGTCAACCAGAGTCCTCCTGGCCCCTCATAATATCATTTGGCGAGAGCTCTCCCAGAAATCTCCATCTCAATGCTAAGACCCAGCTGTACTCAACAATCAGCAAGCTCCAGTGCTGGACACCACATGTAAAACAACTAGCAAGAAAAGAATACAACCTCACCTATTAGCAGAGAGGCTGCCTAAAATAATAATGAGTTCACAGACATCCCAAAACACACAATGGGACATGGTCCTGCCCACCGGAAAGACAAGATTCAAACTCATCCATCATTAAACAAGCAACAGTCCCCTCCACTAGGAAGCCTACACAACCCACTGAACTAACCTTACCCACTGAGGGCAGGCACCAAAAACAATGGGAACTATGAACCTGCAGCCTGTGAGAAGGAGACCCAAACACAGTGAGTTAAGCAAAATAAGAGGACAGAGAAATACACAGCAGATGAAGGAGCAAGATAAAAACTCACCTGGCCAAAGAAATGAGGAGGAAATAGGCAGACTACCTGAAAAAGAATTGAGAGTCATGATAGTAAAGATGATCCAAAATCTGGAAACAGAATAGAGAAAATACAAGAAACATTTAATAAGGACCTAAAGAGCAAACAATCAGTGATGAACAACACAAGAAATAAAATTAAAAATTCTCTAGAAGGAATCAATAGCAGAATAACGGAGGCAGAAGAACAGACAGGGGACCTGGAAGATAAAATAGTGGAAATAACTACTACAGAGCAGAATAAAGAAAAAAGAATGAAAAGAATTGAGGACAGTCTCAGAGACCTCTGGGACAACATTAAGTGCAACAATATTAGAATTATATGGGTCCCAGAAGAAGAAGAGAAAAAGAAAGGGAATGAGAAAATATTTGAAGAGATTATAGTTGAAAACTTCCCCAACATGGGAAATGAAATAGTCAATCAAGTTCAGGAAGTGCAGAGAGTCCCATACAGGATAAGTCCAAGGAGAAACATGCCAAGACACATATTAATCAAACTATCAAAAATTAAATACAGGGCTTCCCTGGTGGCACAGTGGTTGAGAGTCCGCCTGCCGATGCAGGGGACATGGGTTCGTGCCCCAGTCCAGGAGGATCCCACATGCTGCAGAGCGGCTGGGCCCATGAGCCATGGCCGTAGGGCCTGCGCGACTGGAGCCTGTGCTCTGCAATGGGAGAGGCCACAACAGTGAGAGGCCCACATACCGCAAAAAAAAAAAAAAATTAAATACAAAGAAAAAATATTAAAAGAAGCAAGGGAAAAGCAACAAATAATATAAAAGGGAATCCCCATAATGTTAACAGCTGATCTTCCAGCAGAAACTCTGCAAGCCAGAAGGGAGTGGCAGGACATATTTAAGATGATGAAAGTGAAAAACCTACAACCAAGTTTACTGTACCAAGCAAGGATCTCATTCAGATACGACAGAGGAAATAAAATCTTTACAAACGAGCAAAATTTAAGAGAATTCAGCACCACTAAAACAGCTTCACAACAAGTGCTAAAGGAACTTCTCTAGGCAGGAAATAAAAGAGAGGGAAAAGACCCACAAAAACAAACCCAAAATAATTAAGAAAATGGTAATAGGAACATACATATCGATAATTACCTTAAATGTAATTGGATTAAATACTCCAACCAAAATACATAGAGTGGCTGAAGAGATACAAAAACAAGACCTGAATATATGCTGTCTATAAGAGACACATTTCAGACCTAGGGACACATACAGACTGAAAGTGAGAAATGGAAAAGAGATATTCCATACAAACGGAAATCAAAAGAAAACTGGAGTAGCAATTCTCATATCAGATAAAATAGACTTTGAAATAAAGACTATTACAAAAGACAAATAAGGAAACTACATAATGATCAAGGGATCAATTCAAGAAGAAGATGTAAGAATTGTAAATATTTATGCGTCCAACATAGGAGCACCTCAATACATAAGGCAAATGTTAAAAGCCATAAACGGGAAATCAACAGTAACAAAATGATAGTAGAGGACTTTAACAACCCATTTCAACAATGGAAATGTCATTCAAAATGAAAATAAATAAGGAAACACAAGCTTTAAATGACACATTAAACAACATAGACTTAACTGATATTTATAGGACATTCCATCCAAAAACAACAGAGTACCCTTTCTTCTCAAGTGCTCATGGATCATTCTCCAGGAGAGATCATATCTTGGGTCATGAATCAAGCCTTGGTAAATTTTAAAAAACTGAAATTGTATCAAGTACCTTTTCCAACCACAATGCTGTGAGATTAGATATTAAATACAGGATAAAAACTGTAGAAAATACAAACACATGGAGGCTAAACAATACACTACTAAATAACCAAGAGATCACTGAAGAAATCAAAGAGGAAATCAAAAAATACCTGGAAACAAATGACAATGAAAACACATCGGCCCAAAACCTATGGGATGCAGCAAAAGCATTTCTAAGAGGAAAGTTTATAGCAATACAATCCTACCTCAATAAACAAGAAGCATTTCAAATAAACAACCTAAACTTACACCCAAAGCAATTAGAGAAAGAAGAACAAAAAAACCCCAAAGTTAGTAGAAGGAAAGAAATCATAAAGATCAGATCAGAAATAAATGAAAAAGAAATGAAGGAAACAATAGCAAAGGTCAATAAAACTAAAAGCTGGTTCTTTGAGAAGATAAACAAAATTGATAAGCCATCAGCCAGCCTCACCAAGAAAAAAAGGGGAAAGACTCAAATCAACAAAATTAGAAATGAAAAAGGAGAAGTAACAACTGACACTGCAGAAATATAAAGGATCATGAGAGATTACTACAAGCAACTCTATGCAAATAAAGTTGACAACTTGGAAGAAATGGACAAATTCTTAGAAAAATACAACCTTCCAAGACAGAACCATGAAGAAATAGAAAATATAAAGAGACCAATCACAAGCACGGAAATTGAAACTGTGAATAGAAATCATCCAACAAACAAAAACTGGACCAGATGGCTTCACAGGTGAATTCTCTCAAACATTTATAGAAGAGCTAACACCAATCCTTCTCAAGCTCTTCCAAAATATAGCAGAGGGAGGAACACTCCCAAACTCATTTTATGGGGCCAGCATCCTGATACCAAAACCAGACAAAGATATCACAAAAAATGAAAACCCCAGGCCAATATCACTGATGAACATAGATGCAAAAATCATCAACAAAATACTAGCAACCGGAATACAATAGCACATTAAAAGGATCATACACCACGATCAAGTGGGGTTTATCCCAGGAATGCAAGGATTCTTTAATATATGCAAATCAATCAATGTGATACACCATATTAACAAACTGAAGGATAAAAACCATAAGATAATCTCAATGCATGAAGAGAAAGCTTTGGACAAAATTCAACATCCATTTATGATAAAAACCCTCCAGAAAGTAGGTATAGAGACAACTTACCTCAACATAATAAAGGCCATATATGACAAACCCTCAGCCAACATCATTCTCAATGGTGAAAAACTGAAACCATTTCCACTAAGATCAGGAACAAGACAAGGTTGCCCACTCTCACTACTATTATTCAACATAGTTTTGGAAGTCTTCGCCATAGCACTCAGAGACGAAAAAGAAAGAAAAGGAATCCAAATTGGAAAAGAAGCAGTAAAACTGTCACTGTTTGCAGACGACATGATACTATACATAGATAATCCTAAAGATGCTAACAGAAAACTACTAGAGCTAGTCAAGTGAATTTGGTAAAGTAGCAGGATACAACGTTAATGCACAGAAATCTCTTGCATTCCTGTACAGTAATGATGAAAAATCTGAAAGAGAAATTAAAGAAACACTCCCATTTACAATTGCAACAAAAAGAATAAAATACCTAGGAATAAGCCTACCTAAGGAGACAAAAGACCTGTATGCAGAAAAATATAAGACACTGCTGAAAGTAATTAAAGATGATACTAACGGATGGAGAGATATACCACATTCCTGTATTGGAAGAATCAACACTGCAAAAATGACTATACTATCCAGAGCAATCTACAGATTCAATGCAATCCCTGTCAAACTACCAATGGCATTTTTCACAGGAGTAGAACAAAAAATTTCACAATTTGTATGGAAACAAAAAAGTCCCTTAATAACAAAAGCAGTCTTGGGAAAGAAAAACGGAGCTGGAGGAATCAAGCTCCCTGACTTCAGACTATACTACAAAGCTACAGTAATCAAGACAATATGGTACTGGCACAAAAACAGAAATATAGATCAATGGAACAGAATAGAAAGCCCAGCAATAAAGCCATGCACATATGGTCACCTTATCTTTGATAAAGGAGGCAAGAATATACAATAGAGAAAAGACAGCCTCTTCAATAAATGGTGCTGGGAAAACTGGACAGCTACATGTAAAAGAATGAAATTAGAAGACTCCCTATCACCATACACAAAAAAATCTCAAAACGGATTAAAGACCTAAAAGTAAGGCCAGACACTATAAAACTCTTAGAGGAAAACATAGGTAGATCACTCTATGACATAAATCACAGTAAGATCCTTTTTGACCCACCTCCTAGAGAAATGGAAATAAAAACAAAAATAAACAAATGGGACTTAATGAAACTTAAAAGCTTTTGCACAGCAAAGGTAACCATAAAGAACACAAAAAGACAGCCCTCAGAATGGGAGAAAATATTTGCAAATGAAGCAACCGACAAAAGATTAATCTCCAAAATATATAAGCAGCTCGTACAGCTCAATATCAAAAAACAAACAACCTAATCCAAAAATGGGCAGAAGACCTAAATTGACATTTCTCCAAAGAAGATATACAGATTGCCAACAGACACATGAAAGGATGCTCAGCGACACTAATCATTAGAGAAATGCAAATCAAAACTGCAATGAGGTATCACATTTCACTGGCCAGGATGGCCATCATCAAAAAATCTAGAAACAAAAAATGCTGGGGAGGGTGTGGAGAAAAGGGAATCCTCTTCCACTGTTGGTGGGAATATAAATTGATACAACCACTATGGAAAACAGTATGGAGGTTCCTTGAAAAACGAAAAATAGAACTACCATATGACCCAGCAATCTCCACTACTGGGCTTATACCCTGAGAAAACCATAATTCAAAAAGAGTCATGTACTACAGTGTTCATTGCAGCACTATTTACAGTAGCCAGGACATGGAAGCAACCTACGTGTCCATCAGTAGATGAATGGATAAAGAAGATGTGGTACATATATACAATGGAATCTTCTCAGCCATAAAAAGATATGAAATTGAGTTATTTATAGTGAGGTGGATGGACCTAGAGTCTGTCATACAGAGTGAAGTAAGTCAGAAAGAGAAAAACAAATACCGTATGCTAACACATATATATGGAATCTAAAAAAAAAAAGGTTTTGAAGAACCTAGGGGCAGGACAGGAATAAAGACACAGATGTAGAGAATGGACTTGAGGACATGGGGAATGGTAAGCTGGGACGAAGTGAGAGAGTGGCATGGACATACATACACTACCAAATGTAAAATAGATAGCTAGTGGGAAGCAGCTGCATAGCATAGGGAGATCAGCTCTGTGCTTTGTGACCACCTAGAGGGGTAGGATAGGGAGGGTGGGAGGGAGGCTCAAGAGGGAGGAGATATGGAGATATATGTATATGTATAGCTGATTCACTTTGTTATAAAGCAGAAACTAACACACCATTATAAAGCAATTATGCTCCAATAAATATGTTAAAAAATAAAAATAAAAAAAACCTTTCAATAAAAAAATAAAGCAATTATACTCCAATAAAGATGTTAAAAAAATAAGTGTATAATGGTATCTCATTTTTTTAATTTGCATTTCCTGATGACTAATGATGTTGACCCTCTTTTCATGTGCTTATTTGCCGTGCTTCCATCTTCACTGGTAACACATCTGTCCAAATATTTTGCCCATTTTTGTTGGTTTGAGAGTTATTAGTAAGTTTTGAGAATTGTATTTTATTTTTATATTTTTTGTTATGTAAGTCAAGCAGTATCTTTGTTAGCTGCCCATCTACCTTGCTTCTGGAATGTTTACAGCCTGTTAGTAATAACCTTAAATCCCAAGTTTTTGCCATTTTGCTGTTTGGTCTTGCTTCCCTTTTCCGTAAATACCTGCATGGGCCATGCTGAGACTTGATGTTATATATCCTATATATCTATAGGCCATTGCTGTCCAATATAATTTTCTGTAATGATTGAAATATTCTATGTATTTTGACATTATTGTACTATCTTATTTGAAAAATGAACTCATTAAGGTTATATTTATCTTTGCCTCTTTTTTGCCTTCATTAAGTAAATAAAACACAGGGGCATAAATCTTTATAATAAAATCAATCTTAAAATCTAGTGAATCCATACACAATACTCAAAAAAATAAGCGTTCTTCTAACTGTATACAGTAAAAGGCACAAATGATCCAATAATAATTTTCCTGATTGGCCAAATACATTTCCAACTCTTCTCAAAACAATGAAGTGAGACAAGGGCAGATCCTGAGGAGGAAATCATCTTGTGATGAGTCTACTTCAAATCAGGGCTTTGCATGGTCTCCAGGTAATGGAAAATTCACTCTATTCGTGGGAAAGCAGCTTCTCCTGCCATCCCAGAGACACCTGAGGGGGAATCTGAGGTTTGAGTGTTCTCAAAGATATACACCAAAATTCCCTCATTCCTGTTCTCAGGGTCTCACTCCTTCCCTTTGGGGTCCTGACCCTTGCATAGGGGCCCTGCAGGAGCTGTAAATTCAGTTTCCTTTGTAACTCTATCATTCTTACAATCAGATCTTGGGCCTGATCTTCAGCATAGCCTGCCTTGCAACTGCAAGGAATTAAGTCTCTTAATGTTGCAATGGAGACCCTCTACCTTTCACATCATGCCCTGAGTAGATAGTTGGCTGATCTATCGTATGTTTTTTCAAGTTCTCTGAAACTTGCCAATAAAACAAGCCAGCCATCTTTATAATTAATATTGCCTCCATTTCTTTAAAATAGTAGAGCTATTGCATAAGCCTTCCACCTGTATTCCATCACAACCCTCAAGAGGTGAACACCTAAGTAATTGCTATGCTACACATGTTGTGGATATCACCAAATTACTTGCACTGAAATCTTTGAGGGAAACCCAAGGTAAGACAAAGATCCCAGGGAGCAATATTAGGCAAGAGGAGAAGTGACGCAGGGAAGAGAGGAAGTAGTATGTGTGTTTATGAGCACACTGGGGACCACACGGACCTGTGTAGAAACTGTCTCAGAGGCTGAGTTTGTTGGGCATTTATCAGCCAGTTACCGGCATCATTGGTGGTATCTGTGCCTGTGGCTTTAACACCTCAGTACTTCAGTCCACCCTGCGCATGGGCAGAACCTGCCCCTGAGACCAGAGAAAACGCTCAGGCAGAGTAATGGGTTGGCGGAAAGGGTAGTCTGCATGCCCAGGAAGACTGAGTGCCGGGGGAAATGGTTGAAGACCACAGCATAAGGTACAATGTTCTTTCCTCTGCCTTTTGTTCATCTTCAGCCTGCACAACTCATGCCATCTGTGGTTCTCTTGAAGATTTAAGATTTGCAGCTTCTCTCACCAAAACACCTGTTTTCTTACCTCAACACCATCGCTCACGCTGTGCCCTTTGCTTGAAATATCCTCCGTTCCCTAAGGTCCACCCTACTGCCCTGCTGAACTATAATTCTTCTTTCAAATCTCAGTTCAGCTGCCGCATCCTCTTGGAAGCATTTCCAGCCTCCTGCAGGCAAAGTTTCGCTGGCCTCGAAGCCCACTTAATACCCTGGACATATTTCTGGTATAGAGCTTCTTGTGCTGCTGTTGTTACATTTGCTTTCCTTGCCTATCTCCCTGAAGGAACTTGGAGCAACTTAAGGAGAAGGATTTCTCTTATTCATCTTTATTTCCTAAGAACATAGCATGGGGCCTGGCATTAGGTAAAGAATCAAAAGGTGTTGAATGAATAAACAAATGAATATCATCTACTATAGCTCAGATTGCTTTTCAACATCTCATAGCCAGCCAGTAGCAAAGCTGGGGATAAAATTCATGTTTGTTAACACCCAGTCTTGGAGGAAGTGGCTTTTATCTTAGGTAATTAGAAGGCAAAAAACATGGGTGTCCCAGATGCCACGTATGAAGAATTCTCTCAGTGTTGTTTTGTTTACTTTGGTATTCCAGACCGTGAGGGTTGTCCTGCTGACCTGGAGAACTTTGATTTCAGGGCCAGACTTGGAGTGGGTGTTGGAGGATCTTGGAAGATGTACAGTGGTTTTTCTCCTTAGGCGTTCTGGCAGGAAGAACCTTGTGGAACGGAGCTGTATTAAGGGAAAATGATGGTTACTTTTCCTAACTGTCATGGGCACCTCACTGTTCAGAAGGCCCTTTCAGCGCTTTCATGAGTGTGGCTAGCTCATTGTTTGTGCTTCACATTTTCAGCATGCAAATTTCTTTCCAAATAAGCTCAGCAGAGCCTCAGAGTAACTAGTTTAATTTGCTTTCACGCAGATGCCTTATATGTTACTTTTGTCATCACCCACAATAATGATCTTTCTGGGTACTCCTTTAGGGTTCCCCAAGAAAATCCAGAGTTGCTGAACCACCACTTTTCCTTCAGCATGGCTCCTCCTTCTTTGAGGGTCAGCCACCAGGTGAGCTGAGTTTTACACTGGCCCAGAGTTTTATATAAGCCCTCCCAGGCCTGGCTCAGAATGAAACAGTGATTTTCTACTTAACAGCCCAAAGATTTGGGTGACAGGCAGGGTTGAGGTAGGGGTTAATCAGGGTAGGCTTGCTGGTGGGCCGCCAAGGGGCTGCAAGGTGGACATTCATCTTGGCCAGGTGAATGAGGTCAAGGTCCGACCCTTGGCTCTATTGCTTTAGAAACGTGGTTTGTCAAGGAGGCAGGATTCATCTCTCAAGAGGCTCTCTCGGGACCTGAGCTCAAAGAGACTGACAGATAACACAGAATACTCACCTATTACTTTATTTTGAAGCACATCTCTCTCATGTATATTAAGATATGTACATCATGGTCTCTGTCAAATTCTAGAAAGCCAAATTCTAATCGGAAGCGAGTTCGGTGAGTAGGGAATCAGAGAAAGGGGAGCCTGCGGCATGACTGAAATGCTTTGTGGCATCTTGCTGATAACTGAGCCACTATCCAATGGATAGCTGGGCTACCGTGTTAAAAATGCATATCTGAACATAAATCTCTTGGCTTAAAACCTTCAGTGGTTTCAAATTGCTCTTGGAATAAAGGGGAAAACAGAACTTGTTCCATAAAGTCTGACATGAGTTTTCCTCAGCTTCACTCTAGCTTCTTGGTTTGCTTTTACTCTCCAAAACCTTACCTGCTCTTCTCTTCCTGCAGTGGCTTTTTTTCTCTCTTATCTTAGTTAACTCCTACTACTTTTTATTTATTTTTTTTTAAAACTTCTTTATTGGAGTATAATTGCTTTACAGTGGTGTGTTAGTTTCTGCTTTATAACAAATTGAATCAGCTATACATACACATATATCCCCATATCTCCTCCCTCTTGTGTCTCCCTCCCACCCTCCCTATCCCACCCCTCTATGTGGTCACAAAGCACCAAGCTGATCTCCCTGTGCTATGTGGCTGCTTCCCACTAGCTATCTATTTTACATTTGGTAGTGTGTATATGTCCATGCCACTCTCTCACTTTGTCCCAGCTTACCCTTCCCCCTCCCCGTGTCCTCAAGCCCATTCTCTATGTCTGCGTCTTTATTCCTGTCCTGCCCCTAGGTTCATCAGAACCTTTCTCTTTCTTTTTTTAGATTCCATATATATGTGTTAGCATACGGTATTTGTTTTTCTCTTTCTGACTTACTTCAGTCTGTATGAGAGACTCTAGGTCCATCCACCTCACTACAAATAACTCAATTTGTTTCTTTCTGTGGCTGAGTAATATTCCATTGTATATGTGTGCCACATCTTTAGAGAAATGTGAAATGCAAATCAAAACTACAATGAGGCATCACCTCCTACCGGTCAGAATGGCCGTCATCAAAAACAATCTACAAACAATAAATGCTGGAGAGGGTGTGGAGAAAAGAGAAACCTCTTGCACTGTTGGTGGGAATGTAAATTGATACAGCCACTATGGAGAACAGTATGGAGGTTCCTTAAAAAACTAAAAATAGAACTACCATATGACCCAGCAATCCCAGTACTGGGCATATAGCCTACTACTCTTTAAAAAATGTGTGTAATACATGATTTCCAATCATCTGTAGTTTTATTCATTTTTTAATAAACCTGTATTAGTGCCTCTTATGGGTATTAGGGATACAGCAGAGCAGTGAACAAAGCAAATTCTGTGTCCTGTAGCCTTCTTGGAGAGAGACAAACAGTGGGAGGAACAACCAATGGAAAACAGAACATTATACACACACTGCACGCCTATGTACACATATGTGCATACATATATGTATATATACATATATATATATAACATCTAGAAGTAATAAGTATAATAGAGAAAACATAAGTGGCATTAAGGGAGGTGGGGAAGGAGGAAATGGCTGTTTTATACCAGGATTATCAGGGCATGTCTCACTGATAGAATGATGTTTGAGCAGACCTGAAGGAAGTGAGGGGAGAGCTTTAAGGATATCTGGAGAAAAATGGTTCCAAACAAGAGGAACAGCAAGTGTAAAGGCCCCAAGGTAGGGTTGTGCTTTGTCTGTGGCTTTGTAACATTTATCACAGGTATTCATTACAGCAATTATATATTTATATGTGTTATTGTTTTATTAATGCCAGTCTCTACCACTAGACGTCTAAGCTTTCTGGGGGCAGAGACTCAAATTTTTTTAACTTTGTATTCTCAACCTCTAAAGCAGAGGTCCTGACAGAGAATATGCAGTTCATACATATTTGTGGAAAAGTGAGAGGGAAAGAAGGAGAGGGAGGGAGGAAGTGGATGGGAGAAAGGGAACGAGGAATGAAGGGAGAGGGAAGGAGGGAAGGACGGAGAAAGGAAGTAAGAAATCCCCCAAAGACATGAGTTAAGCCCCTTGTCTCAGGCACCCTCTTCTCTGGTACGGGCAAAGATGGGCATCACCAATATTAACCCCCAGACTTTTTCCCTCCTCTGCTTCTGTTGCTGCACAGCCCCTCTGTTGCCAGACATATTTCCCCCTTTAAATGTGTTGATAATTTCCTCTGGGTTAGTGTCAAGTCTTATGTGCCTGGAAAAACTCTTCTGAATCTTTAATGTGAATTCTCATATTTTTGCTCTCATACATTTTCTGTTGATTTTACAGTTTAAGTCTTGGGAGGCCTCTGTTTTTCCTTGTATTCAACATTTAGAGGAACCTTACTTTCACCCCCGCCCCTCCTTAGCATGCATCCTTTCTCATTTTCTTTTGATCTCCGCTGGCCACCAATCTAGGCCAAAGCCACAGGTTAGTCCAGACAAATGTCTCTTTTCTGGGACTGTCCAAATTTCCCAGGCAGTTGGGCAGGGGTTTACTTCCTGTACTTTTAGAGCTCTTGCAGTTGTATGCCAGGTTTGGAATAGACACTCTCTAATCTGAAACAAGGACTCTCAGGAGAATTGGCTTCTTACCAAGTGAGGTGGGCCAGACCGCAAAGTTTGGTTTGGGTTCCAGGATGGGTAAGAGTAATCACACACCCACAGAGTAAGGCTGCTTTTCCTTAGCTTTCCTCCTGAACCTACTCACCAGTCGTGAACCAGCATGTATTAGTTTGTACCTGATAACGAGGAAATAAATTTGTTACAAGGGTTTTGCATTTTTGCCAAGAGTGTCATGTGAGCCCTCCGGACTCAAGTCTCCCACGATCTCCCCCAACTGCCACATGATGTGGGTCTTTCCTCGGCAAGTCCAATCTTTCTCCTGTCAAGAGAATTGAGGAGGCCTTTTTTGCCCCTTCACAGCAGTGTCCTGAGAAAGACATTTGGACTTCAGAGCAAAGAGATTAGAGGGCAGCTTAGGTGTCTAAGTTCAGAGCTAGTGAGATACTCAGAAATCACCAGGGGTCAGCAAATTTTCTATAAAGGGCCAGATAGTAAATATTTTAGGCTTTGAGGACCGTATGGTCTCTGTAGCAACTATCTCTAGTATTAGAGCATAAAAGGAGCCATGCGTTCCAATAAAACTCTACTTATAAGACAGGTGGAAGCCTGAATTTGGCCCATGGTGGAAGTTTGGTGACCCCTGTCATAAGCCATAAAATTTCTTCATTTCTGTTTGAATTGAACTCTACATTTTATGGTGAGCTGCCACCAAAAATGTTGAGTATATAGTTATTATTTTACACCTTTTAAAAAACATTGATTATCACTGTACACATTTTAGAAAATATTGTCTTTCCCCCCAAAGAGTCTATCATCTAGTATGTTTAATAAGAAATCTGTGATGACAAATAGGAGTTACATCAACAAAGTGAAAGATGCTCTTGTAATTTTCTGTCCGAAGTGTGCCCACAGACAAGGAGCATCACGTCATCTAGAAGCTAGTTAGAAATGTAGGATTTCAGGAACGTCCCCTGATACAGTGCAGCAGAATTTGCATGTTGACATGATTCCCAGATGCCTCGTGTGTACTAAAGTTCAAGAAGCCCTGTTCCACCACTCAGCACTGAATGCAGTGTCTCACAAGCATTTCATATTGCAAACACCTAAAAGATGGAATGCAGATTTCCAACAACTCTCTAAAACAACTAGTAATAGGTCCAGATTTTCTCAGAGACTCCTACAGTAAATTTTGGTTACATGAATAACCATCCATTTACTTAACTATTTTGCAAATGATTGGTTTTCACACTATTCCTTAAAAAGTCTGACACATTCCTACTTTTACACCTGGACTTTCTCAGTTTTCTTGGCCTGGAATGACCTCTCACTAACTGAACCCCAAGGATCCCCTGGGGCATGATTCAAGCCCCTTTCCCTTTGACGTGGTTGCTCCCTTTTCTGAACGCCTATTATCTGGTCAACTCACAATTTGCTAAGCATGAGTTCTAGACTGCAGTCTCTCTGAGAGTGGAGACCAGTATCTCAATCATCCTTGAAACACTAAGGGCTTAGAGCATCCTCCTTTGAATATGGTAAGAACCTTAAATATATATCGATTTCCATATCACGGGACAATAGGTCCACTCACACTTGCCAAAGAACTGAGGCCATGTCCTTTTTCTGGAAAAATAGAAATCTCACTGTGACTTAAGTAACCTACATCTCGACCCCATTCAAACCAGGCAAGAACTAGCAGCAGTAGTACTCCAGGCACTCTGTGGATAGCATTGCAGACTATGAACTGTCAACATAAGAGCTCATAGGTGGATGACATATGATATAAGATCCATGCAGGGGCTCATATTTCCCAGCACTTGATCCAGCCTATCAGATGTCATTTGGTTGAGGGTAAAGTGAAGATATGCCACTGATACTCGGGTGTCCTCAGGTCAGAAGAAGCTGATTCCTATAGGAAGCCTTGACTGTGTCCATGTAATAGATGCTGCTATAGTGAGACTTTTGATGAATGAATAAATCAGACTCAAGTCTGATTTATTGAGTGATTCTTGGTATCTCAAACTTAGCACTGTGCTTAATGCTGTGAACATATGAAAAGACATATAAAGAAGAACACAGTGTGATCCCTGACCTTTTAATTCAGTTGGGGAGGTAAGTCAGGACCTGCTTCCTTAGTTAAATAAAATGCATGGTCACTCAGCCAGAGCTGCTTGTGGCAAAGTGGCCAGTACTTAGTACCAATGCGACGAATATGTGGTCAGTAGGTG
Source organism: Delphinus delphis (assembly GCF_949987515.2). Taxonomy (NCBI): domain Eukaryota; kingdom Metazoa; phylum Chordata; class Mammalia; order Artiodactyla; family Delphinidae; genus Delphinus; species Delphinus delphis. The sequence goes on from NC_082690.1 coordinate 81,378,146, forward strand.
CTATGGTAGCTGGTAGGAGAGCCAGAGAGATTACCATAGGCTGGAGAGTTAGGAAAGGCTTACTGGCAGCAATGGGCTTAGGATAGGCCCTCAGCAAAGGGTACTTTGAACAGACTTGTGTGGAAAGGCTTGCGTTGCCCAAATCTGGGGTAAGGTTAGCTTCCTTAACCTTATCCATCCTTCTCATCCCCACCCCTCCTCCCTGTAGCGTGTAGCCAGGGAAAATCTGCTGCTCTTTCCTTCCTGGAAGCTGAACCACTGGCTTGGCCTTGTCTGTTAGTCGCCTTTACTCCTCTCCATCACCCAGCAAATCCGGGTGCTTGGCACTGTGGCTGGACTAGTGATGCAGTGGTAAAGCCCCTTTTCTTCATCAGAACTTGGTTCTTTCACTTGCTGTCAAGTTGTCTTCTCTCTGGGCTCCCCGAGGAGGCCATGGAATAGACTGCATGGCAGCCTGGGCCTACCTGAAAGTGAAAGTGAATTCTTGCTGCAGGAAAAGAGCAAGGAGCTACATATGCCTCATCATCTGTTCCTGCGTATTTTTTCCCTCCGCTGCAATGAGACCTGCTCTTAGCTCTGGGGGAGGCAGCAGCTAAAGTTAAGTCCCATCTTTAGGAGGAAATATTTATCAACTTTTATATAGAATATTTTTTCATGTTACTATGCCACTTATCATGTAGTCAACAGATGTTTATTAGGTACTGATTTTATGCCAAGCCCTGTATCAGATACTGGGGGTGTGACACCAAGTAAGGCACAGTTCCTGCCTTCTTGGTATTTCCTGTATATGGAGGAAACAGAAAAATTAAGCCAGGAAATTATAGTTCAGTGATAAGTGCTGTGAGACAGGTGTTCATGAGATTATTAGGCACCACCCAGGAGGAGTACTTCACCCAGACTTGGGGGTAGTGCAGTAGGAAAGTCTTCCAGACACACAAATAACTAAGCAGAGTTTTAAGAACAAGTAGGAGATGCTAGGTGGAATTGGATAGGAATAGGAAAAGCACTAGGAAAATAATTCCCAAACAAGGGAAATGCCTGGACAAAAATCAGGGGAAGAGAGAGGTCATAGTGCTTTTAGGGGATTGCTTGTGGTTCAGTGTGGCTGGAGAGAAGAGTACGGGTGAGGAGAGTAGCATTAAAATTAGAGACGTAAGTAGGGAACTTGTGTTTGGTATTTTTATATGAGATGGTCAGTCAAGTATTCTCATAAGAGGAAACAGATGAGAAGACTCAGGAAAACCAAGTTTATTGTATTCACAAGTCCTAGAGACAGAGGACATGGCATACTATGCAGGGCCACATGGGAAAACACCGGGTCGGGGGGGTGGTCAGGAGAGAGAAGACAGGGACCAGGCAAAGGTTTAGGCCAGAGCCCTTACTGGGTTTCCTTGGAAAAGGAAGACAGAGCAATGGAAACAGCATAGGACTGGCTAGTTTGAAAAATTATGGAGGGCTTTGGGCTATAGGAATGGTCTCTAGTTGCCTGGTATCTGACCCTAGGATAATTGAGGCAGAGGAATATTGCCTCCTGGGGTATATGGGCCAGATAGAGGAGATAAGGCTCTGGACTGGGTAGTTTGTATACTAAAGGCCTGCCCCAGGCTCAGTCCTTGCTCTCTATGAATTGGCTAGCCCAACTAGGGGGCAGTGTCTCCCCAGGCAGAATGGTTTTTTAGGAGGTCAAAATACCCTAACGAACAGAAAATTAAAAAGTCTATATACAGTATACCTTGCATGTGGTATTAGTTTTGGAAGTTATTATTCCAGGCAATAATGGGGAGATACTGAAAGATTTTAAGGGAGGCAGTAATATGACCATATTATGCATTTTAGAAAAGTCACTTTGGGTAGAGACTGGGTTGGAGAGGGGCAGTACTAGGGCAGAAGGTTGAGGCAAAAGTCATGCAGCTACTCGAGTGGTTTGTGGCCAAGTGGTCTGTACTCAATACCAATGAACGGTAGTTGATAGGCTAAAGTTGTCCCAGCATTAAGCATTATGCATTAAGCATTATGAAGGAGAGTTCCACTTCTCCAAAAGGCCAAATAACAGTCACAAAACTCAGACTTCCACACTGCTCTTCTGACTTAGATCATGCTCCTTTTCCTGGAATCAATCACTGTGGCCAGTAAAATAGTAAGCCTGATTCGGCCCTGATGGGCACCTCCGCTAAAGACTGCTCTCCCAGAGCCCTTGGGCTGAGAGTTGACCAGCAGAGGTTCTTCTAAAGGGAACTCATGGCAAGATTATCAGAATGAGAGCAAAAAACAGCTGGGAAAATAATCAATGTCACCCTCGTAAGATTCTGGTTTGGGCAACTGTCTGGGTCATGGTACCACTCACAAGGACTGGAACCATTGAAATAAGTGTGAGTTTTGAGTATAGAAGGGTTTGATAATTAGGTTTAAAACACAATGACTTAGGACACTGGAATTTTGAGTACTAGAATGAGATATTCAGTATGGGTGGAGAAAAGATTACCTGTGTCTGGGCTTTGTTATTTATATAAACACTGTCTCTGAACTGATGATGCTGGCTCAAGAATTCCTCTCTGTTGTACAAATCCTCTCTGTTGTTCTAGACACCACAACTGTCCCAGACAAGGTTGTAGGTACTGAAAATATAAAGTTCAGTGATCTCTATCCTCCAGGATCTGATTGTGTGGTAGGAAGGAAGGGACATATAAATAAGAAACTGCATTATAGTGAATTAGGGATTATTAGAGAAGACCAAAAATGGACAGAATTAACATAAAGAAAGGGACTAGTGATAGACTCTATTGGAGAGCTGGAGAAGTCTTCAGAGAGGAGGTAATTTCTGAATAGAGTTTTGCTGCGAGTGGGAAACGGAGTGGAAACCCTAAATAGTATGTTAAGTGTTTGCAGAATTGCAAGTAGCTCTGTATAGTAAGAACGTGAAATGGTGGAGGTGTTGGTAAGAGACTTTGCCCATTGATAACTCTTATTCTAAATAATAGCATGTCCACCTCTCCATGTGGTACAATTTGGGAAAGAGCAAACTCTATTCTTCCATCATTTTACCTATCCATCATAGGTATGACCTATCCATCATTTTACAATAAAGGATTAGGGTTTTGAGCAAAAATTAAAATATTAATCTTGAGGCAAGTAAAAAGCAAGGTAATCATTACCTTTTATTATGTATTTTTTCATATTAGCGAATCACATAAGATTAGACAAGAAGGGCTTCAGGAAGTGGGATACATTCTTGATACTCTCCCTCCTTCCTAGACACACATTAGGATCCCAGCCAGCGTCTGTATATCAAAAGTTCAAGAGCGTTAGCTGCTGCTACAAGAAGGACCGTGATTACTCACCAAAAACTATCCAACTCTCTTTAATACGGAAACTCCTATTCATTCTTCAAAATGCTAAATTGCAATACGATAAACCATGATTTGAACTAATGTAGCTTCTGCTTCAAGAGCAATTTTTTCAACTATTGGTACATTGTATTGCAATACTTCTATTCACTTATCTGTCTTATCTGTGAGATGTTAAGCTCTTTTTTGGAGGCAGGAAAGGAACCTTATGAAGCCTTGTAACTCAAGGGTCTAATGTAATGTGTGGCACACTCAGAAATCTTTTAAAAGACAGAGTTCCATATGGTTTAACCACCTTCCAGCTCTAGGCACTTCCCTAGAGTAGTCCAGAAGGGACCACCTACCTAGAAGTTTTAACGTGGGAATTTCTAAAGATGACACAATTATTTGTTGATGATGATTGAATCTAGTCTGTGTTCTTCCCCTCCCATTTTCTGTCAGTTTTTATTTGTATTACCCAAGCCTCTTTTTCTCACATACTGTTTGGTTAGGGCTGGTTATCTTCATGTTGTAGGACTTTTAATTCAACTGTACAAAGTTGAATTGTAATCGTTGTATAAACTGATCAAATTTCATTATAAAAATCTTTATAACACCTCACTGTCTATTATTTTAGTTTTATAAATACTGGCTTATTGTAGAACTTTCATAAAATATAAAAGAATATTAAGTAAATAGATTCCCTCATACCTTCTTTTCTTTTCACCTACCAAGCTCCCTGGCCCCAAAGTGACTACAGTTTTCTTCCAAGTTTTTTTCTTTCCATTTACAAATGTACTCATTTATCTTTTCCTTTCAATACATAATTATTGAAATTATATACTATATGCCACACTGTTCAGACACTGGTAATACTGCTGTAAATGAAAGAGGCAAGGTTTTTGCTTTCTTGGAGCTGAAATTCTAATAATAGGTAGAGGTAGATAGGTAGGTAGGTAGGTAGGTAGACAGAGCTAAGAAATATTTTAAAAATATAAAAATGAGTGATAAAATACACAAAAAGATTTAAAACTGATATTATAGAGATTGAATCATTATTTCTATATGTATATATGTACATTTTGCTAAAAACAAGATAACAGGCCCAAAATGGGAGTCCCGAATGCTGAGCCCCGTGTCACCAAACCAAGACTTAATTAGTTTTGGCTCCCCCAGAAACAGAATCTTAAACCAGTCAATCAGGAATCACCTGATCAGCACTAGTTAGGTGATATGACTCCTAGACCCCTGCCAGCCCCTAAAGGAAAGTAACCTTGCAACAACAAACCCACGTTTTTGCCTGGTATAACTTCCTTGCTCTTGTTTCCTCCTGTCCATCAAAGACTTTATTTCGTACAGCTCCTTGGGGCTCCTTTTCATCTGCTAGATTGGATGCTGCCTGATTTCAAATTGAGTTTTGCTCAAGTAAACCCTTAAAATATTTAATATGCCTCAGTTTATCTTTTTTTTTTTTTTTTTTTTTTTTTTGCGGTACACGGGCCTCTCACTGCTGTGGCCGCTCCGGTTGCGGAGCACAGGCTCCGGACGCGCAGGCTCAGTGGCCATGGCTCATGGACCCAGCCGCTCCGCGGCATGTGGGATCTTCCCGGACCGGGGCACGAACCCGCGTCCCCTGCATCGGCAGGCAGACTCTCAACCACTGTGCCACCAGGGAAGCCCCTCAGTTTATCTTTTAATTATATATGTATAAATGTATATAGTATACATATATGCAAAAAGGAATTATTTAATACATTCTTTTTCAGATTGCTCTCTATCCTTAATAGAATATTGTAGACCTCTTCTGCTGTCATTACATGTGGATCTATATTAAGCTGTTTCATAAGAGTTCATAGTACTAATGTTGCACATGGGATGAGGGTGCCCCTGGAGTTGGCAATGTGTTCGCCTTGTATAGAAATTCACTTTAAATACAGTCATCAGTGTATTGTATCATGAGCTTTGATGTTATTCCTTATACTGAGAAAAGTGCTAAATAGCCTGCTTTCCTTATTAGCTTGAGGTTGGATGGCTCAGATGGCCTCTCAGATGCTGTCTCTCTTTAACCCGAGCTTTCTGGGTTGCATCAGTCTCTGTTCTCTTTGGCAATCAGCCTTGCGGGGGAGGGGAGGGTGCATGGAGGAGAAGGTGGCCGTGGGGGAATAGGTAATGATGGGATGTGTTCTTTTGGCAAAACGCATTCTTTGCTGTATTTCTTTCATTGCAGAGGTCTGTTCCTTTTTCTAGGAAGGACCTCTTGCTGAAATATACTACGTTTTTAAAAAAATGGATGTTTTCCATTGTAGAGTGCACATCTGCACATTGAGAGTGTTTTTCTAGAGGACACAGCTAAATAAGCCAAGAGCAGAAGTGGCTATAAGGATACCTCTCTCATGAAGTTTCTGATAACATGATGTCGGACATACAGTAAGTACTCATTAAACACATGAACGAATGATTGGTATCAGGACCACAAGAGGACCCTGCAGTCATCAAAGAGTGGGAGGGTAATGAGTATCTTGTAAGGATGGGAGAAGCTCCTGAAGGGTAAGAGTGTTCATTCATTCAGCAAATATACAGTGAGCACTTACTATTCAGCAAATATTCAGTGAGCACAGCCTCTAGAAAGGGGCTAGTACCTTTCTAGTCACTGGGCATGAATGGACTCTGAAGATATAATTTACCAGCTTCATAGATTTATCAGGGATCTCCCCAAAATAATCCGCAATTTTCCTTAATCACTTGTTTTAAAACTGAATGTTTCAAAGCTCTCCGTGGGAGGGGGATATGAGGATGGGAACAGCAACAAGAAAATTAGGATTATAATATTGTTAGAGCGCCTACTATGATATATTTTAAATCATTTCAACTAGGTCACTCTAGAAAGAGCCTCTCTGGTTCTGAAGAGCTTAATCCTCCCAGATAATTTCCTCTAATGTGCCACTTCAAACCCAGTCCTCTTTTCTCTTTTTTTCCCCAACTCCTTAAACCTCATCAGAGGCTGCTGAGCAATTTTTTGAACACAAGAAAAAAGATCATTATCATCATTATGCTGTTACCCTTGAAGAAAGCATGTAGAGACTGACAGAGGTTGTATAATTGAAGAAAACATGGAAACTCGAGGTTGTATCATAGCCTTTTGTTTTCCTGACTTCCAATAAATCTAATTGAGATGAAATATGTGTATATTTACACACACACACACATACCCCTATTATGGAACAGTGTTTTGATAAGTTTCATCAGACTGTAAGTTTCATGATAATAGGGGCCACATTTATGTGTTCACCAATATATAATCCAGTGTTTGCACAGTGCCTGGCACAAAGTAGGCACTTACTAGATACCAGGTAAATGGACAAATACATAAATTGCATTTCTAGCCCCTCTTATAGGTTAATTCTTATGTTTATCTTTTTCTATTTGCTGTAGCTTTTACATTCTCGGGATTCCATTTCACAAGTAACTCTCCTCCTCTTTCACAATTGTTCTCATTAGTTTATGGAACTCCTGTATTATTAGAGAATTACCTTTCATTACCTATACCTATATCTGATTTATGGCTTTAGGAGAGGGTCGGTTTTTCAATCTCCTCACTCCTCCTTTTCAAAGTGCTCCAGAACTTTCTTTCCTCTCCAATGTCCCCAGGAGCCTCAGTATTGTCTGCTGATTGAGATTTAATATCCTCACCCCCAGGGTTCAGCTTCAGTTCCAATTTCAAGTCAGGGAAGTTCTAGTGAATGAGGCAGCTGTGATAGGAGGGAAGGAACACTGAGAGTCAGACCTGGTTTAATGATGGTATTACAACTTACTAAATGTTCGGTCCTGGGAAAGTTATTTAAATTCTGAGCCTTTGTTTCATCGTCTGTAAAATGGGATTAAGCACGTTAACATAAGTAAATGTCTCAGCACAGTGTTTAGCTGATTGCAAACGCTGCAGATTCACTTGTTTTCCTGTATCTTCCCCAGGTTCCCTGGACATTTCTAACTCAAGGTTTCTCAACTGAGCCTCCTCAATACTGACATTTTGGACCAGTTAATTCTTTGCTGTGGGTTTTGTTCTGTGCATTGAAGGACATTTAGCAGTAGTCCTAGCTTCTATTCCCTAGATGCTAGTAGCACTCTCTCCCACTAGTGACAATCAAAAAGTCTTCAGACACTGCCAAACATCCCATAGGGTGGGGATGGGGGGGAAAATTGCCCCGGTTGAGAACAACAGCTTTAACCATAGAAACTGAATTTATTAAACGCATTCTGCAAGTTTAGTTATTTCAGATGCCTGAACCAATCCTGCGCATATTAGAGGATCTAAAATTCCTTTTGGTAATTGTTCACTGTCCATCCATCCAGCCAGCCAGCCAGCCAGCCGTCAACCCATCCATATTTAATTCATTCATGTATAAGCTTCTTGAGGTCAAGGTTTTAAAAAATTTATTTTGTTCTCTGCTACATACCCAAAGGCCTGGGGTTGTGTCTGACACATAGTAGGTACTCGTTATATATTTGCCAAATGAATGAATGGGTTAATAAATACATCCATCCACTTATTTATCTATCCAAAATTTACTGTCATGAAAGATAAAAAGATGAATAGAACATGGACTCTGTGCTCAGGGAGCTTAGAATTTAATGAGGAAGACAGAAATTTACACAAAACCAATAGGATATCTGCATTAGTTTCCCAGAGCTGCCATAACAAGGAACACAAACAAATTTATTCTTTCACAGTTCTGGAGGCTGGACATCCAACATTAAGGTATGAGCAGGTTCACTCTCCCTCGGAAGCCTCTAGGGGAAGATCTTGCCTCTTCCAGCTTTGGGTAACCCCAGGCATTCTTTGGCTCATAGCAGCGTAATTACAATCCCTGCCTCTATCTTCACATGGTCATCTTTCCATAGGAATGTCTGTGTATCTGTGTCTCTTTTCCTCTTCTTATAAGGACACCAGTCATATTGAATTAAAGACACGCCCTACTTCAGTATGACCTCATCTTAACTAATTACATCTGCAAAGACCCTATTTCAAAAAAAGTCACATTCTGAGGTATGAAGGGTTAGGACTTCAAATATCTTTGTAGCAGGCCCAGTTCAAGCCATAATGATATTAAATCTGAAAATAGGGGTAGGAGGAAAGTACTCTAGGACCAAGAGGAGAGAGAGAGTAATTCTTAATTGTTAATGGATGAGAGTAAGGAGAAATTGAGATTGGCTTTTTGGAGAAGCCTTGAATAATGAGTAGTTTTGGGTAGCAAGATATCACCAGGAGCAGCCATTTCAAGCTGAAGATACAGCATAAACAGTGGCAGACGTGGGTTAACAATAGATGACATGCAGGTTGTCAACCATTCCCTGCCTTGGCTCAGTCCATCACTGCCTGTTATCTTACCCTAGTTCATTATTCTTGCTGATTCCAAACATCAGTCTCAAAACTCTCCTCAATACAACACTCCAGGCAGCTATGGACAGTCAAGCAGCCTGGGCACCCAAGACAAAATTTAATTACTACTGTGGCATAGAGGAGGGAAGTATATTTAAGTAACTGTGACTAGTTCTTATGGCTGGAACATGGCGTCCACCATAGGATGGGTGGGTAAGGTGGCTGATTCCATTACAAAAGCTTTTATAAGAACCCAAGCTTAGTTTTTTGTTGTTGTTCTCAGATTCTATGAGATTTCTGTGTCTTTACTATAACTGCCCCTCTCCTGAAACCATTTTTGGTTCTACTCAAGCTGGTTTTATAAAGTTTCAGCTCCTTGAAATAAAAAAAATCCCCACCCAGATAAGTTATTGAGGAGTGAATTCGTTTTTTCTTGGCTGCATAACAAATTACCACAAACTTCACAGCTGAAAACATTATTCATTTATTGTCTTAGAACTTCTGTAAGTCAGAAGTCCTGAGCGTGACATGGCTGAGTTTTCTGTTCAATGTCTTACCAGTCTGATATCAAGATATTGGCTGGGGCTTCAGTTCTCACTTGGGGCTTGGAGTCCTCTTTTAAGCTTACCTGTTGCTAGCTGTAGAACTGAGGTTCCCATATTCCTGTTAGCTGTCAGCCAGAGACAGCTCTCTGGGCTTCCTGAGGCCCGCCTCCGTTTCTTGTCACATGGTGCCCTCAGTCAGTCCTCAGAGTAGATGTTTGTTTTCTTCTAGGCAAGCCAGCATGTATTCCTCAGACTTCCTGTTTTGCAACCTGCCAGAGACGAACGTTTTAAAGCACTCACCTAATTAGGTCAGGCCCACCCAGGATTATCTTGATTTGGCATTAAAATGTAACAATCACAGGAGTGCTATCATATTCACAGGTGCTATCATATTCACACTCGAAAGGGAGAGAATGGTATCAATACAAGGATGAGGGTCATTCAGGGTCATCTCAGAATTCTGCCTGCCAAGAGGCATATTCTGGTTGGGTGTTCCGGTCTCAAGGCAGACCTGTGACTGCCTGTAATCTTGGATGATGTACTTTCATCTCTCTGGATCTTAATTTTTCTCGCCTGTAAAATGAGGGCGCTGTTGTTGATAAGGTTAAGGTTGCTGCTGGTTCTATGAGCCCTTAGGGAACAGATATTTGTACCCATTGCCTCCTGGAAGGTCTTAAAGTTTTATGCGTCAGGTGGATTGGGGGATAGAGGGGTGGGTCACCCTTGCCTCTTCTATACCACATGAGGCTCACCAAGCCCTTTGTTTCCAGCTTCAGTGTCTACTTCCTGTCTGTTCATAAGACTACACTGAAAGCAGAGATATACATAATCACTGTGTCCATGCATGCTTCTAATTCCTCTAATCCTGGCAGTACCTACTATGGTTAGGAGCCTCTTGGGAGCCTTTTTTTTTAAAAATGAAATTGGCACTACCACATATGACTCTCTTCTCTCAGATTTCTGCCTCTCTCCACCTCTTCCAAGGTAAGGCTTAAATGAATTGAATCATAGTTAATATTTTTTTCAATTCTGAACATTACCACTATTGCCACTGGCAAGAATCAATAATCCGCTGAATGCCACAGGGGTCAGATTCCAGGCAGCTTTATATTTGGTTCAGCGTGAACCACCCCATCTTCTACAGGCTCTACATTCTAGAGGAGATTTTTTTTTGTACCTTTAATTATAATGTAGATGTTTTCATTAACATGGATGCCGAGAATTTCTATTTGATCTGCCTGTCTTCACTGTAGTTGCTCATTTAGTCGGAATTAAATTAGAGAAACAAATGCCCTCCCTTTTCCTTTGCCACATCTCCTGCTGGTTATTGTCTGTGGCAGCCCCAAAGGGCTGTGTCTGTGGGTTGTTGGGTTATCTGATGAGTTATACTGAACATGCTGCAAACGAGCTGGAAGAATCAGTCCTCAGAGGGTGTGCATTTCTCTCACAGGGTATTTGTAAACAGAGCCGGTGTGTTATATTCATCGGTGCACTCCCTTATTTCCTGTTTTATTTCCTGCCCTTGAGTTTTTCTACAGAGTATACAAATGGGCGGAGATGGCATGTAAAGGCTGAATGGGTGGAGATGCTCTGTTGTACTAATGATGTCTCCTCCCTCCAGTCTCTTCTTGGAGAGGCTGCCTATGTTCCCTTCACAAAGTATGCTTCTCTCATCCCTGCTGAGCAGGCAGAGAAACAGGTAACTCAGACCTTTGGCCTACTCGATTACTTGATTGGAATAGAACCATCCAGTCAGTTCCTTGGATTCTTTCTTCTTGGAGCTTAGAATTCAAACTCAGAAGCATCATGTTTCTGCAGGGTTAGGGACTTCAAAAGGCATAAGGGCAGAGTGCAGGTGGGGACTGTTCGTGTGGGCTGTCTCCACAAAAAATCAGGTAAAACTTGAGATAGAGAGAGCAAGAGAGAATTCAAATGTAACCAGAGAAGCAGAGATGACACTCTTTTTGTTGTGTTCACCTCAGAATCTAACACAGTGCCTGGCACACCATAGGAGTTCAATAAATGTTTGCTGAATGACTGACTGACCCAGACCTAGAGAGATGGAGTAATTGCAGTGGTCCCTCCTCTACATCTCCTTTCTTTAAATCCCTTAAAATAGTCCTGTGTTCTCATAGTATATCCCCGCTTTTGTTATTTAGCTCCTGTGAGTGGGTTTCCATTGTTTGCACCTTGATGATCCACAGCTAAGATCCCAGCCAGCACGAACACCTGACCTCCAGCTCCTCCCTGGACATCAGCTCAGACCATCTGAGTGGCTGGATATCAGTTTACGTTGCATTCAGAAGGCATTCCTTAATATTTGTGGATGTGACCTTTTTCCCAATTTATATAACCTTTCACTCTACAGAAGTGTGTAACGCTGAACAAACAAATCTTGTCCCTCCTTGGAAGCAACTTTCAGGTCTGGTTTTCTGTTCCAGGCTCAAAGCTGCCACCTGGTTAGAAGTCCCCATCAAACCACCTCTGGGTGACTCCTGGCTGCTCTGATGACAGTCTCTTGTCTTTGTCTCTCTCTTTCATGGGACATATTTTATTTATTCACACATATTATTGAGCACTCAAGCTGTGAGAGGCAGTATTCTGGGTGGTGGGAAAATGAGGTAAACAAAACAAAATCCTTATACCTGGTTATTCTCCGTTTATTGCTTCCCATTCCCAGATCCATCCTCCACTTCTCCGCCCTGTTCTGTGCCTGAGATGCTGACTGCTGCAGACAGCACCACCCGTGCAGACTTGCTGGCTGGATTCCAGTTGGCTTTGGCTAGTGAGCGTCAACGCGGAAAACGGGGTCGGGGTAGAGTGGTGAGAGGTTGGGCTTTCTCCCTGTCCCACGGTCTCAGCTCCAGCACTGGCCATCTCCTCCATTGCCACAGCTGCTGCCCGCCAGCCCCTCCTGCAAGCTCCAGAAATTGCTGATTCCGTGGACAACATTTCCTCCCTTTGTGCCTCCCTCTAGGCCTAAGGGTGGTAATGCCTTCTGGCCTTTGTTCAGTTCTAGATGTCTCAACCTTCTTCACTGTTTTCCTCAAAACAACTCTAGCCTCTGTAAAATGCCCACCTCTCTTTTTAAATCCTTTGGGTGAAAGCATCAGAGTGGACTTCTGTGTCCTGCTGGGACCCTGCTTGATATAGTCCCGGACTTACATGGAGCTTACATTCTAGTGGGGAAGAGACAACTAACAAATGAACAGCAAATTCCTTTCATATAGTGATAGGTTGTACAGAGAAAAATAAAGCAAGGAAACAGAGAGTGGCAGACACTATTATGGTGAATGGGGTCAGAGGAGGCTTCTCTAAGGAAACTTCTGACTGAGGGAGGGAGGGAGGCAGGCAGGCAGGGAGGGAGCTACATAGACATATGAGCAAGTTCAAAGCCTGAGATGGGAATGTGTTCGGGGTATTTGAGGAACGCAAAGGCCAATGGGCTGGTAAGAAATGAGGGCTTAGTGTTTAGTATATTGCTTGGTTTAGGGAGAGGGAATGTGGTGTTGGGAAAAGACCATGAATTCCGGAGTCATGCAGTGAATCCAAGGTCTACCATCACTGTGTAGCCCTATGACAGCAGACAAATTACTTCAAATCGGAGTCTCAGTTTCCTTGTTCACAAAATGAGAATAATAATAAAAACCTCAAGAGACTAAGAGAAAATTCATGAATTCGTAGCCCAGCACCTGACTCTAACTTCTCCTCCCCTACATTTCTTGGCTTTACTCTTAAATGCTGAATTAAACTCCATGGCTTCACGAGATTTATCAGATGCCCTTGTTGAATGCCTTCATAGTACCCCTTATTCATTTATTCATTCTACCAATATGGACCATCACAAATATTATCACAGTTTGCAGCTGTGATTCCATTTTGAGAATGACCTTTTAAGGTGTCTCTCTCCCCCTAGACTGTAATCTCCACGAGAGCAATTCTTCGTTTACTCTTGGATACCCAGACTGTAGCACAGACCCTGGCACATGGTGAACATTTAATATTTGTTGGATGAAAGGAAGGAAGAAGGAAGAACATCTAGTATACTTTCAATAAGATTTTATTTTCCTAGAGACTTTATTCTCCTGGGGAATTCCAGTTCACTCAATAAATACTAGTTTAATTGAAATGAACTGTATGTAAAGCTTTATACTTATTTCTGTGGGGTATATTAAAGAAGAAAACTCTGTGAAGGTAAGGATCACTTTATCTTTTTCATCTTTACATCACTAGTGTTTAGTATAACGCCAAGCACTTAATGATAAATATGCTTAAATATTTGTGAATAGAAGTAAGATAAATTGATTTAAAATCTGATGTGTGTGTGTCAGGGGTGGGGCGTGGAGATTACAAAACGGAATCATTTTAGATATTTTTGTGATATGCAAAGTCACAGTGAGATTTTTTGAAAACCTTTTCCCTCTCTCCACCCAGCACACAAAAGAGGGCTCTGAAAAGAGGCTCTTTTGGAAACTGTCTAGAAAAGGTGAGGTGTCACTTAGGAAGGGCCCACACTGTGAAAACATCATTTCCTCTTTTCTTTTTAGAAAAGGTTGATAGGAGGATGTGTAAAAGACAGAGATGTAGTGATTTGGTTGCCCTGGGGGCACCTTGAAGCCACAGATGCCCTGGAGGAGGGGCGCAGTGTGTATTCTTTCCCTTACCTGGTACTGGTTGCCTAGAGAAAGCACATTCCAAGGCTGGAGGGCATCTGACACCCCACTGAGAACAAAGCCCCCCAGGCCAGGGACACATGGTTCTGGTTATGTGGGGAATTGTGTTTTTCAAGGACAGTACTATTTCCCCTTTATACATGTCCTATTTCAGAGAGGCTCCTGGCCCTTCCCCTGCGGGTCTCCTGTCCAGGGGGTAGATCCATCTGAAAAGCACAGCCACAGGCAGACTGGTCCTGGCCTCTAGCAGAAGTACCTCTCTATTAGGACTAGGGCTGGGTTCCTGGAGGTCACGTTTCTGCAGGGCATGTGGTGCTCACTGAAACATTGTCTCATCAAAATCCTGGGGTAACAGCTCTTGCCCAAAGTACTCATTCTCTCTATAAAATTCTTCAAAGAGCCTATGTCTGAGAAAACCCCCGCCAGCCCAACAGAGTTGGCAGATGCAGTTGTAGTCAGTTATATCTGTGTCCCTGCATATTATTGTCTCTGGATGAAGCCCAGATTTGGACATTAACAAATGTGTGAAACAGCAAATGCTTTGTACTTATATGTCTGTAAAAAACAACTTTCCATGAGAAGCAAGAAAAAAATATATCTTTCTGCCCATTTCATTCTGTTCTTGAGAAATTTTGGTTAAAAGTATGTCCCCGAGTAGCTCCTTTTACGTTGATTATGATAAGGGATGCCGTAATGAATTGGACTCTGGAGAGTAGATATTCCCCATCCATGGCAGCACAACCTAATAACCTCTTTCCCAAGTTTGGAGAATTCGGCATTACATCAATCTTGATGGAAGGCAGGGTTTACTGCCTTATGTGACAGACACTAAAAAACAGACACTCTCCCCTCCTGCTGGCCCCTGGGAAGATAAATTAAAGACACCCAGTTAAATTTGAATTTCAGATAAATGACAATATTATCAGTGTTAAGTATACACTAGATATTGCAGGGGATATACTTATACCAAAAAATCTCAGTGTTTATCTGAAATTTCCATTTAACTGTGTATCTTACATTTTCATTTGCTAAATCTGGCAACCCTACCTGGGGGCCAGGATATATGACTAAAGCTGAACCAGTTAGGTGTTCTCTGTATTTTGAATATAACTCAAGTGATGCAGAGAAGCAGCGGCACTTTAGAATTTATTCAGCCAGTGGCAGTGGTGGCAGTGATGTCCGATGTCTAGTCATGGTAGAAGGGGTGCCAGTGGAGGTTGCCATGGTGCAGTGAAAGTGCTGGAGTCTGGCGTTCAGTAGCAGCAACAGCAGCAGCATCTTCATCAGGTTATTTCTGAGGCATAACCTTGATTCCTGCCCGTTTCCTAAGTCTTTCCTCTAGCCTTCCCATAAATCCTGTGAGCTACCCAATACCTTCCCATAAATTCCTTTTTTGCACATACTTTAGCCAGCATTGATTTCTGGTTTTTCGAACTCTAAACCCTGACTGCGATGGTTAGGAATGTGGTGACGATGAAATGCGTTATTCAGATCTCCCACTGTAAGGAACACAACTGACCGATGGCTTACAGCTGTTGCCCCTCTGAATCTACCTCTGTGTTGGCTCCCAGGCACTCTTCTTACAGACTGCTTCTGGACTCTGGAGAGATACAAGACTCCTCCAGTGAGCAACTTTGGTTAGAGGACTCCCCACTGGTCTGGCTGAAACATTCTTGGAACTGTGCTGCCGTCTAAGACTCTTTCTACCCAATCTTCTTTCCTTCCTTCTCTCCTTGTACAGGTGTCAGACCTACATCCTGATCTCCACCTTCTGCTCCCCCCGCCCCTAATAATTCTCTTTCATATCCAATACCATCTGGAAATCTGCAAGGAACTAACACAGGGGTGGAGGAAAAGTCTACATAGCTTTGGTTTACAAAATTTTCCTTGGCGGCGTTACCCGAAAGATACTGTACAAGATAGAAATGGAACTGTTAAGATGGCTCACACCCTCATCTTTGGTCCCTGTTGTCTATCCTCTTGCAGTTGAGGGAGATTATCTGCAGCTATTTTAAGAATGTGTGCCTCATGGTGTACTTAAGTACTTGAAAGAATCCAGTTCCTCCTTTCACTTTGGCTTTCTGGCTCAGAAGACTATCATGATTTGGGGTGTAATGCATATTATAAAATTTTCCTTGATGTTTCAAGATAGAAATTAATTTATCATGACCACTCTGGAGCTGAAGTTCAACTTCTGTCCACGTTGCACCTTTCAGGTAAGCTTCACCCCGGCATCATCTGCTGCGGGCATTTGCATAGTGACGGTGTCAGTGAGAGCCTAGTTTATGGCGCCATCTAGCCCACAGTGGGTGGTGCTGAGAGGAGAGTTAGTCATCTTGCTGTATTTTGTAATTCAGCATGACAGGGAGGTATAGCTCTGACTGGATATTCCACAGATCCGAATTAGCTTTGAAGAGAATATTTCTAGGCAGTGACCACGGCTGTGGCTTTGCCAACGATCTGCTTCAATCTTCCTATGACTCTGACATGGAGGCAAGGAGATCTGAAGAGTAGGGATGAAGTGAATACTAGACAAGAAATCAGAAGATGTGATTAGCCCTGACTTTGTCTCTGGGAAGCCACATGACCTGGGGCCATTGAAGCATCTGGGAATAGGTTCAATGAAATATCAAGGATGGCAATACTAGGCTTTGTATTGATAGCTTCTGCTCCTTGTGTGCTATGAGTTCATCTTTCCTGGGGAATCTTACTATTGGTGGCCACTTGTGAAGCTCCCCTTGGTTTTCTGGTGACTTCCAGCTGGGGACCTCAGGACACAGTCCTTTGATGGGTGTTCCTCGTAGCTCCACAAGGTAGTTGCCTCCAGCAGACTTGCAGCTCCCACCTAATATCCACCTTTGGATGGACTCTAGGACAAGAGATTCATCTTTTTACTTCTTGGAAACTTGGGAGCCTCTGCAGATGGATCACAACTCCATCTCCCCATGCTCTTTTCTCTGCCCCAACCACTCAGAAACAGGCTGGCAAAACCAGACATTGACTGGACACCCAAACCAGGAATGAGGTGTCAAGTTCCTCTTCTGACCCACATTCCCAACTTCTAGGAACATTGTATTAGGGCCCTTCCCCTGAGATGGCTTCAGGGAGGGAGCCACTGAAGCACTCCCTTCCCCTTCTAAAGTACAGGAGATAGCATCTCTTCTCAAATACTGCAGTTTCCAATGGCAGCCTTTGGGGCTTCCTGTCCCATCTTACATCTCTTTGGAAAAGACAGTCAGACAAGTTTCAGTTACTGTGTACTCGGGCAGAGAGAAAGCAGGTGTATTCTGAACTGGGAGAATGTAGTGACTTTGCTTTCAACAGAGTCCTCTAGCCATTATAGTCCCCGCTATTGGAGAACTTCGGGGAGGGAGAGATCTAAGTCATTTCATTACACCATTGTTACTACTATGTTGTCTACAGTAGAAATCCAGCGGTTCTCACATCTTTCTATTTTCTCTCAAGAACTTAACTATGTAAATGATCATACATTCTTTTAAGTTTTATTTTAGGTTTTTGGTTTCTTCTCTCCCACTTTTCATTCTTTCTTCTATTCCTCCCTTTTTTCCATTCTCTTCTCTTTTGGTCCTTGGCCTGGACCACCCAGTTATTATGTATGGTCTAGTCTCATTAGGGTTAAGAGAACAAATTCTGAAGTTAGACTGCCTCAGTTTTCAGCTCTAAAATTTGTATAACAGCACCAGTATCATACGATTGTTGTGAATTTTAAATAATATAATTTCTTCCTTCAACAAACTATTACAGAGCACTTCATGCCAGGTTTTGTTCTAGAACACACAGAGATGCATGTTTCCAGTCTCATCTCTCACTGCACCTCCTTGGGTTCTTGAATGTTATAGTCACACTGGATTAGTGAACATTCCCAAAATGAGCCTCTTCTTTCCTGTCTACTGCCTTTGTTAATGCAGGTTCCTCAATCTAGAATGTCCCTCCCTCATCTATTGAGTGTCTTGATGGTGTTGTGACCTCAGTGTATGTTTGTGCTGCAGTTTTGCTACTTATCATTTTCACTTCCAGATTTCTGGTTGAAGAGCCAGTTGGGGTAAGGAACCACCATTAGATAAAACTTTCTGGAAATAATTAGATTTGAAAAGAGTTAAGCCTGAATCTTGAGGTCACATGACCTGGATTTTCCCCCATCTGTTTGCAGGGGGTAAGGTTGAAACAGAATAATGAAGGTTTGCTCTTGGGCAGTGGGGGGGCCTCACCTCTGGTTATGGTTTTCACCAGTTATATTAATCACTTCACTAGAGAAGGGCAGGGAATGCGCCTCCAATGTTACTGCCTTTTGGAAAGTGGACCTGAAGTACCCTCATGTTTTTTATAAAGACTTATGGGAAGGGGAATAAATAGTCCCTCTTAATGATAAGGAGTTATGACTTAATTCTGTAGGAAATGGGAGCCTTTGAAGTTTTTTCAACAAGGGCATAACATCCTTATTGCTTTGCATTAGGCTTCACAGCACTCATACCATATATTGATACATTGTTTTAGTGTTTTCAAAGGTTTCTTCAAATATGTGATCTCATTTGACATGTACTTCAGCAAGCAAGTGTATTACGTCTTGAACTATATACAGGGCAGTGTCTTGCTGGCTCCCCTTCATACTAGAAATCTGAAGATGGATAGTATATCCACAGGTAAGGCAGGGACTTTGTGTTGAACTCGTAAGCAGAATGTTCTGGGTTTTTCTGTTTTTTGCTTTCCCTTGGTGTGGTGAACATGTATCTTGAGAAGCTAAACTTGAAAAGGTCAACCTGTCTTTTAAGCACTGAGTGTCTAGGAAACCACACGGCTGTGAGCCTTTGCCATGGAGGGTTATCTCTGTCTGGAATCGAATCTGTATATATTATGTCAGCCTCAACCAGTTGTCCAGTGATGAATGTGGTGCCTATTTCATCCAGCTTGGCGTTCAAGGGGGCCCTCTGTCTTCCAGCTGATGGAAGGATAATTAATAAGCATGACAGAGGATGGTGAAGAGACTTTTGCATGGAGAATCTGTTGGCTTTGCCCACATGTGTGAGTGATTGTCCTTGTGCCCTTGGGGGCAAATCCTCTTGTCTAGTGTGAGTCATAACAACTGTAGCCTCTTAGTTGGAGCCTCAGGTCATACGTGAAGGGAAGCCAGCTTGAAGCTGGAGCTGCTCACTCATGCCTTTTCAATGAAGAGCATGAAATGTAAAGCCAGGTGGCCCATATCTTTTCATTTTGAGAATTCAGTGATGACCCCTCCAGTTACCCATTAACTCAGTGGTATAACTCCTGAATTTGGAGTTCATCCTTCAGAATCTAAGAGAGGTAATTTTATTTATGCCATTTCCAGTCGGGACAAAGACATCCACTGAATCCCTTGCCCATTCTTTGAATTTGGTACCCCAGGGCACTAGTGCATGCGAGTGTACACACACACACACACACACACACACACGCCCACAATTTAGACTCAGTTGTGGAATTTATATAAGTTAAAACAAATCAGTGAATAAGAATGATTTCTAAACTATGGTCAGTCAGAGACCAAAAAGCTTAGAACAGATTTTTGATGCTGTTTTACTATTTCTCACTATTCTAAGCTCCAGGAAATAGGAAATATATCTGTTTAGTTTTTATTTTTTAAAAATTATTTTCAGCTAGGAATGTTTTCCATTTCAGATAACAGAATACCTACTTACAGTAGCTTAACAAAATAACAGTATTTTTCTCCCATAATGTTAAAAAGAAGTTTGGAGATAAGCAGCTTCCATATGTTGTCACTCATGCACTCAAGATGGCTGCAGAAGATGCAGAAGTCATGGATGCAATCAAAGTCAGAACTCAAGAGGACTGTGTCACTGCTGAGAGCCTTTCTCCTCACCAGTTTCTTATTTGAGAGATAATATCTTTTCCTGAAAGTCCCCATCATACTTCCCCTCATAATGACTATTCATGTCTACCCCTGCAAGGAAGGCTGAGAAAGTATGTAATTTGCTTTTCCAACTTTATAAAAGACATTTTAAGAAAGAGAAGAATATTGTTAGTTGTTTTGGAATAGATGACCTATGTATATGCTACACAACTCTATCTCTTAGTGCCTGATATGGGGCCTGCTACTGCCCAGTAAATAACTGTTGAGAGAAAGTGATCCAATCCCTCAATAATCATTGGCCCTGCCGATTCTCTCTCTTTCTTTTCATCAACTATTAAGAAGTTACACTTAAGCTACAGCAGACCAAAAAGATGTGGATTCTTCGTTCCCAAGTCCCAGAGTTTCTTCTAAGTGGATCCCAGGTGATTTGGATCTAAAACTACTCTGTTTCCTTTCAAGAAAAGATCCAGAATGGATTGTCTCAATGAATACATTGCATTGTTTGAATTATAGCATCTTTTAAATATCTTAATATTTGATACGGCTATACCCTTTCAGCACTCTTCTTTTGAAAAAAAATACTGGATTATTATTGTTTAGTTCCTATAAAATATCAATTGTTTTCTGTTTTCTTTCTTCCCTAAAACTTTTTGTTTTTGTAAAATTGAAAATATATTGAGTTTATTGGTTAATTAAAGGAAAAATTAAGTTTGTGACATTTGATTTTCTGTTCAGGATCATGGCAAACATTTCCATTTGTTTGTCTACTACTTCTGAGTCCGTGATTAGTATTTTGAAGCTTTATTCATGTAGATCTTACATGCGTTTTCTGAAGTTTGGAATTTATCTATTTTGTTGCTTTTGTAAATGAGGTAGTTTCATTCACTTATTTTCTAATGGTTTTTATTGGCATGTATTTAGGCCATTGTTTTCTATATGTGAATTTTGTATATAACTACCATACTAGTTCTTTTAAATTTGTAATAGTTTCTCATTTATGTTCTGGGTTTTCCTACAAAATATTTTTTGGGTGTGCAAACAGTAATGATTTTATATTCACCTTTTAAATGTCTATATACATCTCTTTTTATTCTTTTCCTAATTGCACTGGTTAGTTCCTCCACAAAAATATTAAATACTATTGATGATAAAAACATTCTTATTTACCTTTTTACTGTATGGGAATGGTCCTATTGTTTCTATTAATTAAGATGCTGGCTCTGAGTTCTTTTCCTGTTTTCTTAAGAGGTATTTTCAAGAGTGGATGTTAAGTTTTATCCTTTGCCACATCTATGGAAGTAATTATGCTTTTACTCTTATTATCTATTAAATAATGGTTAATCAGATTTTCCAGTGACTCACTTGTTTCGTTCTTATTCATTACCATTAGCTTTAAGACTATGAATTTTCTTTGATCACTTCTGTAGTTTTATTCCATGAATTCAATATGTATAGTATTAATTATGGTTACTTTCAAAATATTTTACAGATTTAATTTTTATTTCTTCTTTGATCCAATAGTTGTCAAGAGAGAAGCTAGGAGGAAGATGTTTGTTGCTTTCTTTTTGTTGTTAATTTCTAATTTGTTTCTTTCTTTCTCTTCCTTTCTTCCTTCCCTCCTTCTCTTTCCCCCTTTCTTTTTCCTCTGTCCTTTTTTTTCTTTTTTCCTTGAAGATTGTTAAAGGCATCAAAGCCTTATATTCTCTTTTCAAATGAGGTTGTGGAGAAGTGCAAGACCAGCCCATATTTTCCCCCTTATGAATAACTTCATCTTTTCTCCCCAGATATCTAAAGGATACTTCTTATTTTTATAGTCCAGAAAATATATTGGAATGTATTAATTATTTTATGTCAAATTTACCTGGGACACATTATTCTCTTTTAATCAGTAAAATTAAATTTTTTTTTAATTTCTAGAATTTTTTTTTTTAGTGACAATGCTATACATTTTATTTCTTGCCTATTATTTCTGTTGTTTTCTTTGGGATCACTATTCATGCGTTTATGTATCTCCATGCCTTTAATTCATATATATCATTTTCTCTCTGATACTTTTATCTGTTTATTCATATTTCATTTTATTTCCTCACTTTTCTCATTCCTGTACACTGTCCATAACTGTGTTTTCAACAATGTTTTTATTTCTTGTGCTACTTTTAGTTTGACTTTAATTTTTCTTCCACTCTTTTCTAAAGTTTGTCCACCAACATTTTATCTTCTGTTACCTTATTATCGCATTCCTAAACTCTTATATCTTTCCTTTGTGCTCTTGTTTTATAGAAGTTGTTGCTATATTGTTTTAAAAAATCATAGTGATATATTTGTCACAATTTTCTTCTGCTTCAAAATTTCTGGTGCATGATATTTGGTTGACATTTTTCCTGTTTTTTTTTTTTTTCTTTTTATAACATCTTTCCACATAACATCTTTAGACCTTCAGGTGAGTTTTGAAGGTTAAATATGAGAGAGAGTCAAAACCTCCAGTCTGAACCAGAAGTATGAATGAATTTTCTTAGCCTTAAGTTTGTGCTTTAGGACTGTTCACAATATAAATTTACTTATTTTTCTATGCCTCAATGGCAGGCTACTTTCCATATTTTTTACATTTGGTCTCGTTCTTCCCAGCTTCTCTAGACTTCATGCTTAAATTAATTCAAGGAAGCTCCCAACACCACTTATATGTTTTTTTCCCTCCTTGAGCTCTGATGAGTTTTGTTTCTCAAAATGTGCCACATACTTTGGAGAAGTAATTTGTGCTGGCTTTGTTTGAATTCTAAAGCTATGGATATTCTTATTTGGTGTCTTTCCATACCCTAGTGTGCTTTTTTTTTTTTTTTTTCTGCAGTACACGGACCTCTCACTGTTGTGGCCTCTCCCATTGCAGAGCACAGGCTCTGGACACGCAGGCTCAGTGGCCATGGCCCACAGGCACAGCCGCTCCGTGGCATGTGGGATCTTCCTGGACCGGGGCACGAACCCATGTCCCCTGCATCGGCAGGTGGACTCTCAACCACTACGCAACCAGGGAAGTCCCGTAGTATGCTTTTTAGTGTATCTGTCCTCCTTGGTTATATACTTTGGTTTACATTTTATATAGATATAGTTTTGTTGAACAAGGATTTTGTATTACCTTTGCTGCTTTGGAGGTGATTTCTAGAAGAATCAGGAAGCCACTTCTATATTTTTCTGTGATTTTTAAAGCTTGAAGATAGTTTATTTTATCTTATAATTAACAAAATTTAAATTATAAATGCAACTATGTGCTCAGTGTTAGATCAAGTGTATATTGAGTATTGATTTCATTTTTTTCCATCCTTTTCCAGCATAATCATATGATAGTATGATATTACAACTTTTATTTTACTTCACATTGGACTTTTGCAGTATGATAATTTAGAGGGTTACTTTTACAAAAATGTTCTGGAATGGCACTATTTTTCCATAGGACTGCTCTTAATCTTTGGTATTCAACTACTTCTATTTTGAAATGCATATCTCACCATCCATGATGATTTCTTTCTTTTGTATTAATTAACTGGTCTAATTTTACCAGGTTCTCTTGAGTCAATGACTAGTAGAATTTGAGAAGTTCTGCAGAGAGAACTTAGCATACTTCATGGAACCATGAATCTCTTGCAAGTTTGTAATTTTATTTGTAGTCAATTTGCACTGTGTTTGCATTGTTGTTTGCATTTTGGTTGTTTAATAGCTTACAAACAGAAGGAAGTGACCCTCATAGGTAATGTAAAGGTTAGGAAAATACATTATTAGTAGGAGGGAAACAATGTTAAAGTGGGGAAAATTTTTACCTGTGATCATAGGAGAATATTTTCATTTTATAATGAGTTTCCTTCCTACACAGTCTTATAATTATAGGGATTTAAATAATGTATATTGCTATGAAGAGGACCTCCTAAACTCCCTTGTTTAGGTAACATGTACATTCATGAAAGTATAGATTAGCAAGGAAAATAAAAGTTTACTTAAAGTTAACTAAAATTGGGTTTTATTCTATTCTGACAAGATCCTGGATAAATACATAAATATAAATATATATTGTTATATTTTGGGTGCTATATTTGTTTACATTTTCCATTGCTAGTTCAATATGATTATGAAATTAAGATGATTATCTGTCACTACTTAAAATAATCCTACCTCAGATATTTTTAAATTATTACATTTACCCACTTTTAAAACTTCTAATTTCACATTTGCTTTAGTACAGATGATTCTTCAATCCATATTCGTGATTGAATCCTTCTTGAATGGAAAAAAACAGTAAGTTAGGAATTATAAGACTTGAGTTGAACTTCTTTCCTGACTTGTAAACTTAGTCACATCATGTCACCTCTCTGAATGAATCTTGTTTGAAGAATATTTTGAGATTTATCTAAAATATTATTGAAAACTTCAGAAGTGTATTAAAGTATAAAAGAATCTCTATTCCCAAGAATGTCCAGAAAAACATCATTGGGTGGTATCTAGATAAAATGAGAGAATCAGGCAAATGAGAATTTGCTTGGTCATTTCAGTGACAGAGGAGTCACTTGTGTAATTATCATTTTTGTTTTTCAACAAGGATGATTTTTGTGTAGAATCAGCCCTTACGGGTTTGCATCACTTCATATCCTTTCACTGCTGTGTTTTCTCTTGCCTTTAACATAGCTCAGTCACAGAAGCCATAAGATAACATTCTTAGCATATTTGGCACATTAAATTAATCAGTGCCCACATATAAAAATATGCCCACTAGCAGTTCTATAACAACTCAGTGCCTTTCACATAGATGATCTAATTTGGCTGGATACCACCAAAACACAAAACTGACTGTGGTTCCTGTAGTATTGTTTCTGAAGTTATGAGTGTTTAAACATGTGACATCTGGCCTAAACAGATGTATCATTCAGATCCAAACCTGACAATCACTTATTGAGATCCCAATAATTCAATTATACATGCATAATTTATTACAAATATTTACTGAGTATTTTCGCATCTATTCTTTGTTGAAATTACGCTAGACAGTGGGAATGTGGATGCAGAAGATGCTGTCCCTGCTTTCTAGGAGCTTAGAATTGAGTGTAGCAAACAGAGGAGTAATGGGACAATTATATTAAAATCAGATATAGGTGCCATTTCCTACCACTCTTCCCTTGTTTACTCTGCTCCAGCCACAAAGGCCTGCTTCCTGGTCCTCAAACATGTTAGTGGAATGTTCTACCCCAGAGAGGCATATGCCTAACACTTCATCTAGGTCTTTGCTTAAATCACCTCTTTAGTAATGTCTTCCATGACCTTCTTATGTAAAGTGGTACTTTTTCACTCTGCTTTATTTTTCTTCATGGCACTTATAATTTCCTGATATTATATTATATCAT
The DNA here is from genome assembly GCF_949987515.2 of Delphinus delphis. Classification (NCBI taxonomy): domain Eukaryota; kingdom Metazoa; phylum Chordata; class Mammalia; order Artiodactyla; family Delphinidae; genus Delphinus; species Delphinus delphis. The sequence goes on from NC_082690.1 coordinate 81,403,311, forward strand.
ATCATATCATATTATTTTTCTTATTTTTTTTTTTTTTTGCGGTACGTGGGCCTCTCACTGCTGTGGCCTCTCCCGCCGCGGAGCACAGGCTCCGGACGCGCAGGCTCAGCGGCCATGGCTCACGGGCCCAGCCGCTCCGTGGCATGTGGGATCTTCCCGGACAGGGGCACGATCCCGTGTCCCCTGCATCGGCAGGCGGACTCCCAACCACCGCGCCACCAGGGAAGCCCCATATTATTTTTCTTATTGTCTTTCTCCCCCATTAGTATGTAAACATCACAAGGGCAGAATCCTTGATTTGATCACTATTTTACCAGACCATCAAAAATAGACCCTGGTTCATAGTAGGCATTCAGGAAATTTTCTTTCATAATTCAATAGCTATAATAGAGATATGCACAAAATGTTTTATGTCTGACACTAGACGAGACTTTCATATACGTATATAATTTCCCTACAACCCATGAAATAGCTACTATTATCTCCTTGTCAGCAGTATGGAATGTGAGACATGAAGGATTAATGTGCCTTTTTCTGGGGGTATAGTGAGGTACAGCATAGTAGATGATAGAGCCCAGGTCTTCTGAGTCCACTTCCAGTAATCTTTCCACTACACATGGACTGTCCAGTAGGTAGGAGAGCAGATGAGAGGTTAAATACATAATAGAAAATATTCTGTTATTGTTTTTGCTGAGACTCTTCTCACAGGCCTAGAAAACGCTTATCAACATAGATTTTTCTTTAACATAAATCACCCATGAAACCTTGAGTTATTTCCTTTAGGTAGAGTTTTTATGACCCTGTAGCTCATCCTTTCTATTTATCTCTGAATGGGATTGCAGGTCTAAAATGTGGAAAGGGACTGTATGAAGCCACGTGATTTATTGTCTTGGCCAGGTGTCTTTTGGTTGCCAGTGAGAGAACCCCAACTCCAATGGTAAGAGAATTTATTGGCTTATATAACTGGAAAAACAAAAGGTGGATATTCGTGCTTTGCTGCATTCAAGTATTTGCAGGATTGCACCAAGACCCTCTCTCATTTTCTCCCTCTCTTATTAGCAAAAGGCCCCATGGCAGTTCCAAGTCACCTGGTCTTTGGAGTGGATGAAGTCAGGAAAAGAAAGAGCAACTGTCCCCATGGTACTTGCGAAATGTTTGAGGAGAGCCCTGATTGGTCTGGCTTAGATTACACACATGTTTACCTGACCCAGGAGGCCTGGGGGCTAGTGAGTTCTTTCAGGTTCACATCCCTGGGCCCAGTGTGGGCCTGAATCTTGTAAAGTGATAATTATTACAGCACTGGAGCTTCTCTTCACTTCCCTGAAGGAAGGAATGCTATGCAGACAGAAACTATTCAACCACCTCTCTTAACTCCCCCTACTCCTATAAACCTTATTTCTGCAGTAAGCAAATCTTTGTGAGAATGTTCCCTATGCCAAGCTCTGGGATAGGCCCTGACTATTATCTTTTTAATCAATAATCCTTGACCTTGAAGATACAGATATGAAGAAAAATGGCCAAAATGGAGAAAGATAAATAAAATCACAAACCAAGGTAGAAATTGCTCTGGGAGCTCAGATGAAGCACTGAAAAAATATGGACCTGTTTTCCTGACCACGCCCCTCTACATCCCTCCTTCACCATTTCCAGTAATTTTATTGTACTTTATTTTTTTATTTTTATTTTTTTGCGGTACGTGGGCCTCTTACTGTTGTGGCCTCTCCAGTTGCGGAGCACAGGCTCCGGACGCGCGGGCTCATCGGTCATGGCTCACGGGCCCAGCCGCTCCGCGGCATGTGGGATCTTCCCGGACCGGGGCACGAACCCGTGTCCCCTGCATCGGCAGGTGGACTCTCAACCACTGCGCCACCAGGGAAGCCCCTCCAGTAATTTTAGATGACAGTCTCTTTGCAAACTCTAGTGTATCCTTGGCCACATTCTTTCTGCATTTGTTCTGTCATCAAAGACACTCCCTCCCTAAGTCATCTCAAACAGCTCCAAAGCTGCCTTTCCAAAGTCATGGTTTTGCAATGTTTTAGGATCTTACTGTCCTCTTTTTATTTCATGAAACTCCTTCCGTGACATTTTGTTCTTAGACACCAGGGACTGTTGCTGGGAGAGGAAAGGGATGGGAACAAGTGGGGAGGGTTAAATTGTGACAGAAAGTGAAGACGGGGTACCTTCAAATTAGATTTATTTATTAGCATGATGACTCACAGGAAAATAATGCCACTTTGCCAGTGGCCAGGATAGAAGGCAAGACTATAAAGGAATAACTGGCTGATACTTAGAGGCATCCAAGTTGTTATATCTTTAGGAAGTTAAAAAAGTACCTTAGTGTCTGCTTACTCATCCCTGGGCAGGATGTTCTAAGCTAGAAGAAAAAAAAAAAGTTTGCTTTCCTCTGATTCTGATTGTCAAGGACAAAAGGCCCAAGTTCTGCCACTAATTAGATTTGTGACCTTGAGAAGTCACTCAATCTAGCTTAACCTCGGCTTCTTTGTTAAAGAAACAGATGGTAAATTATATCTATTTTATGGGTTGGTATCATAAAATCGATCTACATATCTAGTATCATAACCACTGACATATTTATATGATATGTATATATATATGAAATATATATACATATGTATATATGTGTGTGTATATATGTATATATTAGAGAATGTTTACTAAGGTCCTGTTCAGCAATAGAAGACAGTAGGTATTGAATAAATCATTTTCCTTATTGTTCTCCCTTCCTCCCACTTAGTCTTGGTTTCCACCTTTACAGATGGCTGAGCTGAGTCAACTGATCACTAAAATACCTTTTCTTCTCTGAATTCTATTCTTTTGGACATTTTTATATCTTTTACGAGTGAGGAAAATAGCATTATTTTCCAGAAATTATTTAGTGTAAGTAACATATCCTCTGGTCAGAAGAACTCTTCTGCTCAGTGTTCTCACACATATTTTTTTTCTACCATAAATACATTTAAAGAGTCGTTACCGCTCAGTTTTACCATAGAGATTTCCAGAGCCTTTGGGAAAGAGAGAGGCAGCCTTCAAGGGGGACAGAGCTCACCTTCCGGGCATGGCTTTCTCCAAGAAGTTTCTTGGGGATGAACAGTGGGTCAGTGTCCAAGTGTATAGTCACTGCAGAATTTCTTTACTCTTCATCTTTGCCCTCACTTGGAGAGGAAATGATTCAGAGGACACTGGGACAGAGCATTTCTTCTAAAGCCATCCTACCCATCATCACATCAGCACTGAAGTTAGCTTTGTGTTTCCTGCCAAACTCAATGAGCTCAATTTCCATATCATTTTCCAGGACTCTGGAAGAAACTGTCATGACCCACAAACAGACCAGTAGAATCACAGAATAACAGAATGATAGAGTCAAAAACAACTAAAGAAGTCACCCCCATTCAACTCCTTGCTTTAAGGATGAAGAACTTGATGGTCCTTAAGGTTAAGTGACTTGCTCAAGGTCTCAGAATAAGTTAGTGACAGAGAAAAACAAACCAATATTGTCATTACCCATCCCTGGTTAACATTTATGTAACACTTTAAATTTACAGAATGCCTCTTCTATATGTGTCCTATTTCACAATTAAATTTATTTAAATTATTTATTATTTTCATTTCCACATACAGGGAAGCTAATTTGAGGTTAGAAAAGATTAAATAACTCTTTCTGAGATCATATCTCCAGAAAATACCAGAACATAGATTTGCATTCCAATTATTTTTATTTATTTATTTGTGTGTGTTTGTTTCCCTTGTCATCCATCCAGTCAGGGAACAGCTGGCCAGCCTTCCATTATCAAATTTTAATTAAGGGAAAAAGTAATAAAAGGTATCCATAAATTAGACCCTGATGAGTTAAATAGAAAAGAAATCTATTGTGTAATTGGTGGCTTTAAATTTACAATGGACAGACTTGTTTTTGATTGCTATAGAACTATGACTTTTAGAAATAAGGATGTCCTAGTAAATAAATACTAACATATTCCTGATTTGGCTTCAGTAGAAAATTTAATATGTCTTTTATTACGGAAACTGGTGACTTTTTATTTAAAAAAATATGAATTTATTAATTGAGGTAACATTAGAAATACTGATAAGAAAATAGAAGAGTATAAAAATCACCCATCCACGACTTTACAATCTAGAGATAACATTTGGTATACATGCTTTCAGATTTTTTAAATTGTCTTATGCATATGTATAATTCTTTAAACCAAAAAAAGTGATTATAGTATATGGACTCTTTAAACTATTTTAAAAATAAATTGAGATCATTTTCTTTATGAATATATACAAAGATTCTTTTTTAATCACTGCCTAATACACATTTTATGCATAAAAAATTAATTTCCTTTTGCTACACATTTCAGTTATTTCAAATTTGACATTATTATAAATCATGCTACAGATGAACACCCTTGTTTATAGATATTTGCACATTTCTCTGATTATTTCCCCAGAATATATTTCTAGAATTGAATTGCCGAGTCACAGAGTATGCATATTTTTACAACTTTTTATACATCATGGCAAATTGCCTTCTCGGGTGGGGAGGATGGTATTCTTCCTACCACAACACTCTGTCTTAATAACATCAGATTTCCCCCATCCAAATACTATTTTCTGAGTTTAAGGGAATGGCTTTGATCCACGTTAGTAATATTTATCACCAATTACTTTAGGAAAAAGAAAAACTCTTACATGTAAGATTGATTCAGATATTCTGGCTCCTAGAAAATTATAAAAAGAGTCCTAGCCTCTGGATTTGGGTACACTGTGAATATGCCTAGTACAAGGGATGCTAGTACTTGGTTTCTAGGAAGAAATAGATGGAAACTCTTCTGGTCTGCTTTACCAGGGCCATGGTCATTGGCAGTATAGCAAAGAGCATAGATTCTAGAGCCTGAGTATCTGCATTTAAATGCTGGATCTATTACCCACTAGCTGTGTGACTTCAGGCAATTACTGAATTTCTCTGTACTTGTTTCTTTACCTTTAAATGGGGTAATAGTCCCTATTTAGCAGTGTTGTATGAAGATTAAATGAGTTATACAGGTAAAGCTCTTGAATAATGCCTGACACATGAAAATACTAAATAAATATTAGCCGTTATTGTTGTTGATATTATTGTTATTAAGCTGTAGCAATTATTACTGAAAGCCAAATACATAGCAGATACTCAACAGTGTTTGCGGAAAGAATAGTAAAGGAATGGTGAATGCATCTAGAGAGAGAGCTCTTGGCTAGAGACACAAACCTGGGAGCCTCCTACCGAGCAATGGTAGGTGAAGTAGGTAAGGTGACTGAAGGGTGGTCCAGCAAAGAAAGTTGAGGAATGAAGTCCTTGACTCAGGAAATACTACTCATGTCTACGATCAGAAAGAAGAAAGTAAGTTTATAAAAGACACTGAGGTGGAGCTGATGTTGGTGATGAAATAGTTGGAAAGCCAGGACAGCGAACAGAGCAGCCTATTCTGGTTTGAGCAGTGGCTTTGGGTTTTAACCCTGGGAAATAAAGATGAAGAAAATAGATATGAGAGGGAATAAGGATCCCTTTGCCCCTGTCCATGACTTTAGGATTATAGGTGACCTGATATACTAGCAATAAACTCTTAAAAACCAGCAAGGAGTTAAGGTATGGTTCTTTACAGATAATAATTGCATTTTCTATACAGCTGTACTGTCCGACATGATAACCTCTAGTCGTATGTGACTACTTAAATTTTACTTGATTAAAATTAAATAAAATTTAAATTCAGTTCCTTGGCTGCACTGGCCACATTTCAAATTTTCAATAGCCACATATGGTTAGTGGCTACATATTTTACAGCACTGAATTAAACATTTCCATCATTTCAGAGAGTCCTGTTGGACAGTGCTGCCTTCTGTGATCTGAAGGAGTTAGCAGTGTGGGGATTTCAGACACCCTGGCAACAAGGAAACTGTGATTTGAGGGTACAGCACATCCTGAGCCTTATTTAATTCCTGAGATCAGTGTATCAGTCTGGTCTCTGCAGGAAACAGACACTACACACAGATTGGACAATTTGAGGAGAGTTTAATAATAGATTCCCATTGGCTGGACCAAAAAGAAAGCCAGAGGGTGAAAGAACCTGTTAATGTAATCCACTAAGGTCAGGTGTAGAAGGATGGACCACAGATCTGCAGGGTTACTTGGCAACTGTTGATAGAAATGACTTGTGTCATTTCTCCAGCACTGAGGTCTTTGACCTACTGAGGGAAGCATGCAAAGTGAATCCTTGCTCTTCTCTCTGTGTAGTCTGATCTTTTCCTTCTGTCTTCTCACAAAGAGGCTTTGGGGAGCCTTTTTTTGTGTGACATTTTTCCCACGTTAGAAACACACTGTTTAAGGTGTGCCTGGGTGGATTTTATTTTATACTTGGAGAGTCTGACTTTTTTTATGTTAGTGAATTACCCATTAGTTAGGCATTAAAATACACAATACAAATCAGAACCAGGCTCGGGCATAACCTCAGATGACCGAGGCTATGGGGTGAGGGAGAGGAAGGGGAGAAAGCCCTCTTGACTATACAAGTAAATTTGAGGTATGGAGCCTTGTTTTTCTCAAGGATGAAGAAAATGTGGAATTAAGTAGGGAAACATCCGTTTCCTTTTTGATGTCTGGATACAGTCACCAGGCAGCTTTGCTTTCTGAAAGTTAGATTGGGAGAGAAGTATTATACATTTCATTATGGAACTTGGTCCCCTCACAGACAGTTTCTCACTACTGGTATTTTGATAATTATAAGTGGTTCAAGACAATTCAAGAAGAAATTCTTATTCAGCATAAGACCACCTCCGAACACCCACCCAACTAAAAATTGTGTAGCTCTTTAGTTTGTGTGTGGCAGGTATCAATATTAATATCTCATTTTGGAGATGTGGAAACTGAGACTCGGGTTAAACAGTTCAGTCTGAATCACACATTTAATTGGTACTGGGATACTCAGAGCCCTCCAATAAAAACTGGTGCTCTTCTAAACATTTTTCTGGCATATATAAAAAAGGGATATCACTTGTTTCTTGTTTTGATTAAATTTTAATTGAAGAGAAAATGTACATACATGAAACAATGAGATGGTATTCCATAAATTTAAATATACTGAGGACTCATAGTACCTTCTAAGCAAATTCATTTTCTTTCCCTCCAAACCTGTTTCTCTTTCCATATTTTCTATCTTGGTTACCACCATAATCTTTTGAATCACACAAGCTAGAAACCTGAGAGTCATCTTAAATTTTCTTCTCTTTCTCAACTCTTCCAGTCCATCCTCCAAGTCCTAAAGACTGCTAAAGATCTATCCCCTCCTCTCCAACCCCACGCCTCTGCTCTAAGTCACATATTCCTCATCTCTCACCAGAAGTGTTCCAATAGCATCTTCACTGGGCTATAGCTCAATCCCAGTCTGAGCCGTTTTCCATCCTGGTCCCTTGGAGACTTTCCTTAAAGCCACATCTGAGCATGCCATTCCAGTTGCTATAGCGGTAATTCCCAAACTCTGGCCTTTCTAGTCTTGATTACCTGATTTTAGTCATAACGGCAGATTATCTATACCCAGGGCTGATTCAGCTGATGTGAAGCAAATACGGCCACAGTGGTCATTAAATAATGAAAAATAACTCACTCTTTCTAATTTTCTTTGTTCTAAGCAATAATAACTGAAATCATAGGTTGGAATATGCATATCATATAATGTTTTTATATGAGAATCATTAAACTAAATACATAAGTACTAACTGTTTAGAAGAGTTATTAACATAACACCTAAAATCGTCTTAGGGTAAATGTTTCAGCATTCAGAAAACACAGGACTCTAAGGCTAAACTCCTTAATGTGATACCAAGATCCACTAGAATCTGACCGTATCATTCACATTCTCTCTCATTGGGTCTTACTTATTTTTTCTGTAATTATAGATAATTATGTATTCTGACAGCTAGTTTAGATCCTGGTACAAAGTAGATATTCAATAAATATTCATTGAATAAGCAAATGAAAAGACCTTGCCTGCCCTACTAGATGTTAAGCTCCCTTAAATTCGGGATCAACATGTTGGTCATCTCTCTCTCTCTCCTTTTTCTCCAGAACATTATGCATATAATGCATACTGCATATAATAAATGTTTGTTGAGGTGATGTGCCAGAAGTATGTAGATAAAATACATCACTGGCAATAAGAAAAGTAAAAGAGCAATATGAACCAGTGGTTGTAACAGAGGTGGTGTGATTTGAGATAGGTCTTGAACTAAGGGTAAAGAAAGAGGAGATAGGGAATTCCATGTGGGGGAATGAATAAAAGGTCAAGGTCGGGCAGATCATGAGTGACTTAGCTAGAGTGTGCATTTGAGAGGAGGTTTCTGTGTAGCAAAGAATTTAAAATTGCTCAAAGAGAGGTCTAGGCTTTGTCCTCAGCTTCTGGGAGGTAGTCTTGGAATGTCATGCCTAATAGGAATGTCTTTATTTGTCTGGGAGTCTTGGGTCACATTGGATAGTCTAACAAAGAAATTAAGGGTGCAGGCTTTGAGTCACATGGTACAGTCTACCTCCAAAAGGACTGGAGACTGAGATCCACCACATAGGCAATCAATCATGCCTATGCCTGATGGGCCCCCAGTAATAACTGTGGATACCAAGGCTCAGGTGAGCTTCCCTGGTTGGCAGTGCTCTGTGAGTATTGTCACATATCAGTGCCAGGGGACTAACACTGCTCGGATGCCACAGGAAGAGGACAATTTCAAGCTACATGTTTGAAAACCTCCTGGACTCAGCTCTACCCACCTGTTACCTTGGCTGATTTTTAATCTGTATCCATTAGCTGTAACAAACTGTAACTGTGAATATAACTGCTCTCAGAGTGTTCTATGAGTCCTTCCAGTGAATTGTATCAATACCTGAGGCTGGTTGTGAGAACCCTCTGAGTTTGCAGTTGGTGTCAGAAATGAGGAGAGTCGTGGGCACACTCTTCCCTCTACCTTTGCAGCTGGTGAACTTTCCAACTCAGTTTAGATCTAAAATTATTTTTCTTTTTATTTATTTATTTGGTTGTGCCAGGTCTTAGTTGCAGCAGGCGGCCTCCTTAGTTTTGGCATGCAAACTCTTAGTTGTGGCATGCATGTGGGATCTAGTTCCCTGACCAGGGATCAAACCCGGGCCTCCTGCATTGGGAGCGTGGAGTCTTAACCACTGCACCACCAGGGAAGTCACCTAGATCTAAAATTATTTTTTAAAACAAAAGAGTCCATGGAACCCCATTACCTAGAGCAGATGTAGAAGGAGTTGGTGTCACTGCAGCAGGCTACAGGCTCCACATCTTGTTGCCTTGACCTTTCTCTCACTCACCTTGGTAGTCCTGAGGCCTCGGGCTATGCCCATACCCTCAGAAAACCCCCATCACTGGCTAGATGCTCTGCTAGAGGAAGGAAAAGTAATAACATCTTAACACCTACTGAATGCAGCCTTTGCGAGCTATTTCATGGCATTTCATTTAATCCTGCAGTCACCCTCTGGGTTAGGTATTTGTCCCTTTTACATGCATAGAAAATAGGCTTAGAACAATTAGGAGCTAGCCCAAGGCCACACAAGTGAGTGCAAGGCAGAGCTGGGATTAGAAAGTCAGCAGAAGTTCAGCTTGATCCTTCAGTAATAGGGAGATAACCTGGGGGGCTGAGTAGGGCAGGAATTTCACAAGAGAAGCATGGGAGGAATATGCAGTGTCAGTGTGGAGCCAATAGAGGAATGAAGATGCTGGGAGATGGTTGAAAGATGAATAGAGTCATGGCTGTGCTTCAGCCAGGCTGCTAGAGATACAGTGTGGGTACAATTTAACTTCACAGAGTCCTGGCCTTTTAGGTCAACACTGGAAGAAAAAAAAAAAAAAAAGAATTTCCTGGACCATTGCTCTCTGCCCCACCTCTTTAAATGTGAAGAAACATCTTTCTGTGTTTAAATTTTTTTAAAAGCTATTTCATTTTAAGTCACTCATGATTTCACCTGTCAAAGGACAAGCTTTCTCAGAACTAAGAAGAAAATGAATAAAATCTAGAGAAGATCACTAAAGAACTCTAAACCATGAAAGTGTTTCAGCGGTATCTGTGAAAAAAAATGAAAATCCTGGTGACCTCTGCCAAACTGGAGTCAAAACCAACTCACTTTGTGAGATAAAACTTCTTGACTTGAAGTATTTGACACATAGAATCATAACTGGTAAACAATATAGGGCATGAGGAAGCTGCTATGACAATATAATAGCTAGTGGGTGTGAAGCACTAACTCCTTTATGTGCCCACAATGCGTTAGCTCATGTAATACTCACACTAACCCTGTGCATGAGGCAGGTATGTTTAGACCCACCCAGCTGTTCCAGCACAACTATAATTAAATCATCATTTTGTAATTTGTTGTTTAGTGTGTATCTTCTGTTCTAGAACATAAGTTCTCTAAGGACGCAGACCTGGCCTGTCCTACTGCTCCATTCCTCAATGTTCACATGCCTTACCTATGATAAATATTCTGAGAATGCATGCTTAGTATATATTGCAGCCCCGAATTCAAACTCGGTTCTTCTGACTCTCAGGCAAAGTTGTACACAATGGGACCCAGGATAATCATTTAGGTCACTATAAACTGGCCCCTTAGCTTCTTCCCCAATGACCTTTGTTGTATCTTAGTTGCCTGACCTATCTGAACCACAGTTTCCCATCTATGAAATGAAATGTTTGGGATTAATGACTCCTGAAGTCCCATGAATCTTTGTGAAGCTATGAGTCCATGAATTTCATTAGTTGGTATTTTAGTTGAATTCATCTTTAAGAGAAGCAAAGCCTGTCATATGTGATATGGGCCATGGTGCAAATACGTTTCTTCTGATATTATGATTTTTTTTCCTCCTTCGCCAGGGGATCCAAATAAATTCAGTAAAATTAGGCATCTGTTCCCACTTTACTCGCAATAAGAAGACCTGCCTTCATGTTCTGATTCTGTGATCGCTTGATGATACTGAGCACCTTTGGCTTTCAAGCTCTCCATCTGTCATTAATAATAATAATGATAACAATAATGCATAATAGTAAGAATAAAAATAAAGTCTAATATTCTTGGAATGCCACTGCTATAACTGAATGTTTGTGGCCCCCTGAAATTCATATGTTGAAACCTAAAGCCTTATGAGGTGGTATATTGAGGTGGAGCCTTTGGGAGGCCATAAGGGCAGAGCCCTCATGAATGGGATTAGTGCCCTTATGAAGGAGACCCCAGAGAATTCTCTTGTCCCTTCTACCACGTGAGGAATCAGTAAAAAGATGGCCATCTATGAACCAAGAAGTAGGCTGTCACCAGACACTGAATCTATCAGCGCCTTAGTCTTGGACCTCCCAGCCTCTAGAACTGTGAGAAATAAATTTCTGTTGTTCATAAGCCAGCTCATCTATTGTACTATGTTACAGCAGCCCGAATGGACTAAGACAGCCAGGTACTATGCCCTCACTTCATATTTTTAATTCATTTAACTTGTAAGACAATGTTATGAACCAGATACTATTATCACCACAAGTGACTATGGAAACAGAGACTCAGAAGTAACTCGCTTGGGGTCTCACATCTTAGAAGCAGTGGGAAAAGGAATTGAAGCAGACCTCTCTGACCTATAGATTTAAAGACTTTAGCCATTACATTTATAGCCTTTGAGATGAGTGAGGTGAACCAGTCCAACTTTTGGACTTTTAAGTTAATTTTGTGTTTTTAAAGTCTTTGTGAAAATCTGATGCAAGTTATAATGCGCCTTCCACAGAAAAATAAATATGATTATAATCAATATTTTGGAGGCAGTGTAAAGATTTCATAAACTTCCTAAAATGTAGCAATTGGAACTTCAGAATAAAAAAAAAAAAAAAACACAACAAAAAAAAGAAAAGCCCCAAATCTGAGCTAGATTTTCTCTAAGAGCATCTTCCAGAATGGACTTTCAGAAGCCTATGAGGAAAATCCTTTTAAGAAAAGTCACAAGGGATACAATTAACCTCTTTCTCCATTAAGTGAATGGTGTACTGTATACTATGGGTTTAGTTATATTGAAGCCCCAAACCATCTCCTCGCCTGCCTGTAGGCTGGAGAATTCAGCCTGGTTGCTGATTACCACCATTGTCACGAGTTTCCACGTTTGCTCCAAGTTCTCAGATTTCTGTTTTTCAATTTTAATTTGCCCGGGACATTGCAGGAAGAGAAACCGTGGGGGCATGATTAAAAACATATGGTGTATGAGGTGGGGGAGGGGGAGCAATGAGCACAGCAGGAGGGAGGAGGATTGCTAAATTCAGTGTTTCTAATAAAGGAGAGTGGGAGAGTATTTGCTACTTTTGCTTGGGCTAAACTGTACTGTGTAATACTCCTCTCTCTTGCCCTCCAGGTCTAGCGTGGCAGGTAGAGAAGGACGTTAGGGAACTGTGATGTTACGGTGTCTGGTGTCTGGAGATACATATGTATATATATCTCCCCCTGGAGGGCTTTCATATTATCTAATGAAATAATGACAGCCATCTCTGTCTCTGTTCTATCTCTATTGTCTCCTGTTAAACGAACAGGACAGTAATGGTTCCCAAACCTGATCTGGCATCAGAACCCCTTGAGGAACCAGAATGTTTCCAAATACATATTCACGGGTCCACCCAAGATGCACTAAATCAGACCCGTGGGGGAGCTGCCATTTGCCTTTAAGTATATATCCCCCTTGTGTTGTCAGTTTCCTCTATCAGAATTCTTTTACAGTGTAATAAAGTCTACATGGACTCCCAGGATATTACTGCTATAAATAACTTAACACCTTTTAAAGTGGACACTTGTGGATTTGGGCTACCCAAAGTCCACTCTACCTTCTATTGATCACAGCAGCCACGTTTCCTTTTAGGAGTTTTAGGAATTGATCTCTCCCCATCATGTGCAGATTTAATTGGATTTACTCTTGCTTTCACCTGACAATGGGAAGGAAGAATGGTAAATTAGGTTAGTGTGTTCTATCTCTTAAGAATGCCTGAAGTGATAGAAAGGCATCAGAGAGAAGAAGAGAAGAAGGAGAAGAAGGAGAAGGAGGAGAAGAAGAGGAGGAGGAGGAGGAGGAAGAGGGAGAAGGAGGAGAAGGAGAAGGAAAAGAAGAAGGAGAAGAAGAAGGAGAGGAAGGTGAAGAAGAGGAAGAAGAAAAAGAAGGAAAAAGAAGGATGGATGCACATGTCCTCCGGCATGAGCATGCTGGCTAGGCTGCGTGGGAGTTCCTGCCCCTGAAGTCCCCAGAGCCTCTCTGGTCCCCGTTCTTTCCTGGACTGGTTCCCTAGGACTTCTCTCAATTCTGTGAGCCACCTGAATCTTTCCAGTGAATTTCTTTTAGACTTAAGTTAGCCAGAGTCTTCTTCTGTCACTTATCCCTACATCCAGTTTTCTAATCCAACACCTTTATTTTATGTAAGAAATAACAGAGATCCACAGATCCTAAATCACTTGCCTAAGGACTCCAGGTTAATAAGTGGTGGCATTGGCCTGGAATCTGGATCTCTTGGTTTCAGGGATGAGCCGTGAGTATTGGTTTGCCTTTATCATATGGTTCCTCAGTTTTCTGCTCAACCTCGCTGTGATTTTCTAGATTCTTTTGGAAGTTAGGCCAATAGGAATAAGAAGCCCCTCTTTGTCTGCTAATGTCACATTTGGAACGACAATTGCCATCATTTCTCAAAATATTTCACAGGCCAGCAGGCCTTGCAGCCTAATTTCCTGCCTTTGGCAAATACCTATTTTAGATGTTTATAAAGAAGATGAACTCTCTCCTCCACTGGGCACCTGGCTCAATATGCCGCCCCTATGGGGAGAAGACACTTTCTTCTCACAGCCAGTGGTTGTCCCAAAGCCCCAAGGTGTAGCTATTGATTGAGCATGGTCGAGTTGAAGAGGTGGGTCAGCCATGCTATTTTCATCTTGACTTTTCCCCCCAAAGACACCACCATACACATTATGTAGAAGTATTTATACTAGTTAAGCCTGGAGGTGGAGTCTGAGGTGGTTAAAGTCCGTTGGTTGAGGAGGAATTAAAAGACACAGGTCGTAGAGGCTTTAGGAAGTGCCTGAAAATAATTGTTTCCTCCTGACTGTGATCATCTCCTTCTCTGTCCATATCATTCAAAATGCTTTAATAATGGTTCTATCTATTTTAACCCATTCTTTATCATTTCACGCAGTTCTTTTCATTCATTCAGTACTTAGTAGTTCACTTACATTACATATTATTAAATTTTCCCGGTACCCTGGAAAGTAGACTCCTGTGAGCCATAGGGACACTTCTAGAGAGGTTAATAACATGTCCAAGGTATACATGCACCGTAAATGGCAACATGAGACCAGAAACCTGGTAGCCTGGCCTTGTGCTGCTGCTGCCCCTTCTTTTACACTGAATTGCTGTCATCATGCTGGCAGTGTCTTTGGGGAGGAATAAAGGGGTGAGTATAGAAGACACAAGAGAAGGCCTCAAGTCAGATGTGAGAGTTTTCTGACTGTAAATAAATCACTTGCCATTATTCCTCCACCACTCACTAGAGATTGGGTAATTTGTTAACCAATTTATTCATCAAAACTTCTATTACTTTCTTACTGTGTACCTCCAGTTCCAAAAGGAATAAAACACAGCACTCCCCCTCCTAATTTTAAGTTCTTACGAAAGACTCTGCCTGGCCCAACTTGTCAGGTGGTTCCCTTTGAGCCAAATCAGTTGCAGACATGGTGGATTCCATTGTGAAATGTGGATTTGGGAATCTCACTCTGTGATCTGTTACTCTCTGTAATGTTGTTTGTCACATAGTTAAGGAGTTGGGAAGCCAACCTAATAGATGCTTTCACATGACAAGGTATAATGTATTGTGCAGTAATATAGTGTAAGTGGGAAAGAGCTTAATTTATATCAGTTCTGCTTTTAAGGTACATGGCATGGAGATGTTGGTGATAAAATAAAGACCTTACAGAGGAGCTTGGTATTTTGTTAGGGTCTTTAGGAAGGTATGGCACAGCAATACCTGAGTCTAAAATACTTTAAAGCTATAATAGAGTAAGTAAAACTTAATAGTATGTAGGGCTTCCCTGGTGGTGCAGTGGTTAGGAATCCACCTGCCAATCCAGGGGACACGGGTTCGAGCTCTGGTCTGGGAAGATCCCACATGCCGCAGAGCAACTAAGCCTGTGTGCCACAACTACTGAGCCTGCACTCTAGAGCCCGTGAGCCACAACTACAGAACCCGTGTGCCACAACTACTGAAGCCCGTGCACCTAGAGCTCGTGCTCTGCAACAAGAGAAGCCACCACAATGAGAAGCCCGTTCACTGCAACAAAGAGTAGCCCCTGCTCGCTGCAACTAGAGAAAGCCCATGCACAGTAACGAAGACCCAACGCAGCCAAAAATAAAAATAAATAAATAAATTTATTTTAAAAATTTAGGGGCTTCCCTGGTGGCGCAGTGGTTGAAAGTCCGCCTGCCGATGCAGGGGACACAGGTTCGTGCCCCGGTCCGGGAAGATCCCACATGCCGCGGAGCGGCTGGGCCCGTGAGCCATGGCCGCTGAGCCTGCGTGTCCGGAGCCTGTGCTCCGCAACAGGAGAGGCCACAACAGTGAGAGGCCCACGTACCACAAAAAAAAAAAATTAATAGCATACAAGCAAGTCACCTAAGTACTTTCAATTCTGAACAGAATTCTCTGGAGGAAATGCACCCTATAAATCTCATAAAAATAAATGAAAAATAATGTTGGTCATCATAAACTAAGTGGGAGAGTATATTGTGTACCCAGGAGAGAGGATCTTTTTTTTCTTCCTCCTAGCTCTGTTATGGAAAGTGTTAAGACATATTATCAGCCAGGCTCTTGATTTGGAAATGATCCATAAGCCATGAAACATTAGTGGGAGTGAGTATATTGGTGTTATGACCATTCTGGGATATTAAAATGCCATTGACATCCATAACTACCAATGTATAAAAATAACAAATGCTAATGAAATGACCCAAGTGCTGAGAGCATGAAGTTTGGCCCTTGTCAATGTTTCGCTTCATGAAATATAGGCCATTCTGCTTCCCCTGCTTACATTAGACTGTCCAGGAGAATATGCACTTCATTATTCCACTGCTATCCATCAAAACTTTTGTACCCAAAAAGTATTAGGGGGAAACAATGCCTTCTCTTTTTCCTTTTTTTTGCAGGCTGGAGAGTTTGTTGAATAATGGAGTTAAGATTTTGGAATGCGGAAGTGATTATTTGGGCCCAGGTAATCTGATTATACTGTTTGTATTTATCAGTGAATATTATTTGCTATAGACTGCATGCTTGTGTTTTTCCGAAGTTCATACGTTGAAAACCTAATTCCCAATGAGATGGTATTAGGGTGTGAGGCCTTTGGAAGGTGATTAAGTTTAGAAGGTCATGAGGACTGAGCTTCCAGGATGGGATTAATGTCCTTATTAGAAGAGAAAGAGATGAGAGTTTGCTATCTTGGCCTTGTGAGGGTACTGTGAAAAGGCAGCTGTCGACAAGCCAGAAAGCAGGCCCTCCCCAGGCTATAGATCTGCAGATCTTAGAATTTATCTTGGATTTCCCATCCTCCAGAATGGTGAGAGATAAATGTTTCTGGTTTAAGCCTCCCAGTCTATGGTATTTTTGCTACAGCAGCTCAAGTTAATACAAGTCTTCCCTGACCAAGCCTCAATATCACACTCTTTGTAATAAGGTGCAAGTTTGGCATTTACACTAAAAAATGCCAGGTGACTATAGTTGAGAGTCATGTACTGAGGATTACAAATTTATATGAATTTCAAATTTTGGATAACACTTGATCAGAGTGGTAAAGGAAAATGGCATTCTTTGGGTGGTTTATCAAATGTCTACTGAATATCTACTGTATACAGAGCATTGATTCAGATACTAAGAATTGTCTGGAATAGATGCTAAGGACTTACAAGATAATGTTCTCATTCACACAGAAGAGGAAACGCATATATTAAATGATGTGAGGTCAGTTAGGGAAGAATGCACCAGTGCCTGATAATATCATCCAAATACAATCTCTCATGCTAACAAAAAGCAGTGTTGGACTTCCCTGGTGGTCCAGTGGTTAAGAATCAACCTTCCAATGCAGGGGACGTGGATTCACTCTCTGGTCAGGGAACTGAGATCCTACATGGTGCGGGGCAACTGAGCCGGTGGGCCGCAACTACTGAGCCTGTGCGCTCTGGAGCCCACACCCCAGAACTAGAGAGAAGCCCGCACGCTGCAATGAAAGATCCCACATGCCTCGACTAAGACTCAACACAGCCGAATACATTTTTTAAAAAAGAAAAATTTATGTGACCAAGTGTTAAGGTGACCAAGACCAACAGATTCATAAGCAAAAATCATGAATAGATAATTCACAAAAGTGAAATATTGCTCATTTACAAAGATGAGAGGTTGCTCATTTTCACTAGTAATCAAGGGAGTGCAAATGAAACCAACAACACTGATATACTAGTCCCCTCTATCAACTTGGCAACTTCTCTTTTTCCCTGTAAAGACAATTCTTCATGCAGGGAAGGCTGCACAGCCCATCGGGGAGTTACTTGGCAAGATGTAACAAGCATCTTCAAATATTCACACCCTTTGCCTCTGGTAATTCCAATTCTGGGAACCTCTCTGCTAAAGAAATAGCTAATTCTAAATAACAAAAAAGCCTTTTCAGGTGAACAGCAGTGTTTTTTTTAATGGTGGAAAATGGAAAACAATGTAAATTCCTGAATTTGGGAAACAATTAAGTAAATTATGGTAAATTGACTTAAGTGCTAACATTTATCATTTAGACTTTGCCAGATTCTGTTCTAGACACTTTTGGTGTCTTAATGCATTTAATTTTCATGGAAACTTTGTTACTATTCCAATTTTACAGATGAGACTGAGGCATAGAGAGGATAAATAACTTGTCCAAGGTCACCCAAGTAGCATATGGCAAAGAAGAGATTCAAATTTAGGTGGCCCTAGACTGATGGGCTATTCTACAGATATTTAATAATAAGTTTATACAGCATATATAATACTGACAATTCTTATGAAAGTATTAAAATAGCCCAATACATTGTGAGACAATAGCCTAATTCAAAGCTATTTTCAAAACCAACCATATATAGAGTGTATGTAATAAATAGAGATATATATTCTGAATTTTGCTGGCTTTTAAGGCCTTCCTTTTGATTCCATAGCATTCTTCTATTTCCTGCTCCTTCATTACATGACTCTTCCTCTAATATCTAGGTTGTTTTTCTGTCCCCCTCCCTGCCCATGTATATTATGTAAATTATAAATGACTTCACGCTCACATAGGTTATCCCCGACTCTCACTCTTCTGTAGATATTTTTTCAACGCCCGGTGTCAGTTCTACCTCCTTCAAGATCTATCGAAGATTGTTCCAGCTCATGCTGACCACTCAGTTCTCTGATAGCCATTGCACTGACCCCTCACAATTTCCTACTCTATCCCATGCTGTCTCACTTACTCATCCCTTCATGTGTATCTGTGTGTTCTCTGAACTGGCCTGTGTGCACCTTGAGGATAGGTGTTACTTTGTATGTCCCTTATCTCTCCAACAGCTCTTATCAGAAGATTGAGTATAAAAAAGGCCTCAATACACCCTGATTCACTGAAACAAGTTTTAACAAATCATTTTTTAAAAGACTCATTTTTCATACTGCTTTAAAATAGAGGAAATTTGTTTAAACAAACAGGGTTTTATTTCAAACACTTAAGAATTACAGAGAAGTCAGACTTCAACACTTTATAATAGAATATTCCAATTGGAAAAAAATTTGAAGGTCCTACAATTCAACTCCTAATTTGACCAATAAGGAAAATGAGACCCAGTGAAATGCAGCACTTGGCCCAAGTTCTACAGGAGTGGAATTAGGACTAGAATCCAGGTCTAACACTTCCCAGGTAGGAGCTGCGATGGACCAGGTGACACTGCACAGTTCCCAACCACATTTAGATGACTCCTCTCCTTCCCTTGGGTTCCATCCCATACTTCTCCAGTTCTCTCTTTTTTTTTTTTTCCTAGTCCAAAACATGGACCTTGCATCCAGGTCATTCTCAAAATGCAGAGGTCCTGAAACAACCTCCTTCCCTGCTGAGGAAGAGGAGAGAAAGCGTTTCCTGAATGTCTTTCTTTTTCCTGACCCCTTCAGCTCCGCCTAATTTTCTGCACCCTGGCACAGACTGCCCCGCATGTCTGTGGAGAGACAACCCCTGCCATATTCTGCATTCAAAAGTTTTGGGTTTTATTAGAAAGAGCTATAACATTTGACCACCTTACATAAAGACCTCTGACATGCAACCACATGGCCAAGTGAAAGCCTTTGAACCCATAATTTGACACTTGTTTTTATTTTTAAGAATTCATTCATCTTCATTAGGTATCCTACTCTTCACTCAGGTCAGTGATGGCATTTCCTGACCCCACCATCTTTATTGGAAACAATATTATTTCTTTTCTCTGATCACTTGGATGAATGAGTATACACACTCACAAGAGCATGGTTCCCAAATGATGTTTATTATGTAACATATGTTGGAAAATTACAAAGGCCTGCTGTGGTCACCAAGGTGTGCTGGCCAGGAGTTCCTCCCTGTGGGCGCCGCCTACTGAACTACCACAGCCAGAGCTGCTGCCCCTGGTAGCTCATGTTACTTCCATCTCAGGACAGTTTGCTCTGAGAAGTGATTAAATGTGACTTTTCATGCTTCCCTGAAGCCTGCTAACGGAACCTCGCATGATGATGCAGAAGGCAGCCTGCATTGCAACACGCTGTAATCTGGCTGGAATTAAATGAGCTTAAATAACAAATGCTCAGATCGTGGTTACTAATTAAGAGTGATGCCAGAATGTCTCTAAGTTTTACATATGTTCCTCGTTTGGCTGAAATTTTGACAATGAGTAATGCAACACAAACTTGGTCACCTGACCTCCAGGCAACCCTGCTAGTTGGCTGGGAGCTGAGATCCCAGTGAAAACCTTGAGACTATAAATCAGACTGGTCCTAAAGACGATGGCATTGACCAGGATAGCTAGTCTAGGAATGAGGTGTGTGTGTGTGTGTGTGTGTGTGTGTGTGTGTGTGTGTGTGTGTGAGAGAGAGAGAGAGAGAGAGAGAGAGAGAGAGAGAGAGAGAGGCAGACAGGGTATGCTTTACCTTGCAATGAGATCAGAACAGATGCCAAGGTCTGACACTAGGAGAGGTATAATCAGTAAAAGCCTTCATCTACTAGCAGCTAAATGCATTTATGTGTGTCTTGAAACTATGTTGTACCCAGGAAACAAGGAAAGACTGAACCCAAAGATAAATCTCATGTACTATGTGGCCACCCCTCTCCAGCAACCTTGGAAGATGTTCCTTATGGCAGGACCATGAAGTGTATAGTTTCAAGCACAGAGCCAGCCCCTGCAGCACAATCAAAGTTCATTACTGGTGGAAGGAGTTCCCTCACCAACTTCACGTTTCTCCCCCTTCGGCTTTGCTCATCACTGTTCTTGTTCTTCATTCTTTGTTCTAAACCTTGGCCCTGCTTTCCTGGTATGGGCTGATTCCAGGCGAATAACAGACTTCTTTTACCTGGTCTTGGGACATTGTTCTGGGATTGACCTCAGCACATGGTCAGCCCTGGGTCACGATCTAGTCTCACGAGACACACCTTTTCTTTGCCAGTTCTCGCTGCACGACAGTCCCCTGTCCCCCAATCGTATCCTTAATATTAAGACAAAGTTTCAATTGCGATTAATCCTTTTTTTCCTTTAGAGTTAAAATAGTTCTTGTGTCTCTGTCTTACTGCCTCTGATATCTGTATTACCTGCCTCATCCCATAGGACCCTTCCCTTCAGAGGACTTTTCAGAGACTCTGTCATCATAGTTTGATGACAAAGAGCATAGACTTTCATCAGACAAACCTATGTTCTAACTTTGGGCTTTTTCCACTGGGACAGATGACATTTTCTGAGTCACAGTTTCTCCTCTGTAAAATGTAGATAATAATACTTACCTCACAAAGTTATTGTGAAGATTAAAGGAAATAAGGTACAAACTCCATTTAGCATGGGACTGGTACAAAACACAGTCAGATATAGTAACTAATAATATTCATTAACATTTCTCTCCTTCTCCAGTTACTTTCCTTATGATCTTAATTTTTGGTGTAAGTCAATAGTATTGGGTGGTAGTAATCAGAGATGAATGTTCCAAATTAGTGGATTGTTGAATACCAAACATGCCTTGGAGATATTGAGAGTTTGGTTCCAGACCACCACAATAAAGCAAATATCGCACTAAAGTGAATCACATGAAGTTTTTGGTTTCCTAGTGCATATAAAAATTGTTTACACTACACTGTAGTCTATTAAGTGTGTAATAGCATTATGTCTAAAAACACAGTGTACCTACCATAATTAAAATACTTTGTTGCTAAAATATCCTAACCATCATCTGAGCCTTCAATGAGTCATAATCTTTTTGCTGGTGAAGGGTTTGAAATATGGTGACAATTACCAAAATGTGACAGAGAGACACGGAGTGAGCAAATGCGGTTTGACCAACATTGAAGAAGATCTGTATATCTTCTTTGGAGAAACGTCTATTTAGGTGTTGCTCAAATACTTGCTCAATGCAGAGTTGCCACAAACCTTCAAGTTGTAAAAACAAATTTAATATCTGCAAAACCCAATAAAGCAAAGCACAATGAAATGAAGTATGCTTTTCCTCTAAAACTTCTTCAGGACTATACGTCAATTGGGCTATAGTTCTAATCATCCAAAATTCAGATCTTTGATAAAAAATTAATACATCACTAATCAGTCTTCTTCCCTCACGTTGGACTAGTCAGTACAGAGTCTTTCTCATGTGACCAGAATAAGGAGAGTGTGACAACTTTGACAAAAAGTAAATACTACTATTGGGTTGGGGCATTGGGAATTCCAAGACCAAACAGCAACTTGAGTTACTGTAGAGTATGTAGGACAGATGTGAAGTCCAGCAATATAATTTCCCTCTGCACTAAACCTGCTGAACCATAGAAGACAGCTTTAACTAAAAAGAAAATCTAGCGAGATCTCCTGCAGGGAGTTGTGTTATATGAATAGAGTGAGATTTAATTTTAGTCTGCAGATATGAGCTCTGTAACACAGCACCACTGTCACCTGCAGGCCCCGCCTTTTGTCAGTATGCCTCCACTTCTTCGTAACCCTAGCAGGTTGGCATCAGAGTCTTGCATTTCACTGTATTAAATATTTACCAACAACCTATTGGCCATATGTCATTGGAGCATGTGTGGTGACAGACTCACTACTTGGCACCTTTTCAGGTGGATTCTGTGAGATCTGCAGGGTTCTGTAGGCTCACAGATCCTTTTTAATAGCCAAGTCTTTTGTCCTTTTCAGTCCTCCTGTTCGCTGAGCTGGTATCAATATCATATGCAGGGTTCTGAGGGAGTGAACTTGTCCCGTCATCCTTTCTTCTATATTCTTTCTTCCTGGGGTGCCATGAATGATATCAGTATTCCTTCCTCATTGCTTATTTATTTTACAGTATTTGTTTTTTCTATTGTACAGGTGCTGACTCATTTTCCTTTAGAAAATGAAATTATTCTGTTGAATTCTGCTTGCGATGCTTATTTACCAATGAGTTCTGCTTTCTTCTATGCTGTTTAAAGGAAAACACACCTGAAACGATAAACTTTGGATTTAGACTCGTTAGGTTTTCAAATTGAAACCCATTCCATGGAGAAAGTGGAGCAGTTTATGACATTAAGCGCCGCTTGAAAACTGTTTTGCAATGAATTGCATGTCCGGTTAGAATTGATTGAGGAAACAGATATTCTCCATTCTAATAGCTCAGAGCCACTTAACATATATTTCCTGAGGGTCTACTATGTGCCTCTCCCTTGCTAAGCATGGAGCTAAATAGATCAATCAGATAGTTTCTGCTCAAGTGTTATGGGGCTGGTCCATCAATTTTTGGAAACTGGTAGCTTCTCTCTTACACCTTGACTTATGTGAAATGACACAACTTTTACGTTTTTTAAGAAACTTACATAAAGCAAACATACTGGTGAAAGTGTATAAACTTATGGTTTTATCAGTTGTGTATGGTCAACGTGAGTTTTCATTCATCCAGTCTTTTTACAATCTATAATTTTTGTAGATTTACAGTAATAAATCTACATTTGAGTTTTTCACTTCTTATTGGTATATAAGATATTATTGACTTTTGATTCTGCAGGCAACCTGGACATTGTGTCTTGTTCCATGGAGTGGGAGAAAAATGAGAATTTTTTTTAACATCTTTATTAGAGTATAATTGCTTAACAATGGTGCGTTAGTTTCTGCTTTATAACAAAGTGAAACAGCTATACATAAACATATATTCCCATATCTCCTCCCTCTTGTGTCTCCCTCCCACCCTCCCTATCCCACCCCTCTAGGTGGTCACAAAGCACTGAGCTGATCTCCCTGTGCTATGTGCCACTATGTTCCCACTAGCTATCTATTTTACATTTGGTAGTGTATATATGTCCATGCCGCTCTCTCACTTCGTCCCAGCTTCCCCTTACCCTTCCCTGTGTCCTCAGGCCCCTTCTCTACATCTACGTCTTTATTCCTGTCCTGCCCCTAGGTTCTTCAGAACCACTTTTTTTTTTTTAGATTCCATATATATGTGTTAGCATATGGTATTTGTTTTTCTCTTTCTGACTTACTTCACTCTGTATGACAGACTCTAGGTCCATCCACCTCACTACAAATAACTCAATTTCGTTTCTTTCTATGGTTTAGTAATATTCCATTGTATATATGTGCCACATCTTCTTTATCCATTCATCTGTTGATGGACGCTTAGGTTGCTTCCATGTCCTGGCTATTGTAAATAGAGCTGCAATGAACATTGTGGTACATGACTCTTTTTGAATTATGTTTTTTTTCAGGGTATATGTCCAGCAGTGGGATTGCTGGGTCATATGGTAGTTCTATTTTTCATTTTTTAAGGAACCTCCATACTGTTCTCCATAGTGGCTGTATCAATTTACATTCCCAGCAACAGTGCAAGAGGGTTCCCTATTCCTCACACACTCTCCAGAATTTATTGTTTGTACATTTTCTGATGATGGCCATTCTCACTGGTGTGAGGTGATAACTCATTGTAGTTTTGATGTGCATTTCTCTAATGATTAGTGATGTTGACCATCCTTTCATGTGTTTGTTGGCAATCTGTATATCATCTTTGGAGAAATGTTGATTTAGCTCTTCTGCCCATTTTTGAATTGAGTTGTTTGTTTTTTTGATATTGAGCTGCATTAGTTGCTTGTAAATTTTGGAGATTAATCCTTTGTCAGTTACTTCATTTGCAAATATTTTCTCCCATTTTGAGGGTTGTCTTTTCATCTTGTTTATTGTTTCCTTTGCTGTGCAAAAGTTTTAAATTTCTTTAGGTCCCATTTGTTTCTTTTTGTTTTTATTTCCATTTCTCTAGGAGGTGGGTCAAAAAGGATCTTGCTGTGATTTATGTCATAGAGTGTTCTGCCTATGTTTTCCTCTAAGAGTTTGATAGTGTCTGCCCTTACATTTAGGTCTTGAATCCATTTTGAGTTTATTTTTGTGTATGGTGTCAGGGAGTGTTCTAATTTCATTCTTTTACATGTAGCTGTCCAGTTTTCCCAGCACCACTTATTGAAGAGGCTGTCCTTTCTCCATTGTATATTCTTGCCTCCTTTATCAAAAATAAGGTGACCATATGTGCGTGGGTGTATCTCTGGGCTTTCTATCCTGTTCCATTGATCTATATTTCTGTTTTTGTGCCTGTACCATACTGTCTTGATTACTGTAGCTTTGTAGTATAGTCTGAAGTCAGGGAGCCTGATTCCTCCAGCTCTGTTTTTCTTTCTCAGGATTGCTTTGGCTATTCGGGGTCTTTTGTGTTTCCATATGAAAAATGAGAATCTTGATCTGAATTAAAGCTTATTAAGTGATCAATCTCCTCAGTTGATGCTGTTTTACATGTCTCATGTGAAATGAAAACATATCATTAGTTCAGAGTTTCAGTTTATACTGAATTTGAACATCAAAGCACGGATAGCCCTAGAGAGTTAGATTTGGACCAGATTTCAGCCATGACCTCAATATCTATAGTGCTTTCCTCCACAGTCCAGTACCATATCTATACTTAATACTGTTAAGTAATTGTGTTTTAAGAACATTAAAATCTCAATAATGCAGGTGATAATAGATGATGATAAATAAAATGAGAAAATGATTTATTGACCATAGACAATCACAATTATTTAATAATTTAATGTATCAGTATGTGTTGTACATAATATAAGGCACTGGTTTTATCTACCAGCCTAAAGCAGGCAAAGGTAGAAAACAACATATGTTTAAATATTAATAAAACAGTATGCACTGGTTGTATTATGTGTGGTACTTTATGTTGTAATCAGTTTCAGTTTACTGTGTGATTCCCCATGCATAATATTTAAGTGCTTATGAAATGAGGTGTTCTGGTTATTGCAGATGTAACATTATTGGAGAGAGCTCAGACTTCAGAATTAGATGCTAAAGTTGCTGCTCCTGGTTTTATTACTTAACTTTCACATATTAAATTTCATTATTTTGTTATGATCAAGATTAAGAAATTGTCCAGATATTGATGATTTCAAAACAACTGGTCAATCACAAGAAATAACACTAGTAGCTGACATTTTATGTTGTGTTTACTAAGTACCCAGTGCTTTCTAAGTATCCTATGTATATTTACTCACAACACTGCTAGGCAGGTACTATTATTTCTCCATTTTAAAGTTGAGGAACCTAAGGCACAAACGTAATAACTTAATTGCGTACAGCTTCTGGCATGTGTGAGAAGAATTCAGATTCCAGTTCCTTCCTTTGTGTACTTGATTCTCTTAGGCATGTATCACTGATACCTTAATTTGGTTAATTCAACAATATTTACCTAGCTTGCTCTGGTTGGGGTGTAATGCTTCATATTGGTGACAGCAGGCACACACACAATCAGTGACCACAAGAGATCGTAGCTCAGAGAAAGGGAAAGACCGGCAAGCAGATAATCACACCTTGGGGCTATGATGGGGTGTTAAGGAGCATATCGCAGGAGAATATAACCTTGGTACTAGCCATGCAAAACATGGGACGTGCATGTGTGTGTACGCCAGTATGTACGTGGTGAGTAAGAATGTGGTGAAGGTTGATAGAAGAAGAGGGAGAGAGCAAGAACATGCCAGACCGAAGAAACAGTATTGTAACGCCACCTGTGAGGCAATGAACATTATACACTGCATGGTCAAGGATGAATTGAACAATTGAGAGGAGAAATGAGCCTGGAGAGGTCAACAGCAGACAAATCACAAAGAACTTTATTTCAAACCATGTTAAGGAGTTTGGATTTTATCTTAAAGGTAACCCCCTACCCAATTCTATCATGTCCATGGTATTTATTACTAATCAACTATGACAATGAACTTCAGAAGCCTTCTCAACAGAGCTCTCTAGGTAGCCAATAAAAATGAATTGGAATTGGCAATGATGTTGAATTTATAAATGTTATTTTTCTCAATGTGATCTTAAAAACATTATTTTATTTCATCCCTATTTTACAGATGAGGAAATTGGGATCCACTGAATGAGAAAGATTACATTTCTTCCATTTAGACCTGAGCTAAGAAAAAAGTATCCCTGCTTATTTTCCCAAGATGACAACTCTAAGTCCTTGAGTCCATCTGTCCTTGGCAGGGGTCAAGCTTCATAGTTCCAGCCATGTGGGAAATACCAAGTCAGACTCCATTCTAGTCTCTGTCCACTGCAGACTTGAACACTTTTTTTTTTTTTTTTTACAACTGCTAATGGTTAGGCTATTTTCCTTTTCAGTTTCTAAACACAAAAGTGTTCATTCCACTTCCTCTTATCTTGGATAAGCGATCTTGTTGTCTCCAGTTGAGCTCAGATCCTTAAGGAGCTGAATTTGTTTGTAACTGGCTATGGGGGTTGGGTAACACATCTATTTTATAGATTTTCCCCCTTTTCCCTTACATGCAACAGCTGATTATGCTCCTCTTCTTGGACAATAGAACTTGAATGCCTCTAAAGAGCTTCAAAACACAAAAAGTTTATCTGCAGGCGTGCCCCGGTGTCATGCGCTCTCCCATAAATGACGAGAAATGTGTGAAAATAAGATCAAGTTAAAGCTACACAGATGAAGAAAATAAGGCTCAGATGTTGAACGAATCCCCACAGTCACAGAGCTAGGAAAGGCATGGTCAGGGTTTGAATGTTTGTCCTAGTGATTCACACCCTGTGTTCTAGCCCTTATACCAGGTGGCTGTTGGGATACAACTATTATCCCTGAGCAATAGGATGCCGGTTTTCAGTCATGATTGTTATGGTATTGTGGGAGGTGGCATGGACTTGAGCCAGGCTCTGTGGCCAGACTGGCTTGAATTTGAATCCTAGCCTTGCTATTTATAAGCAGGGTGACCTCAGGCAAGTTGCTTAACCTCTTAAACTCAGTTTCCTTACTTGTATAATGTTAATCATGCTTATCTGGCTGGGTTGTTGGGAGAGTTGCCTTCGATTGATGGTTTTCAAACTTGAGCATTCACAGAATCACCTTGAAGACTTGTTAAAACACAGAGTGCCGACCCCATTCCAGAGTTTTTGATTCTTCTGGTCAGAAATGGGGCCTGAGAATTTGCATTTCTTACAAGTTCCCAGGAGGTGTTGACACTGCTGGTCCAGGGATCACACTTTGAGAACACTTGCATTAGATAGTGTTTATACAGTGTCTGATTTAGTGAGTAGCTTGCTCAGTATGTCTTCCATCCCCCCTCCCTAACAGAAGACAAAGGTCTTGAGGCAATGGGACAACAAACAGTTAAGTTTGATTAAGGGAGGAAAAGAAGAAGGGAAATCTACTCCCTCAATTAGTTAAGATGCTATCACCCAAGGCAAATGCTAAGGGGAAACTGTAGGGGCACTAGATCCTGAAAGAAAGGTGGTATAGAAATGCTGAGACAAATGAGTAGGTCACAAGAAGGGAAAGAAAGGAAGGTCCAGATCAAAGCTCAGCAACTTCCCCTATTGTCAAAGGCAGACCTGGTGGTGACTTCAGATCTATATTCAGGTGGTTTCCTAGGCAGTTGCCTTGTTAGGCTTCCCTGAACACTGACCGTGGACAGTCTTATTACCCCTTCCACTGTGCAAAATGCTGCCACATAATTACCTCACTTGTTCATCTCAATGGTCCTGCATGGCAGGGGCTAGTATGCCCATTTTATGAATTTGTGAACTGAGGCCCAAAGAGGTTAAGGAGTTTGTCCGAGTTCAAACAGACAATCAGTGAAGATTTAGAATTTATATCTTGAGTTTTCCAAATCCACATTCCTTTTTCCCCTCTTAGGCTGACTTCTTATGTCTCACTTCTCAAAGTGTTATTCCAATCTCTGAACAAAGAAACAGACCCTAAGAACAAAGGCCAATGTGTTCAGAATCTGGTCCTCTCATGCATCTTTTGTACCTTGAAATGATAAGAATGCTTCCTGGCCTGAGCACTGGGGTCCCCTTATTTGCACAACCTCCTGCCCAGGCAGAGCCCACCCCATAGCCTGGGCGTGTCCCAGAGCCGCACTGGGTTTTTCCTAGATCTTGTTGGCCTGCTTTTTGCCTTTTCATAACACTCACTCTTTGAGGATGTACATGCAGCTTTCTCTTTGCATTATTTAAGAGACAGTTTCCAGTAAGGGAAACAGTTGAATTTTAAGTCTCCCTGTGATGCTGGTTTTAGGATTTTCTAACTAAAAATAAAATTGCTTTTTCCTCCTTTACTCATTTATTTGCTGAAATGCCAGTAAATGGTACCAGTGCTTTTCCCAAACTGAAGCCACTGCTGTGAAAACCTGCGGGACTCATCTTCCATGGTGGTCAAAATTTTTGTATAGCAACTCCTGCGAGAAAATACCAGCTCTGAGCTAATCTGCAACCATTTGTATCACAAGCAAGGTTGGCCTTGTAAATGATGGATTGATTGATGGATTATTTGGTTCTTGTCGTCCTTCAAGAATACAGTCCAGCACCTACCATAGGTTGAATAAAAACCTCTCTCTAACCTTGGGAGAATATGATGGTGAGGGAGCAGATGTGGCATCCTCTATGTATTTTATATAAAACCTGAAAGAGTAATTCTTTATTGTCAGCCTCATTAGGAAAATAAGTAGATATTCTGTCAGTGGAAGAGTTCATCCTCATTTCTGCAGGCTCCCTGTATTGTCATTTGCTTCCCTCCTCAAACTTTTAGGACTTCAATAGCTGTATCTCTTTCCTTTTTCTTCAGAAACTTGTCACCCTTTCTTTGATTTTCTTATGGTGTATCAGAGTCATTTCACAGTTTATTGCACTCTCAAGATGCTCTCTATCTTTGTTGTTTCGGAACACAGTTAGGAGAAAGCACAGATACCGTTTTCCTCATGTTTTCCTTCACATGGATGGAGCTTCACCAGCACAGTCCTCCTGCCTCTCCCTGACTCCTTCCCAGGACTGAGGAGAGACCTAATCTGATGGGTGTTTTTGAATAATTCAGTCCTTTTCTCTCCTTTTTCTTCTGGGGAACCCACTTGCTTGCAAGAGGGCATGAGTTTAATGAAAAAGACTCTGTTCCTACCTGCAGAAACCTACAATTTGTCAGAACTCTCTATGACTGTATAGATGTCTGATAATTTTGGAGCCTCATAACCTACCCACCAATAGGTATAAGCTACATTCTCTGAAATCAGCTTTCTCAATTATAAAGATGATATGTTGGTGCCTATCTGTTTTATGATTCTGTCTTATTTCTCAATATGTTCAGAACGTGGGTGGGAAAGAGTTACAGTATTATGTATTAGACTCTTTCAAGCCCCCCAAAAAAGCATTTAAAGCACTTATTGCTATGTAATATGAGAGAGACATATTTATTCAACAGACATGTCTGTTGAGTGTTAAATCTGTGCCCAGTATTGTGCCAGGTCCTAGGAATACAGAGATAAATTCCTTCCCTCAGAGTTTATGCTCCAGTAGGAAGGACCTCATGAAACAGGAATTGCCTTGCACTGTTATGTTTGTCATAACAATAAAAGTTTGTACAAAGTATGAAGGAAACCTAAAAAAAAAAAATGTTATGATAGAAACAGCGAGGCTGGGAATATACACACACTCCAAACACTTATACAAATTCTAGAGTCAGGTCTCCACTCCGTAATTTTCTTTTTCCCAGCTCATAATCTCATATGCTTTCGCTTTCTTCTTTTCACAGCATGGCAAGTAAGATGCCGGCCTCAGTATTCTCAGCTCTACAGTTAGAACTTAGGTTCCAATCCTGGCTTTGAGTTTTTGTTTGTGGGCTTTGGGTATTTTAATTTTGTCTTTAACTTTATCTTGTCCTCTGGGAAATAGGAACTAAATAGTACCCATCTCTTGGGGTGGCTGCATGAAGTGAATATAATAATCTATATCAATGTTTAACTTGATAGCTGCTATGGAGTAAGCATTCATTAAATATTAGTATCAACTTTTACTATTATCATCATCTTACTGTTCATTCAACACGAAGTCAACAAATCTTCTTTGAGTACATCTTACATGGCAGGCACAGTTCTAGGGTCTGGGAATCTTCAGTGAGTAGAATGGATTGAATGCACAGAATGTATTCTTCCTTCTCCTCAGGAGTCTACTCCTTCTCAATCTCTAAGTCTAGGAGAGATTTTTCTGCTTTGAAGGATCTTCATACTGGAGGTTCATAGGTAAGTTTAGGCAGAGTAGTAGGTGTGAACTTGGAAGCTATTACTCAAATAGATTCTAATCACAAGTGGCTAATTTTCACTTGGTAGGACTTCAGCCTGGGAAATGTCTACCTCCATATACTCTTTGATCCTTTGAGGATAAACCCGGTAACCATATTTTCCAAATAATAAGTTAAGACCAATTGTCTGACATTGATGAGAACCCAAACCATCCACTTCCACACACTTCCCTGTTCTACCTTAACATGACTTTATTCTTCTAAGAGTATGGAAGCATAAAATAATTATTTATTCTCCAAGACTCTTTGAAACCCTTGCCTTGAAATTCTTGTTTTGCTGTATCTACCAATCCTAAAGTATAATATTATGTCATAATCCTTACCCAATCCGATCAAAAGACACACCTTAAACCAGACACCCAAACCTCATAAATATCCCAGCTTTATTGTCACCTCTTTCTAACTGTATTATCTGGGGGAAAATCCCTTAATTTCTGTCAGCTGAGTTTCCTAAAGGGAGGTAATAAGAATAGAGCAAATTTATGGGATTGTTTTGAAGATCATGTGAAATAAGCCATGCAAAGTTCATTCAGCTCTGAGCTATGGCGAGCACTAAGTTACAGCGAGAAAATGAAACGTCATGATTTGTGAGCTGTTTGGCCCTTGCAATCCTGCTTGGGAATTGGTAGCTTGAGCACAAGAGCAGACTTTACACTGAGGCTACAAGAAGCTTGTGAACACATTGCACTTTGGGGTGTACCACTGGATTCTCTAAGTGGAGACAAAATTCAACAACGGCAGAGTTAAAACATTCCTTCCGTCTTTTCCAAGCATTTCCCAGCTCAGCAAATTTGGCCAGACTGGCAAAATCTTAAGGAAATAAATCTTCAGTAGAAATAAGCAGAGGAACCATTTTGACAGAACAAAGCTGTTAATGCTGGTAGCAGACTGGATTGCCAATTGGCTTCATTTAACTTAACTCTTGGTCCCAGACAGACAGGCTCCGAGGGCCAGGGGTGGGATCACTCAGCAGCCTGGGAGCTGACTCTGGGACTTGATGAGAACACATATTTGCAGCTCTGGACAGGAGGAAATGGGACTTTCACTGAGAAACTTCCCCAGTTCTGGGGACTTTGTCTCCTACTCTGAGGATGAGAAATACAACAATTTCGACTCTTTTTGTTGTTCAGAACTTAGTTGGGATTTCACAAGTCTTCAAGTAGACTCTCCCTCTATTTTGGCCTATTGACTATTTAATGGATTAAATTATCATTCAGCGTCCACTGATTGAGCGCCAGCTGCAAATGAAGAATGTTGTCCCTCAACACACATCTAGTTATGTAGGAAAAGCAAATAAAATTATTAAAAGTTGTGTTAAATGTTATGGAATGTCATTTACAGGTGGACATAGAGGGGAGGAACTAGGGACAACCAAGACCTTAGTGACAGATTTTTAATCTATTCCATGTTCAATTTATTCTGACTCAACAAAATAAGACAAATAGGACAATCACAATATTTCTGTACCGTGTCAGGATTAGATGAGGATAATCATGGATGTGCAGCTGAACTGCACTTAACCAGTCTGTTATTACATGTTGTCAGACAGGTTGCATCTGAATCTGAGTCCTAAACCATGAACCAGCATGTGACAAAGGCCTGATTATGGCAAAGTGAGGCCTACTGCAATTTTTGTTGGAATTACAAATACCCTGATAGTCTAGAACATGTCTACATATAGAAATCAGTTAAATTTCAGGATACATGATTTTGTTATTGCCTGGCCACCAAATTGGAGGACATTATGCCTGGCAGAAAGGTCTATGTTAGAAAGGGTAAGAGTAGAAAGGAGCCAGGGAGGCTTAGTACATGCAATCTTCATGCTAATACATTTTACGTAATCCTTTGTTATGCTAGACTAGTTGTTTAAAGTATAACAACACCTATAGTTTGTTTTCAAGTGCTGTTAACATGACTGGAAAATTAATCAAACTTTTTTTTCTAAACTATATACTGTCAAATGATGAGTATGACTTGTTTTTCTTTTCTCCTGCACTAAATCTATCCAGATGACTGATCTAAATCTACTGACCAGTTGTTATGATTATAGGTAGTATCTAAATTTGGATTCTTTTGAAAAAAAAAAACTTAAGGCAGGGAGTTCTGAGCCTAGGAGGTAGTCGCAGGAAGCAGGAATGAAGAATCTGGAAGAGAGAGACAGGGAAGGAAAAAAGGCCGAAGTCAGGGTAAGTTATTCAGGAAGATGCCAGGGCAGCTGAGAGGTCTGAGAATGTCCCTCAGAATTGTCCATCTGAAGGAAAGAGGCTGGTACATGTTTTTATCCACCAGCTCCTGCCTCTCTTGCTTAAATGTTACCCCCAGAGGGATAATTCCTGTATTTCTAGGCTGCAGTTCCAGTAGAATGGACTCCTGTGGCCTCAGAGAAGGTTGTCAGGCAGAGCTGAAAAGAAGGATGCTTGCAGAGGGACGTGAGTCTCAGCTCTCTGGAAATTGCTCACAACAGCTGCAGCTGAAATCAGGGGTGAGCCAGGGTATGTGAAAAGAGGTACCAAAGGCATCTTCTAAGGGCACACATAGCTTCTCCTCTTTAGACATCTTATTTATCCTCTCTCCCTCACCGTGAGTGCAAAATTAAGCTGGATCTTTTGAAAGAAATCATCTTCGTTGGCCTTGCGTAAATCCCCCTGTATTCTCAAAAGTGGACATGAAGATTCAAAGAGCATTTCTGTTAAAACGTGTTTCTAGAAGCATGTATAATTCAATAAGTCTGCATTTTTATCACCTCAGCTTCTCTAAAAAAGGACCAGGAAAAAGAAGTAAAGAGTTTGTCCATGCTTTGGAGGTAGGAAGTGTATTTTTATCACTTATGTAATGGCCACAACAGGAGCTTTGGAGGCCATGTTCGTAATGATTTAGCACACCTGGCCAGGTTGTCCTTTTCTCTGTAGGGAGTTTGATGGGAGCCACAAGCAACCACTGGCCATGCTGACTTTCTCCTCCTCCCTTCTCACTGAGGCATCGGTATACCTGGACATTTAATTCAGATCTGAAGAAATAGATAATCTCAATGCCTACTTCAATGTCAGCAAGATCCCCTGCGGTGAAGAGTTTTTACAGATGGATTTCAATGCAAGCTACCCTCTGGTGGGGCACTCTGGGATGTCAGAGGGGATGGAGAGCTTGGCTTACCCAAAGGCAAGGAGCAAAGGCTTCTCTTTACACTTTCACTGGCATAAAAGCTTGAGTTGTCTGAAGTTCTTTCTGCAAAGGGTTTCAAAGGCTGCAGCGCCTGGAAATAAAGTTGCATAGCAAATAATGACAATTCTGACATGCCCAAAGTCTTGTGAGGTCCTCTTATCCAGAGGCTGGGGGGAGAGGCGGTGTGACTCAGTATCCAGGAGAGCAAAAATGGAGGATTTCCAGATATGTCTTCTGTAGAGCTGCTTTGCTATTATGACATCAGAAACAGTCTATAGGGAGCAGAGGAGAAACCAGGGGCAGAAAAACCCACAAAATGATAAATGACCTCAAAGTTGATGCATTTCATCCCAGCATTCCCTTGGACCCCAAACTAGTAACAATTTCACACAGCCTCAAGCTGAAAGATGAAAACGTTTCATCTCATCCTTTCCAGGATCTTGTTTTGTTTTCTCCCAGTGAATAAGATTGTAATCCTTCAGGCTAGGACTCTCAACCCAGGCAAAAAGTAGCATCTGCCTGGCTGGTGATAGGTACTTAATAAATATTTGTTGAAAGATTGGATAGTTCATTATGGTGTAGTGTAAAATAAGTAGACTGGGAGCAGGGGGAAAAAAAACATGGTCCTTGCCCAGGCTCTGTGACTAATAACTTCCCTCACTCTCAATTTGTTTATCTGTAAAATGAAACATTAGTTGAGCTTCTGTAGAGAACAAAGCTCAGTGTTATGAAGAATATAGTGAAGAAATTCAAATTTAAGAAGTAGTCTTCACCTTCAAAAAGGATGCTAATTATTTTAGGAGAGACATTTATGAATCATAGAGTGATGAAGAGCTCAGACACTGGAGTCAGTTTAACTTGGGCTCAAAACTGAGGTCCCCCACTCATCAGTAAAATGGAAATAAGAATAGACTACTCCAAGTGTTGTTGTGAAGGTAAAATAAAATGATGTATATGAAGCACACAGTACTAAACATAGCGCTCAATAAATATTTATTATTAATAATTAATTATGAACAAGTGATTATAATAAAACCCAGATGCAGCTAACATGTTAGTATATTCTTCTGCAGCGACTGGAGAGGATGGGAACGTTTATGCTGACTGACCGTGTGAATGGAGCAGGGTTGGGTGTTTGCAGGAGGCTTCAGAGTTGCTTTTGATTTGGCTCATAAAGCGTGAGAAAGATTTTAGTGGAGAACTTGGGGGGAAAGCCTTCCCAGGAGGAGAGGGGCAGCATTATGAATGTCAAAATAAGGGAAAGGCACCACATAGACATTCTTTCGTGAAGCGAGGGTTGGCGTTATTGGAGATCCTAGGAAAACTGGGTGAGTAGCTCTTATACTGTGATAATTTTTCCCCTCTTCAGGAACAAATGGATTACTATTGTTCTGAAGTGTGTGAGGTACTATTAGCTGCCTATCTAATTTCACTATACCCCTTCTTCCTCCTATTTTATCACTGGAACTCTGTTTTGGTAAAGAGTGTTAATGTGTTTGTTTACAAATGTTCACCTCCCCTGATCCTGTGCAGCTAGGCAAGACTATAGGACCTTGTTCCAGCCAATGAAATTCAAGCAAAATTCTAGTGGGGGTCAAGCAGCTTCTGGGCAAGCAATTCTATTCCTGACCGAAAGGGACCATTTCAAATGGCAAGAAACTTTGCCTTCACTCCTTTCCTGTCTTTCCCTGTTTTTGCCATGAACACAGAAACAATGTCGGCAGAAAAAATCTTGCACAATGAGGACAAAAGCCATATACTATGGACGGTGGAGCAAGATACTAGAATGGGCCTGAATATTTGAGGAGATCCTTGAAGAGCCACATGGGCATTATGTTGCCTGCTTCATACTTCTTACTATAGGAGAGAAACCAAGCCCTATTTGGTTAAGCTGCTATAATCCAATCTCTGCTACATGCAGTTGAATACCATTTTAACAGATACATTCAGCTAGACAGGTTTTTTTCTGTATAATATGCTTAAAACTACACTGAAAAAGAACGTGGAACGTATCTTGTTTTCCCTGTTTTAGGTGCCTTTGTTTAGGCTCGTTTCAGTATGTCTATTTCCTTAAATAGATTAAGGAGAAATTAGTTTCTTTGAGTTCAAAATACCTGAAGCAAGTAAGTTAAAGGGAAGTTGTAATAAAATTTTACCATAGGAGGTGATAGTCCCTGAAAACCAAATCCAGTTTATGGGTCCGTAATCCTTGCCCCAAGGAAAGTTTTGAAAAGCGTTGGATAGCGCCCTTTCTGTTGCTGGAGAGGTCTTTATAGAATGGCTCAAGCTGTAAGCTGCAGACAAAACCTCCGTGTGTACTGTCTACTATTTTCCCAAGTACTGCCCAGTAAACAATGCCAGCTAGTGAAGATTCCCACCTTCTATCAGTGGGAGGAGTTAAAGAAGGTGGTACTTGGAATCACATTTGATAGAAAATAAAGGACTCATGAAACTCTTTGATCTGTCTCAATCTCCTGGTTCATGTCAATGGAAAAAATCAAAACAAATAGAAAAGTCACCTCAAGTCCAGCAGATCCCAAGGAAACACTCTACAGGCAACTGGAATTAGATCACTGAGGGTTATCAAACTGAAATAACTGTACATTGTTTTGTTAAGGCAGGCCAGTTATTATAGTCATTCTCAGAGCTGAGGTTTATTCTTGTTGCTGTTGTCAATAAAGCTAGCTAGTACTTGAGTGCTCAGACCCTGTGCTATTTACTTTACATGGGTTATCTCAGTTAATTCACAATAAACCTTTTGAAAATTTACTATCATTAGCTCTTTCTTAATATGTGAGAACACTGAGGCTCAGAGATGTGAATGACTTGCCCAAGTTCACCCTTTATGATGAAATACCCTATTGTCCTATTTGGTTCTGGCAGTTTATTTTGGATAAGCCTCTGTTTTCATTAACACAGCTATTGAGCGTTCAAGCTTTTCCAATTGGTAGATCATGTACTACTGGTGAATCTTAAAGCTTTGCTGACAAATGTTCAAAGAGTTTGCCAAAGTTCCACTCACTGCCCTTTTATTCAAAGATCATGATAACAACCTTTGCCTAGATTCCTAACTCGGAGAATACAGAAGACACTGTTGCCTTCCCAGATTCTTCTCCAGTCACTATTTTTCCTTTATTAAATATTTATTGTGCTCCCAATATGTGCTAGATTAAGTCTAGGAGAGGAGATAGAGAGGCAAACTGGTAAGTGCAGTAAAGTTTTGTTTGTTTGTTTGTTTGTTTGTTGTGGTACACGGGCCTCTCACTGCTGTGGCCTCTCCCGTTGCGGAGCACAGGCTCCGGACGCACAGGCTCAGCGGCCATGGCTCAAGGGCCCAGCCGCTCCGCGGCATGTGGGATCTTCCCGGACCGGGGCACAAACCCGCGTCCCATACATCGGCAGGCGGACTCTCAACCACTGCGCCACCAGGGAAACCCTGCAGTAAAGTATTGAAGGTGCAAAGGTAGAGGGAAGTAAGTAAGGCTTGTGAAGGAACTGATCAATTCAACTAGAGAGAGGGGAGTCTGGGCGACATAAGAGCTTCATCTTATTAGATGCATATAGATTTGAGGCCATCTCTGCAAATGAGTTTCCATCCTGCTTCTCTAGTGATGCTCCTCATGTATATCTAAATATTCTATTTTGGCTGGATGTGGTCACATCAGTCTTCTAAATCCTAGAATACTAAATTTTCAAGAATACAACAGAATCTTCTTTGAAAAGCCATCCAGTACTTCACGATGCAATGATGTCTACTCAGAATACTTGAGTATTAATTCTCATTATATTAAAATACACAATATTACCAATATATTTTAGACTTATTGGTTGTTAGAATGTGTATTGTTGTATACTTCTATGAAGTAATTAATAGACCATCACTTATTCATTAATTTCACAAGTTATTAAGCATCTGCTATGAGCCACACCACATGATACAATGCTGATGATACAGAGGTTCATGAAACAGAGTCCCTGACATCAAAGAAGTTACAGTTAAATGAAGAGATGACATATCCTGGTAATTATAATAACTTATTTTAGGTATTATAACAGAGGTGAGTTTAGAGTTCTGTGATTATTTCTAGCTCAGAAAAATCAAGGAATTCTTCCAGAAAAGGTGATATTCAGAGTAGCCTTTGAAATATGAGTAGGAGTTTCTGGAGTTTGCCAGAAAGAGTGCTGTATGTTGGGGGCGGGAGCATTATACACTGATGCAAGAGCAAAATCAGGGAGACAAGAAAGCTGTGACAGTCTGGGAAGAAAAAGGAGTGTGGTTAGAACGTAGAGGACCTGGCAAGAGGTGGGAGACAAGACAGAAGGGCACATTGAGGATTTATTTTGAACAATTTCAAATTCCCTTTCACCTCTGCTCCTTTCCCACAACTCCCTAAATCTTTAATGACCAGGATGCTTCTGCTTTCATAATTTCAGGAAAGCAAATGAAGGCAATTTATCACAGCAAATCCACAGCTGAAAACCCTCCCTAAAAGTATTTGTTTTTAACATCTCTGTCTTTTTAACATCTCTGTCTTTTTCTCTTAGCAGCACTTTGGCTTTACTGGAATAGCTGACACCCTAACCATGGAACATCTCAGCAGAACTGACTTTCCGAAAGGTCCCCACAACCCTGAGAATGAAGTGTTCTTCCTGTGTGGAGACCTATCATTTCAAGTTTTCATAATTTTAAAAATACTTAACCACTGTCTTCCTGAATATTTGGCATGGATTTCCTTCTTCCAGGTTCACTAAGATTCTGCCAGCCTTGAACTTCCTAGCCTCTACTATTTGTTAAGTTAGAAGAGTGGAGAGAAAAAAAAATCATTTCAGGCTTTTTTTAGAATGGAAAATTTTATTTTATTCATCCTGATGTAGCTGAAAAAGTAGCTGGATGGAATCACATAAAACTTTTTAAAGAAATTCATCTCAGAGTTCAGATGAAGTGTGGACACCTTTAGGTTAAGAAGAATATATTTTTAAGGAGACTGTGGAGAAACTTGGAAAATAGGTTTGGGGCAGACCATCTCTCTCTCTCTGTGTCTCTTTCCCTTCCTCGCCCCTCCTTCCCCTATCATGCAGGCATACACATACTTGCATACACATATATAGAATCTTAGTTGAGCAAAACTTCACTTAAATGGTGACCATGGCAATTGGTGTGTTCCAGAAAAGTGAGTTTTCTGGATAACAGAAAGTCAATTCTTCATACTCATTAACTTTAATACAAAGACTAATTACTTTCAGTGAAAATGTTCCTCCAGTGTCTGGTACATTTTTCTGCCTTCTTAGATGGAGTTCAATAAATATAACTTTTCTAGTTCCACCACTACCTAAATTATGAGTTTGGGGTACATATATAAACTCTGTTTCCGTTTTCTTAGTTTTTCTTTTTCATTCTCTGTGTTGAGATAACTACAGTGTTCTGGGTACCCCAAATCTCTACCCATCCTTCTTTCAAGGGTTCTTCCCGAATTCCCATCCTCAACTGCTATTTGCTGCCCCCTGCTGGCAATTGGTGGCAGTACCCTTCACTTTTGCTGTTGGGGGGGGGTGCTGATGGTGGTGCCCTCCTCAAACCTTTGATGGCTGTGTGAATCCCTCATATTCATATTTTGTATTAGTTCTCTCTACAGAAGAGAAAATAGATTCTGGAAAGTATAATTTAAATAAGGTCACATTAATTGCCAGCAGAATTCCAAAGTGGATAATTAAATGTGTGGTTCATGAGCACTTAAAAAGAACTCATGGTCATGGGGAGTGAGTAACGGATCACTAAATATACATGAAACATATTAACCCCGCTAACCCTATCTTCCTTTAGGTTAGAAATACTAGCCTAGATTAGTGAAATGCTGCAGATGTGGATCACATCGGTTTTGCAAGGAATTTAGACCTTGTTGATATCTCCGTGACCCCTTTCCATTTCTTTGTAATGTTGTCCTTGCTGCGGTGTCAGTCCCTTCTGGATCCACACTGAGACAGAGAAGTGTTAGCCAGGGGATTGTACAGCAGTATCAGTGCTCAGCTGAACAAATCTGAGCCTCTGAGGGCAAAGACGGAATTTTACTTCTTAAATTTTCTGTGTCTTTCTCTTTATATAAATATATACCAGAGTGCAGTGTATTTGTGCAAAAAGCTTATTGAAGTTTAGTAACTAGCAGGATGATGTTGGACAAGATACTTATTTCTCTGGCCTTCATTTTTATTACTTAAATAATGAACTGGTTGGACAAGGTCTCTAAGGTCCTTCAATACTCTAACATTCACTGTACAAAGGTATAGCCTCAGATATGACTGAGTGGAACAGAACACTAGTTGTACCAATACTAAATGACTTCAGCTTTAAGTGATAATTTTTAGCATTTTTTGGTCAAAGTAATTTTTACCATTTCTGTCACCTATCCACCTGATAGGCTGTCAGCTCTCTGTTTTCTCTATTCCAATATTGATCACTCCTCTCCCACTTCTTATTCTTATTTGCCGATACTAAACTTTGTGTCTGGGAAACCAACACCA
Organism: Delphinus delphis; assembly: GCF_949987515.2. Taxonomy (NCBI): domain Eukaryota; kingdom Metazoa; phylum Chordata; class Mammalia; order Artiodactyla; family Delphinidae; genus Delphinus; species Delphinus delphis. Next base: position 81,443,940 of record NC_082690.1, read on the forward strand.
ATGCTAATTTTTCCATAGTACTGAACAAAAACATGTAAAATCCTGAAGTCCTCTGACCCTTTATGGTAATCTGAGGTTGACTCCAGTTCATTCCGGGGCAGAAAGCACATGGCCTTGGTGAGAGTTGTTTTTCTTTCTCTTCCACACTTTCCCCCTCTCAAGTTCTGCATTGTGGCTATGTTTCAGACAGATGATGTTGCCATAAATCTTTAGATAAGTGGGAAGCATTATAGTCTAATCACTGATGGGCCACCTCTGTATTTCTATTCAGAGCATAATCTGGCTCCACATATTGACTGATCTGTGAAAAGACCAGTGTATAAATCAGTGAACAAATATTTAGTGAGTATGTCCCTTTACTCTGTGCAAACTACTCTTCATGGAGAGCCAGAGGAATGGAAGACAGAGCCCCCAGTCTCAGGAAGATGTAACACCAACAATAATACCACAGTTTCAAACAAACTGGAAGCCACAGAGCAGTGCTTAGCAGTCAAGCGCATGGTTCAGAGGTTTAGTGCCTTGAGTTCGGAGGCTACAATGGATCAAGGAGATTCCTTTTGCAGGCTCCTGGGTAGGGAGGTTCTGACACAGAGCTCTACTGTCCTTTTAGCAGAGATGTGTTCACTGTTTCTTCAGAGGTGGGTTTTAGCTGCCATCTTGTGTCCCCTCTTCTCTAAGAAGTCTTGTTCTATTGCCTCTTCTCTTTTGCTCCAAGATGAGTCTGTCTTTCTGTTCTGTAGTTTGGTGCTTGCCTTACCTTCCCTGAATAGTGGGCCTGTTTAGAAGTTAGAGAGGCATTTCCTCTGGTAGCTAAAAATAGACTCCCTCATGCACTCTGCTCCTCCATGAAATATGACCTGGTGCTTTTATGACCACTAAGATTCAGCTTCCAGAATGGGAATGGGATGTGAGAGGAAAAGCATGGACTCAAAATCAGATGAACCTGGCTCTGAATCATACTCCACCACTTCTTGGTTGTGATACTCTGGTCGATTTTCTTAAACTCTCTAAGCCTCAGATTCTTCCTCTGTAAATACAGGATAACAAAGAGCAATGACTTTAGGAGAATACATTTGGCAAAGATAAGGTTTTGAAACTTTATGAGGGCAGGGCCGTTGCCTATCTTATTGTTCTAGCACCTCCCACAATGTGTGGGTCCTTATAGCCAGTCACTTGATAAATATTTGATGAATGAAAGTACGTCACATCCTAACCTTCCCACATCGCATCTCAGTGACACCCGAGGCTAATGACATTTGGCTGGTAGAATCCAATATGGCCTGAGTGGCTTTACTTTATGGCGTGTTTGGATGACTAGACTTTGGAGTCGGATGGTCCTGAGTTAGAATCCTAGATCTCTTATTTAATAGCTATGTTGAATAAGTTGTTGCATTCCCTTGAGCCTCAGGTTCATCTTCTATAAAATGGGGATAATATCATCGACATAAAATGTGTTGTAAAGACTATTTATAACATATATTAAATGGTTAGTATACTGCCTAACATATAAGAGGTAAATAATCTAGCTATTTTTATTTTTTATTGTTGTTGTTAGTAACATTAGACCCAACTCTTCCCAGCCATTTGACAAACTAGCTTTCGTTTCTAAGTTGGACTATGTGAAAGAATGCAGCTCAGTGCAAAACTCATGCACTGTCAAACACTTGGCTTTGGAGAACCAGACTTACTAATAAAGCCTACATCTGGATAGGAACTTGGCATAGCCAGGCTCTTCCCCTTGGTGGGCTTCTCTTTTACCCTCTTATCAGGACAGCTAGGGCCTGACAGACTTGCCTTTCCTATTGATGTGGGGTTCAACATGTTGCTAGAACACATGGCTGTCTTCTCTACCCTTCTTCCAACCAGAGCCTCAGTCTCCCAAGATACTCTGGGAAGAGTGGTTGGCATTGCTCTCAGGGTATGATGTACATGCCTGCCTCCTGCACCAGTATTCCAACTGCATCATCCCATAGAAATGTGATGGAAGGGGTTTGATGGTAATGAGATTTTATTTGTAGAACTATTCTTCCAATAGACTATGAATTAGGAAACCTCTGAGGCTAACCTGGAAACTATCATCATAACCCTTCATGCCCAGCTCCAGTCCCTTTAAATACCCATCAATGCTCCACAAACTGTCATCACACACCATGATTTCTATAAAGGCAGTAGTTTATATTCCAACAACCAACATGCAAATGGTTTTTGGACTACAGCTGGTTAGGATGTTTTCATCGTTAGCGCAATTGTTATGAAGTATGTAATGTGTGGTACAGAAGACCCATTCTGGGGATTTTGGCTCTAAGTTGAGCTCTGCCCCTCACTTGCTTTCTCACTTGGGATCAGTCATATCCTCTCCTGGGACCCAGTACACTCGTCCGTAAAGTGACAGGTTTGTACTGAAGCCCCTTTCAGCTCAAAGGGCCTCTGATTCAGCAAAACCCTTATCATTGTAGCTGTTAGAAAAGGCTTGTTTCAGATTGACTGTGGTAGCCACTGCTTTCTTGGCCTGTCACAGTGTTCATTTCTTCCTTTTCCCCTCATGTCCCAGTGGTATTTTGGCCCAGGATGAGTCACTCTGCCGGCTGTGGCATACATCCGGAAATGGACTGCCATCCTCCTTCCTGGCACAGGGAGGGAGGAGTGTGACTTTTTATATCCCCTCTTATTGATTAGTGACATCTACTACACAAGAATTTTGATTACTCTGGTTTCATCAAGCCATATCTCTGAATACAAATCCTTTGCATTCCTGCAAACTCAGGATGAGTCTGACCTCGGACAGGCTTTGGGAAACTTTAGAAAGCATCTCTCTCTACCACTGAAAGGTTCACAACTATTGTTTTCCTCTCCTGACTCATCTTTGAATCAGTAAATTAAATATGTATAACTTGTGAAGATTTAATTTGTATTAAAGCAAGGTGCTTTGCTGAGGAACGTCAAGATTTAGAGGTATTCAGCTCTCCTTTTCTCCCTCCTCAATGATTTTCTTTCCTTTAGTGTACACGAGGGCTTTCAGAGAGCTGCTTCCTCTCTGCCTCTCTGTGGCTCTGGCTCTTCCCTGTAACATGGAGAAGTTAAAACTGAGTTGACTGCCGTCTATTCTCCTAGGGGACTGGCAAGACTTGAGGATCCAGAGGCTGTTTCTCAAGTAAGTGCTGGCCATTGTATCTTCTGGGAAATTGTGCCTTCCTCTAGAACTGGGGAAGAGTCATATTTTTCCCTTATATTGTTTGTGATGTATTCTGGAATATCCTTTCTTGATGATCCTCCCATCTAGAATGTTCTTTTCCTTTACCCTCCTCATCCCCATCTGCCACTTCATCAGTTCCTAACTTCCTCCATTTTATTTCCCCAAAGGGGACTGATTTATTTTTTACCTAAACTTATTGTCTCTCTCATCTTTTAAATAATTTGTTTAGATAATGTATCGGATTTTTAAATACTTTTTCCTTGGTATGCAGTTCTTGCCTTCCCAACTGAACTGGAGGTTTCTTGAGGGCAGTAGACTGCATGCTTTTAAATAAATAAATACAAATTCATCAGGTTCTTTTTATGTTTATAGAACATATTATAATTGATTTCTCCCTGTTGTACTATACTTAGCATAAATTTTAGGTGTTACCAAAACCCTTTGTTAACAACAGACTGAGTAGCATATGACATCACCTGAAAAAATATGACACTTACCTGTTAAACCACCAGAGTAATGAAGGGCAGAGCATTTCGATGTTGTTATTTAGACTGAATTCTTAACTTTCTCTGTGCATTTTAGTCCTACTCAATTCTCCAAGGATGTAATAAGTGCTCACTAAATGCCAAGCACTATCCTAGGTACCAAAAATACCAGGAAAATGCTCAGGCTCCCTTTTGCTCAAGGAATGGTTATGTTATCTTTAAGTAAGTCATTTAGCACTCAGATCTATTTGCTTCCCAAACAATGGGGATGATAATTGTCTCTTGAAAACATATGCAAAACTTTTTGAAATTAGGAAGTGCCAAGTTACTTTTTATTCTCCTTAGTTCATGCAGAGGATATGCCTTATGAAAGGTGATCTTTTATGGAATATGGGAGGCTTTCTTCTCTTCCTTTAAGTAATTTTTACTTTCACAGAAGGGGACACCTAATGTGAATGGTAGTTTTATGTACCTACAATAAGAAGTATGAGTGACAATGAGTTGCTAGGGTGACAACCTCAGTCTTTCCCGTTTTTCACTTATTTCCAGCAGGCCACTTAGAACTTCTAATTTTTTCCTCATTTATCTTTCCTTTTGGCTTTTTCTTTTCTTTCTGTCAAATTACTGTTTTCACCATAGTCAAATCTTTATCAGCTTAAAAATATTTATTCACCAAACAAGTATTTGTTGAGTTCTTACTGTGGTCATTGTTCTAGACACCAGGATTACAGGAGCAAACAAAACTGACACAATCCCGCCTTCATGAAGCCTACTTTCTAGTATAAGTCAGAAAATAAATAAAATAAATAACTTAAAAAAAGAAGAAGAAGCAGCATATACTGGCAGAGTAAGAGCCATGGAGAAACATAAAGCTGGGGAAGTCAATAGGGGATATGGGGAATGAGGGCTACAACTTTAAGTAGATAATAGGGGAAGCTAATCTTTGCATAAGGACTTGAAAAGGGTCAGGGACAAATCATGTGGATATCTGGTGGAAGAACATTCCAGGGAGAGTGAGCAGTTTACAGCAAAACTCTGAGATGAGAATGAGTAAGATAGGAAGTAGGAGATGCCGAGACAGGGACCAAGTAAACAAGGGTCCGAAGACCTTTGTAAGAACTTTGGCTTTTATGCCAAAGCATTATGCCAAAATGCTCCAATAGCATTTTGAGGAGAGAAAAGACATGATTTAACTTATGTTTGAAGAGAATTACTCTGGCTGCTGGATTGAGATAGACTTTAAAAGGGCAGGTTAAAAGTAAAAACAAAACAGTAGACTATTGTAGTAAACTCCATATAAAATGATGGTGGCTTAAACCAGAGTAGGAGTGGTAGAGGTTGGGAAAAATGTCCAGGGTCTTGCTGGAGGTAGGGCCCAAGAGAGTTTGCTAATGGATTGGCCATGGGATGTGAGAAAAGGAGTATATTCAAGGATCACTGCAAGGTTTTGGCCTGAGCAGCTAAAAAAATGGACTTTCCATTTTGTAAGAGGAGTATGTTTGAGGTACTTAAGTTTAAGATGCTTATTAGAAATGTTAAGTAGGCAGTTGCTTACAACAATATGGAATTCCAGAATGAGGTTCAGGTGGGAAGTTTAAGTTTGGGCCTCATCAACGTATAGATGGTATTAAAAGTCACCAGCCTGGATAAAATGATCAAGAGAGTTAATGTAGATAGAAAAATGAAGAGGTGCAAGGGCTGAGCCCCAAGGCATTCTGTGGTCGGGACTCTGGAGAGATGGGAGGAACCAGCAAACCAGACCAGGTTATAAGGGAGAAGGAAAACCAGGAAATCGTAGTTTTTCCAGTAAGACGAGTGAAGAAAGTATATCAAAGAAAAGATGAAATGCTGCGAATGCCAAATGCTGCAAAGTCAGATGAGGATTACCAAAATATCCTTCGGCTGGAATCCTGGTTGTTCTACCCCAAATTTCTCAACACCATTAGATATAGCTTCCTGAAACATGGTTTTTAATCATGTCCTACTCAGAACAACTCCCAGTGGATTTAATTATTATAAACTAAAGCCCAAATGCCTCAGCTTGTCATTCAAGCCCTTATAAAACATCTCTACTCATCTCTGTCTAGTAGGAAATGGCTTGTTTCTTGGAGGTTCCTATACCTTTCATGTTCTTTCCTCACTCTGCACATTTGCTTATGCTGTATTCACGCTGCATATGGCCTTCCCATTCCTTTCTACCAACCCCAGTCCTTTCCCTTTCCCATCCAGCCTAAATCCCTTACTATGCCAGGCCTTGGGGTGCATTCCCATCTCTGAGTCCCCAAAGCTTGCCACTATACCATCCACAGTGGCACTTGTATTGTCTCATGCTTTTTCAACAGTCCATGGGCAGATGTGTCAGCTTCTTTATGAGACTGTGAGTTCCTTTAGAGTAGGAACCTTGTTTGAAGCTCCATGGTTTCTGTAGCTCACTGAAAAACTGAGTCTTTAGGATTGCACACTTACTAAGCCCCCAAAGAATACTTTGAATCATTGGAAATTAGAACAGAAATGGAAAGTTATCATTAGCTATTTGGCTGGTCCCGAGGTTTTCTTTCTTTTATTTCATATCAATGGTATTATTTCTTAAAAAGAATATCTTGCAGGAAATCTCAACCTATATAAGAGGATAAATGTAGAGCTGCTATCTGTGGTTGAGGGTAGAGAGTAGGAGCTTTGAACTTTGCCATGTGTCCATCCTCCTTCAGTCACCCTACCCTTATCCCTAGGGCAGCTCAGAGGCACTTCCGTGGAACTCAGTGTTACAGATGAAGAGTTTGAGGTTCAGAGGCAATTCATACAAGTAGTAAATAACAAAATTAGTATTTGTGTCCTCAAGTATTGTACTTTGTTTACATTATATAAGAAGAATGAATGAATGAGCTAATGACTAAGTGAAAAAAGAGAGAAGTAGAAGGTAACTGATATTCATTCATCAAGATTCATTCACTGCTGACTGTAGCCTGGATCTCTCATGACTTAACCTTGAGCTTCTTAGCAAGGAAGAACAGTCGCAACACCCATTGTATAGATAAGGCTGGGGGTGGGGAGTTAAACAGATGGCCTCAAGGTTAAGAGATGAAGATGGGATTCAAACCCTCAAAACTCTAGTGCCGAAAGTTGCATTCTTTCTGCCGTGTCAGACCCCTTCTGGAGCAGAAATAAGAGACTAAAGAAGGAAATACATTCAGAGGATATTTTAAATTTATACGCCAAAAACTCTTACAGCTTTTATCTGTTCTATTTCTCTCCTCTTTCCCAACTTCCCTCTCTCTTTCTTTTTTACGAGTTATAATTTCAGTACAAGACGACTATAAAGGTATTTATTAGCAAAGGCCTGCAGAGTCACAGGCCAGAAGCTAATTTTGCATTGCAGGATGGATTTCTGCTGAGAGCATATTTCATAAACTTAAAACAACATATTGGGTGGGGACACAAGACAACATCACTATGTCTCATATTTAATTTATCCTGCAAACACGATCTCTCAGCCAGTAGAATTTTACACATCCTGTGTGGGATGCGGGATATTTCTAACTGGTGTCACTTAGTAATGTTAAATGGGATCAGGCTACAAACATTACTTTGGGAGGTTTTTGAAATATTTAATGTACATTTGCAGATCATTTTATGATATGCTACATTTCTTTGTAGCCCAGCTTAGATTTGTCTAGAAATGCTGCAGATTATTAAAAATTAAGTGAAATGCCTTCTTGAATGGAATATAAAATATATCCATTCTGGGAGCTTCTTAAGTGCTAATTATAACAAATTCTAGAGTCTAAATTATCTACATTACAGAAACTGTGACTATTCAGGTACATACAAAGAATAATTATGCCATATCTGAGTAATGCTTTCAGTTTCATAACTTGCATTTACATATCCTGTCTTATTTAATTCTCATAACAACCCTCTATTGTAGGTGACAGTATCCCCACTTTAAAGATGAAGAATTTAGGGAGCATAGGACTTACCCAAGGTCCTAAAACCTCAAGCTGATATGTCATAAGTGCTACATGTTGTGGGAAAAGTGTGTTTCTTTATTATATATTTATTATATTTTTATTATGATAAAGAAACATATTTTTTCCCTTCCTAGGTAAAAATTTCCCAGGACTTACAAATTTAATATTTTTTATTAGCATCTATTACTGAGCTAGTAGACTCCATAGACTCTGGGTACTCGTAGAGAACTAATAGCCAACAGACAGTAATATATTCTGTATAGCAATCTGTGGTTGACAGAGAACATTTATCTGCAGTATCATATTTGATCCTTCCACCAATCCTGAGAAGCAGGGTGGTCAGGTATTCTTGTCCAGATTTTATAAATGAGCTGGTTAAGCGACCTAGTAAAAGTCTCATGATCACAGATTGTAAGGGAAGAGACATAAACACGGTTTTAGATGTCAAGTCCAGAGATCCTCCATGTGGAGTGCCGAACACATTATTTGGCATATGTTAAGTTCTTAACACACGGTATTTGCATTTTATTATTACTTTTGTTGTTTTTTTCTACAACACACTGATTTGTAAGCATATCTTTCCTTGGCCAAATTGGCTGATGTCTACAAACCCAGCTAGTGAACCCATTCTTTAATCCTCCCGATAAACCACTCAGCTGCAAACAATCAAACAAGTGTCTGGATTCTGGAAGCTGAATTTGAGTGGGGCAACTACTGAGTGGTCAGTTAGGAAACTTTGCAAACAGAAGTGGAGTTTATTTTACAATGTGATGAACTGTGCAGATATCATTTTATGCCTCTTAGCCAAGATGGCCTTTAGGTTTTATTAATTTTCTCAAGGTTGCAGGGGTGGGGAAAAGATGCCATGGTGACCACTAAATATCATGTAATCTTTAAGTTGCTATAAAATAAAAGTTGCAGTCATATGGAGGCAATCTCAGACAATTACTGAATTGAGTAATCAGAAAGTTATTCAGGATTGTCGCTGCAGGACAAAATGCTATGTGTCTCTGTTTAATTCAGAATTTTCAGAACTTAACTAGAAACTATAATATCTATCATTTATTGTGTGTTTACCATGGCCAATTACTGTCCTAGGTAAATTATACATAGAAAGACCATATATCCAAGTGTGTCTGGGAAAGTCCCAATATTACCTATCTATTCTTGCATAAGTATTATCTCCTTTCACTCTCAAAAGTGTCCCAGGGGTGGGGGGGAAGGATAGATAAATGGATATACATGATAAGAAATCTAGAAAAATGTTAATTATAGCATTTGTTTTATATATATATATATATATATATATATATATATATATATATATATATATATATATATATATATATGAATGATGGTGGATAAAAGTTCTTTCAACTTTTCAAAATAAAATGTTGGGAAAAAATGTCCTGGTTTGGATGATAGATTCTATGGTTATCCAATATGTAGATGATCTCATTTAATACCTAAAATCTTCCTAAATGTTAGTTAAAATTATTATCTACATTTTACAGATGACAAAATTGAGTCACCAAGAGGTTAAGAAAGTGGCCCATAGTGCACAGCTAGTAAATGGGATGGACACCCCCAGCAGCGTACCTGCAGAACACATGCAGCTGGGAATAATGCTATACATCCCCCAAATATATGATTGTAACAAACACCTTTTCTTGTAAGAACTATTTAAATTCCACAGAATTAGTGTTTCCCAGAATACATTTTAGGAAACACTGCCATAGAGCAGCGCAGGGCAGGGAGAAGGAACTGACATTTATTTATTTATCTTTTTACTGCCCTTTATTGATCAACTTTCTGTTAAGCACTTTATATACATAATTTTATTTATTTCTCACAGTGATGTTATTAATAGATATTAATATCTTTATTTTATAGTGAAGAAATGTACACTTAGAGGTATTAAGGTCACTTATCTATGGTCACAGGTCTAGTAATGTTCCAAGCTGGAATTCAAATCCAGGGGTATCTACCTTCCTGACACCTCAACTGATTTTTTTTTAACTTGTTCATTCTGCCTCTGTCATAAGCTTAGCCTAAAAATGAAATACATACCCATGTAGAAAGGCTCTGAATATTATGGGTGAATATTAATTTGAATGTGAATAGATAGTCTATTAGAATAATTCAAAAATCTTTTTAATAATACAACATTTTTAGAGAACAATGAGGGTAGAAGTTAGTCATCTTTTAAGTTGCATCACTAGATTCTTTGATACTACATTTATCCAAATTCTTTAGCCATCGTTAGTTGAGCAGTTATTTGGTGAAAGAATTGAATACTAATCACTCCTATTCCCTCTTCTTAGGAAACATTTACTGATTTTCTACTCTGTGCCAGGCACTATGTCCTTCTCTGTCTTAGTTCCCTTATCTGCAAAATGGATCTATAAGGTAGTAGTGTGGAAATCAAATAATAGCTTCAAAGCACTTAGAAAAATGCTTGCCTCATATTAAGACGTCATACATCCATATGTTCATTTATTCAACCAATTGATTTATTCAATCAATTGGATATGCAGTATGTGTCACAATTTTGTGAACAAAATATATGAAGGTCCTGCCCTCATGAAACTTATGTTTTGATGACAGAATCAGACAATGAGAAAGTAAACATGTTTCAGGTAATATATTAAGATTGTATAGGTTGTGCTGCAGTAAAAAAAAAATAAGCTCAAATCTCTGTGGTTTACCCAATAAAGTTTATTTTTCACTTATGCTACAGATTTAAAGCAAGTTAGCAGAAGGGCTCTGCAATTCACAGTTACATAGGCATTTAGGACAGAGGTTCCACCTTGATCCATATGCCATGATCTTCAAGAGAAACATGATGAATTCTGCAATGACTCTTAAAGCTCCTACCAAGAAGAGACATAGGCCACATCTCACTGGCAAAGGCGAGTCTTATGTCTGTGCCTAACGTCAAAGAGTGTAGGGAGTATGATGCTGGCGCATGCTTGAAAGGAGTGTAGAACTGCCCTGAAGGTGATCACATATAGTGAGACGAGGCCTGGGAGAGGAATAAAGCAGGACAGTGGGGACAAAGGGCCACTTGTCGGGGGGAATGCTGTTTTATACAAATCAGCCAGGGAGAGCCTCATTGATTGGGTGACATTTAAGTGGAGAAATGAAGTAAGGGGGGTTGGTCTTGTAGTTGTTTGGGGGAAGAGTTTTCTAGTCCAAGAAGATAGCCAGGGTAAAGGCCCTGAAGAAGGATCATCCTTGACATGTTTGCAAAACAGCAAGAAGGTCCAGATGATTGAAACTGATGGAGCAAGAGAGAGAGTTAGGGAGATAAGGTCAACGAGAGCAGGAGGCCAGAACAGGTAGAGCCTTGTGGATCATGGTGAAGACTTGGGCTTTAGTGCAGAGCAGGATGGGCATTTTGAAAAGACGAGAGATGCATCTAGTGTACACGTTAATGGGGCCACTCTAGCTGCTGTGTGAGGAAGGAGGCTGTTGAATTATCAGGTGAGAGATGGTACTGGCTTGGATCAGAGTGATAATAATAGAGAAGGTGAGAAGGGTGAGATTATAGATATATTTTGAAAATGGACTCAAGAGGATTTGCTCACTGACCAGACATGGAATGTGAGAGAAAGAGGGAAAGAAGTTAAGGGCAAATCCAAAGTTTTTAATGTGACAAACTGTAAGGATGAAATTATAATTTACACAAAGGTGCAACTTTGAGAGGAGAGCTCATAAAGTGTTGTCTTAAGAATCATGATTATTTAATCTTTACAGCAGCTCTACTAGGACATTTTCCTAGCCTCATTTAAAAAAATACAGAGCGGATGCTCAGTACTGTTAAGTGGCTTAGCCAGGGACATAGCTCCAGATCATTTGGTTCCTAACTCCAAGAGAGATATGATAACACTGATAATTACAGGGTATATTTCTTCTCTTCTGGTTTACATCATGAAGCCTAAATTACTTTAGAATGAGTAAAAATCCCAATGTAGAATCTGTAAAGGGGTTGGTGTAAAACTGCTAAAGAGGGACTTGAAGCTCCTATCAATTGTATTATTAGTATAGAGTTACACCAGCACCACTATCCTCCACAAAATGAAAAAATTACAGGTAAATCTGGATAAATGTATATCTGCATGCATGATCAGGGCATGCAGGCAGATCAGTGGAATAGATTGGGGTTTCATTTTAATATTGTAAATCAGTATTAAGGTAGCTATATATCTGTATCTATATCTATGTGTATATCTACATCTATATTATATATAGTCTATATAATTATATATATGTTTTATGTATAACCTATTGTTTTAAACCTATTGGAAAAGTTTGATTCTTATGTATAAATCCTGGACACAACTGAATTTTGTTAAATTATGGAGGAACTTGTAGTTTCTTAATATTGTCCTTGGTTCAACATTTAAAACTTTTGTGACTTAAACCACTCCTTCTATAGACTTGTCTCAATGCCTCTCCTCCAAGTCTTACCAATTCTTTGCATCCCAGAATTTTCCGTTATGGTTTATAACTTCATAAACTTACAAATGCTCTTCTCTTTCTCTAAAATGCATTTTCCTACAACCTCCATTAACTTTCATGAAGTCCTGCTCGTCCTTCAAGACTCAGACAAGGGCCATCTCTTTTTAAAAGTCTTCCAAAACTCTCTCTCCAGAAAGGGCCTGGTATCTCTCCTCTGTGTCGTCACAGCATCTTTAGTATACTTCACTCAGCACTTAGCATCCTATACTGTAATTAGTAATTTATTTTCTATCTCTCCCACCGGTCTGTAAGCTTTTTGAGGTCAATTCATCCTAAATGCCTCAATATTCCAGGCACCTAAGCCAAGTTTTCACTACACAAAAAGAACTCAATAAATATGTACAAAATGAGTAGATGAAAATTTTTGAGTAAAAGTCCTCACTAACTTTATCTATAGATGTTGAAGTAGAAATTTAAAAATAGGAATAGCAAATGAGTTTCATCCCTTCTGCCTAATCTGGTCGGTTAGTGGTGTCATCCTCAAGTGTCAAATAAAAAAAGGTGTTCTGAGGTCCTTTTATCTGCACTTGGTTGGAAAAGGGAGGCACGGTTATTATGATGTCTGAGGTGGATTTGGGAGAGGGAAGTCAAGGCATTTGTTTTAAGTTATTTGACTTCCCTGGGCTAGAATATTGTGCTAAATTCATGTAACTTCAAGGACTTGTATGGAACGTTTATTTTCTGATTAAACGTCTACTATCAACTTATTTTTACACAGGGTTGCTACTGTGATTCAGTTGAGGACCTATTGCTAATTTCATTGCTGAGCAAGTTTTTCTGCTTGACTGTAATCTCTTGAAGAGAGTATTTCTAAAGGAAATACAAACAGCTCTTGCTTTGACATAAGTCCAAGGTCTCAAAGAGTGACAGGTACATCTGGAAATATCATTTAATGTTATTTTAGATTCCTCACTCTGTACTCCTGGAGGCCCGTTTAGAAGATTTCATGGGAAACGTGAAGATTTCTCTTCCATGATTTCAAACTTTTTCTGAAGTGAAAGAATATAAAATGAAGCAAAAATCCAGGAAGTTCATACATATTTCTAAATTACAACCACCTTTTCCTGATAACATTATACCTGCTATTCCTTCCTCTACAAAAAGCTAACTATGAAAAATCTAATTATAATAATCATTTTATCAAACACTTTCTAGCGCCAGGCACTGTGCTGTGTGTGTGTGTGTGTGTGTGTGTGTATACATAGAGTACATAACTATACATACACATTTTATCTATCTATCTATCTATCCATCCATCCAATCAGTATAAGTTTGTTAGCTAGCTTATCTTAAGAAAGACTGCCCTTTATTCTGAAATTGTATCCTTCACACTTTTCGTGATGTTAAAATGCCTTTTCTTTTACTAAATAGTGGAAATAGAAGACAGAAGAGTTGTTTATTTGGTAATGTCCTTACTTGCAAAATGAGGAATAAGAAATCCTACATTTTCCTCCTCCACCATCTCATAGTCTTCTTCCTTTCTTCTTCATCATCATCATCATTTTTAGTTTCACTTGACTGAAAACTGAACTGTGCAATGGAAAATGTGAAAAGACATTTTCAATCAATGTGAGGTTGGGTACCCTTGTGGTTTTTCCTCACTTTTTTTCTTTCAGTCAACATGGGTCAACATATTGGATTCAGATTCTGAGGGATTATTTCTTAGCTTTTGAAGAACACATAAAAATCAGTTTTAAAAGGTGATAGCCAACATATCAGGAGAGCTAATCTGTGGATGAGACTTTGCCTATAGCTTTCCAGAACTTTAACTGGCATTTAAACAAAATATTGTTTCTTTACTGTGATGAGAATTTCATCAAAATAAATAAAGTCAATAAAGGAGTTTTAATGATTTTCTAAAATATCCATTACCAAGTTGATAAAGATGTTGCCTCCATTTTGGAGCCAACCAAAAATCAAACGTAGCCCCTCAGCCTCCTATTTCCGACATCTGTGTAAACTTTGGGTACATTTGTGTGTTTGGTCATAGATTAATACACAGAAATAGAGTTAATATCAACAGTATTGTAAAGGATAGCCTTTTATGTAGATACTCATAAAGTAAATACTTTTAAAAATAAGCACTGTGTCTATTTAAATGGAAGACTTAATATGAGCTATTACCAGACATTTAACAAATAAAAATTATTCATCAAACCATAGTTTTATTGTTTGCCTTCCAACCTGTTGTGAAAACTTCACAGAGCTTTTATACTTGAAATCATTCCCAAACTATATAATGCCCCAAGTTCCTAAACTTCTTATTATTTCATGCTGTCAGTTTAAAGATTATTTTGTTCTTTAGATGAAAAACCTAATTGAGCATGGATAGATCTTTCTTGCTTCAGTACATTAGAGGAGAACTACTCCAACTTTTTGTTTCCAAGACCATCTTTACACCCTTAAAAATTATTGAGGAACCCAAAGAGCTTTTTTTAAATGTAGGTCATATGTACTGATACTTTCTGAAGTAGAAATTTAAAATATACATATTATTTTTAAATAATTTTAAAACAATACTAAACACAGTACCTGTTAACATAAATAACATTTAAAAATAAAATATAGATATATTTTCAAAAACAAAAAAATATTCTACAGTCAACCTACTGCAATACATGGTTTTAATTGCAATATAAGAAGAAGATTCAGCATCACACAGATAGTGTAGTTAGAAAAGGGAAGCATACTTCAATAGCCTTTTCAGGTCATTGTGGATATTCTTGCCTAATGCCAAATGCTATTTACAAGCTCTGCTCTTGCTATATTGTTCTTCTGTTCCACTAGAGCTATAACTGGTTTTAAAGACTTTACATTTATCATTGAGGACATTCTTCTTTGATGCTACACCAAAACTTGACAGGTGGTATCTTGTGTATTAAAATCCACTGGTCTATCTTTGAGTGCATGCTTTTCTTTACCAGGCATAATTTTGTAACATCATTCAATGGTCCTGTGGAAAATATCAGCTCATTGAATTACGTAGCTCTTCTGAATGTTGACTCATTCCACTGCACAGCATGAAACATTGCCCCACTTATCTCACTAGAAAAGTCTTTAAGTTTGAGGAACCTATCAAACTCACAGTGGTGGATACAACTTTTCTAAAATTCTAATAATTGTTTGCAAGTGGAATTGTTCTCATTGACATTAGACACTGACAGTTGTTTTCCTTGAAGTGACAGGCTTGTTTCATTTATTTTTGAGAAAATATCTGCCAGATACCCAAGTCTGAATAACCATAGTTTGTCAGTCATTATTTCAGTTAAAAATGACATTCCATGGAAAAAGAAGCAGCAAATTCAGCTGGCAGCTCAATCACACAGTACCTTTTCTTGAGACATCTTCAGTATTTAGCAGAAGTGCTTTATTCATACTTCCCCTTTTGTCACAAAGAATATTAAAAAAAACACATATTCAAGGGTTGAGGTTTAATAAGATTAGCAACTTTTACTGCTTCATCAAGGACATTAAGTGAAACTGGCCTTCGTTTTGTGAGTTCATTTGGTAAAGCCTGTAATGATCGCTGGTTTAGTGTTTAGTGTCATGTCAAGCTGCAAGCAGCGTTACTCACCATTACTTTTGCACAGTCAGTGAAAAAGCAAATATCATCTCAGCGTTGTTATGAAAACCCTTCTGACTTTGTGCCTAAAAATTTCTTGGACACCGCTGTGGGTCCACAGAACGTTCGTACCTGAGGCATGATAACATCCAGGCTAAATTTTGAAATCGGTAACGATTGCCTTTGATATACACCCTCTCTCACTGTACCTACTCCTTTCCCAACACCCTTCACCCACACCATTCTCCTCCCTGCCCACCTGTGCACCACAGTACTCTAACAGGCCAAGAGGCACTGTGTCTCAAATGGATTTCCTGGATTGAATTCCATCTTTGAAATCATCATTTATCAGCTCCCTCCCACCAGTTCTCCATTCCAAAACATGTTTCCTGTGTATCTCATCATGAGGGATAAAATTCCACAGAAAGTACCCGGGCATACTGATATAAGATCCCATGTAGCATCTTCCTTTTCCAGTGCTATATTTATCACTAATAAAACTATATATGTTATGCTTACAAGGGTGAATGTCTGTTTATATATTTTAAATCACTAATGAAAAAAATGTCCAAGATCAGTGTTAAAGTATAATTTTCAGTAAGTTAAAAACATGGTCCTCATACAGTAATCACGTATCGAAGATTTATTTACCTCATTAATAAGGGAACCAGCAGGATGGTAAACCTAGTTCAAAGGAGAAAATGAGAAAAAAAAATATATATATATAGAGTCAGTGGAAAAAAGAATGCTAAAATAAGGCTGCAAAATTGGATTCCAAACTGATTAATGTCCTGCAGTATAATAATATCTTAACTTTTGGAGCTATATTTCCTACTGAACAGAAATTATTCACATCTCTACTGGACGAAAATAATTTGCAGTCCATCTTGTACAAGTTAAGATCTAACTTTACCAAGCCCAGGCCCTGATCGAGACAATTACAAATCAAATAGACAGCTAGTGGGAAACAGCCGCGCACAAGGAGATCAGCTCGGTGCTTTGTGTCCACCCAGAGGGGTGGGGTAGGGAGGGTGGGAGGGAGACGCAAGAGGGAGGAGATATGGGGATATAAGAATGTGTATAGCTGATTCACTTTGTTATACAGCAGAAACTAACACACCATTGTTAAGCAATTATACTCCAATAAAGATGTTAAAAAAAATAGACAATTACAAATCAAACACAGTTGTCTTTCCTTAGATCAAAAAATGGACACTTATGTGGGTTTGTTCAACAATAGTTCTGTGTGTCTTTGAAAGGGTGTGCAGTAACGTTTTTGCCTTATTTTCAAGTTTGAACCATTTTTCTTAAATTGGAAATAAAACTATGGAGAAGGATGCTTAAGGGAAGATCTTCCCAAGCTCTTAAAATGCTACAGTATAGTTGAATGTGGAATATCTCTTAAATATTTATTAAGCATTTCCTTTGTGACAAGCAGTATGCAAAGAGATTTCATGTATAGTTTTATTTTACCTTCACAACAACCTCATGCGGTAGTTATTATTTTTTCTTTTACATGGAAGAGGAAACAGGGACAGGAGTTTACAGAGTTGCATAGTTGCATAAGGTAGGACAGTAAGCAGTAGAGCAAAGATTCAGATATAAGGTCTGTCTTTTAACCTGCATAGTATGGTAGTCCCTACAATGCTCAGGGGCTATTTCTGCAAATTTCACATTTTGTCTCTGGCAAGCAAAATTAATTTATTCATTTTATAAGGTAATTTTTTCTGATTTTAAAAAATATTATAAGATCATTATAGAGGATGTGAGAAATAAAAAGAAAAATCAAACTTTCTCAAAATTTCATTACCCAGACACAAACCCAACATTTTGGTGTGTTTCCTTGTAATTTTTATTAAATGTATAAGTTTATGAATATATGGTTGCAAATTATACTGTGATCTATAAGGTGAAAACACTGATTGAATTATAATATAATACTGCATGGATAGTGTATTAGATAGATCCCGTGTCACTGGACTTCTTAGAGTTTTCAATATTTAATAATATAAATATTGTGATGAACATTTTTATACATTATTTTTTTCATTCAAGAGGTTTTATTTTTTTTTGAATTTTATTTTATTTATTTTTTTATACAGCAGGTCCTCATTAGTTATCAGTTTTATACACATCAGTGTGTACATGTCAATCCCAATTGCCCAATTCATCACACCACCACTCCCACCCCCCTCCGCTTTCCGCCCTCCGTGTCCATACGATTGTTCTCTACATCTGTTTCTCTATTTCTGCCCTGCAAACCAGTTCATCTGTGCCATTTTTCTAGGTTCCACATATATGAGTTAATATACGGTATTTGTTTTTCTCTTTCTGATGTACTTCACTCTGTATGACAGTCTCTAGATCCATCCATGTCTCTTCAAATGACCCAATTTCGTTTCTTTTCATGGCTGAGTAATATTCCATTGTATATATGTACCACATCTTCTTTATCCATTCATCTGTCAATGGACACTTAGGTTGCTTCCATGACCTGGCTATTGTAAATAGTGCTGCAATGAACATTGGGATGCATGTGTCTTTTTTTTTTTTTTTTTTTTTTTTGCAGTACGCGGGCCTTTCACTGCTGTGGCCTCTCCCGTTGAGGAGCACAGGCTCCAGACGTGCAGGCTCAGCGGCCATGGCTCACGGGCCCAGCCGCTCCGTGGCATGTGGGATCTTCCCGGACCGGGGCACGAACCCGTGTCCCCTGCATCGGCAGGCAGACTCTCAACCACTGTGCCACCAGGGAAGCCCCGCATGTGTCTTTTGAATTATCGTTTTCTCTGAGTATATGTCCAGTAGTGGGATTGCTAGGTCATATGGTAATTCTATTTTTAGTTTTATAAGGAACCTCCATACTGTTCTCCATAGTGGCTGTATCATTTTACATTCCCACCAACAGTGCAAGAGGATTCCCTTTTCTCCACACCCTCTCCAGCATTTGTTGCTCGTAGAATTTCTGATGATGCCCATTCTAACTGGTGTGAGGTGATACCTCATTGTAGTTTTGATTTGGATTTCTCTAATAAGTAGTGATGTTGAGCAGCTTTTCATGTGCCTCTTGGCCATCTGTATGTCTTCTTTGGAGAAAGGTTTATTTAGGTCTTCTGCCCATTTTTGGATTAGGTTGTTTGCTTTTTTATTTTTATTTATTTATTTATTTTTAACATCCTTATTGGAGTATAATTGCTTTACAATGGTGTGTTAGTTTCTGCTTTACAACAAAGTGAATCAGTTATACATATACATATGTCCCCATATCTCTTCCCTCTTGCATCTCCCTCCCTCCCACCCTCCCTATCCTATCCCTCTACGTGGTCACAAAGCACCAAGCTGATCTCCCTGTGCTATGTGGCTGCTTACCACTAGCCATCTATTTTACGTTTGGTAGTGTATATATGTCCATGCCACTCTCACACTTTCTTCCAGCTTACCTTTCCCCCTCCCTGTTTCCTCAAGTCCATTCTCTAGTAGGTCTGTTTCTTTATTCCCATCTTGCCTCTAGGTTCTTCAGATCTTTTTTTTTCTTTTATTAGATTCCATATATATGTGTTAGCATATGGTATTTGTTTTTCTCTTTCTGATTTACTTCACTCTGTATGACAGTCTCTAGGTCCATCCACCTCACTACAAATAACTCAGTTTCATTCATTTTTATGGCTGAGTAATATTCCATTGTACATATGTGCCACATCTTCTCTATCCATTCATCTATTGATGGACACTTAGGTTGCTTCCATGTCCTGGCTATTGTAAATAGTGCTGCAATGAACATTGTGGTACATGACTCTTTTTGAATTATGGTTTTCTCAGGTTATATGCCCAGTAGTGTGATTGCTGGATCATATGGTACTTTTATTTTTAGTTTTTTAAGGAACCTCCATACTGTTCTTCATAGTGGCTGTATCAATTTACATTCCCACCAACAGTGCAAGAGGGTTCCCTTTTCTCCACACCCTCTCTAGCATTTATTGTTTGTAGATTTTTTTGATGATGGCCATTCTGACCGGTGTGAGATGATATCCCATTGTAGTTTTGATTTGCATTTCTCTAATGATTAATGATGTTGAGCATCCTTTCATGTGTTTGTTGGCAATCTGTATATCTTCTCAGGAGAAATGTCTATTTAGGTCTTCTGCCCATTTTTGGATTGGGTTGTTTGTTTTTTTGATATTGAGCTGCGTATGTTGCTTGTATGTTTTGAAGATTAATCCTTTGTCAGTTGCTTCATTTGCAAATATTTTCTCCCATTCTGAAGGTTGTCTTTTGTTCTTGTTTATGGTTTCCTTTGCTGTGCAAAAGCTTTTAAGTCTCATTAAGTCCCGTTTGTTTATTTTTGTTTTTATTTCCATTTCTCTAAGAGGTGGGTCAAAAAGGATGTTGCTGTGATTTATGTCATAGAGTGTTCTGCCTATGTTTTCCTCTAAGAGTTTGATGGTGTCTGGCCTTACATTTAGGTCTTTAATCCATTTTGAGTTTATTTTTGTGCATGGTGTTAGGGAGTGTTCTAATTTCATACTTTTACATGTATCTGTCCAGTTTTCCCAGCACCACTTTTTGAAGAGTCTGTCTTTTCTCCACTGTATATTCTTGCCTCCTTTATCAAAGATAAGGTGAGGGCTTCCCTGGTGGCACAGTGGTTGAGAGTCCGCCTGCCAATGCAGGGGACATGGGTTTGTGCCCCGGTCTGGGAAGATTCCACATGCCACGGAGCGGGTAGACCCATAAGCCATGGACACTGAGCCTGTGCGTCCGGAGCCTGTGCTCTGCAATGGTAGAGGCCACAACAGTGAGAGGCCCGCGTACCGCAAAAAAAAAAAAAAAGAAAAATGATAAGGTGACATATATGTGTGGGTTTATCTCTGGGCTTTCTATCCTGTTCCATTGATCTATCTTTCTGTTTTTGTGCCAGTACCATATTGTCTTGATTACTGTAGCTTTGTAGTATAGTCTGAAGTCAGGGAGTCTGATTCCTCCAGCTCCCTTCCTTTCCCTTAAGACTGCTTTAGCTATTCGGGGTCTTTTGTGTCTCCAAACAAATTTTAAGATTTTTTCTTCTAGTTCCATAAAAAAATGCCATTGGTAATTTGATGGTTATTGCATTGAATCTGTAGATTGCTTTGGGTAGTATAGTCATTTTCACAATATTGATTCTTACAATCCAAGAACATGGTATATCTCTCCATCTGTTGGTATCATCTCTAACTTCTTTCATCAGTGTCCTATAGTTTTCTTCATACAGGTCTTTAGTCTCCCTCGGTAGGTTTATTCCTAGTTATTTTATTCTTTTTGTTGCAATGGTAAATGGGAGTGTTTCCTTAATTCCTCTTTAAGATTTTTCATTATTAGTATATAGGAATGCAAAAGATTTCTGTGCATTAACTTTGTATCCTGCAACTTTACCGAATTCATTGATTAGCTCTAGTAGCTTTCTGGTGGCATCTTTAGTATTCTCTATGTATAGTATCATGTCATCTGCAAATAGTGACAGTTTTACTTCTTCTTTTCCAATTTGTATTCCTTTTATTTCTTTTTCTTCCCTGATTGCCATGGCTAGGACTTCCAAAACTATGTTGAATAATAATGGTGAGAGTGGACATCCTTGTCTTGTTCCTGATCTTAGAGGAAATGCTTTCAATTTTTCACCATTGAGAATGATGTTTGCTGTGGGTTTGTCATATATGGCCTTTATTATGTTGAGGTAGGTTCCCTCTATGACCACTTTCTGGAGAGTTTTTATCATAAATCGGTGTTGAATTTTGTCAAAAGCTTTTTCTGCATCTATTGAGATGATTATATGGTTTTCATTCTTCAATTTGTTACTATGTTGTATCACATTGATTGATTTGCGTATATTGAAGAATCTTTGCATCCCTGGGATAAATCCTACTTTATCATGGTGTATGATCCTTTTAATGTGTTGTTGGATTCTGTTTGCTAATATTTTGTTGAGGATTTTTGCATCTATATTCATCAGTGATATTGGTCTTTAATTTTCTTTTTTTGTAGTATCTTTTACTACAGTGTAGTGATTGTGGTCTCATAGAATGAGTTTGGGAGTATTCCTTCCTCTGAAGTTTTTTGGAAGAGTTTGAGAAGGGTGATTGTTAGCTTTTCTCTAAATGTTTGATAGAATTCACCCAGGAAGCCATCTGGTCCTGTGCTTTTGTTTGTTGGAAGATTTTTAATCACAGTTTCAATTTCATTACTTGTGATTGGTCTGTTCATATTTTCTATTTCTTCATGGTTCTGTCTTGGAAGGTTGTGTTTTTCTAAGAATTTGTCAATTTCTTCCAGGTTGTCCATTTTATTGGCATAGAGTTGCTTGTAGTAGTCTCTTAGGATGCTTTGTATTTCTGTGGTGTCTGCTGTAACTTCTCCTTTTTCATTTCTAATTTTATTGATTTGAGTCCTCTCCCTCTTTTTCTTGATGACTCTGGCTAATGGTTTATCAATTTTGTTTATCTTCTCAAAGAACCAGCTTTTAGTTTTATTGATCTTTGCTATTGTTTTCTTTGTTTCTATTTCATTTATTTCTGCTCTGATCTTTATGATTTCTTTCCTTCTGCTAACTTTGGGTTTTGTTTTTTCTTCTTTCTCTAGTTCTGTAAGGTGTAAGGTTAGATTGTTTCCTTGAGATTTTTCTTGTTTCTTGAGGTAGGCTTGTATAGCTATAAACTTCCCTCTTAGAACTGCTTTTGCTGTATCCCATAGGTTTTGGATCATCGTGTTTTCATTGTTATTTGCATGTATGTATTTTTTGATTTCCTCTTTGATTTCTTCAGTGATCTTTTGGTTATTTAGCAACATGTTGTTTAGCCTCCATGTGTCTGTGTTTTTTACGTTTTTTCCCTGTAATTGATTTCTAATCTCACAGCGTTGTCATCAGAAAAGATGCTTGGTATGCTTTCAATTTTCTTAAATTTACTGAGGCTTGATTTTTGACCCAAGATGTGATCTATCCTGGAGAATGTTCTGTTTGCAGTTGAGAAGAAAGGGTAATCTGCTCTTTTTGGATGGAATGTCCTATAGATATCAATTAAATCTATCTGGTCTACTGTGTCATATAAAGCTTTTGTTTCCTCATTAATTTTCTGTTTTGTTTCCTCATTAATTTTCTGACACATTAATAATCTGTCCTTTGGTGTAACTGAGGTGTTAAAGTCCCCCACTATTATTGTGTTACTGTCGATTTCCTCTTCTAGAGCTGTTAGCAGTTGCCTTATGTATTGAGGTGCTCCTATGTTGGGTGCATATATATTTATAATTGTTATGTCTTCTTCTTGGATTGATCCCTTTATCATTATGTAGTGTCCTTCCTTGTCTCTTGTAATATTCTTTATTTTAAAGTCTATTTTATCTGATATGAGTATTACTACTCCAGCTTTCTTTTGATTTCCATTTATGTGGAATATCTTTTTCCATCCCCTCGCTTTCAGTCTGTATGTGTCCTTAGTTCTGAAGTGGGTCTCTTGTAGACAGCATATATACACGGGTCTTGTTTTTGTATCCATTCAGCCAGGCTGTGTCTTTTGGTTGGAGTATTTAATCCATTTACATTTAAGGTAATTATCAATATGTACGTTCCTTTTACCTTTTTCTTAATTGTTTTTGGTTTGTTTTTGTAGGTCCTTTTCTTCTCCTGTGTTTCCCACTTACAGAAGTTCCTTTAGCATTTGTTGTAGAGCTGGTTTCTTGGTGCTGAATTCTCTTAGCTTTTGCTTGTCTGTAAAACTTTTGATTTCTCCATTGAATCTGAATGAGATCCTTTCTGGGTAGAGTAATCTTGGTTATAGGTTCTTCCCTTTCATCACTTTAACTATATCATGCCACTCCCTTCTGGCTTGTAGAGTTTCTGATGAGAAATCAGCTGTTAACTTTATGGGAGTTCCTTTGTATGTTATTTGTCATTCTTCCCTTGCTGCTTTCAATAATTTTTCTGTGTTCTTAATTTTTGCCAATTTGATTAATATGCATCTTGGCATGTTTCTCCTTGGGTTTATCCTGTATGGGACTCTCTAGGCTTCTTGGACTTGGGTGGATATTTCCTTTCCCATGTTAGGGAAGTTTTTGAGCATAATCTCTTCAAATATTTTCTCGGGTCCTTTCTGTCTCTCTTCTCCTTCTGGGACCCCTATAATGTGAATGTTGTTACGTTTAATGTTGTCCCAGAGTTTTCTTAGGCTGTCTTCATTTCTTTTCATTCTTTTCTCTTTATTCTGTTCTGCATCAGTGAATTCCACCATTCTGTCTTCCAGGTCACTTATCCGTTCTTCTGCCTCAGTTATTCTGCTATTGATTCCTTCTAGTGTAGTTTTCATTTCAGTTATTGTATTGTTCATCTCTGTTTGTTTATTCTTTAATTCTTCTAGATCTTTGTTCAACATTTCTTGCATCTTCTCGGTCTTTGCCTCCATTTTTTTCCCTGAGGTCCTGAATCATCTTCACTATCATTATTTTTCTGGAAGGTTGCCTATCTCCACTTCATTTAGTTGTTTTTCTGGGGTTTTATCTTGTTCCTTCATCTGGTACATAGCCCTTTGCCTTTTCATCTTGTTTATCTTTCTGTGAATGTGGTTTTTGTTCCACAGGCTGCAGGACTGTAGTTCTTCTTGCTTCTGCTGTCTGCCCTCTGGTGGATGAGTCTATCTAAGAGGCTTATGGATGTTTCCTGATGGGAGGGACTGGTGGTGGGTAGAGCTGGTTGTTGCTCTGGTGGGTAGAGCTCAGTAAAACTTTAATCCGCTTGTCTACTGATGGGTGTGGCTGGGTCCCCTCCCTGTTATTTGTTTGGCCTAAGGTGACCCAACACTGGAGCCTACCTGGGCTCTTTGGTGGGGCTAATGGCAGACTCTGGGAGGGCTCATGCCAAGGAGTACTTCCCAGAACTTCTGCTGCCAGTGTCCTTGTCCTCACGGTGAGACAGAGCCACCCCCCAACTCTGCAGAAGACCCTCCAACACTAGCAGGTAGATATGGTTCAGTCTCTATGGGGCCACTGCTCCTTCCCCTGGGTCCCAATATGCACAGTACTTTGTGTGTTCCCTCCAAGAGTGGAGTCTCTGTTTTCCCCAGTCCTGTCAAAGTCCTGCAATGAAATCCCACTAGCCTACAATGTCTGATTCTCTAGGAATTCCTCCTCCTGTTGCCAGACCCCCAAGTTTGGAAGCCTGATGTGGGGCTCAGAACCTTCACTCCAGTTGGTGGACTTCTGTGGTATAAGTGTTCTCCAGTTTGTGAGTCACCCACCCAGCAGTTATGAGACTTGATTTTATTGTGATTGCGCCTCTCTTACCATCTCACTGTGGCTTCTCCTTTGTCTTTGGATATGGGGTATCTTTTTTGGTGAGTTCCAGTGTCTTCCTGTCAATGATTGTTCAGCAGTTAGTTGTGAGTCTGGTGTTCTCGTTAGAGGGAGTGAGAGCATGTCCTTCTATTCTGCCATCTTGAACCAATCCCCATGATGAACATTTTTAAATAAAAGTATCCTTTAATCTTCCTCTCATCTCAGAGTATAGGTACTATGATTATCTGTAGTTAGTTGAGGAAGGTAAGAAACTTGCACAAAGACACAGCTGGTGGGCAGAGCTAGGATGAGCCCTTAGAAAACCAAACTTAGATTTCTTTTTCTCCACACTATTTTCGATGGGCTCACACGAAGAGGTCATGTGATAGTCTGATATTCATTGTAATGTCTAACTGCACATTTGAAATTTCATTTACTTCCATGATCTGAAGGATCTTTATTTCTTGAGATGAAATCCATTCTCAGCCTCCATACACAGGGTTCGTCAGCAACTACTTTGCTCTTTCTAAGCCGATAAAACATACCCTGGGTGGTGGTGCTTCATACATCTGCGTGCTGTGTGCTGCAACTCAGAATCCACAGGTGTGTTTTTATCAGATTATTAATACTTCTCAATACACACAAAGCTTCAGTCTGCCCAATTCTGTAAAACTCCCTCCTTGAGAAGAAGTGTTTGTTTGTTTATTGAATCAAAAGAAAAATTATCTTCAATTTTGACATATATAACATATGGAATTGCACAGCATTACCAGGCAAAACAAGAACTCAACCACAGCTGTGAGCACACCAAATTCCACCAAATGTTCGGGATTTGGGGAGTGTTCAAAACTTCTTTAGTGCAAATAATATGTTAAAAGTATTAAACTCACCAGAGAGCTTCTACATTTCATATAGTTTGTCCCCAGGCAATGGAGAGCAGAGATTATCTATATTCTGAGCCTAGCATATCCTTTAAGTATGTAAATTAATTTGTTTTGTTGTGCAAAGAGGGTTTTCTCTTTACTGTTTTACAGCCTTTGAGGATATAGTTTCAAACTTCTGTTCTGCCTTCTGAAATTATATTTTGTAGGCTTTTATCAATTTGACTCATTCTTGTTAGTTTATTTTTTCAAAAACATGTTTCCAGAGCATGGCTAGTGTTGAGTGGATTACCGAGAAAAGTAAACAAGGATATTTTTGAAAGGGGTTGATGTGTCTGCTTTGAAAGATATACTGAGGTCAGAAAGGGTCTCTTTAACAGACTGGATGTACACAACCTTCTGCTTATTAAAAGTACAAAAAAACCAATCATCATCAACAACAATAAACGTTCTTCCAGCTAACCCTCAATACAAATGTTCATTATTTTGAAAATGCTCTTCTTGCAAAGCAATAGAAAATTTGACACAATTAGTGGCAAACTCTGACATCCATCCTCAAGGGACTCATGTAATTCTCCAAAGTATTTTCAGCTGTTTATGTCATTTTATATCTGGCCAAGTGTGAAAAGAAATCTTATATTTGGCCCCCAGTTTGGGGGAGCTATTAAAGGCAGAAAAAAGCTACATGTCTGTTTCTAAATGTACTTTTGAATCTGTCTTCGGAATCAATGCAGAGAAGAAATATTTTATGGCTTTTATGATCGAAAGTGGCAAATTCCTAGTGACACTGGTGCATTTATGCAGTACCCAGAACCTCCCTGAACCAGGGCAGGAAAGCTGCTTCAGGGAGGCGAGTCTTAGGACCATCTGTAAGCCCCAGTGTATTCTGGCTTAGTCTATTAAAGGGGGATGGTGCTGAGTCACTGGCAAGTTAGAAAGCCAGGGCTGGGAGCAACAATGAATGGGTGTTCCTCTTGTTTATATCCCCAGGCCTCGGGCTTGTAAAGAAACACCAAAACAAACAAACAAATAAAGTGAAGTGTTCTCCTGGCTATTCTCCCTAGAATTTCACTTGAGCTACACTAACTCTGGGCCCCATAACATCAGAACAGATAGCAAAACTTGCTAACACCTCTGTACCCAAGAAACTCAAAGAGTTGAAAAGGAGGGAATGATACAAGGGCATCTGCTTTCAAATAGTAAAAACAGGCTTGTCTTTAATTTCCTGTCCCTCCAAGCTCACAAGTATTTTGTGGTGTCCAATAACCCATCTTTCCATGTTAATAGACAACACAGATTCCTTCTAAAACTAAAGCCCTTTCAATGCTCCCCACTGATTGGATCATGTGGCAGTGTTCAGGTCCTAGATAACATGGCTGGGGATGCTATTTTATGTGAGATAGAAAGAGAAGAGAAACTGATGGCTCTTCCTCAGGCCTCTGATCTCACTGAGCAATGCCGCCTTTCCTGCTGTGTACTGTGAGTCCAGTCAGGTTCTGTCTTGCAAGGAGCTGTGTGCTTCACATGGACAGGTAAGCCCATCAGGAAACTTGGGGGCCATTCCTAACTTTGTCACTTTCCCAACTTTGGCCCTTCGTTTGTTCTCTTGTAGAATGAGAGGTTTCAATGAGGTGTTCTTGGTAGTTCTTTCTGGATCTAGCCTCCTAACAAGGAGTGGTGTGACCATGTTCTGAGTTTCTCTTTACCTTTCCCACTTTCTGCTGAGTCATGGAGGCCATGGATTGGAGAGGCTCCCTGGGATGGGATGCTGGTTCTGCAGGTTGCCAGCTGTTGCACTTTGGACAAATTACTTGTGCTCTCCATAAACCTCAGTACCCTTATGAAATGGGACTTGTCCTCCTACCTTGTAGGTATGTAATGAAATGCGATCATACGTGAGAAGTGTTTAGAACAGTTCTGGAAACATTTTAAGTGTTATAAATATTAGCTGTTTTTGTTGTTGTTGTTTTAAATGAGATAACCTCTGTTAATGTACACAGCACAGTGCCTGGAACATAGAAAGGATCTAATAAACACAACCATTTTATTATTATTGTCTTCGGCAGGAAGTGAAGGTTTTATTTTTAAACTTTTCAAGAGTATTTTTGGGTTTGAAGAAAGCTATTTTACTTCATCCCTCTGAAGGTATATAAAGATGAAGGTTTTCTCCTACCTTTCTCTTGCCTTGGTAGAGAGAACGTGCTGACTTCAGAAAATAATTCTGCTAACAATCCTTTGGTGTCCACACTTTGACCTGGACACAGGACATGGTGTTCTTCCTCGTCTATTTTTCATTTTTCCCCTTTTCCCTTTATGCACCCTCAGGCAGTAAGTAAACAGAGGCTCAGATGACTTCAATTTGAAGACAAACTCCTGCAGCTGCTGGTGGCTGCTTTGGCCACAGTCTGGGCTGGGAACGGGTTGTTACTCACATTAATGGAAGAGCAGGTCATCAGTCGACCCAAAGCAGACCAGCCCATTAAAGTAGCCAACAGGAGAAGTCAAGCAAAGGTATGGGGAATAGGAGACAAATTATATATCCAGATAGATACATACACAGTGTTTTAGTCAGCTGGGGCTACCATAACAAACTACACACACTGGGTGGTTAAAATAACAGAAATTGATCTTCTCACAGTTCTGGAGGCTGGAGTCCAAGATCAAGGTACCATCAGGGTTGGTTTCTGGTTAGGCCTCTCTTCCTGTCTTGCAGACAATCACCTTCTCACTGCATCCTTACAGGGCCTTTCCTCTGTATGTGCACAGAGAGAGAGAAAGAAAGAGAGAGAGAGAACGAGCTCTGGTGTCTTTTCCTCTTTTTATAAGGACACCAGTTCTATTGAATTAAGATTACACCCTTACAACCTCATTTAACTTATTTACTATCTTCTGAAAAGCTCTATCTCCAAATACAATCACACTACAATTCAACATATGAATTTCGAGGGGACACATTTCAGTCTATAACATATATATAGTTATATCTTCAGAGAAAGAGAGAGAGAGGGAGAGAGAGAGCCATTTGATTCAGATTTGGTCCCTGTATTCTGTGTCTTTGTGATCCCATAATTCTGACAAAATAGGCAAAGTTAATTTTTACCTTCCCTAGCAATGTCTTCTGTGAATCTTCTCACTTTGTCATTTCTACCCTACCGTGTGCAGTCATTGTCCTAAGTGCCTATCTCCCATGTAGTTTTTTTTAAACTTATATTATTATTTGTTTATTATTCAATTAGCATATGTCTCTGTCTTCTAGACTCTATCTGGTCTAGTCCCTAGGCTTTGTCTGACTCCTGCTTTAGAAATTAGGCTTGAAGAGAACAAGACATTTGTTACTTTATTCACTACTGTTTTGCTCTGTTCACTGAGTACAGAGTCTGGAATGTAGGACATTCTTGATAAAATATATGTTAAATACATGAATGGACAATCATTTGTTTAGATAATAAAATGAAATTTTTTGAGTTTAGTTCTTTCAAAAAGGGGAATATGGGACAGTAAAAATAGGGGATACATTAATTCTCCTCCCAGGAACAATCCTTCTCTACTTCCTTGACTACTCCTACACATTCTTTAGGTCTCCATGAGCCTTTACCTGACCCGTGAAGTTGGGAATGGGTGTCCCTTCCATGCACTTTCCTATTACAGTGAACTTCACCTTGGTACATGCATCATACTCCTCTGAATTCTCTTAATTACTTACTAGAATATATGTTTTATGAGGGCAGGACCCAGAATTGCTGTCACAGAGTAAGAGCTCATTAAATATCTGCTGGATGTATGTTAAGTCTTTGTAAAATGGGGGAAGGTTTTCCAAGCCATAATTAGCTCAAATAACTTCTTGTTCTACCCTAAATTCAAGGGTCTATGGGACAGTTCTCTACCATGTTTAGAACCATTTCTGAAGCTGAGTCCTCCCCCAACATTTTCTGTATTACAAGCCTCCGTGTAAAAGCGTAACATGGGAGAAACCAGAACACTTTACTTTTGGGGATACATTGTGGGGGCTTCCAATTGGAAAGGAATGTGTTCACTAGTTTGACTGAAAAAGACTTGGAAAAAAGTTCTCTTTTTAACAAGAAAAGGTATGAAAATTTTTTTTTTAAATGAAGAAAATTCTGAATTAGGTTCTTGTTCCAGGAACCATATTAAGAACTCTATGCCCAATTTCTCATTTAAGACTTAAACCATAAAGTAAATAGTATTATTAGCCCCATATAAGGAAATTGATGTTTAGAGATATTGACTCACCCAAGATCATAGACCAACTGAATGACAGAGCCTGGACTCTGATCTCAGATTATCTGACCCCCAAACCTATCCTTCTCATCAATGCTACTCAAAGCACTGCTTTGTTTATGTGTTCTATATCATATTACACATAAGAGAAATTTTTTGATTTCAATGAGCTTATGAAGCATGTCTATAAAGCCTTAGAGAAACTATGCTTAGACCTTAAGAGGATATAGAGAGCCAAAAGTAGATTTAGAGTTCCCAGTAACCTCCATAGTTTATTCTTGGCTTCCTCAATAGAGGCAAAATCCAAGAGCATTAGAGCTGGAAAATGTCTTTAAAGGTCATCTTGTTTAATGTCTTCCTTTTAGAGATGATGAAACTGAAGTTTGAGCAATGATAGGACTTTCCCAATGTCGTCCAGGTAAGTTGTGGCAGAGCTAGTCCAGGGTGTTCACTGCTTTGGAAAGACAGAAAAAAAATCTATTGGTAGCATGAAATGAACACAATTTAAAATAATTATCAGGCTGGGATTAAAAATAGCCAAGCATGCTTGATTAGATCTACTCTTGGGAGTTAAATACTTGTGGTGTAACTTAGTAGGAATGGATACATATATCTTAACTTCAGTCTGTGTTCTTGATAGTTTTTTGAAACCAACCATTAGAAAAGTGATTTATTTGACCCTGGTGCATGCTAAGGTAATTTACGAGCTTGTGATAAAAAGGGATAAGGTTGTGTTAAAGAATGATGTGTAGATATGCTTGGGTAGTTTTGTTGAATCAATAGATACTTGGATCTTGCCATTATATAATTTGTTATTTGACATCTTCACTGGGGAAATTTACTATCTGCCTACTCAGTGAACTCACAGCTAATACCAAATTTGAAATGATGTGAAAATCAGTGTTTTACATATGCTACTTCATTAAAATGGATGTGATTATTATTAAGCCAAGCACGGGATCAGCTCATAGTAGAAGTCTAAGGAATGGCATTTGCTTGTCCACTTTTAGGCTGTACTGGAAATAATTCAGATACAGCTTCTCATATCCACATTAGTTGGGGTGAGAACTAAATAAGAAACTCTGAAAAAAGCACACCAAGAGAAAAATTATAGAAAATCTAAATATTCAGATATTTAGAAAATCTAAATATTCAGAAATATTTAGAAAATCTAAATATTCAGATCTAAATATTCAAATATTCAGGTTGATTGTCAAGCAATCAACCTGAATGACATTGAGGAGGATATTCCATCAGCTGACTGTAAAGTTTGTTTAAAGGAGTCAACATGGCTCTTCCTCAAGTCTAAATACACAGTGGACTAAAAGTTATAGTGAATTTTCCCCTTCAATATGTACCTTGCTGAAATCCATTCATTAAATGAGTAGTGGGCTTTCACTTATTGAACTTAATGTGTTAAATGCAGTTCAGGCTCTTTTTTTTACTGTCCTGGAGTCCCTTGGTTTTTCCAGGAATAGAGAATGTGGTCCAGATGATGTCTACGTATCTCGACCACCATGATTGCATCTCTCCTTTGGGAAAGAGGTGGCTTAGCTAGAGGTCAAAAGATACTTGTTCTTGTCTTCCTCATCCTCTTTCTAGCAACTGGGGAGTCCCTTAACTTCTTTCCCCTTAGTTTCCTTAGGTATAAAATGCAGATAATGATCTCAGGGGCACTAGGGGTAAAAATGAAGACAAAAATAATAGGTACAATTTATTGAGCATCTACCATGGGCAAGTGCCTGGGTTAGGGACTTTAAGTGTGTTATTCCATTCAATAATCACCAAAACTCTGGGCAGTAAGCATTATCCCATTTCATAGACAAGAAAAATAAAGGTTAGCCTCAAAGAGATTAAGTGCTTGTCCAATGTCACCTGGCAGAATCAAGGTTTGATATGATTTCTCTGATTTCAAAGTGAATATTCTTAGTCACTAGAGTATGCTGCCTCTGATAATAAACATATAGAGAGCATTGTTAAAAGCAAATAATGGGGAGGGAAATTACGGAATACCTTCAATATACTTAACATCGTGGAAGGTGTTTTCATAGGTAATCCTATTTAATCCTCATGACTCTTGGGGTAGATATCTTCACATTTATTATTTATTTACTTTTTCTCTGATTTCAATATATTTCTGTACTTTGTCTAGGTAGAAACCAGAACACTGGTGAAATCACACGAGATCTATAGTATGAAATTACAATATTATAAAGTTGAAATTATCTCATTCAGTGTGAAAGAATGGGTTGTGAAAGGGAATGCTGGTTCTTTGTGACGTCCATCTCAGGAGTTTACTTGAGGGCTTTGAGGATATTCTTTGGATATACACTAGAAAAGAGCAGGCTAGAAGAAAATAATTAAGGGTCAACACGACTTTTCACAATGGTAAGTGTTATAGTTGCAGACATTTGTCTGATGTAGTTTTGCTTTTCTAATAAACCTGAAGTGAGAGTAATAAGGAAGACCCAATATGCTACAGTTTTATTTGGAGATGTGAATTTGTAAGTGTAAAAAATTCCTCAAATATATCTTTTATTTTTGAGGAATAAACATAGATATAGTATTTAGGGAGGATATCTTTATATAATAGACTTCATAAACACTTCTTTTGAAAAATACAAATGGTCTAAATGGAGAATAAAAATATTATAATCAACAGGACAGTGCTACAGGTGTCTTTTAGAAGAGTGGCAGAAATTTTGATATCATGTGGTGAGAAGTATAGGATGGTTTTCAAAAGATGTAAAAGCTGAATCAGAATACAGACTATTTCTTTGCCTAAAATATTTATTTAAAAAATATCACTTGGCTTTTTAGTTCTCAAGTCTCATAAATATTTATGTGTGTGTACATGTGTGTGTGTACATGTGCAGAGAAAGTTTTCAATACATTAATTCTTGTTCTACCTAGATTCTCCTACATTTCCCTTGTCAATTTGGCTTTACCTTGAGAGAATTGTTAATTCTAATTGATTTTGGCCAAACTGGTAAAACTCTTTGAAAAGTTTTCAATCAGTGCCAGCTTTTCAGGCACTTTCTCATACTCATGGTAGATGAAAACAGTTTCCAAGCAATATTTCCAAATAGATGCTCTTTCTTGATACTTCTTCAGGCACACCAGATCATTGGCCTTTTGATGCATATACCGTCAAGTGCACCTGTCGTACTTATTTCCAGTCACTGTACAGTTCGCAATAAACCCTCTGCCACCCTTCCCAGGCCTATTCAGAAGCTTTTGCTTCTAGCCTGAGTGTCAGGCTCAGTTCTCTTTCTGGTTTGCCTATCACGTGATTGGCTCCAGTTATCACCAAACCCTTTTGTATCTCTTGTGAGGCACTGCTGCCTGTGTTCTCTGACTGTATCTTCACCTAGGAAGCCATTGTATACCAAGGAAGCTAAGATCCATCCTATGAAACCTGCAAAGATTCTCACTTAAAGACTTTAAACATACTTTCAGAGCCAGAGTGAAATGTGCCAGCCCTGATGGGGACTTAAAAGAGCTGGTAGGTGGAAGAGGTACCACCTTCTGTAGAATGATCTCTGTTGCCAGTGGTGGAGCCAAGCTCTGTAACTGGAGACTAAATACCTCTTTCAGTGCTACCAAGAGAGCTGAGAGATATCCAACTCTGAATCAGTTTGACCAACAGCACAACCATGAGAAAAGAATGAAAGGCCCCAGTTACACGTGGCTGGAGTACACAAGATCTCTGTAGTGAATAGTTCATTTCCATCTAAACTTTCCCAGCATTAAGTTAAAAAACAAGTGGCTCAAAACATTTTTAGGATTTACTGCTCACACATTACATAGTGAATAATAATGGGTTTTGTCAAACACATTTGACAATTATGTACTGTGGGTCAGCTGTAGCTGTGACTTGATGTACCCTAAGTTAGAAGTGTTCATTCTCTAAAACACATGGCTCCCAGACTTACAGTGTGCTATGATTTGATTTTCAAATGCCAAAAAAAAAGCTGCAGAATGCACTAACATAGAAACATTTATATAGGGAAATTTTCAGGTGAGGGACTAATTCCAAATGGAGAGTAAGACATGGGAGGAAGATAGCATATTAAATGGTCTGTAGTTTCACATTGGTATAGAGATATAATTCTGGAACTTTATATTTTACTTAAATTTATAAACCTTTGCTGTGGGCAAAGCATGAATAAAGTTATGGTACAGAGACCCCAGTCTGCATGGATTCTTGGTTCTCTCTTATATAACACGGGACCTCAGGGCCTATCCCATGCACACCCCAACTTTCATCCACTAACCCTCCAGCAAAACCCTCAGAGTGTGTGAGAGACTAACCTCTATGAAAAGTTGATAGCTGATCCTTGAACAATGAGTATAAAGAATCTCTTAAGAAAAGGGAAGAAGATTCATTCTAGAGAAAGAGCTTTTTAAAAGGCTGACAACATTATAGACCTGAATTATGATAAACCAACAAAAGCATCTCAGTATTAGGATGATGTACTAGGATGCTAAGATGAGTGAGGGGTGCTGACAGCTGCATGCACAGAAGGGGATAATCAAGGTGGGCGTGGAGGCCTGAGTGCCTGTGTGCCTGGTTACACTCACGGGGAGATGGCAGACTGTGGTAGAAAACCAAAGTTAAATGCAGTGAACATTGACATACTGAGTTCTGAGATTTAATTACTGATATAGTATGCTTGAGTTATCCCTTGCCAGGGGAATAACTGCCAATAAAAATCTGGTGTCAGATATTAGATAGAAAAAGAGAACTAATTTTTGTAAAAGCCATTACTTTAAGCATAGAGGGCTCTGGAATCCTGTGATTTAAATCTTCTCAGTGCTCTGACTAGCTCCTCGTATATAAGACCCACCTCACAGGGTTTTCGCGATGATTATATAAGATTTTCATGCTTAGGCCCAGCATAGGCTCAATGCCTATTAAAGGTTTATCCCCTTTCAAAAATTCTCACTTTAACATCATTTTTGTCGGTTTTATAAGAACTCCTGTTAACTTAGTTTTAGGCACCATTCGAGTGTAAAGGGAGAAAAGTTACCACAGGCGAGTGGTCTTATTACCCACGCATTTTGTTTTTCAGAAAATGTTACATGCAAAAAAGGGATTTTATTTGCATCTTCCTTGACTTGCAGTCTTTCCCCCTCAGTTCACCCATCATGGGCCTTATTTTGAGGCAACCTGACCAGACTGTTGTATAGATGCCTTCTTTGGTAGAGGGTCCGTAGGGTTCCTGTTTTGAGTCATCAGATCATTTGGAATAAAATCATGAGATCCAGATTGATCAACAACCTCCAAAAGCCTCATGAGGGTTTTGTCTAACTTCTACTGATCTCGTTTCTCCAAAGTTTATAGTTTAGATCCTCTGGTTCCCATTGTTTTCATTATAGTCTGGCCAGTCAATCTACCTTTCTCTTCTTTTATAGTTACACATTTTGGAATTTCTTGAATTGGGCTGCTGGCTCTTAAATTCTTCCATGAGATAAAAGTTTTAGCAGAATCCTGCTAAATTGGTCTAAGAAAGAAAGTTATATCTTGAATAAACACCTATTGTATGAAAGTGACTGTTTCCTACCATTTGTTGAGGGTACATTTCATTATTCTTTTCACTTATCGTTTGTTAGCTTCTGGGCATATTTAAAAGAAGATCCCAGTCAGCCCTGATGGATGCTGATATTTGGCCAGATCTACAACTTAGAACAAAGTGGAGGAACGACTCAATTATCCTTACTCATGCCTGAATTATCTGTGTAATTGGGACAGAGAATTACAGGCAAAGAATGCTGCCTATTGCTATTTTTAAGCTCTGCTCCCGCTGTGTTGTTCTTCTTATGTTTCACTAGCCTGTCACTGGCTTTAAATATTTTACATATCATAATTAATGATTTGGTTGAACCCTGAGGCTTTCTTAGCAAAAGGTACAATTTGCAAATTGAATAGCAAATAATTACATAGGTGATATCATTCATGAATAGGAAATGAACAGATACATTGTGTGTCTTCAGATTTGGGTGTTTAAACAGCATGTACTCAATTTATTAGTGAGAGTTATGAGAGGCTACTATTGTCAAAGCCTCAGGTGTGTGTGGGAAGGAAATTAACATCAAGAGTGATAATTGATCTTTAATGATATAAAGAGAGAATGGTCTACTTGACCTTCAGAGTGCTTAATGGTAAAGAGGAAACACATTCAAACTGATTTCCTCATACAGGTAGAAATCTTTTTGGTTTCTGTGGGTTTTGTTTGTTTGTTTGTTTTGTTTTGTTTTCCATTTTAAAATAGAAAGTGGAACCATAGCCCTTAGAAACAAAACATAATAAAACTCAAAGACTGGACTTCAGACAAATCTTAGTACTGTGCTTGCATGCCAGTTGTTACATAATTATAATTAGTAGGTATTTCCAATTTTAGTGAACTCTCCTGTTTACCAAGTAATGGGTTACTGTCATTGCAAGTTAGATGTCTCCCTTCAAAGGGAAAACCTGCTTTAATACCCAACCTAAAAATGCACTTCCATAACCAAAGACAACTTGGCTATAAATAGACAGTCATGATGTTATTGCAGCTGAGGAGATTTCATCCCATTAGAAACTTCACTCAGAAATGTAGAGGAGTGCTTAATAATGAATGCATGTGATTTAAGGCCGCTTTATACTGATGACAGTTTTCCTATAAATATTACAGAGACGTTTAAATTTTTATCTCCCGTAATTCTAATGAATGAATTTCCCTGACCCTTACTGAAAATTATACCTGCAAAGTCTGCAATTTACTGATGATTGCTTGGGCTATTAAAGAGACTAGGATTTCAAAACATTTTCATTTCATTCATAGATTCCTGTAATGCCTTCGGAGCCAAAGTTTAAAGAAGCTGGGTTGGCTGTGTTTCCAGCATTAACCACTGGGAGAGTGTTGTAGTTTCTTCAACAGCTAACTTCATAAACACAGTGAAGGTCCAACTAAAGTAGAAACATGGGGGCACACAGGGAGCCACTGTCCTGTGGATGGTGTGCTAGGAAAAATATTTAAAAAGGAGAATGGTGCTGTGGCTGCTACTGCTATATTTTGAAAGAGTGTGTCCAGTCCACTTGCATTTGTACTAAAGTATTCCTACTCCTGCATTCCAGCTTGAAGTATAAAGACTAAGGGACTGGGATGCGAAAGTCTTGCTATAATTATTTCCAGGATTAACACTAACTAAGTAATAACACTAATTAATTTCTGTCAAATACAAGAGTGAGCGATGCTACATTTAGCTAGAATTATCCAGCTTTTCAGATAATTGTAACTTAACTCTTCCAGTAATACAGTGTTTAGATTTTATTAATTTATTCATTGTAATGGGATACCGTCTAAATTGCCAAACTTATATGGCCCAGGCGGAAAGTATATCAAACATATAAATTCATCCATCAACATTTTTTGAGTATCTATAAATGATTGAATCACCGTGTGGGGTAAGAGTGTACTGTTTCAAGAAATATATACACAAAGTTCACAAGAATATGGGCAGAAAAGGTATATGAGAATGGCGTAGGGAGAGATGCACTGGGGAACTTTCTAGACATGATGTTGGACTGAACTTTAATGATGAGCTCTTTCTTGCTAATGGAAGAAAATACATTTCAGGCAGAGAGCAAGTATACAAAGCATCCATAAGTAGGAAACAAAATTTAAATTCTCTGATAACATATGTGATATAGGTTTATCCTTTTCCCTCATGCCTCCCCCAGTTGAAAGTTTCCTCAGATGTTTAATTAGTCACTGTAAATTTGATCTCAACATCTCCTGAAGCTCTTCCTTCTATCTTTTCTGCCTGTGGCCACTGATTTAGTTCAGGTCCTCCTTTTGTCTTCTATGGATTATCACAGTAGCCTTCATACCTCCAGCCTTACCTTCCTTTATCCCATTATTCACACTTTTCTCAAAATGAGCTTCATGAAACACATATCCAATCCCATCACTCCCTTCTTCTGACTCCATTACCTCCTGGATGAAGGTCAGACTCCATGTTCAGGGCCTATTCTCCTCTCAAGTCCCCTTGTCCACATTCACAAATGGATTCATTCACAGTTCTCCAAATATTTCATGCTTTTTCCTGTCTTCTTGCTTTTATATTCAATATAAGTTCTTTTCTATGCCTCTATTCATAGAACACGCTTAATTCTTCATCCCTTAACCCAGCATGTCTTTCCAGACACATTTCAAGTATCCTCTCCTCTTGGAAGCAATTCCTGGTTCCTTCTGCTTCAGTTACATGTACCTTCTTTGTTTTCCCATAATACATATTCCTGTCTTCTAGTATGTATCACACAGTAATAGACAATCCTCTGTGTGTGTGTGTGTGTGTACTTTATCTCTCCATATATGACTCCTAATACAATATTATACGTGATAGAAATTATCAATGAATTAATGAAATGAATAAGCTACTTCTTCCCAGGAATGCAGTGTGTTTATTATTTTTATAATATATCCTCATATCAACACCTTATAGAAAGTTCAGTTATCTTGAAGCTGTCTTGATAATTTTGGCATATTTATTGCCTAGGACAGTTCCTAGCACATAGACTTTGATTCATAAATACTTGTTGACTGAATGAGTAAAGGAACTAGTGTTATGGGTTGAATTGTGTCCCCCACTCTCTCACACACACACACACACACACACACACACACACACACACACACACAAAAGATAATGAAGTCCTATCCTCCAGCACCTGTGAATGTGACATTATTTGGAAATAGGGTCTTTGCAGATGATCAAATTAAGGTGAGGTTATTAGGGTAGGCCCAATTCCAATATGACTGTGTCCTTATACAAAGTAGAACTTTGGACACAGAGAGAGAGACATAGGGAGAATGCCATGTGAAGATTGGATTTGTGCTGCCAGAATCCAAGGAATGCCAACAACTGCCCGCTAACCAACAGAAGTCAGGAGGGGGTCATGGAACAGATTCACCTTCATAGGCTCCAGAAGGATACTTCCTTACCTATAATTTCATCTCAGGCTTCTAGACTCCCAGAACTGTGAAGCAATGAATGTCTGTTGTTCCAAGGTGCTCAGTGTGTGGTACATTGTTACAGTAAACCTAGGAAACTAATACATCTAGGGACAAAGATTTAGATATTTCATTGCATCCAGGGGCTGGTATGGCTCTGTAGGTAGCCTGTAGTAGCACTAATGAAGATTATAGACATCACGAAGGCAGAAGGTCAAGCACTGTTTTCAACAATGGCTAGTGAGAGAATTACTGTAGGTATTATTTTTAAAAATATAGGTTTGTTTTTTTTTTAAAGATACAGATTATTGTGGTAGAAGTATTGGGAGCAGTCTATACTTTACAATTGAGAATTGGATTTTCAGATTAGTGACCAGGCATGTGTATTTTTTAAATTTTATTTATTTATTTTTAACACCTTTATTGGAGTATAATTGCTTTAAAATGCTGTGTTAGTTTCTGCTTTATAACAAACTGATTCAGTTATACATATGTTCCCATATCTCTTCCCTCTTGCATCTCCCTCCCTCCCACCTTCCCTACCCCACCCCTCTAGTTGGTTACAAAGCACGGAGCTGATCTCCTTGTGCTATGCGGCTGCTTCCCACTAGCTATCTATTTTACGTTTGGTAGTGTATATACGTCCATGCCACTCTCTCACTTTCTTCCAGGTTACCCTTCCCCCTCCTCATATCCTCAAGTACATTCTCTAGTAGGTCTGTGTCTTTATTCCCGTCTTGCCCCTAGGTTCTTCATGACCCTTTTTTTTCCCCCTTAAATTCCATATATATGTGTTAGCATATGGTATTTGTTATTCTCTTTCTGACTTACTTCAATCTGTATGACAGACTCTAGGTCCATCCACCTCACTACAAATAATTCAATTTCGTTGCTTTTTATGGTTGAGTAATATTTCATTGTATATATGTGCCACATCTTCTTTATCCATTCATCTGTCAATGGACGCTTAGGTTGCTACCATATACTGGCTATTGTAAATAGTGCTGCAATGAACATTGTGGTACATGACTCTTTTTGACTTATGGTTTTCTCAGGCTATATGCCCAGTAGTGGGATTGCTGGGTCATATGGTAGTTTTATTTGTAGTTTTTTAAGGAACCTCCATACTGTTCTCCATAGTGGCTCTATCAATTTACATTCCCAACAACAGTGCAAGAGGTTCCCTTTTCTCCACACCCTCTCCAGGATTTATTGTTTGTAGCTTTTTGATGATGGCCATTCTGACTGGTGTGAGGTGATAACTCATTGTAGTTTTGATTTGCATTTCTCTAATGATTAGTGATGTTGAGCATCCTTTCATGTCTTTGTAAGCAATCTGTATATCTTCTTTGGAGAAATGTCTATTTAGATCTTCCCATTTTTAGATTGGGTTGTTTGTTTTTTTTGATATTGAGCTGCGTGAGCTGCTTGTGTATTTTGGAGATCAATCCTTTGTCAGTTGCTTCATTTGTAAATATTTTCTCCCATTCGGAGGGTTGTCTTTTGGTCTTGTTTATGGTTTCCCTTGCTGTGCAAAAGTTTTTAAGTTTCATTAGGTCCCATTTGCTTATTTTTGTTTTTATTTCCATTTCTCTAGGAGGTGGGTCAAAAAGGATCTTGCTGTGATTTATGTTATAGAGTGTTCTGCCTATGTTTTCCTCTAAGAGTTTGATAGTGTCTGGCCTTACGTTTAGGTCTTAAATCCATTTTGAGTTTATTTTTGTGCATGGTGTTAGGGAGTGTTCTAATTTCATACTTTTACATGAAGCTGTCCAGTTTTCCCAGCACCAATTTTTGAAGAGGCTGTCCTTTCTCCACTGTATATTTTTGCCTCCTTTATCAAAAATAAGAAGACCATATGTGTGTGGGTTTATCTCTGGACTTTCTATCTTATTCCATTGATCTATATTTCTCTTTTTCTGCCAGTACCATATTGTCTTCATTACTGTAGCTTTGTAGTATAGTGTGAAGACAGGGAGCCTGATTCCTCCAGGTCCCTTTTTCATTCTCAAGATTGCTTTGGCTATTCAGGGTCTTTTGTGTTTCCATACAAATTGTGAAATTTTTTGTTCTAGTTCTGTGAAAAATGCCAGTGGTAGTTTGAGACGGATTGCATTGAATCTGTAGATTGCATTGGGTAGTAGAGTCATTTTCACAATGTTGATTCTTCCAATCCAAGAACATGGTATATCTCTCCATCTATTTGTATCATCTTTAATTTCTTTCATCAGTGTCTTATAATTTTCTGCATACAGGTCTTCTGTCTCCTTTGGTAGGTTTATTCCTAGATATTTTATTCTTTTTGTTGCAATGGTAAATGAAAGTGTTTTCTAATTTCACTTTCAGATTTTTCATCATTAGTGTATAAGAATGCCAGAGACTTCTGTGCATTAATTTTGTATCCTACTACTTTAACAGATTCATTGATTAGTTCTAGTAGTTTTCTGGTAGCATCTTTAGGATTCTCTATGTATAGTATCATATCATCTGCAAACAGTGACAGCTTTACTTCTTCTTTTCTGGTTTGTATTCCTTTTATTTCTTTTTCTTCTCTGATTGCCGTGGTTAAAACTTCCAAAACTATGTTGAATAATAGGGGTTAGAGTGGGCAACCTTGTCTTGTTCCTGATCTTAGTGGAAATGGCTTCAGCTTTTCACCATTGAGGAAGATATTGGCTGTGGGTTTGTCATATATGGACTTTATTTTGTTGAGGAAAGTTCCCTCTATGCCTACTTTCTGCAGGGTTTTTTATCATAAATGGGTACTGAATTTTGTCGAAAGCTTTTTCTGCATCGATTGAGATGATTATATGGTTTTCCTCCTTCAATTTGTTAATATGGGATATTACATTGATTGATTTGCGTATATTGAAGAATCCTTGCATTCCTGGGATAAACCCCACTTGATCATGGTGTATGATCCTTTTAATGTGCTGTTGGATTCTGTTTGCTGGTATTTTGTTGATGATTTTTGCATCTATGTTCATCAGTGATATTGGCCTTTTTTGGTAGTTTTGGTAGATATTGGTAGTTTTCTTTCTTTGTGACATCTTTGTCTGGTTTTGGTATCAGGATGATGGTAGCCTCGTAGAATGAGTTTGGGAGTGTTCCTCCCT
Organism: Delphinus delphis; assembly: GCF_949987515.2. Classification (NCBI taxonomy): domain Eukaryota; kingdom Metazoa; phylum Chordata; class Mammalia; order Artiodactyla; family Delphinidae; genus Delphinus; species Delphinus delphis. Next base: position 81,486,195 of record NC_082690.1, read on the forward strand.
CTGCTATATTTTAGAAGAGCTTTAGAAGGATAGGTGTTAGCTCTTCTCTGAATGTTTGATAGAATTCGCCTGTGAAGCCATCTGGTCCTGGGCTTTTGTTTGGTGGAAGATTTCTAATCACAGTTTCAATTTCAGTGCTTGTGATTGGTCTGTTCATATTTTCTATTTCTTTCTGGTTCAGTCTCGAAAGGTTTTGCATTTCCAACAATTTGTCCATTTCTTCCAGCTTGTCCATTTTGTTGGCATAGAGTTGCTTGTAGTAATCTCTCATGATCCTTTGTATTTCTGCAGTGTCAGTTTTTACTTCTCCTTTTTCATTTCTAATTCTATTGATTTGAGTCTTCTCCCTTTTACTCTTGATGAGTCTGGCTAATGGTTTATCAATTTTGTTTATTTTCCAAAGTACCAGCTTTTAGTTTTATTGATTTTTGCTATCATTAACTTCATTTCTTTTTCATTTATTTCTGCTCTTTATGATTTCTTTCCTTCTGCTAATTTTGGGTTTTCTTTGTTCTTCTTTCTCTAATTGCTTTAGGTGTAAAGTTAGGTTGTTCAATTTAGATGTTTCTTGTTTCTTAAGGTAGGATTGTATTGCTATAAACTTCCCTCTTAGAACTGCTTTTGCTGCATCCCATAGGTTTTGGGTTGTCATGTTTTCATTGTGATTTGTTTCTAGGTATTTTTTGATTTCCCCTTTGATTTCTTCAGTGATCTTAAGTAGTGTATTGTTTAGCCTCCATGTGTCTGTATTTTTTACAGATTTTTTCCTGTAATTGATATCTAGTCTCATAGCGTTGTGGTCAGAAAAGATACTTGATACGATTTCAATTTTCTTAAATTTACCAAGGCTTGGTTTGTGACCCAAGATATGATCTATCCTGGAGAATGTTCCATGAGCACTTGAGAAAGAAGGGTATTCTGTTGTTTTTGGATGGAATGTCCTATAAATATCAATTAAGTCCATCTTATTTAATGTATCATTTAAAGCTGTGTTTCCTTATTTATTTTCATTTTGGATGATCTGTCCATTGGTGAAAGTGGGGTGTTAAAGTCCCGTACTATGATTGTGTTATGTCGATTTCCCCTTTTATGGCTGTTAGTATTTGCTTATGTATTGAGGTGCTCTTATGTTGGGTGCATAAATATTTACAATTGTTATATCTTCTTCTTGGATCATTCCCTTGATCATTTTGTAATGTCCTCTTTGTCTCTTGTAATAGTCTTTATTTTAAAGCCTGTTTTGTCTGATATGAGAACTGCTACTCCAGCTTTCTTTTGATTTCCATTTGCATGGAATATCTTTCTCCATCCCCTCACTTTCAGGCTGTATGTGTCCCTAGTTCTGAAGTGGGTCTCTTGTAGACAGCATATATACGGGCCAGTCTATGTCTTTTGGTTGGAGGATTTACTGCATTTACATTTAAGGTAATTATCGATATGTATGTTCCTATTCCCATTTTCTTAATTGTTTTGGGTTTGTTATTGTAGTTTCCTGCCTAGAGAAGTTCCTTTAGCATTTGTTGTAAAACTGGTTTCTTGGTGCTGAATTCTCTTAGCTTTTGCTTGTCTGTAAAGGTTTTAATTTCTCCATCAAATCTGAATGAGATCCTTGCTGGGTAGAGTAATCTTGCTTGCATGTTTTTCTCCTTCATCACTTTAAATATGTCCTGCCAGTCCCTTCTGGCTTGCAGAGTTTCTGCTGAAACATTAGCTGTTAACCTTATGGGGATTCCCTTGTGTGTTATTTGTTATTTTTCCCTTGCTGCTTTTAATGTTTTTTTTTTGTTTGTTTTTAATCTTTGAAAGTTTGATTAATATGTGTCTTGGCGTGTTTCTCCTTGGATTTATCATGTATGGGACTCTCTGTGCTTCCTGGACTTGATTAACTATTTCCTTTCCCATATTAGGGAAGTTTTCAACTATAATCTCTTCAAATATTTTCTCAGTCCCTTTCTTTTCCTCTTCTTCTTCTGGGACCCCTGGTGCATTTAATGTTGTCCTAGAGGTCTCTGAGACTGTCCTCAGTTCTTTTCATTCTTTATTCTTTATTCTGCTCTGCAGTAGTTATTTCCATTATTTTATCTTCCAGGTCACTTATACGTTCTTCTGCCTCAGTTATTCTGCTATTGATCCCTTCTAGACAATTTTTAATTTCATGTATTGTGTTGTTCATCATTGTTTGTTTGCTCTTTAGTTCTTCTAGGTCCTTGTTAAATGTTTCTTGTATTAAATCTATTCTATTTCCAAGATTTTGGATCATCTTTACTATCATTATTCTGAATTCTTTTCAGGCAGACTGCCTATTTCCTCTTCATTTGTTAGGTCTGCTGGATTTTTACCTTGCTCCTTCATCTGCTGTGTGTTTTTCTATCTTCTCATTTTGCTTAACTTACTGTGTTTAGGGTCTCCTTTTTGCAGGCTGCATGTTCATAGTTCCTGTTGTTTTGGTTGTCTGTTCCCAGTGGCTAAGGTTGGTTCAGTGGGTTGTGTAGGCTTCCTGGTGGAGGGGACTAGTGCTGTGTTCTGGTGGATGAGGCTGCATCTTGTGTTTCTGGTTTGCAGGTCCACGTCTGGTGGTGTGTTTTGGGGTGTCTGTGGCCTTATTATGATTTTCGGCAGCCTCTCTGCTAATGGATGGGGTTGTGTTCCTGTCTTGCTAGTTGTTTGGCATAGGGTGTCCAGCACTGTAGCTTGCTGGTAGTTGAGTGAAGCTGGGTCTTGGCGTTGAGATGGAGTTCTCTGGGAGATTTTTGCTGTTTGATATTACGTGGAGCTGGGAGGTCTCTTGTGGACCAGTGTCCTGAAGTTGGCTCTCTCATCTCAGAGGCACAGCATTGATGCCTGATTGGGGCACCAAGAGCCTTTCATCCACACGGCTCAGAATAAAAGGGAGAAAAGAAAAGAAAATAAAGAAAGAGAAAAAGAAAGAAAGAAGATAAAATAAGTAAAGTAAAATAAAATAAGGTAAAGTTATTAAAATAAAAAGTAATTATTAAGAAAAAAATTTATAAAAATTAAAAAAAAAACGGATGGACAGAACCCTAGGACAAGTGGTAAAAGCAAATCTATACAGGCAAAATTACACACAGAAACATACACATACACCCTCACAAAAAGAGAAAAAGGGGGAAAAATATATATCTTTGCTCCCAAAGTCCACCTCGTCAATTTGGTATTATTCGTTGTCTATTCAGGTATTTCACAGGTGCAGGGTACATCAAGTTGATTGTGGAGCTTTAATCCGGTGCTCCTGAGGCTGCTGGGAGAAATTTCCCTTTCTCTTCTTTGTTTGCACAGCTCCCAGGGTTCAGGTTTGGATGTGGACCCACTTCTGTGTGTAGGTCACCTGTGGGCATCTGTTCTTCGCTCAGACAGGACAGGGTTAAAGGATAGCTGATTCAGGGGCTCTGGCTCACTCAGGCCAGGGGGAAGGAGGGGTACGGATCCGGGACGAGCCTGCGGCAGCAGAGGCCCACATGACGTTTCACCAGCCTGAGGCGCGCCGTGCGTTCTCCCAGGGAAGTTGTCCCTGGATCACAGGACCCTGTCAGTGGTGGGCTGTGTAGGCTCCCCGGAAGGGAGGTGTGGATGGTGACCTGTGCTCGCACACAGGCTTCTTGGTGGTGGCGGCAACGGCCTTAGCGTCTCATACCCGTCTCTGGGGTCCGCGCTGATCGCCGTGGCTCGTGCCCGTCTCTGGAGCTCCTTTAAGCGGTGCTCTTAATCCCCTCTCCTCGCGCACCAGGAAACAAAGAGGCATGAAAAAATCTCTTGCCTCTTCGGCAAGTCCAGACATTTTCCTGGACTCCCTTCCGGCTAGCCGTGGCGCACTAGCCCCCTTCAGGCTGTGTTCACGCCGCCAACCCCAGTCCTCTCCCTGCGCCCCGACCGAAGCCCGTGCCTCAGCTCGCAGCCCCGCCCCCCGCGGCGGGTGAGCAGACAAGCCTCTCGGGCTGGTGAGTGCTGGTCGGCACTGATCCTCTGTGCGGGAATCTCTCTGCTTTGCCCTCCGCAGCCCTGTTGCTGCGCTCTCCTCCGCCGCTCCGAAGCTTCCTGCCTCCGCCGCCCGCAGTGTCCGCCCGCGAAGGGGCTTCCTAGTGTGTGGAAACCGTTCCTCCTTCACAGCTCCTTCCCACTGGTGCAGGTACCGTCCCTATTCTTTAGTCTCTGTTTTTTCTTTTTTCTTTTGCCCTACCCAGGTACGTGGGGAGTTTCTTGCCTTTTGGGAGGTCTGAGGACTTCTGCCAGTGTTCAGTAGGTGTTCTGTAGGAGCAATTCCACATGTAGATATATTTCTGATGTATTTGTGGGGAGGAGGGTGATCTCCGCGTCTTACTCTTCCGCCATCTTTAAGCTCTCCCCAGGCATGTGTATTTTTATAAAAAGCTGCAGGTAAGCCCCAGCGTGGGTGATGCCGGCTACCTCCAGGCTGCCTTCTCTTCTCAGTGTGCATTCTGCTAATGGTTAGATTGCAGTGGGAGTGATCCAGGCCTCCTTGTGCATTTTCTGATGAGGCTCTGTCCAAGGGTGATAAACCTATGTTTACTTTTACAATTGCAAACTTTTCTCATTTTTGTTGTTTACCTATCTTCCTGTTTTCCCAAACTCACCTGTGGTACTTAGTCCTGATAAAAGTTCTGAGGTTTACCACACTTTCCTATTATTTTTATTTAAGGAAACAAGACTTTTTCTTTCCTTTCCTTTCCTTTTCTTCCCTGGGTCTTGCTTTTTTTTTTTTTTTTTTAACTCTACCTTGATCTCAAATGTTGCTCCCCATGTCAGAACAGCTGAACTCAGACATTGCCAAAGAGACTAGTTAAACGTAAATCTTTCCAGGTTAACTCTTGATTTATTATCTGATGAAGTCTTTTGCACTTTGAATTTAAAGCAAATAAAAATCCCCAGAGAATCAGAGGGAAAGAATATAGTGTTAAATGACTGTTTTACAAGGATTCAAAAGGGAAAGATACTTTCAGAACCAGGCTAATGTGCACAGCTTATGAAGAAATACAGAGATTTAAGTGTTTAGTGTTTATTTCCATTTAAAAAATCAAAACAAAATGGGATCAAAGGGTTTGAATTTACTGTACATGAAAGAGCTTTTAGAACTGCCCTTGCATTTAGAGCAATCAGCTAGAGCACAACTTAAGTGGAACTGGATGTTTGAAAAAATCTATATGCTCACTGCAGAATGGTATGTTTGTGAGACTTGCTAAGTGCTTACGTTAATACATCCTAAAGTACTTTCTAATCAAACATATTATTGCATTACTTTCCACACTGTTGTAAGTTGGAAAGTTTCCTCATATGTTAGTGGTTTTTAAAAATGGCATATTAAGTCCTCATTGCAGATCCATTTCATCATCTCCCATTATTCTAAAATGTTTTGTTAGTTTCCACCAAACTTGTGGCTGGCCATTGTTATGCCTCGACATACCAGGCTGTCATTTTGGGGACAGTCATCTGTTGTCTGAACTTTGCAAATCAGGAAGTGTTATTTCTACAACTAGACCAGTGGCTATTGGTATATGTGTTGGAAGGGAGAATACCTGTGATGATGACAAATGGAAATACTTTCTCTCTGGAAGCTCAAATAATTTTTGTGAAGCCAAGCTCAAGGCCCATCCAACATATGTCTATAGTGACTTGTGGCTGAAATTTTACACCTGTTTATATTATACATGAATTGAGCCTGGTATCATGTGAATTGTTGATGGTGAAGCTTGAAACCATGTGAAAATTATCCGGTTTCAGGTTTGGTTTCCAAAGCAAGACTCAGGCAATAGTTACAGAATGTTCAACTGAACCTGGGTGAGTTTGTATAATTCTCCTGGTTTAAACCCAGGGAAATGTTTGTCATCCTACCTAGCTATGACATAAAACTATGAAACAAAAAGGAAACATGATCATGAATGTCTAGGGAAATGTTTAACAGGGATTGGGGATAAACTAAAGAAGCTGGTAAACCCAAGGATGCTATAGAACACTGAGGGTGCAGTCATTACAGTCCCATATACTTTGAAACTTTCTGTTATTCCTTCAAGTGTCATCTTCTTTGTGAAACTTTCCTTGATCCCACAAATTAGCATTAGATAATTCTGTCCTCTGTGCTTCCAAAATATTTTATTTCCATCTATTATAAAAGAAGATACTTTTGGGGGGCAACTTTGTTTACTTCTTGTTCCCCCCACTCCTACACTGTGGACTTCAGAAAGGCATAAACTTTTATTTGTATTCATCTTTGTGTTTCAAAAACCTAGTATAGTGCCTACCATGTAATAGTCAAGCAATATTTGTTGCATGAATAAATGACAGAATTGGTTGACTGTGTGTCATCATTTTTATTTAGCTGTTTGAGACATGAGTGTAAATAGAATTTCAAGCCATAAAAAGAGTGCAGAAATTCCTAAGAAATTGGCTTAGTGTTGTAAATAAGCTCCAGAACTTGGTAAATGTGGAGAAAACTTGAGGAGACCAAAGAATGAATTAAAATGAGTTGTTCTTAAAATCAAACTTTAGAAAACAGAGGCTAAGTCTATGAAGACCAAATGTAATCCAAAAGGAAACTTAGATGTGAAATGATGGGCTTTGATAAAGAGGGTCATGACCAGTTATTGGTTATCTCCACTAGGATAAAGCAAGAATAAATAGAGTAAGGATTAAGCAAGATATAAAAAAGCTATTACATCTTGCGATAGGTTACTATGGGGCATCAGAATATTTTCCTGCTTCAAACTTCATCTAATAATTGTCCACACTGCCATCAAAGGAATGATTCCAAATTCCAGGACTGAAGATACCTTTTCGTAGCTGAAAACCCCTCATTGAATATTTTTTACTTCCAGTATTATTTTCTAAACTTGCCTGAAAATAATAATTCCCCCAGGACACCGATAAACAACAGAGATTCCTGCTCATCCTCTGAATGAGAATCTTGGGAAGTGGGCGTTGAGAGTCTGTTTTTTAATAAAACATTTGGTTATTCTTATCCTTAAGCAAGTCTGGATTTATCTCCAGGATAAAGTGCCTTTTCCTTAGAAAAGCACTCTAGGTCCACTCTCTTGTGCATGGCCTCATTTGCCATGTACCCCCATAATGATCCAGTAATAGTAACATACTGTTTCTCTTTGCTATTTCTTTCCAAATGCTATTATCTCTACTTAAATTCTATCCACAATTTAAACCGACCTCAAATGACACTTTCTCGAAAACCTTTTTTCACCCTCCCAGAAAAAGTACTACACTTTATCACATCACATTCTCTTTATTTGTTCTTCATTTATATTTTTCTATATCAGGAGCTTCTTAAGATTAATAAATATGTCTAACTTATTTGTATTATTGTCCAAGACCCAGCATAGTGCCTGGACATAATACAGTATGTATATTTCTTATCTTCCATTGTGTACCAGATAGCTCTTCACCGTACATAGTTTGCCCTTTGTCAAGAACCATCCCACGTGAAGCCCCCTCCATGATGACTTTCTGCATGGCTTTAGACTTCCAGTGATAGCTCTTCTTTACAGTCATCCATAATTACCACATCCTGTTTGCTTCTCTTTTTTTTTTCTTTCTTTCCTTTTCTTTCTTTTTTTTTTTTTTTAATGTATGTATGTCTGTCTGACTAGAGTGCAAGTAGCTTCTGAGCAGGGAGAGCATACTGTGTTTTATTTTCATGTACCCCTGAGTTTGTGGTATTTCATAAACAGCCTGAAACTGTATATAATTTTTAAAAGTATGTGCCCCTTGGACTTCCCTGGTGGCGCAGTGGTTAAGAATCCGCCTGCCAACGCAGGGGACATGGGTTCAAGCCTTGGTCCAGGAAGATCCCACATGCCGCGGAGCAACTAAGCCTGTGCACCACAACTACTGAGCCCGCGTGCCACAACTACTGAAGCCCATGTGCCTAGAGCCTGTGCTCTGCAACTAGAGAAGCCACCACAATGAGAAGCCTGCGCACCACAACAAAGAGCAGCCCCCACTTGCCGCAGCTAGAGAAAGCCAACGTGCAGCAACGATGACCCAACACAGCCTAAATAAATAAATAAGTAATAAAATAAAAGATATTTTAAAAAAAAGTATGTGCCCCTTTTTTGGGAGAGAGAGCTCATAACTTGAATTACATTCCGAAGAGATGTACAACCTCAAATCATTTAAAAGCAACTCTTCTGAATTTGCAATAATAATGGTAAGAATAATTTATTTGTGCAGGATTTTACAATTTACAAAGAACTTCCTCATGCATTACCTATTCATTCTGTATAGCAGCCCTGAGAGGCAGCCGTGGCAGACATTCTTACCTCTATTGATCAAATAAGGAAACCAACACTCAGGGTGGTTAAGAGCCTCCACTGGAGAGTAAGTCTCATGACTCCAGAGCTGGAGTTCTTTCCACTATATGCACCAAATGGCTTCTTTCCATAAATACTGGTTTGTTTAATCTTCTTTGGACACATGGAGTAGGCTAAGCTCCTGCAAGCAGCAGACAGGCAGGTAAAACTTGAATTACCCTTTATACTTAATGAATGAGGTGAGTTACTTTACTCTCCCAGTCATTTGTCTCAGCGTCCTGCTTTTGTATAAAAGGAATTTCCTTTTCATGCTTTCATCCTAAATACAGATTAATTAGGAAAATCCCTGGACTCTCAACACCAGCATCTTCTTGTTCATCATTGAGAAACATTTGTTGAATGCATTTCATATGCAAGGCACTGCGCTTAGTGCTAACAACTGTAAATACATGAGCTGATACATGCAGACCATTGGACAATTAACACTAAAATAAATCAGCTGGTCCAGCCAGCATTAGGAAACTGCATCACTGAAATACTGTTTCAGTAATACTTAATGGACTGAGGGCCTTAAAGTGAACTATATATACCCTTTGAACTGGTAATTCTACTGCTAGAAATTGGTCTTATATAATTCTAAATCTAGAAAGCTCTTTATGTTCTAAGTAGCATTTTTAAAATGGTAAAAGAATGGAGACAACCTAAATCTCCAGCAATAGAGCAATTGATATTTAAATTTTGATTCATTACTTGTGGATGAACAATTGATCCTTAATCTTTTTTCTACCCCAACACACTTGAGGGAATGCAACATCTTTATCTATAGCATTGGCTCACCAATACAGAGATTCACAGCTGAAGTGGCAAGAAAAAAGAAATAAAACTAAAAATCTTTTATGAGGGACAGAAGGTATACATTGAAATGCACCTCATAAAGTTCTGCTACTCTCCTTCTTCCTGGGATAAGGAATATTCTTACTTTGTAGAAAATTCATGGTTCTTGACATTAGAAAATACTCATCTCTTGACTGCGACAATCCACTATTCCTCCTGGCTGTGCTCTTAGAAACAGGAGCTTCCCTTTCTCTGGGAAATTGCTCTTCCCCAACTTCTTATAGTTTTAAGGGAGAGAGGGGTCTACCCCAACATAGCGACTGATCCAGGTCCACCAGAGTCCTTCCCTGGGAGCCAAGAAAGCTCATTCCTCTGGGATTCTAAGTGGGAGGATGTCAAAGTACTCTCCCTCTTCTTACCACATTATGTGAATATTTCCTATTTGTAGCAATTGAGAAAAATACCTGATCAACCCCTGTTCTTCTAAGTTACATGAAAGAGCCTTTTTCTTCTAACATTTTTTTCTCTTAAGCTTATTCAGTTTGGATTTTTGTCACTAGCAAGTAAAAGATTCCTGAGTATATAACAAGTTAATGTGGATCCTACCAATACAAACACACTTATAACAAATTAAAATACACCAAAATTCCAAAATTTTATTCATAGGAAAAATACTGTATGGAACGGTTCCAAAGTAATGATTATTGATTTATTACAGATCAATTTTTCTCTCAATCTTCCTACATTTCTGTATTCTCTCCCAGATTTTCTGTAATAGGTATGTGCTTCATTTTAAACTGCAAACGGCAGCACTCACAATACACGTAGTCTGGCACCGCGGCAACCTCCCAGAAGAGGAAGGGGGCAAGAGAGGGAGAGATGTAGGCAGTTAGGTATAGACTGCTTACTGAAAAGTATATTGTTTCCTTTTCACTTCCACCAATTGCTCCTTGAGAAAATATGCTAAGTGCCACTGAAATGTTTAAGTTACATGCTGTCAGACATCTGTAGCTGTCCTGAAGGTTAGTAGTGGAAAATGTTAAATCGACATTTTTTCCTGAGGAATGTGTAGGTGTTTTATTGAGAGAGAACGTCAGATAAATAGAGGGAAAGGTTAAAAAAGAAGGCTTTCATTTTAATAAATAGCAAACAGTAAATATTTGGGTAAATCTTAACAGACTCATGCAATGTTTTGACACCACTGGCATGAAACTGCCAGAAGAGGTACTTCCTGGGCCAGGGCAAAGATGGACCATCACAGCAAGCCATCTACTGTCTAATCCCAGTAGCCTATTGTTAGATAATATTTGACTACTACTTCAGGAGGAATGAAATGGCTGTGATGATCTGTATATCCTCTTAGCTTTATCAGCAACTGACAGAGCCTTGAATATGGCAGACACCTCAGGTTATATTTCTTTATCTGAAAGGAGTCCCAGGTTCAGGAGTCCCGTGGTGTATAATAGTCATCTGCTGTATAGCAAGTGAAGATAACAGAGCCTCCACAATAGACTGTAATAGGGTTAAAACTGGTGTTGGTTTCTGAGTAGGCAATTTGCTAGCAAAGCACAGGGCACTTAAAACTGAGCTGAGATTATAGTATCATTGGATTCAGTCTCATTGTCAAGAGATGGATGGAGTAGGGCTCTCCAGGAAAATGTAATAGTTAAAGGAATTATTAAAAAATTTAATCAGATTATGTATCATCTTTGGAAATTTGGACAGTAAATTTAGGCAGTCACATTTAACCCAAGAATTGAGTTCTGAAAACTGACTTCCCAAAGTAGGATTGAGAGATCACATGGCAAGTTGAAGGAAACATATTTTCTGGCCCCTCCCAGACCTGTGTTTCCAAGACATGTTGTTATGACAGATTATAATGTTAATTTGGTGATTGCAGACATTTGCCAAAATACTTCATTATCTGGCCCTGTGATAAGGAGATTAATTTAGCATAGACTTTCATCAGACCTTTATCATGCCTCACCTGGAGCTCTTCCCTAGTTGACTGTCTGACCTCTCAGCCTCCACCTCTTAACCCTTCCAGTTCGCTTTCCCCACCACTATCAGCATGATCTTCAAAAAAAAAAAAAATCTTATGAGAACTTGCTTCTATCCAAAAGAAAAGAAAACAAGAACTGAGGAGTCAATTCTCTCTTTTAGTTTTCTGTTGCCTAGAAAATTGTCTTCTTCTTTATCCTGATATTCTATCTCACCTCAACCTACCTGTCTGTACCACTTCTTGCTGCCCTTTACATGGCTCCCATCTTTTTCAGCTACCTTAAATTTCCAAATTTTCCTTAATATGTCACAATTTTTCATGTCTCTGAGATTTTATTTGCATATGTTTTTCCTCTGATTAGAGTGCTTTTGCCTCCTTCTTCGTCTGGGGAAGGTAGTGAATCATGAGGCAGGAGAGAAACATGGAAGAGTGTAGTGGAGAGCTGTTAAATATTGGTGGAGAATTTGCACTTTATCCTAAGGTCAGAAACTAGAGACTCAGATGATCTTGAATCAGAACACTTGGGGTGATAGCTGTCTGAAATTTCTTTCTCTTTTCAGAGATCTGGGATCTCTGGAAAGAAAAGGACTCCATAACAGACCCTGACAACACAGTGCTATAATTCCCCTGATAAAAAAAAATCTCCACTTTACAAATGAGGAGACTGAGAACCACACAGTTGTGCCTAGAATCTTGTGACTGGTAAATCCGTTATACCATGCTGCATCTAGACTACCTCAAGTATCCCATCTCAACTGCTTCTTGACACTTTGCTTGTGCAGGTGCTTTAACATCTGTCAAGTGGTGTTGTAACTTACAAGCTTGCAATTTTTTCTCCCTCTTTAAGTTGAAGTCTACAAGAATATGTCATTCAAGTTTATTGCCACAGTGCCTGGCACATTATAGGCAAGACAAAAAAAAAAATTGTGGCATGACTCATACGTAGAAGAAACCTTGGTCTGAAAGCACCTTTTTCATCATTGCATCCACAAAATATATTGTGTCCTACCCAAATTGGTACTTACAATGGCCCTATTTACTATTTTTATTTATAATCTAGATGACAGAATGGTGACCAGCAATACTGTTATAGCTAATAATATTTTGCCTGACTTCAAAAGGAAAGGATTTATATTTAAAACATCTTAGGAATTTGAGAAATGTGAAGATGTGATTCAATACTGTTTATAATTACTATGTAAAGAAAAGAAAAATAATCTCTGAATGTATATTACACAGGACAAGCTTTAAGAAGATCCCAGAAAAGAATTTGTAGATCATTTTCGATCATAAACAAAATATGAATTCATAAGCTTCATACTTTATTGGGGTTTTTTTTTCATTTTTTTAACTGATTTTTTTTCCTTCTATTTTTTGGCTGTGCCACGCATGCAGGATCTTAGTTCCCCAACCAGGGATCGAACCTGCGCTCCCTTCAATGCAAGCGGGGTATCTTAACCACTGGGTCTCCAGGGAAATCCCCATGCTCTATTGTTAATTAAGTAAAACACATGTGAATTGGTAATGAAGTATAAAGTTATCTGGATTATTTGTGGTTCTTAGATGACTGAACTTCTATCTATAGTCTATGACTTAAACAACATATAAAAACTTGAAAAACACCCATTGATAAAGGAAAAAGGTGGGTAAGCAGTGATAAAAATTGACATCTAATATGGATTAGGCATGTTGTTATAAATGATTTATGCATTGTCACATTTGATCCTCACAGCAACCCTTTGAGAAGGTTGAGTAAACTGGGTCTCAAATAAGTTGCTCATCCAATTAGTCAATGGAAGAGCCAAGACTCTCATCCGGAACTGAGTCCAATTCCTATAACCTTTACCCAGTACCTCACTGCCTTCAGAAGAAATTTGATTTCTGTGTCCTAGAGAAAATAATATTGCGAGGGCCTATGAATATTATAAGGAGTATATATTTACACATAATATGAGAGTCCCGGCTTCCATCAAAGCCTGGACATGAGACCACCCGGTTATAAGTTTCAGTTAGGTCATTTGAAGAGGACACTAGAATATATTGCCTTGGAAAGTGGTGGAGTCTTCTTGGGAGATCAGATAAAGAAAGTTTTAAAGGGCTACAGCTTTCTCTCTGGAGGTGAAGTAGTCATAATGATGAAGGTCTCATTTCAGCCTTAACTTTTGATTTTAGGTAAACAGGGTACTAAATGCCGATCGAGCATCTTTAGAGACTCCAGAGAAGGCAGCAATTAGTACTGCTCTGCTGTATAGGGTAGCAGGACTTCTGTTGGAACAGCTGTTTGTTGATCCAGCTGACATTCTCTTTCATCCACCCATCCATTGTTCTCCTTAAACAATAGCGAGATACAAATGTGAGTCTAACTCACTCTAATGAAAAGGGTAGAGTTTCTTTCCCTATAAATATTTTCAAAAGCCTTGATGATTCATGAGATTTGCACAAATACATTTAGAGCTGAAAGTAAGTGTATAAGGCATTTGGAGAATACTCTGCCCCTGGCATAACAGGGAGAGGAGGGATCCTACATTAAAAATAACTCTGCTTGTACTTTTAAGGCAAACATGCTCTTCATTACTGTCCTCCCTACCCAACTCCCCCCTGGAAAAAATAAACATTATCCGAAACAAAACCTGACAGAAAAGACGAGAGCTTCTTGGGTGGGCATGAATGCAATCTTGCCTGAAGCCAGGGGTATACTCAAGACGACCTTTAAAATTTCCTTTCAACCCCATTATTCACTGGGTTTATCTAAACATTGTTTATGAAGGAAGATAAAATATGGATGAGTTTTCAAATGAAGAAAGCAGCAAAGACTTACTGACTCTGTCTTGTTGCAAAAGGGAAATTGGATTTGTACCTTCATCTCCTGCATTTCTCATTTATTTCATTCGGGCATGCGGGGGAAGTTAGCAAGTATCAAATTCACCTGTGAAACTCAGCTTGTACAATAAAAACATGATGGCTTCATCTCTTTTGCCCTGCAGAATCTACATTTTCATTTCAAGTTAGTAGTCATTCTTGATACTTCTCCCTTAGAGAAGATTCCAAACTTTAAAAAAATCTCCCTCTGGGCATCTTTCTTTTAGAAACGCTTCTGAAAAGAGGAGCTCAAAGTAAATATGAGATTTGACTCAAACACCTGTGGTTTTCCCAAACATTTTCCAAGGTATCCTATCACAAAACCTAATTATTTTTTTTTTGTTCCTTGTCTGTCATCTAGACACTGAAACCCACTCATTTAGGGCTGTTTCTTACAATTCAGGATGCAGCTTGAATGCCACCTCTTCAGAGATCTTCCTGACCACCCCAACCTAAAGTAGCCACTCAGTCACTAACTGTCACACCCCATTGTTCCAAATCTCTACCTTGAATTTGTTACCATCTTATTTATTTAATGCTCACACCTCTCAGTTGGACTGTGTTCCATAATGAGCAGAGGTTAAGTTAGCTTTACTCACCTCTCTACACCCAGCAGTTACAAGAGCTTACAAAGAGTATGTACCCAATTAATATTTGTTGGATGAATGAATGTATGGTGCCCTCAACAGGAAATACACTGCAAATGTCCATGAATAATTTCATATTATACAAATAACATATGTTTGGAGAAATATAGATACATATTAATTACTTGGCATCAAGTTTGTGTTGATTGATAACGGTAAGAAGGGTTGAAAAAGCACAAAATTGGGGTGGATTTTCCCAAGATAGAACATATTAAGGTAAAATGTAAGGGTTTATTCTGGCATTGCCTCTTTATATCAGCAGAACTGCTTTCCTTACAGAAAAACCCAGTAAGAATAAGTTCTTGGCATCCTTGCTGGCTTCAAAGGTTGGATGATCTCTTTTGTCTCCTTTTGAGATCCCTATCCTGTTTCTCCATCTAGTTGACATCTCCTTGAACCCAGATTTTTTTTTTTTTTTTTTTTTTTTTTGGCCACAGTGTGCTGCATGCAAGATCTTAGTTCCCTGAACAGGGATCAAACCCTCACCCCTTGCTGTGGAAGTGTGGAGTCTTAACCACTGGACTGCTGGGGAAGTCCCAGATTTCTTGATTTTAAACACTATTCTTGGGTCGGACACCATTTCTTTGAACACATCTTAGTTCCATTTTTCAGTTAAAAATTGTTCATACCCCTTGAAGTGTGTCTGCTCTTAGCCAATTTGGGTAACGGACTAAGCAGACCTGCTTTGGCTGCCTGAGCCCTACCTTAGCCTCCCTCTGCCAGCAACCAGAGACTGAGAGCCCTGAGTTTTTCTTAAGTCCTTACAGTTCTCAAGTCTTTTAAATTATCCCTCTTCTTAGATGATCACTCCATCCGTTTTCATCCTCGCTCCCACATCTCTCTCTGCTCATTCCATTTGACTAGCTTGCCATGTTCTATCAATCGTCAGGTTTTAAATTGTCCCCAATCGGCAGAACGAAGAACAGTTTGGAAATCAAGCTATAGCTTTAATATGTCTTAATTGGAACCTATACAAACTGTATTTACTCTGTTTATATTCACAGTGTATTTTAAAATTTATTGGCATCAACATTAAGTATGCTTGGAAGACTTCCCTGAAGATAAAGTAGAAATTTTGTATTTCTCAAACTGGGCTTCAAATTGAACATTTCAGTAATGGTAATGATTTTTACATTCCTGAAAAAGCTACTTGATTTTTTCTAAAATTTATGACTGGTGACACCCTTAGCATCAACATTTAATGGAACAGAGTTACAGCCAAGTGTATCTTTAGCTGCACAACCAGGATTGGTGAGGGGAAAAGTAAAATAACTTGATCATGGCATTTGAAGTCTTCCATTAGTTGACTGAAAGCTCTATTAAATTACATTTTTAAAAACTTGAATTTATGTAAGTATAGAAATATAATTACATAACAATCCTTTGTTCATTTTAGAAAATTTAGAAAGTACAGTTAAGGGAAACACATAAACTCACGCACTCCCATCTTCACTTTCAAGCAAGGTTTCACTATTCTGCTAAGATTCTTCCTCAGCCACCCAGACAATTGATTGGCCTTGTCACAGATATATTATGCTTTCCCTGTCTTTGCTCAGATTGTTCCCGCAACATGAAAAAACCCTTTAAATCCCTTCTCTTTTTGAAATCATAATTACTATTCAGAGTCTAACTCAAATGCTACCTTCTTTATCAAAATTGCTCATGTCATTTCAGAAGAACCCAATTCTTCCTTCCTCCCCTGTAAACAATCAACTTAGCTCATCCCTCAGACTTTTGAATCTCCTGTGAATTGGTAGTTGGACCTTGTGGTTTGAGAAGATTTAGGTTAGATTTATTTTATTTTTTGATGGGGCTATTTGGATCAGGAGGCCCATGTTATCATTTTCTTTCTCTTTTTATAATTTAGCTGTAATTGATTCTCAATGCCTAGATCCATTAATAATTAGACGATGTCAAATGATGATATTCTAATTCAGTTTTCCTCTGTATTATTAGTTGGAATACTTTTATTAAGGAAAACTTTCCTCTTACTTATCATTTGGTTACTACATGATAAAGTTTGATAGGAAAAGCAGAATAGATGCCTGATTTTTACTTCCCTCTTTACTTGCCAGTTGTCAAATAATTTGATTCACTAGCATCCTCTGAAGATGACTCTCAATTTTAAAAGATCATTCAGTGTTAAAATTCTATCTAGATGATCTGTACTATCAGATAAAATGAGAGAAGGTATCTAAAAAGAGACTCCTAACAGCAAACCATTGTATTTTCCATAAACAAATGTCCTATCCTTGTTTTATTCTTCTTTTTCAGAGAACAATAATTTTAAATCTTTTACATGTCTCTACTTATTGCACCTTGGAAATATCACCCAGTCTCATTATTTTAAATACAATTTATGTGTCAATAATTCCCAAATTCCTGAATTTGGATCCTGTCTGGATCTTTTCCCCAAATTCCTGTTTCATGTACCCAAATATTTACTTGGCTCTTGGCATCTCTACTTAGATGTCTAACAGTTATCTCCTACTCAACATTTCCAAAACTCAACTCCTGATATTCCCCTATCCCTAAACCTTCTATGCTCAGTTTTTTCCATTTACTAGTGGCAACTCCTTTCCTTCAGTTGATCAGGCAAAAAATTCAGAGTCACGTATAAGTCCCCTCTAACTTTTATATCCCCTGTTGGCCATTGATTAAAAATACATCCAGAATATAAATATTTCTCACTTTCTTCACCACTGCCATCTTGGTTCAATCACCATCATCTCTTATTTGAACTATTATAATAGACTCCAAAGTATTCTACCTACTTTTGTTCTTAACTCCTACAGTCTAATGCAAGATGTTGAATCATGTCACACTTACACTAAAAGCTCTGTATTACCTTCTCATCTCACTCGGTAGAATCCAAAGTCCTTGCAGTGGTTAATAATCTCATCTCCTACTATTACAACCACATTAAGCTCCTTATTTTTCCTTTAGCAGACAAACCACCACCTTCTCGGGGCCTTTACATTTTTTATTCCTTCTGCCAGGAAGGCCCTTCTTCAGATTTTATATGTGTTTTACTTTTACCTCCTTCATTCAAGTGTTAACTTTTTAGTGTCTCCTTCACTTGTAATATCACCTTCAGTTGTCATCTTCTGAAAAAGATTTATTTACTTATATTGTTCATATTCTGTTTCCCTCATTAGAGCATAAGATTCAAGAGGGAAGGAGATTTTGTTTTGTTCACTATTTTACCCCTTTCTCTTAGAAGAGTGTCTGCCAGTAGCTAATAGTTATTCGTAGATTTAACACATTAATTCTGAGCTTGTTACTTCTTATGATCTTTCATTTCTTATTTTCTATTTTTCAGTTTTAGAATGTTCATTTGGCCAGTTTTTATAAATTATAATCCTCTTTTAAAATTCTTTCTCTTTTCTTCTACTTTGTCCAATTTTTTTGTAACTTTCTTAAGCATATGGATCATAGTTACTTAAAAGTCCCTGTTGAATAACTCTAATATCTGAATCATCTGTAGGTCTATTTCTATTGCCTATTTTCTTTTTTTTTTTTTTTTTTTTTTTTACTTTCAATCATTTGATTCTGTGGGTTTTGCTTTTGTTTTTGCATATCTCATAACTTTTGGCTTGATGGATGAAACATTTTAGGGACTCTCTTGATGGACATTTCTCTAAAGCGTGTTAAGGTTTTTCATCTGGTACACAGATGGCTGGCAGATGACTACAGTCCTGGTCAGACTTAGTTTTAGGCTTTGTCAAGATAGGTCTATTTAAATTTTGCCCTTACATGTAGTACATAGTCCTCACTTCTAGAATATGGCACTTAATCCTAGGATGGAACCCTTCTGAGGTGAAAGCTGAGAAATACTAAAACTTTTGCAAATGCTTCTTTACTTCCATAGGGATTAAACTTTAATTTTTGTTTTCTTGGTGTGGCTGCTGAGTTTCATTCTTAAGCCTCCCATTTGCTGTTTTATTCTGGGTTATTTGGACTCTCAGTCTATAAATAATATAATAGAATTTACATATTATGTATATATATTTATAACATATATTATTTTTATATATTTATGTAGTTTAGGAATCAGTCAGCAGTTGGGAAAGGGGGATTTGAATGTAGATTTTTGGGTTTCTTCTTTGAACTTCCTCACTCTCCAGGCTTTTCCTCTTCAAATGCTAATTCTTTGGGCAGCACTGAACTCCATCTTCTATTTTTCAGTTATCTTCTGCTCTTTTACTTTGTTTCCGGTCTTTGCTTATGCTAATGAAATACTGTTTTCATTTCAATAACCAGCATAGTAAATTTTATAAGTGGTAGGGTATTTACTCTCATCTCTTTTTCAGAAAGTTTCTTAGAAATTACTACATATTTATTTTTTCCATATATATTTAAAAATAATCTCTCCAGTTTCTTTTTAAGTTTTTGAATTCTTCATGCAATCACAGTAAATTAAGCTTACCAATTGCTGTTTTATTTTGGGTTACTTGGACCCTCACCCTAAATATAATATATAACATAACATAACATAACATAAATGTAGTTTAAGAGTCTGTCAGCTGTTGGGAAGGGGGGATTTGAATATCAACTTTTGGGTTTTGCAAGCCAAAATTTAATGTTAATATGCATTATGTATTAAGAATGGCTACTGAGGGTGGTGACTGCAGTGGAGGCTGCAGCCTCAGGCTCTGGAGAACCCCAGGAAGAGGCCAAAGCCCCTGGCCCCGCCTGGGATGAATCCCAACTACTCAGTTATACCTTCGCGACCTGGCCCATCCCGCATCTCAGTCAGAGCAACCCCGGGGCAGAGGAGCTTATTGAGAATGAGGAGCCTGTGGTGCTGGCAGACACAAATCTTGTGTATCCTGCCCTAAAATGGGGCCTTGAATAACTGTGAGAAAATATTGACAACAGAGACTTCTCTGTGTACAGTGCCAGCACCCACAAGTTCTTGCACTATGATGAAAAGAAGATGGCTAATTTCCAGAACTTTAAGCTGAGGTCCAATAGGGAAGAAATGAAATTTCATGAGTTTGTTGAGCAACGGCAGAATATACAGCAGTGAGGAGGTGAAGAGAGCTCGTATCTGCAGCAAACACTCAATGACACTGTGAGCAGGAAGATTGTCATGGACTTCTTGGGTTTCGACTGGAACTGGATTAATAAGCAACAGGGAAAGCGTGGCTGGGGGCAGCTGACCTGTAACCTGCTGCTTATTGGCATGGAAGGAAATGTGACACCTGCTCACTATGATGAGCAACAGAACTTCTTTGCTCAGATAAAAGGTACAAGCGATGCATTTTGTTCCCTCCGGGTCAGTTTGAGTGCCTCTACGCATATCCTGTTCATCATCCATGTGACAGACAGAGCCAGGTGGACTTTGACAATCCTGACTACAAGAGGTTCCCCAATTTCCAGAATGTGGTTGGTTACGAAAGAGTGGTTGGCCCTGGTGATGTTCTTTACATCTGAATGTACTGGTGGCATCACAGAGTCATTACTAAATGGGGGCACTACCATCACTGTGTACTTCTGGTATTAGGGGGCCCCCATCCCTAAGAGAACTGAATATCCTCGCAAAGCCCATCAGAAAGTGGCCATAATGAGAAACATTGAGAAGATGCTTGGAGAGGCCTTGGGGAACCCACAAGAGACTGTTCCCGGGACTCCCCTGGTGGCGCAGTGGTTGAGAGTCCGCCTGCCAATGCACAGGGGACACGGGTTCGAGCCCTGGTATGGGAGGATCCCACATGCCACGGAGCAGCTGGGCCTGTGCGCCACAGCTGTTGAGCCTGAGCTCTGGAGCCCGCAAGCCACAGTTGCTGGGCCCACGTGCCACAACTACTGAAGCCCATGTGCCCTAGAGCCTGCATGCTTCAACTACTGAGCCCACGTGCCACAACTACTGAGCATGCATGCTGCAATTACTGAAGCCTGGGCACATGGAGCCCGTGATCTGCAGCAGGGAAGGCCACCGCAATGAGAGGCCCGCACACCGTGGTGAGGAGTGGCCCCCACTCGCTGCAACTAGAGGGGGCCTGCGCACAGCAACGAAGACCCAATGCAGCCTAGATAAATAAATAAATACACATGTTAATTTTCTCCTTTAATATGTAAATTCAAGAGATTTTGACTTAACTATCAAAACAATTCATATATCCAAAATTTATAAAATTATGTTACCTTAATGAAAAATATGTGTTTTTTAATATGCTTTTTCAAATGGGCTCATACTGTGTTTAATATTTTTATAACCTGTAATACTTTTCCACTTAACAGTTTAATGTAGGCATATTTCTTGTTTATAAATACAGTCCTACATTACAGGTGACTACATAGTATAGTATTACATGTATAGATACCATAATGTGTCATGTTGGAAATTTAAGTTATGTGAGTTTCTAACTATTAAACACTTTTTTAAAGACATTATTCAAGGATGTTTTGAATAATTTTGCAACCTGAAATTTACAAAGTATTTTACTGATTTAGAGAGAAAAGATTATTCACAGTCACACAATATTAATTTCTTCCTTTTCTTTCTCAATCATAGCATATGCAATTTTATTGTCAATATTTCAAAACTTTGCAAATTTCCTACACATCCCTAATTCATGATAGTCCATTTAAGAATTAGTAGGCACGCATGGCTACTTTTTTCCTGAGAAAATTTTATAATTATACATGTTGGTTCAGCTTGAAATGATAGAATTTCCATATATTCTTGTTCTTAACAGAAGAAGAGAATTGAGGGGCAGTCAGAGAGGAAGAATAAGAGGGGCTGTGGAAAACACCCTTTATGTAAAGTAAAGTAAAATGGAGTGAGGTCACCATCAAAGAATCCTTCCTCCTTAAGAGAGTTCATCCTCTTAGAAGCTGTTTGTACCTCAGGTTATCATCTCTATCTTTCACTTGTCCAAATCTTTTTATAGAAGGTCATTTCTAGAATACCTTAAGTTAGGTAGTTAAATAGTATGGAACTTTCTGGAAGAAATATGTATAACTTCTGAGATAAACTGAAGATAACAATTGGTCAGTGAGCACCAGGATTGTAAAAACAGACTATGTCACTAAAATTATATGCTTTTGAAAAATATTTCAGTCTTTCTCTACACTGTGGAAAGCGTATAGCCTTTGAAATCAGAGAGACCTAGATTCATTGTCACAGATCTGCAGTTACAACACTTAAACTCCTTGAGGTTCAGTTGCTGGAATTTTAAGATGAAGGTAATAATACTTACCTTGCAAAAGGAACGTGGAAACTAGAAAAAAAACATATGTAAAGTTCTTTGTATAGTATGGGGCACTCTGTAGGTACTCTGTAAATGGTAATCAATTACTGTGATAGCATTTTTACTGGTAATAATAATAAGATATTTTTAATATGTATAGTTTACAGACTAGAAAATGTTCAGACTTTTAACTTTTTAAGTATTTATATTACTCATCTAGCTACTATTTGCTTATACTCATTAGTATTCGTCCTGGAGACTGTCCTGGCATAGTAGATTATTGATGACAGTGCTTCCTGTTCTACTTTTTGTCTGGGAGCAAGATTAATTTATATGCTGATTAATTTGGGGGGCTGCTCACCTTACTCCTCTGCCTTTGTCATAGATCTCATTTGTTTGTAATCAATTTTTCTTAACCTTTATATACCCAAGGAGATGGCACATGAATACATTACCTACTTGCTTCATACTTTCATTCATAAGACAAACAGCTAATGGATAGAATGTTAAAAAAAAAAAAGATAAATTATGACTTCTTTTGGTATCAAAACAGTTTCTTTCAAACTTGGAAAGATTAGTTTTGTGAAAATTCTTACCACTGATATCATGTGTATATAAATGAAAATATGGATGCAATGTATATTCATGGGTCATTAAATAAGTATGTATGAAACTAGGAGGAAGCATAGCATAAAAAGTATTTTTCCCTGAATAAATTGTATATATAAATTTAAGGTAAAGAGAGGTCCTCTCAGAATGAATGTATATTTTTTTCTAGCTCAGACCTACTACTTAGCTTGTCTAAGTTCTGGGATGCATTCCTATCATGATACCTTTCAACCCTGAAATCTATGATTGTAACACTGTTGAAATTATTTTTTAAAGAGTAATCTTATTATATGAGTTAACAAACAGTTGCCCTTGAGTGGTAGGGCAAGGGTGTGGTATTACAATAACTGATATCTTGAGAGGCTAGCATATTTCATAGTGGGAATGTCTGTAGCTCAATACTGACCATGATTCTGAGCTTTTAAAATGACATTAGAACATCACAATTTTTTCTAAGTCATCCAGTTGTCCAGTGAATAATTATCAACCATTCTCAGAATTAGTGTATTTCTCCCTATTTTTGTCACTAAAGTTTTATTACTAGATGCAATGACAAAAGACCATTCAGGGAAGCGGAAGAGTTACCTGATGGTAATTAAGAAGAAAGAATAAGAGTAAGGAAAGTAAGAAGGAAGAGAGGGAGGGAGAAAGACAAAGATGAAGGAAGGAAGGGAGGAAGGAAAAAAGTAAAAAATGGAAAGAGGTAAAAAAAAAGAATAAAGGAAGGAAAAATATTAACAACCATTCTTTACTATGTCTCAGTCTAAGGGTTAACACCTGACATTGGATCCTCACAGCATTCTGAGTTAGGAATTTCCACCATTTTATAGATGCATACCTGTGTGGTGCCCATAGAAGGAATGTTTGATTCCAAGGGGTCACAGATACACTGAGCATGAAGTTATGCCAAAGCCTTCACACCTTGTTTTTCACTGGTTTGTGTTTTGGGCTTTATTTCCTGTCTTTGCTGGTTAACCATCATGAGCACACTCTGTGGTCTAATTTTAGCCACAAGGGTTTAATGTTACTGTTAACTACAGACAGCTAGGCAATTAGGTAATTTTGTTTCTCTTGTGGCAGCCTGTCAGGGTAGTGCTGATAAACCCACTCTAGCTGGAGGTCACTCACTCACCAAGGGCTCCAATCATTTTTCTTGTTGTGTACAAGCTACTTTAACTGAAAACACAAAAACAAAGAACCAGAGTACCATTGTGTGTGAGACTCTGGCTCAGGACCTAGACTGACTGGGTTGGAATCTCAATTCTGCTACTTTTACTAGATGGGATATCCTTTGGGAAATAACTTAACCTTTCTATACCTCAGGTTTTCTCTTCTCTAAAATTTCTCTTCTCTAAAAGTAGCAGAATCTCAATTCTGCTACTTTTACTAGATGGGATATCCTTTGGGAAATAACTTAACCTTTCTATACCTCAGGTTTTCTCTTCTCTAAAATGAGGATCATAATAATATTTATATCACAGAGTGCTTCTAAGTATTCAAGGAGTTAATATGTAAAAATGTCCAGGCACATAACAAATGGTTTATAATTATTGCTGTTATTATTGCTTTTATTATTATCCATGAAGTTAATTCTAGCTTTGAATTCAGTAATTCTAGATGATATCCCATCCATGCACTTGCTACCGCCTTCCTGAACCTTCCCTGAATTCTAAGCACATCCACCCCCTTGTTCTTGCAGGAGGTCACTGTCTTTGTGTGTTGCTGCTCCTTATGCTGGGAATTAATTCCTGAATCATATTCGGCTCAGTAGAAGTCTTCTCCATATAGTTAGCTATGTCCTCCACCCCACCCCAAAGAAGGCAGATTAGTCACTCCTATACATCCCTATCATGACTCATCGTTGTATACATTGTAAATACTGTCAACATCCCTCCGCCACTGGCCCCTTCTCATACATGCATCTGAAAGCTCTTTGAGGACAGGAACTACATCTGGCTCTTTCTGCCTTCTGGGCACATATCACAGTGCTTGGTACACAGAGGGCTGGCAGTAAATGTCAAAAGAGTAAATGAGCTTACCACTTGGAGGGCAGCAATCCAGGAGAGATAAAGTGAATAAAGCCTAGGTACCCAGGGAAAGTAGGTATGCAGCCATGGCAAAGGTTCATGAGAACAGTTATTGGCCTATTCAGCTATCTGTCATCTAGCTATCTGATAAAACTAAAACTTTTTAAGTGCCTTATCCAAAATAAACTAGTAGGCACTTTACATTTGACATCTCATTTAATATTCACAACAAGTTCATGTAATATATACTATTATTAGTCCTATTTTATTGATGAAGAAAGAGTCTCAGAGAATTAAGTAACACAGCTATGACTTGCTAAAGCTAGGATTAGAGCCCCAGTCTCTGTAACTTCAAACTCTATGCTCCATGTTCTAAATTGATCCTATATACATACTGCCTTTCAAATTGATAGAGATTTTTTTATAAAAATATTTTATCTTGTTCAAACAAAGAGTTGAAATGTCTCCCAATAGTCGACTCTCTTTTATAGCCCAGAATAGTCCATCCATCTTATTATTTCTGGGGCAGAATGCAGGAGTTTAGGTGGGAAAAGTTCAGAGAAATATGATTCTCTCTTTCCTCTCAGTTTTTAAAAAATCTTGACCACAGTTCAATATTTGCATATTGCTTTTTAATATCCTCTTTTATTAAAAAAATTTAACAGATATCTCTAAACTCAGGAAGAAAAGCACATTTAAACTTTTAAAAATTGGGACAACTCCATTTGGTTTAAAAATGCCTTGAAAAACAAATTAAATTGAAGATGCAAATTGACAACTGCCATCAACTCCTTTGAGAGTCATGTTGGAATGGGCAGATTGTCATCCTCTAAATCCTTAGCAGTTGGGTTAAGATGGAAGCCCTGTCTCACTTGACCACCCTTTTTTTTTTTTCTTTCTTTCTTCTTCTTTTTTTTAATGGCAGAGAATCAATCCAAATGCTGGACAACCAGAACTGTATCTTCTAAGATACTCAGTTTGACATCTTATTCTGTGTAAATGAGTATAAGGTGGTGAACAATGTGAACGGATATCTTAGTTTGAATATTTTCCAAAAGTAGAATTCATGAGGCTATTGAAATCCTGCTAGACAGGAATTATTGCCTATGTATTTCCAAGCTGAGCAATTTGAAATAAATTAGAATGAAACCTCTGTGATCAGAGCTGCTAACAAGGAGGCTTCTTACCAATAAGCAATATATATATATATATATATATATATATATATATATATATATATATATATTTTTTTTTTTTTTTTTTTTTTTTTTTTTTTTTTTTTTTTTTTTTTTTTTGGTACGCGGGCCTCTCACTGTTGTGGCCTCTCCCGTTGCGGAGCACAGGCTCCGGACGCACAGGCTCAGCGGCCATGGCTCACGGGCCCAGCCGCTCCGCGGCATGTGGGATCTTCCCGGACCGGGGCACAAACCCGTGTCCCCTGCATTGGCAGGCGGACTCTCAACCACTGCCCCACCAGGGAAGCCTGCAATAAGCTATATATTATGGTAGTCTTGGTGAGGAGGCTGTGGCAGCCAGTTCTTTCTGGCATAATAGGAAGTGGATCCAGCATTTTTATTCCAAGTTACCACTCCTCACCAAAGTAGGGTACCATGCAAATGCTATCAACTTTTTACTCATTTCACTTCGGAAATCAATGTTGAGAGAAAGGACTTATCTTCAACTGCCAGGTAAAGAAGAGTGGGAAATAGAGGTGAAATTCAGGTCATCATGGTGAGTTAGGAATCTGGGCTTCTGGATGCCCAGTATTTATCATTTTACACCCTTCAGCATAGTCTCTGATGTGAAATGCTGATGACTTCAGCATTGGAGAATCTCTGAGCCTTCTACATAGCTTGTGAAATTACAGCTTGCTCCTCTGGGAAGTAGACAGGGGTTTCTGAGCTTGGGCATTTACTTTTTGGGATCAATAAATTTCCCCATTCATTCCTCTCTTTATTGAAGAAAGATCTTGCAAGAGATCATGGCAATATTCTCCAGTTATATTTCTCTCACAATTCATGAAGAACAAAAAAACAAAAAAACAATAAAAAAAAACACCCTACATTTAGCCTATAGAAAAATCATTTCATTAAAACCCTCTTTTGAGATACCCTATTTCTCATCTTCAAATGTAAGATATTTCTTAATATATGAGCACTCACTGTTTTCTCAGTTTTCTGTGAAATTATTCATCTATATATTACTACACTCTCATACAATCTTATGTTTGTTTTTGGTAGTGATGGTTTATTGCTTTTGCTTTCTTTTTTCATTTCTTCTTTTGTTTTAATTTCAATGTTTAGCTTTGCTTTACTTGCTGATGTTAGTGACATATTCTATGATTTCAGGTATAGTACACTGAGCTTTACTGAAAACAACTCCTTATCAAACTGACCCTCTTAGAGAAGGTAAGCACAACTCATGGGTTTAATCATTGCATTCCATAAAAGGAGATGTCACTTAACCAGCTTTCCTCTCAGTGCCAAGAAATCAGCTCGAAGTATTTCTATTCAGATAAGTGAACGTGCTTGTCATAGCTTACTTATGCCTGTTAAATCTTTCTATGAAATATTTTACAGGAAAATATGTAAATATTTTGACTGCTTATGCCATTCTTTTCAGGCTGCTTTGCAGATTACACATGAATCTCTATATGAAACAGGAAGGAAAACCAAGCAGAAATTTCTTAATGTAGCATTTTTCATTAATGAAGACAGAAAGGCTAAAGGAAAAAATTTTTTTAAATGGAGTCTTAATGTAAATAGCCAAGAAGAGTAATATATACTCTATGAATTGGCCCCAAAGTGATACCAGCGTGATGGAAATACATTATGAGTTTCCAGGACAGCATGTCCTCTTACCTTTTCTTACTGACAGCAGATAAGTAAACCAGGGCTTAGGAGTGTAGTATTTGCCAAAAATACATTAGCGCAGACTTTGTATGTAGCAAGAGTTTTATGAGTTTGCTACATCTTACATGAACAAAGGTCTATAAACCAGCCTTTAATCTTAGAAACACATGTTCTTTACAGCCTATAGTTAACAAATGTGATATATTATGAACATAGATAGGGTAGAGAAAAGTAAGGGAATTTTTCCCAGGCAGTTCTCTTTAAATGTAGAAAGTCTTTGTTTCATTTCAGTTATTTAATTTTTGCTTTTTTTCATGATTATTTTTGAAAGAATAAGATGATGTTGATGAAACTTGAAGATCAACACCGTGGAATAATTGTGCTGTTTCCACCATCTGAGATGACATGGTTGTAGATGTTTTTAATTGTCAAATGACCATATTTTCCATTTTTTTCAATGGAACACATTTTATTTAATTTTGGAGGTCATATGTGTAAATGTATGACTTGACTGAGGAAAGTATTAGGAAACCTAATACTTCCTCATGACTGTGGAGCTGAGTAAAACATCATTCAGAGTCCCTGGTTTGAAGCAACAAAAACCATCTCTGGCCTTAGCCAACAGGAGATGCATTGGACAAATAGCAGGGATGCCCATAATTGACAATTGGCTGGTAGCCTTAGGCTTAGAAAATGGAGCGTTGCAGGCCAGGCTGCAGGAAGCATAGTCAAAGTCATACCACAGCAACTGTATGATTCATGGGTTCTTGTGGTGGTTGGAATCATCTGTTTTCTCCTACATTTCTTCATTTTTTGCACTATCCATCCAAGATTTAGAGGTCAAGAACAAAGGCCAGATCAACAAAGCCTAACTCATTGGCTTCTTCTGTGGTACAGCCAGGAGTGGTAGAGGAAGGTCCCAGCTACTGTGGTTTGAGAGAGGAACAGCCATAGGAAGCAAGCACTGGGAATTGTCTTCCAACTATGTTGGCACGCAGTGAGGAACTGATAAAAATAGTGGGAAGTGGATTATGGTCAGCTGAAGAATGACAAATGTCCAAATAAATATTGGCTTTGAAGTCATGATGGGTTCTTAGATTGGACTTTTTTATCATTGAATGCTGTGAGACCTTGGATAAGTCCCTTTTGCTGCCTGTTCCTCAGTCTTTAAAATGGCAAGTTTGATTTAGAGCAAGATAAATTCCATTGTCTTTATGCTAATTTCCGTAGCAGACGTCATTAATCAATCACTGTATTCTTTTCTCCTGAGACCAGACATGACCTCAGAATCCTTCTCAATACAGTGTTTTGGCAGCAACTACTAAATTGAGTCAACAAATGTGATAAACCTTTCAAATATCTCTGAACTAGAGGTTAATTACATTTTCTTAAAGTGTTAATGTTCTTTGAAGTTCCGGGACTGAAAAGTATTGTTAGTGGAATTATTTTAGAAAATTAGAAAGAACCTAGACCAGATGGGAATAGACTCATAAAGCAGCAAATCCAGTAAAATCTGATTGAAGTGAAAGAAAATATTTTCAAATTTGACTGGCTTTCATTATGAATGTTGAGATGTAGAAGGATCTCTTTGTTTCATTGTAGAATGTGCTGATCACCCTCTGTCATCAATCCAAGAAAGTCCTGAGCTCATAAAGACTATTCTTTGAACAACAGAAAAACATGATATCAGTCTGAGGTTTAAAACTGTGAATTATATTATAGAGGGTAAATGAATATAACATTATATTATTAATGGTAAAGAAATTACCATTAACCATGAATTATTTTGTTAACGGTAAAGGAACTACTATTTAAGTAGTCTTTTAAAATTTATAGAATACAGGATCCTAAATGGGTCAAAAATCTAAATTCATTAGGGTATGTTACTAAACCTAATAGCAGTTTCAGCTGTTGTGACCAAATAAACATATTTCTTTAGTACTGTTTTGTTTTTCTATTTTATTAGTGAGACTTTGTATTTAGATCTTTCTTTAACATCTCAAGCCTAAACTAGATGGATTCACAATGTAGGGCAAGTGACACCAGATGGAAAGACTACAGTCCAGGAGTTGCTAGGTTCCAACTAGCTAACAGCATCTTTTCCCTACCCAGGAGATTTCCTTTGTCTTCCATTGGGCTATGTTTGTACTCAACACATCAAAGTTTGTTTTTGGAACGATAATGACTTGTTAAATGTCCTTGAATCACGGCAGGAAAATATCTTTCTAATTCTAGAGTAATTTCCGGTACCAAGAAACCATAAAAAGTCTTCTAAAACAACTTTTGGGCACTGGCTTTCTGTAGGGTACCTAGAACGAGGTCAGTTTCACAAGCCATCCTTCCTCTGTTGTTCCTATGGTAGATTGCCAAAGGACCCCAAATTTTTCTCCTTCCTGTATGCATGCCTTTAACAATTCAATTGTTATCAAGAGAGGTGGAGTCTGTTTCTCTACCCCTTGCTTCTGGGTTGGCCACATGTCTTGCTTTGGCCAAAGGGTTCTTAGCAAATGTGATGCAAGCAGAGTCTTGAAAAGTGCTTTCACTTTGGAGTTTATCTTCTTGCTATTTTAGAGAGCACTGAGCCCACCACCACATGAATTACCTTGTGTTAGCCTTTTGGATGATGAAAGATACATGACCAAGTTATCTCCATCACTGTAGTTAACATGGATTCAATCATCAGTCATGTCAGTGAGGCCATCCAACACCATTCAGCCCCATCTGAACTGGCCCACTATGAATTGCCCAATTAACTCTCAGAATCATGACAGATAACAAATCTTTGTTGTTTTAAGACATTAAGTCTTGGGCTGGATTTTTAAAGGCAAATTTTGTCCCAGTAGTTGCATCATCGTTCACCCAGTATTGGTTTGCTTACCCTCAGAGGGTAATCTATAGAAACTCCTCAGATTTACCCCACTCATTGTCAATGAATTGAATGAACCTTTAGATTCACTGGGAAAGACTACTAGCACCCTTTCCATGGTTGTTAAAATAAAACTGACTTTGGACTTTTTGGTTTTCATTATTTTAGATTCAGGAATTATTTTTTTTTAATGAAAACATCAGATGTTGACATTCTTTTTTTAGATCTAGCAATGATACAGGTGTTAAACACTTAACATATATAGTGAAAACTTCATAACATCAGTGAATTTCAAACTTGCAAAAGAAATAATTTCTCAACTGTTCAGGGTTAATCTGCCACATGGATTTGATATGACATTGAAGAGTAAAAAAATGCAAAAGAGACCAAAATTGTCTAAGACAGGGAAGGAACCTCATAACATTTAAGCTACACAATATCTTCCTGATGGGAGCTAAAGGTCAATTTACTTTTAGAATTTATAAAGTTCTTTGTTTGAGACATTTTGCTCTAAATCCTACCATTCTCAGCTGTATCTTATACTACATCCCAGGGCCAATAGATTGATGTCTTCTCTCCTCTACCTTCAGGCTATTTCTAACAACTCATCATCTTTTTTCCCTGGGAATTGTCCTCACATACAGAGTTCTCTCCAGAATTTTCATCTGTTTGACTGTGTTACCTGGTCCCCTTTCAAAGTTAGTTAGTTTATATATGTACATACACATGCATGTATTTATGTCATACTTCTCTGCTGTTTCTCCTTTGTGCCTTCGAAAGGGTTTTCTGATGGAAAATTGGCCAGAGACATGTTTGGGAAGAATGGCAAAGCATGGTAATCTATGGTCAGAAAGATCGTGCCTAATTATATATCATATCTGTACTTATAAAAAATTCTTTTTTGTTTTTATCATCATATCTCAGTAATGTGATAGTGCTTTGGGGTACACAAATGTGCTATTTATTCAGTTCTGGAGTTCTTTTGTCTGGTATTGTGATGTCAATTATTTCAATTTTCACACCTTAGGAACTGTGGAGAAGTTGACAGAAAGTGCTAGTTTCATGACTAGGCATAAAGCAGTACTGGTGTTGCATTCTTTAGAAGCAAATATCCAGATTCAACGTAGAACCACAGTGTTCCCTGCAAGGGTGGGAATAGGGTCACAATGGCTCCTATGGCAGCTGGTTTTGAATAATTACTGGTAAGAATTCTCCATAGATTGAAAAATTTAAACTATCAAGAATAAGACTCAGGCAAATGTCTCATCATTTTTAGTTCAACACCCCTTGGATATGATACATAACATGCAGTGTTTTCTTTAGAAGTCAATAAACTCTGTGAATCCCTTTATTCTGGGCAATTCAGTTCAAATTCTCTCCAAACTTTTCCTTCCAAAATAAGTGTATCTAGCATTTACTGAAGTGCTACTGGCTAACTCCGGGCAACGTCTTATGAAATCCATTGACTTCTGAAATAGAGGTGGCAGGAAACAGAGATGTCTCAAGGGAATATATTGTCTTAACTCTTTCTCAGTTGGGACTGCCTGTATCAATAGGGGAAAGGAGTAAGAGAAGGATATTCTGTTTTAACTGTGGATAAAGCAAATTTTGACCTGTAATTAGTAACTTACAGGTTAAAATTCCTGTAAAATTCCAACTTCCCTTCTGCTTCTCAGAGGGAAGGCATCTGGAACTTTGGAATGAGAGAGATTCCAGCTGACTATAATGAGCTGATAGGAAGTGTGAGAAGAATAACTCTTTTCTGCTCATTGCTAAGAAGACACTCCAAACCTGGGTTCTAGTGATGAATGCTCTCTTTTCAGTGTCCAGTAAAAACTGGTTAAAGAATCAAACAAGAGTCTTGACTGTGCCTGGTGTGGTAGCTCAGAATCAATTTCTCCTCTTCCCTAATTCTTTCACCAGTCAATGGGAGCAGCCTTGGATTTCAGCATGATTTGTAACCTTCAGTGGGATGTTTGCTTATAGGTATCCCTAACTGTATACAGTCAAAATCAGACTTATGTTATCATTAAGCCTCTCCAGTGTTTGTGTGGGAATTATGAGGACATGAGCTGCCCTCAAGGAACCTTCCAGCCAGGGCCAAAGTTTAGAATTACCTCCTCCCCACCGAACTTTCTTATAGGCAATCATTCTATTTCAGTAACTCCTAAAATTATAACAATACCAAAAGTGTATTGGTGATTCCATTTACTTTTTTCCACGTGTATTTACTGAGTATCTTGTGTAGTATATGCAAAGCACTGTGCTGGTGCAGCTGAGGGTTCAAAAGGAATAAGACCAAAGCTTTAACCTTAAAGTGGAATCAGGTGAAGATATGGAGTAGAACCATCTTTTAGCTCTCCAGGAGGGTCTAGTTATTGATTCAGTGGGAATATGGTATTTGCTAACCTTGAGGATCCAAACTAACTCATCTTAAGTATAGACCACTTCTCAGTCTTGCCTGTTGGCATGATGCATTCATTCAAAACACAGTTGTTTTCTTGAGCATCTGTCATCATTCATTCAGTTATTTGTTCATTTAAGAAAGTTTATTGGGTGTCTATTATGTGCCAGACATTGTACTAGTCTCTGGGGAGAGAACAATGAGCAAAATGGAGAAAAATCCCTGCCCTATGGAGTTTTCATAACAGTGAGAGAAGACAGATGATAAAATGAAGAAGTTAAAATACATTAAGTTAAATGAAAAAAAAAAACTATGGAGAAAAGTAAGGCAAGAAAGTGGGTTATTTGTGTGTGTGTGTGTGTGTGTGTGTGTGTGTGTGTGTGTGTTAGGAGCAGCAGTTTGAAATAGAATAGTGACAGACAGTTGTGTTAGACTTTGGAGAAAGAGTAATAAATGAGACACGTGCTCATAGATCTTAGACTGGTGGAGGCAAAAGATGATTATACAGGTAATTATATTAAATTGTGACATTAGGATAAGAGGTATATGTAATGCTATGGATGAGGACACAGGAAAAGGAGACTTTGAATAGTCTAGGGGGATCAGGAATGGTTTCATGGGTGAATTGACGTTAACATTGAAACCAAAATATAATGTAAGCCAGAGGAGAAATGAAGTGGGTTGAGGGTCAGCACAGGAAAAAATAAGTTCAAAGATTCAGAAGGAAGTGAGAACATGGTACATTCAAGGAAGTGAAAGTTTAAAATGGCTAAAGTATGGATTGGAAGAAGGAGAGTAATGTGAAATGAGTCTCCAGAGTAAGCACTAGTAATGTCACAAGAGCACTGAATGCCATGTTAAGAAATATGGACTTTATCCTAACAACAAACAGAAACCATTAAAAGAATTTAAAGCATTGGAAAAGACTTGAGGTTGATCCCCAGGGGCCTGAAGGGAGGCCGGATGGAGCTCTGTTCATTCAGAATCTTGATCCTGAATGGCCCCTTAACTCTGTTCTTTGATTCAACTAATTACCTTGCCTTTCCTAATAATAAGGTACATTTATTTGTGACTCACCCACTCACTCATTCATTTACTCTCCAACAGATATATAATATTGGTAACATATTCTGGTCATGTCCAAATAAATCCTTTTAATTCAAATATCTGATAAGATTTGTTTCTCTTAGAACCCAAATAATTAGAGGCCAGCTAAAAATTCTGGGTAAACAGTACCAAGTTCAAGACTGCAATTTTGATTTTAATTTTAACTCACTTGAGCTTTTATTGCATTTGAACTGCTTTGATTGACATTTACAAAATACAACAAGAAGTTAATTATTTCATAACTAACTCCCTCAGCATAATATATGTTGTTATCCAAAAATATAATATACATGTGTCATTCTCAAGAACATTCCATAACATAGACATGAACTTTTATAGTTGGAAAGGCCCACAGGGATCAAAATTATTATACAGATGAGGAAACTGCCACCTTCAGAGAGAATATCACTTAATTTATATTATATAAAAGCCTTACTTATAGTATTATTACTTTTACTTTATATATTTTATGTTTTATGTGTTTTAATAAATTGTTTTTTTAAATTGTTAATTCATAAATATGGTGTAAAAATCCAAAAGTTGTAAAAGTGTCTACAGTTAAGTCTCTCTTCCACCTCTTTTGCTAGGCCACACTGTTTCCCTCCCCTGATGCTATTTTTATGTAATCTGTCAAGATACATCTTACATATATGCAAATATATATTACATATGTGTGTACACGTTGTGAGACATAAATGTTAGCATTATCTACATATTTTACCTTGCCTTGCTTTATCATTGAACAATATATTTTTGAGATTATTTCATATGGATATATATAGAGAGAAATGCCTCATTCTTTTTATTAGCCATATAATATTCCATTGCATGGATGTGCCCTCATTAAATTAATTAATTCACTGTCTAAGGGATTTTATTTTTTTCCAAACATTTTCATGATAAAAATATTTCAATAAATATAATTTATACAATATCATTTTTACCATGTGGGATTCTATCTAAAGGATATTCCTAAACATCGAAGTACTGATTTAAAGAGTATGTAAATCTTGAAATTTTTAATAAATATTGACAAGTTATCTATATAATGCTATATATTTCCATTAACAGTTAATAAGAGTACTGTTTTTCCCATGCTCTTTTCAACACAATGCCTTACTGAACTTTTTGATTTTTGCCAAAGATCAAAATGGTAATTCATTATTATTTTAATTTACACTTCTCTTTTTAAGGGTAAAGATGAGCATTTTTTCATATGTTTAAGATTTATTCATTTATCATTTTCTGTGTACTCTTAATAGCATTTGATTACTTTTTCCATTGTTATTATGTTTTATATTGATTTGTAGATATTACTTACATATAAATAATTGAAACTTTTGTGATATGAGTTGCAATTTTTTCCCAGTTTGCAGTTTACTGTCTAATTTTGTTTAAGGTATTTGTTTTACTATGCAAATTTTTTAAAGTGTTGGTAAACTTACCACCCTTTTCTTAAATCACCTCTTAGTTTATGTATTTTACATAAAAAGGCCTTTCTCACTGAGATTATTTTTAAAAACCCTATGTTTTATCCTAGAGAATTTGTGGATTAATATTTTAAATTAAAATATTTTGTATAAAGATATAATTTCTATAATAAATGATATACAAATCCAGTCTATTTTCTTCCATATTGTCCCAACATTAATTTTTAATAATCCAGTCTTTAATATATCCCTTATTTGAAGGGCCAACTTTATCTAAATTAAATTTCTAAAAATGTTTGCATCTATATTTGGACTTTCTATTATAATTCCACTGATTTGTGTGTCTATTCATGTACCATTATTTTTCTATTTCAATTATTGTAGATCTAAAATATGTTCATGGCTGGTAGGTCTAATCCCTCATCATTGGTCTTCATTTCCAGAGTTATCTTTGACAAAATCAGTTGGTTTATTTTTTCATGTGAATTTGGAATCTATATAGCTCCAAAAACTCTTGGGAACTTTTAAGGTGATTTAATAATATATAGAGATTTATTTAAAGGGAATTAGCTTCATTTTGAAGTTGAATCTTTCTGTCCAAGAGAAGAGAATGTTTTTGCATTTTTTGAGTCTTCCTTTGTGTAAAACAGCCCATAGACTGATACTGGTCTCTAGTAAGATAAGAATAAAAATTAAAAGCAAACATTTAGAAACTTTTAGAGCAATTTGACTGTTTGTGACATCCATTGTTGTTGTGACACTCTTTTAGCAATTCATTTTTATTGTATTGTTTAAAATTATCTAACCATGATAAAGTGAAAATAAAAGATTGGCCTTTCACCAGTACAGTTTGAGAAGCATTGCTACAAAACATGATAGCAGTTTCTGTGGTTATTATTATTACTTTTTGAGGATAGTTTAACTTGATTATGTGTGCATATATATATATATATATATATATATACACACACACACAGATATGCTGATACATGTTTACATAAACATAATCATATGCATGCTCCTTGTAGATTTAAAAGAAATTTTTTTTCTATTTGCCTTCCTTTTTCCCCCTTTTTTCTCCCCTATTCCACAGCATCTCTCCACCCTAAATAACCCATGTTAACAACCCATTATGTATTCTTCCATATTTTACCTAGAAAAATGTTAAATAATAGTGGGCAAAAATTTCTTCTCCCTGAACCTTAAGGAGAATACTGGTAGAGCTGCATCAGTAAATATGATCTTTATTTTGTCAGATATGCATTTTTATAATGTTAACAAGGTATTCTTCTATTCCTTTTTTATTAAATTTTTTTAAAGAATATATTTTAAGGGCTTCCTTGGTGGCGCACCGGTTGAGAGTCCACCTGCCGATGCAGGGGACACGGGTTCGTGCCCCGGTCTGGGAAGATCCCACATGCCGTGGAGCGGCTGGGCCCGTGAGCCATGGCCGCTGAGCCTGCGTGTCCGGAGCCTGTGCTCTGCAGTGGGAGAGGCCACAACAGTGAGAGGCCCGTGTACTGAAAAAAAAAAAAAAAGCATATATTTTTTAAACATTATCAAATATATTGTTAGCATCTGTCATGATGTTTTGTGATATTCCTTTTGAGTGTATCAATCCCAGGTCGTGGATTATCGTGTATTAATCTTTTTTCCCTCAGCTTTATTGAGCTATAATTGACACATAACAATGCTTAAGTTTAAGGTATACAATGTGATGATTTGATACACATATATATTGCCAAATAAATACCACAATAAGGTTAGTTAACACAACCTTCACCTCACATAATTACCATGTTTTTGTTGTTTTTATGGTAAGAACATTTAAGATTTACTGTCTCAGCAATTTTCAAGTATATAGTATGGCATTGTTAACTACAGTCACTGTGTTGTACATTAAATCCCCAGAACTTATTCCTCTTATAACTGGAAGTTTGTACCCTTTGACCAAGATCTCATTTTCCCTGCCCCTAGCCCCAGGAATTGACCAATCTATTTTCTGTTCTTATGAGTGTGGCTTTTTTAGATTCTATATAAAAGTGATATTATACAGTATTTATCTTTCTCTGTCTGACTTATTTCATGTAACATAGTGCCCTCAAGTTTATCCAGGTCACAAAGGTCAGGGTTTCCTTTTGTTTTATGGTTGAATAATATTTCATTGTGTGTGTATATAAAATATTATATATATAATATTTATATCACATATACATGTCCAAATATATTTTAAATTAATTTATGTATTATATGTATACATATATATAATGTATACATATTTTCTTTATCCATTCCCCTGTCAATGTTTTGCCTTTAGCTTTGTTCTTTCTCAAGATTGTTTCAGCTATTCAGGGTCTTTTGTGGTTTTATATAAATTGTAGTATTGTTTTTTCTATATCTGTGAAAAATGCCATTGGAATTTTCATAGGGATTATTGAATCTATAGATGGCTTTGTAGGTAATATGGACATTTTAGCAATATTAACTCTTCTGATCCATGCTCATGGAATATCTTTCCATTTATTTGTGTTTTCTTTAATTTCTTTCATTTGTGTTTTATAGTTTTTGATATGTAGATCTTTCACCTTCTTGGTTAAATTTACTCCTAAGTATTTTCTTATTTTTGATGCTATTGTAAATGAATGGTTTTCTTTATTTCTTTTTCAGATAGTTCACTGTTGGTGTGTAGAAATGATGCTGATTTTTGTATGTTGATTTTGTATTCTGCAACTTTACTGAATCGAAAACATTTTTTGAGGAATCTTTAGCATTTTCTATGTATAAGATCATTTCAACTGCAAACAGACACTTTCATTCTTCCTTTCTGATTTGGATGTCTTTCATTTCTTTTTCTTACATAATTGTTTTGGCTAGGACTTCTGGTACTAGGAGTAGTACCTTGAATAGGAGTAGGGATAGTGGGCACCCTTCTCTTGTTCCTGATCTTAGAGAAAAGGCTTTCAACCTTTCACTCTTGATATGATGCTTGTCATATATCCATTCAGTCATTCTATGCCTTTTGATTGAAGAGTTTAATCCATTTACATTTAAAGTAATTACTGATAGATAAGGACTTACTAATGCCATTTTAGTAGTTGTTCTCTGGCTGTTTTGTAATTCCTTTCTCTCATTTTTCCTCCCTTCATGTCTTTCTTTGTTAACTGATGATTTTCCTTACTGGTATGCTTTGATTCTCCTCTCTTTATCTTGTGTGTAACTACTATAGGGTTTTGCTTTATGGTTTACCTTACATTAAAAATCTTACAGATATGTTTATTTTAAGCTGATAATAGCTTAACATCGATTGCATACAAAAACTCTTCTCTTTTACTCTTCCCTCTCCCTTTTTTATGTTTTTAATGTTACAATTTACATCTTTTTATATTACATATCCATTAACAAATTATTGTAACTATATTTATTTTTAATACTCTATCCTTTAACCTTTATGCTACAGTTAAGTGATTAACACACCACCATATTAGAGTATTAGAATATTCTTAATTTGTCTATATACTTACTTTTAACAGTGTGTTTTATATTTTCATATGTTTTCATGTTACTAATTAGTGTCTTTCATATCAGCTTGAACAACTCCTTTTAGCATTTCTTGTAAGGCGGGTCCAGTGTTGAATTCCCTCATCTTTTGTTTGTCTGAGAAAGTCTTTATCTGTCCTTCATTTCTGAAAAACAGCTTTTCTGGTAAAGTATTCTTAGTTGGCAGTCATTTTCTTTCAGCACTTTGAAGGCATCATCACACTTTCCCCTGGCCTGCAAGGTTTCTGTTGAGGGATTTGCTGATGCACTTATGGGAGTTCTCTTGTAAAAGAAAAATATGGAATGCTTCATGAATTTCCATGTCATCTTTGTGCAGTGACCATGCTAATCTCTGTATGTTTCCCATTTTAGTATACGTGCTGCCAAAGGGACCCTATGTTAATTTTTTAATGTTCTGTTGGATTCTGTTTGTCAGTATTTTATTTAAGACTTTTACATTGACATTCGCAGATGAAATTTCCTTGTAGTTGTTTTTGTGTGTGTGTGTGTGTGTGTGTGGTCTTGATATTAATGTTATGTTAGTTTTATTAAAAAATTGAAAATGTATTGCTTCTTTCTCTGTGTTCTGGAAATGACTTTGCCATTAATTGTTCTTTAAATAATTGCTAGAAATCTTCCTTGCAACTTTTAGTCCTGGCATGAGGGGGTGTGTTGGAGGTGGTATTGCTCTTTGACAGCTATATTTTCCCATGAAATAAGGTATAAAGTCAGTTTTGGTAATTATTTTTTCCTAGAAAATTATCTACTTTAGAGCTTATATATATGAAGTTTATAAATTAGTCCCTTTATGACTCCCTTAATTTCCTCTTCATTTGTGGTTTTCTCCCCATTACTGATTTTATGCATTTGTGTTTGCTCACTTTTTGATCAGGTTAAGCAAAGTATTTTTAAGACAAATTATTAGATATGTTATATTTTCTGTTCTTCATTTATTAATTATTGGTGTTAATGCCTTCACTTTGTTTTCTTAGTTTATTTATGTTTCTTTATTTGAAACATTCTAAGTTGGATGATTATTATATTTATTTTTATCCTATACTGTTTATAAATATGTTTTAAGGCTATGATTTTTCTTCTAATACTTCTTTAGCTATAACCCGTATCATTTGATATTTATTATTTCATTATAAGTATTTTGAAATATGTCATAATTTTAATATTATCTTCTTTTTGACAGAAGAGTTGTTTAAGAAACAGTAATAAAATGTCAAGATAGTATTTTGTTATTATTATTATCGGGCTTGTAATTCATGGTTGACGAGGTTTTTTTTAATTTATTTTTATTGAAGTATAAATGAGTTACATTATATTAGTTTCAGGTGTACAACATATTAATTTGATATTTTTATACATTATAAAATGATCACCACAATAAGTCTAG
The DNA here is from genome assembly GCF_949987515.2 of Delphinus delphis. Classification (NCBI taxonomy): domain Eukaryota; kingdom Metazoa; phylum Chordata; class Mammalia; order Artiodactyla; family Delphinidae; genus Delphinus; species Delphinus delphis. The sequence goes on from NC_082690.1 coordinate 81,526,261, forward strand.
TTACCATCTGTCACCATACAAAGCTTTTACAATATTATTGACTGCATTCCCTATGCTGTACACTACGCCCCCATATTTATTTTATAACTGAAAGTTTGTACCTCTTAATCCCCTTCACCTATTTTGCCCATCCCCCCACCCACTTCCCCTCTGGCAAACACCCATTTGCTCTCTGTATTATGAGTCTGTTTCTGTTTTGTTGTTTGTTTGTTTATTTTGTTTTTAAAAATTCTACATATTTTGTTTTAAGATTCCATATATAAGTGAAATCACACAGTATTTGTCTTTCTCTGTCTGACTTACTTTACTTACCATAACTGTCTTAGTACTATTTCAAAAAAATTCTTTATAGGTTTTTTTATTACTCATATATAGGCAAAATTTAGGTGTGTGTGTTTGAATATTCCATGAGCACTTAAAAATGAGGCCTTAATTTTAAGAGCTCATACACTTTTCACATCTGCATGTGAAGTTTGCTTTTGATCATCTGCTTTTTAACATATATTAACTCATTGATTTATCTCAGACAAAGTGAAGTAAATTAAATATTCCTACTTCTAAGGTACTTTTGACAATTATCCTTACATTTCTTAAGTTTTTATTTTATGTATTTGGATCGTATGTTATTAGGCGAATAAATATTCCAAAGTACTTATTGGAGATTTTACTCTTTATCATTTTATAGAACCTTTCTTTGACTTGTTTTTTACTGTTTACCTTGAACTGTTATTAAGGGTAACCCATGCTTTTTTGGGGGGAGGAGTGGTTTTTCTTTTCCAGATATGCCTTTTATTTTCAGTCATTCTGTGTTACTCTGTTTTAGGTGTCTCTCTTATAGACAGCAAAGGGCTGGCTTTTGTGTTATTTCAAAGCCAGGACTGTGTTCTATGCTGGGAAGTATTTAAACTTAACTTCCCCAAGACAGAGCATTGACCGTTAGTGAGTTCTTTAAGCCATTATTCCCTCTCAGTCCAAAGATACTGGCTTAAAGAGTATCTAACCTTCACTCTATTGATACTGTTTTGGGCAAATAGTGGGTGTAGTTTTGAGTTCTCTTTCAGCCCATCTCCCTGTGCTTTAGGTTGGTATCAAGTTGAGCTTCTGGGGATTCCACTGCTGACTGGTAAATTTCATTCCTGTTGTATAAAACAAGGAGTCATTAGTTTCATCCCCTCATGGTGTGCCATCAACTTTGGAGAATTATATTCTGATGCCTTTGATTTTCCGAAATCTGCAGCTGCAGGTACACTTTTCTTACCTGTTTGATCTTCACTGCATTTGCAACCCTTTTTTATATATTGAGAGTTATAAATTTGTTCTAGTTTCATTAAAGATGAAATTACAATTCTATTTTTTCTTATTGTTTTTGTTTTGGATGGTTTCTTAGGGTCAATACATCATGATTTTTTACATAACACTTTAAAAACTAACATTTAAACATCACCTTTTGATAGTGTTAATCCTACTTAATTCAAATTATTATCCTATTGGCACAAAGTTTATTTTCAAAAGATTTTCCTCTTGGACTCATGTATTTCTCTTTTCTCACCAAACGTTAAAAAAAATAGGAAAATGTAAATTTTATATATTTTTTTCAGTGAATTTAAGAGAACAGATTCTCTTGTAATGATTTTCTTTTATTCAAGTTTAGGTCTTCATCTTTAGATTTATCCCAATAATGACTTTAACTGATATCAACCATTGACTAAGATGTGCAGATCTCAGAGAGATTTGAAAATTACTATCTCAGGCTTCAAAGAGGAAAATAGTGTTTCTATAAAAGGAGTCAATTATGTATAATATATTTAGACAGGGAGAAGTAAATAATGAGAAATGCCCATGTCACAAAGCCCTATTTTAGTAAAACAATAGCTTCTATATTAATGTATTTTTAAATCATGCTATGTGGTATAGCGTATGTGTAAGTAACATAATAATGAAGGATGTCCATTGGAAACTAAAGTGGAAATTAAAACAAACCTTCGTGGAGCTGCTCTTTATTTTTCAGAGAAGCTGAGAAATAATTTGAGACCTAAGAGCAGCAAGAGATGGTTACCTCCTTTTGCAGGTGCACCTCAGTTTATGCCACTATTGCACATATGTTTTATAATGCCACCTCACTGACCCCAGGAACTCAAATCCAAAAGCTATTGCAATTTTGGGATACAAAGTAAAATTCTGGTAAAATATACAGGGGAAAAACTATGGCAGAGTTTTACAAATATCTCTTAAACATTCAATTCACCTTGGAAAATCAAGCAATTTGATTTCAGTTCAAAACTTAACATGTTCTGATTGCTTTTGGAAAATGTCTTTGGATTACAAAAGGGGTTATCTATGCATTGATGACCCAATTTTTGTCTCTGTTAATATTCTAATTTCACTCATTCCTTACTGTACTAAGGAGGTAGAGAGAAACTTATCTCATAAATTACGTTATTTAAACACTCAGGCCTTTAAAAAGCCCAGCCTAAACTATATAAACAAAGCACATAGTTGATACTTGGGACCAAATATTTTACTGTACAACTGACTTAAAGTTGGATTTTTTCAAAACGTGGAAAGTATCATTGAAACCCAAATTTGGGAGCTCACATAAATGCTATATTAAATGCTGCAAGTAGCTCTGAAAACCAAGGTGGCAAACATGAAAAGCAGTCAGTCCACTCATAATTACTATGCCACTTGAATTCTAGTAATTTATGGGGAAGGAAAACAAATCTAGTTACTCATCCTCTTCGTGAATGAAATGTGCTCTGCACTACAAATGCAAATTATTATCCTTCATCTAAATCATTGACTTAATGATATTCTATTTCCAATCTCACCCTCATGTCACTGAGAATGAGCAGCCTTAATCTAATGATTAAAAAGTATTCTCTCTTATGTTTGAACTGGAGTTTATTTCAGAGTTTTGTGCTTTAAAATAATATAAAATACGGGTTTTATGTTTTTATATCTCTGTAAGAGAATATTAAAAAATAAACATTTCTATACTTTCTCTTAAAGAGGAATGATGTAAATATATATTAGTTCCTGCCCAGAGAGCTCAAAATCGAATTCAGAGGGCCAAGCTATAAATACACAGGAGAGCAGTAAAAACTCAAAATGATAAGATAAGCTCAAGGCAGTATATTAAAACCTCCTTTATGTGGAAAATTTGGGAAATAATCTCCTAAATATTATAAGTAATTTTTATTATTTTGAGTAGTGAAGTATTCTTAATTTTATAATAGTTTGATGGCATTCTAGCTGAAGTGTTATACACATACCTCTCCCTTACTTTGTAACCATAACAATGACCATAAGTTACATTTTCCTTGGTGGTTCAAAATTGTGGTCGTAAATGTCAATGTTATAAAACAGGGACTGGTATGTCCTTTATCTTTAGTAACTCCTAATGACAATATTTTAGTGGTTGTGTCTCTTTTTGTTGTTGCAGTTTTTCTGTCTCCTGATGTGCTCCTTGAGTATCTTCTACTTGTTCTTCTTTGGACTAGGAAATAAGGTGTGATGTGGGAGTGGGTGTTTATATATAAATGTGTGAGTATATCTGTGTGTGTTTGTGTGTGTGTGTGTGTGTGTGTGTGTGTGTGTGTGTATTTGTATATGTCTATTGGATTCCTTTAGCTCAAGGAACTGAAACACTTGTTATATCTAAAATTCTAGAGGATTTTTCATTATGTGCATGTGAAAATAACAAAGGCAGAAACGTCTCCCAGATGATCGTGCCTAAGGGAATCTACCAACAATTGTGCAATAAAAGACGAGAAAGTGGCTTGGTGCCAACTTGGCTATTCATTGAAATAGAAACCCTTAGAAAGGGACAGCATTTGAGTATTATTAGATATCATGAGTTTTCGCCAGTCCAAATTTCAAGTGAACCAGTTACTTATGACTGTGTTTAACATAAGATTAAATATACTTGGAGTAAAGCTCTCAGGAAATGGAATCATATCTACAATGAATGTGTTTTCTAAGTGTACATTTTGACTCTGCATTGTCTTTCTCTATAAAGTCAAGTGCCCCTTCTGTAAATTTTATTTTTTTTAGAAGATGTTGGGGGTAGGATTTTGTTAATTAATTAATTTATTTTTGGCTGTGTTGGGTCTTCGTTTCTGTGTGAGGGCTTTCTCTAGTTGTGGCAAGTGGGGGCCACTCTTCATCGCGGTGCGCGGGCCTCTCACTATGGTGGCCTCTCTTGTTGCGGAGCACAGGCTCCAGACGCACAGGCTTAGTTGTTGTGGCTCACGGGCCTAGTTGCTCCGCGGCATGTGGGATCCTCCCAGACCAGGGCTCAAACCCGTGTCCCCTGCATTGGCAGGCAGATTCTCAACCACTGCGCCACCAGGGAAGCCCCCTTTTGTATATTTTATATCATATTTCATAATCCATTTTAGGTTAATATTTTATGAATATGTCAATTTACTCCTTAATTGGTCAACCCATATTCCCCACAGTGCCTAGCAAACTCCCTTGCTTAAAAGTGACAATGAATATATATTCATTGGTTTGAAGAGAAGTGCTAGTAACTATGGTTGTCAATGACGAGTTATAAGAAATCGGTGCCATGAAGTCAGAAAAGAGAAATAATACTTGGAACTGCCATCATTGGGCAAGCTTTATGGAAGAGGTAAACAAATGAGATGGTTATATAATCACAAATCATAAGTCTTTTGTTTTAGGGATGACCATCATTGTCATTTCCATCATCAAAAATAAAGTTTCACCTGCAATTGTTAATTACTATGCAATACTCATTCTTGTTCTGATTCAACATCTAATACTTGAAGACAGATAAATTCATACATGGACAACTATGCAAGGAAGATAGCATATCAATCCGGCCATTTTCCCTCTAGAGTATGAGCCACTATATTAACAGGCTGAGGATATATAGAGAGAGTTCATGGTATAGTCAAGTTCCCCTCTCTTGACAACATTTTTTAGTGAGCTTGTCTGCAAGATCTAATAACTCAGTGGAGACAGCAAATCTATTTCATACAGAGATGAAGAAAATGAAAAGAATAGTAGTGGGAAGTTTTGAAATTCTTCATATTCAGAACTGAGTAAAGAAATACGCCGACCCCAAGAAGTTACAGGATATGTAGATGATAGATAAATGGATAGATCAATCTTCATAAATAACAATTGCTTTTTCTCCTCTGACCCAAATCTGTTCCCAACCCACCTCTTTATTTTTTATTGGTATGTGAACTTGATGTTCTCATAAAACAACTAAACAGAAATAGTAAATTTAAACGTATCTGGGCTGAATCAATGTAGTTGGGGAAATATGAAGTTCCCTTAGCAGTACTGGGTTATGTATGGTCATCCACTAAGCCCAGAATTTACACAAGCACATCAACGTTCAGTCAATAATACTCCTTCACCACTTTATCAATACGTTACATAAGCTAAAGTGAGTTGCCCGCTGTGGTTGAGGAGACCATGCTTTACTCATTTCTGTATCCTCACTACCTAGCATATAGTCTAATGGCATGTGTTCAATGTTTGTTGAAGGAATTTATGAACTAATAAAACAAATAATCTGTAGCATTCATTGTAGTCAGTGGCACAACCTTTGAAGAAGACAAGTTTGATCAGTGAAGAAATTAAAAAAAAAAAAAAGAAGGAGACAAGCTTGGATATGGCTTTAATCTGAAGATACAGCATACAATTTTTCATATGTAAATGTTCACTTGGTCTGTATGGGTACTGGACTAATGACATGGGACTCATCTGCAGTACACAATCCCCAGCTTGGGTAGCCAATCCAAAACAGAAAGATCTTTGAGTTTTGTATTCTTTGTGTGAAAAATTCTTTGCGCTTGGTGTAAGTGCTTCAGTGTTAATCTGATTTTGTTATTCAAGCCTTTGCTTTAGCCTTACGGATTGAAAGGCTTTGAAATACATGAATTGGATTAAAAGCTGAGTGATCCTCACCTTTTACATTGGGACACAAGTACTATATGTCTTCCTGTTCCACCATTCCTAGCCTTTGTCTCCATGGCCACAAAATGACCACTGTGTCTTCAACCATCACATCCATATTTAGAGCAAAAAAAGGGAGAAGGACGAAAAAAAAAAGCTGAAAAGGTGTGTCAGCAAAGACTGTCACTTATAAAACCAGCACTGGGACTATGCAAGATGAATATTTTAATGTTTCAGCTTCTATAATTGGGAGAGGCAAAGGAGAAGTAGCCAGTTCACAATATGGCATTGAAACTTGGTAGAAAAAGTCAGGAGATAGAAAACGATAAATGAGATTGCCAAGGGAGAGGTTACAGAGTAAGAACAAAAGACTGAAGTAAGAGCTTTAAAGATACCAGTAGAAAGATTGCTCTTTTATGAAAGTTGCGGGGTGAGGGGGGGCTGAGATAGCAAAGATGAAGAGCCAAGAGGAAATAGTTCCAAGAGAAATGTGTGAGCAACAGTGTGAAATGTTATGAAATAATGATTAAGGAGTAGAAATAAAAATAATAACCAGGAAGTAGTTGGTAAACTTGAGTAGAACAATTGTGTAGAAAATTGAGAGAAGGAAACAGTTGGCAGGAGCTAAGAAGTGAACACATTTTGAAGAAAAAAACCAAAGAATAGAGACTACTCTTTTCAGGAATTCGATAGTGAAAGGAAAAGGAAATGGAACTGAGTCAACCAAAAAGTTGTCAGTGTTAAGGAAAGCTTATGAATATTTTTTAGACTGGAAAGATCTGAATATTTATTTAGGCAGAGAATATATAAATCAATATCTAATAGATAGCAAATACCTAAGGAAGGGAGATTTCTTTGATTCTGGTTTCTTTCTTCTTTACACTTAATGTTGTTGAATGACTTTTATGGTGGAATCTTTAATTCTTAGTGCTTGGGTTACAAAAATGAATATGATATAGTCTTTACCCTTAATAATTTACAACCTAGAAAATGAGAGAGACAAATAAGCTGAACTGAAGTTTTAAATTCTGATTTGTGAAAACGAAACCTTAGGGAATATCAGGTTTGAAGATCTTAATAAGGGTGCTAAACATACAAAACCCTTTAAGAAAGACCTCCCTCCTTCACATTATAATTCTCTTTCCAACATTCTATTTGGGAAGTGATGTTTTATACAGGATAGAACAATGGTGTTTAAACAACAGAAGATGCCTGGAAAATCCTTCTGAGCTTGGGAAAAGTTGTTGAAGCTTCAGGGCTCTTGGTGACGAATTTGATCATATGCATGTTTCATTAAGAATCAAAGCATGTGCATCCTTCCGCGTTGAAGCCAACAGCAGAAGCACAACAGTGTTCCCAAGGTGCGGTGACTAATACCTTGAGAAAGGCCTCAGCATTCCCTTTATAGATGAGGTGTTAATATACACTGCCATTCTTGCTCACAGCACTGAAAATTAATACGAACTCAGTGGGCTAAAGTGCCACTCTGAAAATACAAATGCTTTGGGTAGAATGGGAAACATTTTATGCTTTCCTTTAGAAATATTCTCTCAGTTCCTTTGAAGATAAAAATAAACTGCTAAAAATCCCATTAAGACCTTTTTAGGGGTGGTTGTATTTTTCCTTCTACATCTTGTACTGAAGTGGAACTTTTGACTTATGTTAAAATAAGCATACTTCTAGAAAAGACAAGCTGGAATTAATTCATGAACAAGTATTTTTCCAATGACAAATCATTTTTATCCTTTGGAACAATGATATTTTAAATTAAGATTTTTAAAAATGTTTCTCTGGGTAGATTAATTATAGATTCAGTGGCCTGGAAAGGATAGAAGTGGTCAGTTAATCAAAACATCTGGACATACAAGAGTTTTATCTCCTTGGATAGGGAACTTTGACCACCCAACACCTTTGAGAGCTGACAGTGACCATTTTATAGGCTCATTGAGCCCGTAAGGACCTTGGAGATCAACCTAGCAGGGATTATTTAAAGATCTCTGTGATTCTGAAAATGTTTTCCTTAAAGTGGGTTTAGGTGAAAAAGGTAAAGAACTCTTAAGTTCAGACATAAGGAACTTTAATAATGCAGCTAGTTATGCTCTTTGTATGGGTACTGGCCCAAGTTTAATGCAGTGGTTAATAGCATGGAGTATGCTACCAAACTTTGGTTTAGAATACTCCCTTTGTTACTTACTAGTTATGTGACCTTGGAAGAGTTACTAAACACCTCAGTTTCCTCTTCTGTAAAATGGGAATAAAAATAGTCCCTACATGATAAAGTTTTTGTTAATATCAATTGAGTTCATAGATAGAAAGAGCTTAGAACACTCCCTGGCACATAAAAATTACTATTTATGTTTAAGTTGTCATTATTATAATTTAATTCCTATAACATTATTAATGGTAGCTAATGTTTTAATTTTACAGATGGGAAAATTGACACACACAAAAGGCAAATAACTTGCACAATGTCATTCAGCTAGTAAGCAGTACGGCCAGGCATAAAGCACTATGACTTTCACTCCGAAGTATGTATTCTACATGATACTGTTTTGAAGTTTCTCCCGTTGTTAGCGTGTGCCACCTATGTCATTAGACATTCAATGCCACTTGAATTAATGTTCAAATTTTAATTTTAAAAAATCAGGTCATGGTATTATTCTAAGTCATTTATTTATAATTTTTATACTAAGTTACAAGCTATACAAGTTTTATTTCAACACACTTTTTAAGAAAAAACAAGATATATTAATTTTTTATTGTTACTGTAAAAATTGCCATAAACTTAGCAGCTTGTAAGAGAAATTTATTTCTCTTACGATTCTGGAGGCCAGAAGTCTGGAATCAGTTTCACTGGGATAAAGACATGGTGTCTGCAGGCTGGATCCTACTGGAAGCTCTAGGGGAGACTCTGTTTTCTTGCCTTTTCTAGCTTCTTGAGGTCATTTGCATTCCTTGGCTTATGGCCCCTTTCTGTTTGTTCAAAGTATATCACTCAGATATTTGCTTTCATCATCACATTGCCTTCACGCTTTCTGACCCTCCTACCTCCTTCTTATAAAGATCCTTGTAATTATGCTGGGTCTACCTGGATAATCCAAGATAATCTTCCTGTAGCAAGATCCTGAAGTTAATCTCATCTGCAAAGTTCCCTTGTAAGGCAACATATTCACAGTTTCTGGGAATTAGAACATGGACCTCACCAAGGAGGCATTAGTCAGCCTACAATACAAGGTTTAGATTAAAAGATACTAAGTCATGTTATTTTGAAAACGTTCTAAATAGCATAAATTTAAAGGGCATAGAGAAAATTTCTATAAAACTCTTGATACCCTTTCATCTTTCACTCTCTCTACCCAAATACTTGCTTACCAAGGCTGCTGTAAGATCTGATATTTGTTAATTACCAATTTTATTGCCAGAAAGATGCCTACTTAGGATACAGTACTCATCTAAACATGTCAAGAGATTCAAGACAACAAATGTTAGACTGTAAGTATTACTGGGTTAAAGGAAAACCATGATAAGAACTTTAAGGAGAAGAATAAATATTCCTTAACGTTTTTGGCTGAATCAAATTTGAGCTACATTTTTCAAAGTGTTGTTTTGAAAAATGTACTCAGATGACCACTTATCCTCAACCCCATATTTTAAGTTTTATTTTACAAAACAATGAGAGTAAAAAGCAATTTTGCTTCAGCTTAGATTCGTTTTATATAATGACATTTTTTGGATAAAGAAAGAAAGTGCACCAGATTAAGTTTATAATCCAAGGTTGCAGGCGCCATAACCACTCTAAAGCCAGAGTTGAGAAAAAGCATGACTGTAAAGAGATCATCTTGCATGGGTGAACATAAACTAGTTAGGGCTGGGATTTCCCTGGTGGTCCAATGGTTAAGACTTCGTGATTCCACTGCAGGGGGCACAGGTTCAATCCTTGGTCTGGGAACTAAGATCCCACATGCCACAGGGCATGGCCAAAAATTAAAAACAAAAAGGGCTTCCCTAGTGGCGCAGTGGTTAAGCGTCCGCCTGCCGATGCAGGAGACACGGGTTCGTGCCCCGGTCCGGGAAGATCCCACATGCCGCGGAGCGGCTAGGCCCGTGAGCCATGGCTATTGAGCCTGCGCTCTGCAACGGTAGAGGCCACAACTGTGAGAGGCCCGCGTACCAAAAAAAAAAAAAAAAAAAAAAAACTAGTTAGAGCTATTCAGTCAGTAAAAATAAGAACTGAGAATGGATATATGATTTATCTCTATAAAATCACTTTTGTTATGTGTAGGGGGCCTATAAATATTATTGACAAATATTATCATATGAGTAAAGGCACCATCCTCACTCCTAAAATTTTAAAGAAGTAATTTTAGGATTTTTGTTTTTCTAAAAGGGAACTCTAAATAGGCTAGCATTTTCAGAGAATGGGTTGGCAGACTTAAGTAGCATCGTCAAGTAAGTTCTTCCAATTTTCGAAGACCATTGAACTATTTAATGTTAAAATACCTATTCATCAATCAAATGAAAATATTTATATTGAGTTCTTACTCTGTGTCAAGCACTCTGGTAAATGTTTTGAAATGCAAATATAAATAAGATACCACTCTTGTCTCTTAAGACTTTTGAGAGTCCAGTTGAAAATCATATAAATAAACAAGCAAAAAAAAAAGCGTATACAATGATAATATGTACTATGGTGGAGGAATATATATAGTATGAGAACACCTAACTTCAAAATGGACAAGAAGGTAGGGCTTCCTGTGTGTACTGCTTGGCCTGAGACTTCAAGGAAAAGTAGCAATTGCCTCTGTTAAGAGTTCACATCACTGTCAAAAGTACAGACTGGCATAATTTTTCCAGGGAACTATTTCACATGGCAAGATAGAGTGATAGGCTTTGAGGCCGACTAGCACTAAGTTGTGAATGACTTTTTGTGTTAGAGAATTGGACTTTCATTCTGAATTCAATGAATTCAAGTATAAGGAATAAAATAATATCTGTGACTTGAAAAAAAATCAATCTGGTGGCATATCAAGACTGGATTAGATGGTAGAGAGATTACATACAGGGAAAACAACTAACTAAAATACTATTGCAGTAGTCCAATTAAGTAATAAGGATACTGACTAAGAGAATAGAAATAGGCATGAGTATGTGTGGCAAAATAAGGATAGGGATGTAGGTTCAACAAAACAGGAGAAGTGAAGTAAAAGAGAAGAGTCAAGGATTTATTTCAGGTAGATGATAATGTAGTGACTAAAATGGGGAATACAAGAAAACAGGCAGTTTTTGTGAAAAGGATAATGAATAAGTTTTTGGACCTATTTAGCTGATAGTACCTATAGGATATTGCAATGGAAATGTCATCTATATAGTTGGATATATTGGCCTGGGGGGTCAGAAGAGAAGCCTGGCATAGAGATACATATATTTATTAAATATTCACTAAGAATTGAGGCCATAGGTATGATTAGATATGTCCAAGAGAAGTAAGAAGAGTGAAATAGTTTAGTATGAATGTCTAAAGAATATTACTCTTTAGAGGAAAAAAATTAAAAATAAAAGGAAGACACACAACTAAAAGGTCTAAAGCCTGGTAAAATAGGAAGAAATAAGGGAATAGCTTTAGGATATGAAGCAAACATTGCAGCAACTGCTACTCTCGTTTTCTAACCCTGAAGTAGCAAATTCAATGGCCCATAGGAACCAGGCATGTAATTTAATGAGCAGAGAAGCTTGGGTGTAGGATAAACATGGGGACTGTCATATGGCAGAGAGCACCCTGTCCACAAGTCGAAGCTGCTATCTAGGTCCCGCCTATTATTGCCCTGTGGGAATTTGGGTCAATGTTGACAGATATCAATATGTATTTTATATGAAATCTGCCAATTTTAAAATGTTCCAAGCTTCACGAAAAGTGTCTATGGATTTTTTCAGCTCACAGGCTGCCAATTTGCAACATCTGCTTCAGCATCCATGATGAGAACAGTCCTGGAGCAGGAAGATCGCTGGTTGGACCCACTACTGTAATCTTCCATTTCCATATTCATGAGTAGATTCTCCCCATAGATTCCTGGATGAGTAATTTTGACATTCTGTGCTACTATACATAAAGGTTAACAATTGGAAAAATGAAGAAGTAGCTCATGAAAACATCTAATCAATGCCTAAGAATGTTTTCTAACCTTTGTTAGCTACTGGCGTGTAAGACTTTGGTATCTGTAAACAGGCTGACCATATATTTTAGCAATCAAACATGGGCACATCTGGGGAGAAAAGGGGGTGCTCTCAGCAGGAGGTGTAAAGTGAGATGTTTGATCTCTCTAACTATAAATGCATATTATCAGTGTTGACCTATCTACATTTTATTTAGACCCTGTGAATTTAATGTTCCTAAGTTAAATGGGACTCATTTTCTCAAAGTTACTTGATCTTCGGTGTCTATCTTGAGAGTACACCATAAGCATTTCAGTATTTTTAAGTCTCGCTTGCTAGTCATATAGTTTATTTGAAGCAAGAGTAATTTTCCTGTGTATCAATTAGTGGTTTCTTTTGTTTAGGAATATACAGTCTAAGCAACCTTAGAATAGGAGAAAAATTGGGTTGTGTCTCTTCACAGGTTGTACGTATAATTTTCGCGTTTATAAATTGAGCATCAAGTGTTGCTCTACTTCTGTGTGTCAAAGGCCATTCAATTAGTAGGACTAATTTTCTGTGGCTTTATGTCAAATTCTGCTATTTGGCTTTCGGTTCTGAAGCAGATGACAAGTACATAAAAAAAAAAAAGACTGTTTTCTTAGGGGATGAAATAGAATGGTTTTTCAATACATTAGTGATAAGCCTTTTGTGCACCTTGATTCCTAAGATGGCTGTTATGGGCCTCCACAATTTTTTACTCCACAGTGAAGATGCCAAGAAAACACCCACTCACATGGGCATTGCTGGTTATTCTCTACTAAATTACCCTGCAATGGCCTTGTGGGGAGGAAAGTAAAACATAATAATCCCATATCTGATATTCTCCAAGGAATTTGATGCCAAAGTGTTTCTGAGCTGGTTATAAGGAAAACTCCTTTTTAAGATACTTTATTTGAAAGGATTAGCCAGCAGTAGGGAAAGAAAATTTACTTGGGAAAAAGTAAAAGTAAATAAATAAGTAAAAAGAATTCTTACTACCGTGTTGTTACAGTGAATGTGAGTCATGGAATTTATCAGATAAGGAGGTTTTAAAATGCATGTGTGGGACAACTTCTGCAGTTTCATAAATATTGACATATTTCAAAATATGATGTTTGAGTATTTCCAAGATAACTTTTGGTATAAAGTGTTATCAGTCGCCTTTTAGAGCAGAAAATGGCCTTTGTGATTTTTGAAGTTCAATTCTTCATCTACTATTCAGAGGAGGAGTTTGATAAAATCAGAAGACTAATTAGTGGAAGCGTTAGAAGTCACATCCCAGGCTCCTTATTCTAAGCCCGGGGCATTTTCAACGCTACATTTTATGTTTCCACCATTCTTTATAGTATAAACATCATTTCAATATCCAGGGAACCAAGGGAAGAAATCTTAGGATGTTTAAACTGACTTGACATACTATGAAAAATTCAGTCATTTTAACATGGTATATCTAGATGGAATTAAGACTTTTAAATGACCATTAAAACACACACCCGTTAAGTATACACCCATAAATATAAACATGCACACTTTATCCAGTATTGTTCATCCTCAGCATATCCTCTGAACTGCAATAGCTATTTGGTTACTATTTGGTGTTATTTCTATTTTTAGTAATACCTGAAGGGATATTTAACTTAGTGCTTGCCCTAGTAAGAGGTTTCTGGGGACAAATATCTTTTTAGAAGTCCTGAAACTAAATTCCTCTCTCCCAAGAAAATACCTCTTTTTAACAAAAGTTCTCATTTATTTGGTCATTGGATTCTCCCCTGAATTATTTTAAAATTCTGGACTTTAATATAGAAACTAGCAGTTGCAACTTGATCATCACATAGTAGTTGGCATTTAGGCACAAAGGTTATGTTTGAAAGGTATGATTGAGACTGTTATGTGCCTACATGTTTGCAAGAGACTGTGACCTTTCTTTCCTTTTCATTTTTCCTTTTTTTTTTTTTTTTTTTTGCGGTATGCGGGCCTCTCACTGTTGTGGCCTCTGCCCTTGCGGAGCACAGGCTCCGGACGTGCAGGCTCAGCGGCCATGGCTCACGGGCCCAGCCGCTCTGCAGCATGTGGGATCTTCCCAGACCAGGACACAAACCCGTGTCCCCTGCATCGGCAGGCGGACTCTCAACCACTGTGCCACCAGGGAAGCCCTCCTTTTTTCTAATACATCTTTATTGGAGTATAATTGCTTCACAGTACTGTGTTTGTGTCTGCTATACGGCAAAGTGAATCATCCATATGCATACCTATATCCCCATATTCCCTCCCTCTTGGAAGGACCTAGAGTCTGTCATACAGAGTGAAGTAAGTTAGAAAGAGAAAAACAAATACCGTATGCTAACATATATATAGGGAATCTAAAAAAAAAAAAATGGTACTGATGAACCTAGTGGCAGGGCAGGAATGGAGATATAGGCATGAAGAATGGACTTGAGGACACGGGGAGGCCAGGGTGGGAAGCTGGGGAGACTGGGAGCTTCTTGTGTCTGTATGGTCCATCCCTAAAATGCCAGGGTACTTCTGAACTATACCTACGTGGACCCATTAAGGAGCAGCCAAATAATTATTTCTCTCAGAGATGAACCTGGTTTGTGCTCTTTTTAAAAAAAACTAATTTAAGGGAGAAAATTCCCTGTTTATAGCTCCACACCAGAGACTATAAAGTTGTTTTTCATTAAATTAAAACAAAATTCTGAATAGTAAATGTAAAATATACATATAAAAATAAAACAATTATAGATTAATACAGAATTTTATTATAGATTAAAACTGATAAATAATAATGATTTCTCTGTCACACTAAGGAATGAAAACTGGGTACTGTTTGTATCTAAATTAAGCATGATTATCTACACAGATATGAGCACTAGATAATGAACTTGAAAGACTTTTAGCTTGTTTGGTTTGGGATATCTCTTTTTTGGCCTGGTTTAGATTCATTATGTTGAATTATTCAGACTCCAGAATCATTTCCTCCGGCCCATGCTGTTCCTTTCCCAGGGAGGCTGTGACAGAGAGTCTCTAGGGTTGTCCCATGATTCCTATCTCCTGATGGTCACACCCTTGTATAATCCCCTCCTCCAGAGTATATGCAGGACATGACTTACTTCTAAATGATAGAATACAGCAAAGACAAAGGGGTGTATATGATGATGTGTACATAATTACATTACATAAGACTGTAACACCTACCTTGCTGAGACATTTTTTTATTCCTTGTTGGCTTTGAAGATGCATGCAATGCTCTAAGCTGCTAAATGGAGAAGGTCCTGTGACAAGGGACTGAGGTCCACCATTAGCTGACAACCAGCAAGAATCTTGAGACCATCCATTAACAGCCTGCAAGGAACTGGATTCTGCTAACATCATGTGAGCATAGAAGTGGATCTTTTCCCCATTTGAGTCTCGGATGAGACCACGGCCCTAGCTGATACCCTGATGGCAGCTTTGGGAGACCCTGAAGCAGAAGACCCAAATAAGCTGTGCTTGAACTCTTGACCCATAGAAACTGTGAGAAAATAAATATGTATTGTTAGGCTTCCCTGGTGGCGCAGTGGTTGAGAGTCCGCCCGCTGATGCAGGGGACACAGGTTTGTGCCCTGGTCCGGGAAGATCCCACATGCCGCGGAGCGGCTGGGCCCGTGAGCCATGGCCGCTGAGCCTGCACGTCCGGAGCCTGTGCTCCGCAACGGGAGAGGCCACAACAGTGAGAGGCCCGCGTACCGCAAAAAAACAAAAAAACAAACAAAACCCAAAATATGTATTGTCTTAGACAAGTTTGTAGTAATAGTGCCACTAGTAATAGATCACTAAAACAGTGGCCTCTATTAGAATGTTTGTTCCTTATATCAGGGTTCATTTGTTTAGTCATTTATTGCACAAATATTTATAAAGGTCTTGTGATGCATAAGGCTGCAAGGTGTCCTGGTCTAGAAGATGAGGGAAATACCATCATGTCATATAGGTACTATGAACGGAGTTTGGGCGTGTCCAGTAGAAACACAAAGAAGGAAGTGAACTGTCCAGTTTGAACAATTCAGTAAGAGGGAGTAATAGTTATAGGCTGTGAAAATGCTAATAATAATCAAAGCCAATAACCGTAGGCTTTGATAAATATTATAAAACACATAAATAGGATATGGTGGTAAATAACAATAATAATAGTTAATAATCATTGAGTACTTATGTCGAGTACTTTTTTCAAAAAAATGTATTAATCTGTACTCTATTTTAGGAATGTAAATTAATTTCTAGCATTTTAAGTAAATTAATACTTTTTTTATAGTATTTCTATTAGCACTTTCATCTTATAGATGAAGAAACTAAGGGGCTGATAGATTAAACAACTTGTCCAAGCTTTCCCAATGAGTCAGTGGCAGACCTGAGAGTTAAACTTTGGCCATCTTGCCCCAGAGTTTATGGTCTTAAACAGGGGGACCTACTTTGGGTGGGGTGATCAGGAATTCTTCTCTGAGATTAACTTTAGTTATTATGTGATAGATGAGAAGAACCCAAAGATGCAAATAGCCAGGGGAAGTGCAGTTCTGGAAGAATGAACAAAAGGGAAAAATTCATTAATAGAGAAAAAGTTGGCATATTCTAGGAGCCAACAGAAGGCCAGTGCCACCAGACTTCAATGAGCACTGGTGATATTGGAGCAGGATGTGAGGGTCGGATCATTCAAAGAAGTTTACTTTATTCTTAGTGAAATACACAGGGTGTTTTACACAGGGAAATGCATTGGCTGCTGTGCAGAGAATGGTCTGAAATGGATAGACGTGGATAAGAAGAGATCAATGAGGAGGTAATTGCAGTATGCCGAGTGAGTGACAATGATGGCCTCGACCAGGGTGGAGACAGAGGAGATAGAGTGATGGATAGACGACAGGTCTATTGTGGAGGAAGAATAACTGGATGTGCTGAAACAGCTGGGATAAGGAAAAGGGAGGGGTTAAAGATGAGGAACACATTTCTGCCTTTAGTCCTGGATGGATGATGGTGCTTCAGTAATTTATTGAGCATACATTATGTGCCCATGACTGTGGTTGGTACTGTGGTGGTAGATACAACACCTTCTTGTCGTTGGCTTTCTCAACCAAGAGAGAGAAAAAGAGAGAGAGAGAGAAATTGATTAATTAACAACAGACTATGACATGATGTGTTAAAACATAGAAGCATCTTAGTGCCATGGAAACATGGAAAAGTAAAAGGGAATGAATCATTCTGCCTGGTTTTCCAGGGGCAGTGTGGGCTAAATATCAGGAAAAGCTTTCACAGAGAAGAGGGTATCTGAGCTAGACCTTCAAGGTTAGCGGAGAGAAGGAGGGAAGGAAAGCAGAGGAAATGGCTTAACAAGGACACCAGTTTATCTAAATAACTTCACTTACTTATTTATATTCCTTATTCCACAAAGAATTTGAAGTAGTTCACAGAAGAACAAAAAAGTGTGAAGTGTTTAGAGAATAATAGCCTAGTGTGGCTAGAAAATTAGAAGCAGGATGGGAAGTCAAAGTTTGCAGAGGCCGGTTCAGGATGTGTTCATGAAGATTTACATGCCATGCTAGGAGGTTGTTTTTCTCCTACTAGGACTTCATGCAGGTGTGATGAACATCTTGGTAAGTACAAGAGGTATTAATTGTATTTCAAAGACTAATAAAATCCCAAAACAAAAATAGAAGCAACATACCATATGTTTCTTTCACTATTTTGCAGAGTCAAATTGTACATGTATTTATTCATTCAATAAATATTTAACAGTATATTGGAATCTTATTAGTCATAACAAGCTAAATATGATTATTGTACTTTGGGTGCAAACAATCTAGTAGGAAAGATAATTTATTAAAATGATAATCTAGCAAAGTAATTAATTAGATCTGTGTAAAGTGCTAGAAAGGAAAAATGCAGTTTGCTATGACAACATTTAAAATGGGAAACTTAACCTAGTCAGGGAGGTCAAGGAAGTGATAATTAAGGTAAATAGCTCAAATGATACTAAGTGCTCTGTGGTGTGTGAAAATGCCTGTTTATAGGAAAAGGTAAACAACATTTGTATATATCTGTTTGTTTATTTATCCAACATATTAAAGTTCAAGGTTTGAAGCACTATGAGAGAAACAGAAACAAGTAATATAATACCTCCAATAAATTAATTTTGCACTTAATAGTTTATAAGTCATTTTTAAAAAATCAGATACTAGTGCAACTACACCAAAAAACAAGACTCTGCAAATAGATATCCTTAAACATATCTTACATGGATGATAAGGACTGTCTTTTTGAAAACCGTGGCCTTTGGGGGAACTAGAATAAAGGCAGAGACCTCTCTGGCTTATGGAGGATAAAGCAATTTTGTTAACAGTCGACTGAACCATGGGAACTAAGTTAAGAATTCACCTTGCCCAGTCCAAAGGCTCAATTATGAGCAAAGCATATGTGATTAAAATAATTGCAAGAACAATAGGAACAGCAATTTCTCTCACTGTAACATTCCTTGGTCTTCTCTGAGTTTTAGTTGTGTCCTATCAGCATTACAACTGGAAGTAATAGGGCTAAAGGCCTTTCGCTAGGATATCTGCCAGAGACATTCTTCCCCAGACATCTTCTCTGATACTCTCTCCTTGGGGATTCATCCTGCGACCGCCAGCATACACCACAAAATACTAAGGAGTCCAGGTTTTAATTCATATTTAATTATATCATGTAAAAGATATAATGGGGTCTTCCACCATGTCCTGTAGCAACAGAAGAGTACAGATTATATAGGTCAACTAGAAAAACAAAAGTTAAGTCAAGACATTGTAATGAAAAGTAAATGCAAATCATCACGGAGTGGTAAGGGACACCAGAGTAGCTCCCCCAATTCTGACTAAAATAACCTATAACAGAAACAGGATAAAGTGAGTCTCAGAAGTCACGGTGATCTCCTGAAGACTAAGTATTCAGTTAATTGTTCAGCCTAGTCTCACAAGTGTCTCTTAAGCATACAGCCAAAACTATTTTTCCATCACAACTATCACTCTTTAAGTCCCTGTGCCAAAAAGGAAGGTTAAGTTTAACAGGAGAGATAAGACATCATATAAATAACCAAAGTATAAAGTGCAGTATGGGAGACACACATAGAGTGATGTTATACTGACTTGTTTTCAGTGGAAACTCGTAGAGGCCTTTACGAAGGAAGTGGCATTCCTTGCACTCAGCCATCCCATTCATGGCAAGGAGCAATTTCTTTAGGCATAAAGCATCTTTCGGTATTTGAACCTCAGAGCAGATGGCATAAAGCTAAATAAGTGCCAAGGATGGCTTTACTGTTTTTACTTTATTTTATTTTTAAAGATTTTATTGGCAGTTAAGCTCAATTCTGAGACTTCTACTTGACAAGAGTACTACTAGCTTAGCTGCATTTGGGACAATTTACTGTGTCATAAAAACTGTCATTTGTAGATGCTTTTCCTGTCAATAGAGACTAAGGATTTCATTACCACCAAAATGCCTGTCTCAGTGTAAAGGTCAGAAGCGTGTTGGGGAAAATGCTCATATATTTTGCTGTCATGAAATTGTTCTCTTCCCGCAAACTCTAGAACGGGTACTATCTGAGGGTTCACCATTTATTGCACGTAGAATGAATGTGGGCACTTGGTTATAGGAGATACTAACATTTTAAATTTGATGGTGTCTTTCATTGGTGGAAAGAGATGGAGAGGGAGCTGTAAGTTGCACATTCGAGATGCTTATGGGAAAAAAAGAGTGGCCATGTGTGTGAAGTGAGAGGCAGGAACGGGATCGAATGTTTCTGCTCAGGTCGTTTCCTGCCAACCTTTTTATTCAACCCAACTCAAGAGATGGTACTTTGTGGGGCTTCCCTGGTGGCGCAGTGGTTGGGAGTCGCCTGCCGATGCAGGAGACGCGGGTTCGTGCCCCGGTCCGGGAAGATCCCACATGCCACGGAGCGGCTGGGCCCGTGAACCACGGCCGCTGAGCCTGTGCGTCCGGAGCCTGTGCTCCGCAACGGGAGGAGCCGCAGCAGTGGGAGGCCCGCGTACCGCAAAAGGAAAAAAAAAAAAAGAGATGGTACTTTGTGGAACCTAAATGATTAATAAGGCTTCCCAACAGGACCACAAACCAACCTAAACCATGACAAAATGTTACAGGTTACTGTCTAGAGTAAGAACAAACGTTCTCAGGGAGCTATAATGACAATAAGAAAGACCATAGAGGACTTAAAATGACATCAGTGAGATACTGCACAGAAGGAAAAGAAATGAGTCAGCACGCTTTGTGTGGATATCCAGTTTGTTCTGGGATAGGTTGGATTTTAGGTAATCAGAACAAACAGAAACAGTTATTATGTACCTAGATGTTGCAAAAGTAACGCAGTTCCTTTAGCTCTCCTAGGGCCCCCTTACGAAATGGGATAGAGTCTGAGCCTAGTTGTGCACTCTACCAAGATGTGCTTTAGTTTGCCATTTTTCCTCCAGTTTCTCTGGACACTTGTCCTCAGGATGGACTGGGAGTAGGCCAGTCAATTTAGCTTCATGCACATGGTAATAAAGCATGACCTAGTTTGGGGACATCTCTTCACATTATTCTATATACACAATGGATTCCAATTATTCCAGGAATTGTTTTTTAGAGCCAAACAAAGAAAAGGCCTAGCGAGCTGGAAAATGGCTTTGATGTTCAGCTAAAAATATGGATTTTGATTTGGAGATAACGAAAGAATTATCCAAAAACAGCAAGTGAGTTAGTGATTGCATGTACAGCAAAGAAAAGGATACCATTATCTGGAATCAGCATAGCCAGGTCCTCAAGTTTAGATTCGGTGTTATAGATAAGAAAGAGAGGAGGATTCTGGATAGGCAATGGCCAACCATTGATAAAGGAAACACACACACACACACACACACACACACACACACACACATTGCCACCTGCGGTGCAAATTCTTTTTGAGATTCTCTTACGTGATTAACTTTGTAAATCAATTAGTAATATGGAAAATGACTATTTTCTTGTCTTTAGGTTTCCATCAAGCATTACCATTTAGTTACATTAATGTGGAATTTACTGTCTCTATTAGTTACATATTGCTGCTGTAACAAATTACCACACATTTAGTGGCTTAAAACAACACGCATTTATTATCTTTCAGTTCTAGAGGTCAGAAGTCCGAATGGGACTCAATGAGCTAAAACCAAAGTTCCTTCTGGAAGCTTTAGGAGAGAATTTGTTTCTTTGCCTTTTTCAGCTTACAGAACCTAACTGCATCCTCTGGCTTACAGACACCGCCCCCCAACCTTCAAACCAGCAGCATAGCATCTTCTAATATCTCTTTGACTCTGACTTCCTTTTCTATCACCTTCTTTCACTTCAAAGGACACTTGTGATTATATTGGGCACATTGAATAATTCAGAATAATCTCCTTATTCTAAGGTCAGTTGATTAACAAACTTAATTTCATCTGTCAAGTTAATTCTGTCTTGTCGTGTAGCATAACATATTCACAGGGCTCAGAGATGAAGACATGAACATCTTTCAAGAGAATTATTTTGACCAGCACAACATATAACTGAATATTAAATTAACTTATTTACATGCAGAGCATTTTTAATTCAAATGTGTCTTGACAGAGGAGACCACATCATCCAAGCTTTAGGACATGTGCAGATGCTGCATTACTCCATGATTCTCAAACTTTAATCTACCAACCAATCAACCAACTAAACCTATTAATGCCTCTTTCTCAAAAATATGCCTGCTTTTCCTGGAATAATATCTGAATTCATTAGTTTTGAATTCTTAAGGGAGATTTTGCTTCTTAAAAATGAATTCAATTGCCTCAGTAATTTTACATTCATGTCTTCACCCTTCCTCCCACCCTATCCCTATACATTCATTCTCATGTTCAACAAGTCCACCATGTGTCAGATACTCTGCTAGGTACAGGATATTCAAAGATGGATAGAACACATAGTCACTACTGCTTAAACAGGATCTGAAGACAGAGAAGAGGACATAAAATTAAAGAATAACAACATGGGGACTTCCCTGGTGATTCAGTGGATAAGACTCCGCGCTCCCGACGCAGGAGGCCGGGGATCTATCCCTGGTCAGGGAAATAGATCCCACAGGCATGCCATAACTAAGAAGCCCACATCATGCTGTAACTAAAAAAAAAAATAAAAAAAGGTCCCTCATGCCGCAACAAAGACCAAATAAGACCTGGCACAACCAAAATAATAAATAAATAAACAAATAAATAAATTTCAAAAAAGAATAACAATATGGTTTAAAGTAAAGTACTATGAACTATAAAATTAGAGAGACAAGCCCTAACTCTGGTTGAGAAGGTCAGAAAAACTTCACTGCAAATATGAACTTTGGATGTGATGGGTAAGGGCAGGGTGGGGATGGCATTTCAGTTAAAAATGAAGAAAAGGTAGAAAGGGGAGATCCCCATGTCTCATTGGCTCTTGCTGTTTGTTCTTCCTGGAGTGTCCCCCCACCTTCTGCCATATCTGGCCCTTCTCTCTTCCTGTCCCCATTCCTAGGCCACCTCCATTTCTGTTTTATTGAAAGAATAAGATGAGGACAGAATAAAGTCTTCTTACATAATGTATAAACTCTTTATGATTTTCCTTGCTTACTTCTCCAAATACATCTCTTAACCACTTGCCCACATAGACCTAAATTCTAGATATACCAGGTTTTATTTCATATCTCTTTTTGTGGATTCCACTGTGTAATGGGAAAAGAAGAGAATCGGGAATAAGAAGGACCTAAGTGTGAACCCTAGAGCAATCATTGACAAAGCATGTGACCTTGAATGAATTTCTTTATTGCTTTCAACCCTATGTAGTAGGAATGTTGTAACGTCGATATAAGGTAACACATGACATTTATTGAGTAGGGCGAAGATGGTTTGGATCAATCAGAAACTATCAATGTTTTATTTTTCTGCAGTCTTCAGATGTGCTCTGTTGTACTTCCCTTATTCCAACAATATTTAGGCAAGACTTTACAACTTTAGCTCATTTTAATAGGAATCAATTCCATTTTGATCATAAAGATTAAATTTCAGGCATTTAAAATGTTTCATCTAGACTTAAATCTAAATTCTAAACTTCAGTCTCCATTCCATTCCATCTATATTGGGGAGATAGCATGGTTTCTCCTTTTAGCATTCCTCAATATTTCTTTCATTCCCAAACTCCCCCACTTTTCACCTTCCAACTCCTCCAGGGTTAAGAAGAAGAGGAGGAAAATGGTCAAAGTTTTTTTTTATTTATCTTGTCCTGTTTGAAGTTCTATCTTGGCTTGTATTACTTGTCATTCCCTCTGTCTTGGCAAATGTTTAAATGTTTCTGTTTGTGTAAGGCACAAAACCGTGAGTGGTTTTAACCATGAGTGGTTAAATGCCCATCCTAGACTTCCATACTGGGCAGCTACTGATGTAGAAGATGCATTTGACACCTGGCCTGTCATATCCACTAACCAGTCTACCTCTTGTATAGCAGTTCACCCCAAGATACTTATAGTACCCCTTTGTCTTGGGGAGTCTCAGTAACACAGCTCAAGCTGGTTATCTTCTGTGGGATCCAACTGACCCAAAGAGACTCCTTCATTTCTTCCATGACAAATGTGGACATGCACAATCACTGCTACCCTCTCTTCTTGTCTTAGACTCTAAAGCATCTCTAGTCATCCTCCCACAGTCAGAATTTTCTGATGGAAAGAAGATACTAATCTTGATTTAGGACAGAACTCTAGAGGATACATGTCAAGGTCCTAAGGCATTTATCCCCACACTGTACTCTCATGACAGCACTGAGCTGGGCCTAAGGATTTATCTAGGTCATCAAGCATCCAGTCTTGGAGGGAGATGTCCATCTTTTCTTTTTTTCCAGTGTTCTAGATGTCTGTGAGTTTACATTTTGTTGTTCTGCATCTCTTAACTGGTGGGCATTCGAGAACCACCTACCTCCTCTCTCCCACTAGGGAGAAGCAGTGGACACACTGCCAACTAGCCTGACAATTCTCCTCCACCTGACCTTACATGAGTTGAATGGAGTGATAAGTTGAAGGTTGGGCTGGTGTGGCCACTAATATGCCTCCTTTACTGCTCCCTTCAGAATGCAGAGGGACTTGTCTCCCACTGTCTGTTAATGAATAGTATGTAATTTTAGCCAAGATGCTCAGATAACAGTAAACATTCCATTTACACTCAGGCTCGTATGTGAACTTCATAGCACAGTGCCTGGCATATTATGGGACTCAGAAATGTTCATTGTATTGTTGTTGTTTTTTTTTTTTTTACTTTTACTTGCAAAGTCTCAATTGGGTATTCCTGTAATGCAACTACTTATATAACTTTTTAAGGGGTTATTTAAATCTAACACTCATATTCTGGCATTTTTTAAATGAGTAAGAAAGCTAAAAGAGGGTAAAAAAAAGTAAATCTAAATTTTAAGAACTGCTTGGTGGAATGGAGAAAAATAACACCTTTCTACATTAAAATGCTTTTTTGTTTTCCTTCAGTTCAGAGGACGGTGGGCCTCATTTACACTTGCCTTTTCCAGAAGGTAACTTGTAGCTCAGCTCACCTGCTTTTAGGAACAGGTTGATTCATTTTACTAGCGTCCAGCTAGTGCATTTGAAATTGCTGATGAAAGGTACTGTCAAATCCCTGGTCTATTTTGATAATGATTTGTACTTGTAAGGCAATCTGCCCATTAGTGTAGGAAAGGAGAATTGGGGCAGCACCTTATAAAATGATCTCTGAAAGCAAGCACGGAGCCCCAGAGTCTGCTGGGCAGGAATTTATATCCCCATAGCATTTTGACTCAGAACACAAATGTGGGATGTATGGGGGTGTTTGCCTCAGCGCCAGATTGTTTGCCTACACCAGAGGCTGTCCTAAGAGATTTGTTGTATCTGCCTTTGCTTGCAGATTGGAATTTAGGGAGCCTTTATTTCAATGCTAAGTTATAGCACAGGGTTTCTCTCCATTTTATCTATGACTGCCCAGATATAATCACCCACCAATAATCATGATATATCAAATGTATCCAGTTGTTAGCCAATTAGGTGGAATATAATCCATCACTGACCTTCTCTTGTTAATGTTCCCAACAAAGGGATTACTAAACAGGAGGCTATTTGTCTACTGTAATATGCAATGTAATCCTCCCCCATCCATGCTGTGAACTCTGCCATGTTACCCCAATATTTTACCTCAGAAAATGCAGTTGTATTGAGAAAATGTAAAAACTATAACCTGGAGTAAATTAGGCATGAGTTTAAATTTTAACTTGTGTCAGTTTGAGTAAAATAAATCTTACTTTTTCTGAGCTACATTTTTAAAAGACCTATATCTTAAGTTTGCTGTGAGGAGAAAGTGAGATGATATGAGCATAGGTAGTCAAGAAATATTCATGCTCTTCTCTCCTCAGTGTTAAAACTCACTTGTTACTCTTGCAACCAAAACTGCCACTGGGCATCCAAAAAAATTTTTTTTTTTTTTTTTGCGGTACGTGGGCCTCTCACTGTTGTGGCCTCTCCCGTTGCGGAGCACAGGCTCCGGACGCGCAGGCTCAGCGGCCATGGCTCACGGGCCCAGCCGCTCCGCGGCATGTGGGATCTTCCCGGACCGGGGCACGAACCCGCGTCCCCTGCATCAGCAGGCGGACTCTCAACCACTGCGCCACCAGGGGAGCCCACCAAAAATTTTTTGATAGTAGTCGCCCCAGCCTTGAATTTTGAGGAACTAGCATTATCTTGAACGGGTGTGCCTCAGGGAGAGAGGAGAAGGTCACTCTGCTGTTGTTGTCACCTCTTGTATAGTGTATACAGTGTATAGAGGTATGTAAAAGGAAGCCCGTTCTCCTTTACAGTCATGTTAGGAATTTGTGTTCGTGAGGAAACCACATTAATGGCTGTTTGTTCCTCTTGGTCAGTTGTAAAAGTGAAGATTTTTGTTAGGATCACTGTTGTCTCTTAAGAATTTTAGGAGGTAAACTTATGAGCACTCAAAGATTTAGGATTATAGTCCTTTTACTCCCTACCCCCCTTGCCTGGGATCTAGTTCACTTGGGGACACAGTGAAGGAAGAGCATGGATATCAGAGCCCGGCAACCTGGGTGTCTCCCACTATGCTACGTATCTTAGTGCCTTCAGGCAAGTCACTCAGCCCAGAGCAGACTTCTTCCAGTTCTTCGAACAGTCAGATTCTTTCCTGTCTTAGGTCCTTTGTCCGCTCCGTTCCTTCTCTGTAACGCCCCCCACCCCTCTTCTCCTGACTGACCATTTCTCACCTTTCCAGGCTCAGCTTAAGTATTACTCTTTCAGAAAGACAGGTTTCGGGTTGACCTCCCTTCCTCCTTCAGTTAACCACTGCTCTCTGGCTGCTTTCTTCACCTATCACGATTTGAATGAACATATTTATTGGTTTATTGGTTTATTTACCCTCCCAAACTCTACACTAAGACAAACTCCTTGAGGACAGAAACTAGGTCTATCTCACAACCCTAAACCCAATGCCTCTCATAGTGACATACGGAAGGGGCTCGAAAATATTAAAGGGAATTCCCTGGCGGTCCAGTGGTTAGGACTCTGTGCTTTCACTGCTGAGGGCACAGGATCAATCCCTGGCTGGGGAACTAAGATTAAGATCCCACAAGCCACATGGGGCAGCCAAATATATATATATATATTTGTATATATATTTATATATATATAAATATATAAATATATTTTTATTGGAGTATAATTGCTTTACAATGTTGTGTTAATTTCTGCTACACAGCAAAGTGAATCAGCAACACACATCTTTGACCTCCCTCCCGCCACCCATCCCACCCAACTAGGCGATCACACAGCACTGAGCTGAGCTCTCGGTGTGCTATACAGCAGGTCCTCACTAGCTATCTATTTTACACATGGTAGTGTATATTTGTCAAACCTAATCTCCCAGTTCATCCCACCCTCACCTTCCCCCACAAGTCCACATGTCTGTTCTCTATGTTTGCCTTTCTATTCCGGCCCTGCAGATAGGTTCATCTGTACCATTTTTCTAGATTCCACATATATGCATTAATATACGATATTTGTTTTTCTCTTTCTGACTTACTTCACTCTGTATGACAGACTCTAGGTCCATCCACATTGGTACGAATGACCCAATTTCATTTCTTTTTATGGCTGAGTAATATTCCATTATACATGTGGACCACATCTTCTTTATCCATTCATCTGTCTATGGACATTTAGGTTGTTTCCATGTCCTGGCTACTGTAAATAGTTCTATAATAAACATTGGGGTACACGTGTCTTTTTGATTTATGGTTTTCTCAGGGTATATGCCCAGTAGTTGGATTGCTAGGTCATATGGTAGTTCTATTTTTAGTTTTTTAAGGAACCTCCATACTGTTCTCCACAGTGGCAGTATCAACTTACATTCCCACCAACAGTGCAGGAGGGTTCCCTTTTCTCCACACCCTCTCCAGCATTTATTGTTTGTAGATTTTCTGATGATGACCATTCTGACTGGTGTGAGATGATATCTCATTGTAGTTTTCATTTTCATTTCTCTAATGATTAATGATGTTGAGCATGCTTTCATGTGTTTGTTGGCAATCTGTATATCTTCTTTGGAGAAATGTCTATGTAGGTCTTCTGCCCATTTTTGGATTGGGTTGTTTGTTTTTCTGATATTGAGCTGCATGAGCTGTTTGTATATTTTGGAGATTAATCCTTTGTTGGTTGTCTTGTTGCAAATATCTTCTCCCATTCTGTGGGTTGTCTTTTCATCTTGCGTATGGTTTCCTTTGCTGTGCAAAAGCTTTTAAGTTTAATTAGGTCCCATTTGTTTATTTTTGTTTTTATTTTCATTGCTCTAGGAGGTGGGTCATAAAAGATCTTGCTATGATTTACGTCAAAGAGTGTTTTTCCTATGTTTTCCTCTAAGGGTTTTATAGTATCCAATCTTACATTTAGGTCTTTAATCTATTTTAGTTTATTTTTGTGTATGGTGTTAGGGAGTGTTCTAATTTCATTCTTTTACAGGTAGTTGTCCAGTTTTCCTAGCACCATTTATTAAAGAGGCTGCCTTGTCTCCATTGTATATTCTTGCCTGCTTTGTCATAGCTTAGTTGACCATAGGTGAGTGGGTTTATCTCTGTGCTTTCTATCCTGTACCACTGATATTTCTGTTTTTGTGTCAGTACCATACTGTCTTGATTACTGTAGCTTTGTAGTATAGTCTGAAGTTAGGGAGCCTGAGTCCTCCAGCTCCAATTTTCTTTCTCAAGATTGCTTTGGCTATTCAGGGTCCTTCATGTTTCCATACAAATTATATAATTTTTTTGTTCTAATTCTGTGAAAAATGCCATTGGTAATTTGGTAGGGATTGCATTGAACCTGTAGATTGCTTTGGGTAGTATAGTCATTTTCACAGTATTGATTCTTCCAATCCAGGAGCATGGTATCTATCTGTTTATGTCATGTTTGATTTCTTTCATCAGGGTTTTATAGTTTTTTTAGTACAGGTTTTTGCCTCCTTAGGTAGGTTTATTCCTAGGTATTTTATTCATTTTGTTGCAATGGTAAATGGGATTGTTCCCTTAATTTCTCTTTCTGATCTTTTGTGGTTAGTGTATAGGAATGCAAGAGACTTCTGTGCATTAATTTTGTATCCTGCAACCTTACCAAATTCATTGATTAGTCTAGTAGTTTTCTGGTAGCATCTTTAGGATTTTCTATGTATAGTATCATGTCATCTGCAAACAGTGACAGTTTTACTACTTCTTTTCCAGTTTGTATTCCTTTTATTTCTTTTTCTACTCTGATTACCATAGCTAGGACTTCCAATACTATGTTGAATAATAGTGGCGAGAGCAAATATCCTTGTCTTCTTCCTGATCTTAGAGGAAATGGTTTCAGTTTTTCACCATTGAGAATGATGTTTGCTGTGGGTTTTTCATATATAGCCTTTATTATGTTGAGGTATGTTCCCTCTTTGCCCACTTTCTGGAGAGTTTTTATCATAAATCGGTGTTGAATTTTGTCAACAGCTTTTTCTACATCTGTTGAGATGATCATATGGTCTTTATTCTTTATTTTGTTAATATGGTATATCACATTGACTGTTTTCTCTATATTGAAGAATTCTTGCATCCCTGGGATAAATCCCACTTGATCATAGTGTATGATATTTTTAATTTGTTGTTGGATTCTGTTTGCTAGTATTTTGTTGAGGATTTTTGCATCTATGTTCATCAGTGATATTAGTCTGTAATTTTCTTTTTTTGTGATATCTTTGTCTGGTTTTAGTATCAGGGTGATGGTGGTCTTTTAAAATGTGTTTGGGAGTGTTCCTCTCTCTGCAGTTTTTTGGAAGAGTGTTAGAAGGATAGGAGTTAGTTAACTCTTCCCTAAGTGATTGATAGAATTTGCCTGTGAAGCCATCTGGCCCTGGGTTTTGTTTGTTGGAAGATTTTTAATTATAGTTTCAACTTCATTACCTGTGATTAGTTTGTTTATACTTTCTAATTCTTCCTGGTTCAGTCTTGGAAAGTTGTACCTTTCCAAGAATTTGTCCATTTCTTCCAGGTTGTCCATTTTATTGGCATATAGTTGTTTGTAGTAGTCTCTTATTATCCTTCGTATTTCTGTGGTGTCAGTTGTAATTTCCCCTTTTTCATTTCTAATTATATTGATTTGAGTCCTCTCCTTTTTTTTCTTGATGAGTCTGGCTAAAGGTTTACCAATTTTGTTTATCTTCTCAAAGAACCAAATTTTAGTTTTATTGATTTTTGCTATTCTGCTCTTTGTTTCTATTTCATTTATTTCTGCTCTGATCTTTACGATTCCTTTCCTTCTACTAACTTCAGGTTTTCTTCTTCTTTTTCTAGTTACTTTAGGTGTAAGGTTAGATTGCTTATTTGAGAGTTTTCTTGTTTCTTGAGGTGGGCTTGAATTGCTATAAACTTCCCTCTTAGAACTGCTTTTGCTGCATCCCATAGATTTTGGATTGTCATGTTTTCATTGTCATTTTTTTCTAGGTATTTTTTTTCTTTTTTTTTTTCCTAGGTATTTTTAAATTTCTTCTTTGACTTCTTCAGTGATCTCTTGGTTATTTAGTAGCACACTATTTAGCCTCCATGTGTTTGTGTTTTTACAGTTTTTTTGTATAACTGATTTCTGATCTCATAGCATTGTGTTCAGAAAAGATGCTTGATATGATTTCAATTTTCTTAAATTTTCCAAGGCTTGATTTGTGACCGAAGATGTGATCTGTTTTGGAAAATGTTTCGTGTGCACTTTAGAAGAAACTCTATTCTTCTGCTTTTCGTTGGAATGTCCTATAAATATCAATTAAGTCTATCTGGTCTACTGTGTCATTTACAGCTTGTGTTTGCTTATTTATTTTCTGTATTGCTGATCTCTCTATTGGTGTAAGTGGGGTGTTAAAGTCCCCCACTATTATTATGTTACTCTTGATTTCCCCTTTTATGGCTGTTAGCATTTGCTTTATGTATTGATGTGCTCCTATGTTGAGTGCATAAATATTTATAATTGTTATGTTTTCTTCTTGGATTGATCCTTTGATCATTATGTTTTGTCCTTCCTTATCTCTTGTAACAGTTTTTATTTTAAAATCTATTTTATCTGATATGGGTATTGCTACTTCAGCATTTCTGTGATCCCCATTTACATGGAATATCTTTTTCCATCCCCTCCATTTCAGTCTGTATGTGTCCCTAGGTCTGAAGTGGGTTTCTTGTAGACAGCATATATGAGAGCCTTGTTTTTGTATCCATTCAGCCAGTCTGTGTCTTTTGGATGGAACATTTAATCCATTTACATTCAAGGTGATTATTGATATGTATGTTCCTGTTACCATTTTCTTAATTGATTTCGGTTTGTTTTTGTGGGGCTTTTTCTTCTCTAGTGTTTCCTGCTTAGAGAAGTTCCTTTAACATTTGTTGTAAAGCTGGTTTAGTGGTGCTGAATTCTCATAACTTGCCTGTAAATCTTTTAATTTCTCCATCAAATCTGAATGAGATCCTTGCTAGGTAATCTTGGTTGTAGGTTTTTCCTTTTCATCACTTTAAATATATCCTATCACTCTTTTCTGGCCTGCAGAGTTTCTGCTGAGAAGTCAGCTGATAACATTATGCGGAATCCCTTGTATGCTATTTGCTGCTTTTCCCTTACTGCTTTTAATATTTTTCTTTGTCTTTAATTTTTGTCAGTTTGATTAATATGTGTCTTGGTGTGTTTCTCCTAGGATTTATCCTGTATGGTACTCTCTGTGCTTCCTGGACTTGGGTGGCTATTTCCTTTTCCATGTTAGGGAAGTTTTCATCTATAATCTCTTCAAATATTTTCTCACACACTTTCTGTTTCTTTTCTTCTTCTGGGACTCCTATAATTCGAATGTTGTTGCATTTCATGTTGTCCCAGAGGTTTCTGAGACTGTCCTCAATTCTTTTCATTCTTTTTTCTTTATTCTGCTCTGAGGTAGTTATTTCCACCATTTTATCTTCCAGCTCACTTATCTGTTCTTCTGCCTCAGTTATTCTGCTATTGATCCCTTCTAGAGTATTTTTAATTTCAGTTATTGTATTGTTCATCACTGTTTGTTTGCTCTTTAGTTCGTCTAGGTTCTTGTTAAACATTTCATGTATTTTCTCCATTCTATTTCCAAGATTTTGGATCATCTTTACTATCATTACTCTGAATTATTTTTCAGGTAGTTTACCTATTTCCTCTTCATTTATCTGGTCTTGTAGATTTTTACCTTGCAATTTCATCTGTAACATATTTTTTTGTTGTTTATTTATTTTTTTGATAGGTGGGTCTGTATTCCTGTCTTACTGGTTGTTTGACCTGAGGCGTCCAGCACTGGAGTTTGCAGGCAGCTGGGTAGAGCCAGGTCTTGGTGCTGAGATGAGGACCTCCAGGAAGCCTCACTCTGGTTAATATTCCGTGGGCTCTGAGGCTCTCTGTTAGTCCAGTGGTTTGGACTTGGTGCTCCCACCACAGGAGCTCAAGCCAAACTCCTGGTCTGGGAACCAAGATCCTGCAAGTCGCATGGCATGACAAAAGAAAAGAAAAAAAAGGAGCAATACAATAACAAAGAATAAAAAATAAAATAATATTTGGGGCTTCCCTGGTGGCGCAGTGGTTGGGAGTCCGCCTGCCGATGCAGGGGACACGGGTTCGTGCCCCGGTCCGGGAGGATCCCACGTGCCGCGGAGTGGCTGGGCCCGTGAGCCATGGCTGCTGGGCCTGCGCGTCCAGAGCCTGTGCTCCACAACGGGGGAGGCCACAACGGTGAGGGGCCCGTGTACCGCCAAAAAAAAAATAATAATAATATTTGAAAGATAAAAAATATATTAGGAAGAATAAAATTATAATTGAAACTACAACATGGTATAACAGAACCACAACAGAAAAAAGAAAGGAAAAAAAGGGAACGTGTCAAAAAGAGCAGAACAATAACAAAGTATAAAGAATAAAATAAAATTAGAAAAATAAACGATTTATTAGAAAAAATAAAAATATAAATGAATCAACAGCAATAAGGTAAAACAGAACCACAACCTAAAAGAAGAAAAAGAAAAAAAAGCAAGGCCAGAAAAGGCATTGGCTGTGGGGGGCAGAGCTTAGGCTGGGGGTGGGACTTAGGCAGGGGTGGGATCTAGGATGGGGATGAGGCCTAGGTGGGGGTGACGTTTAAGCACGGGCCAGGGCCTAGGCTTAGGACTTGTATGGCAGGGGAAAGGCAGCACGTTCTGAGGGGGGGCGGGTCTCAGGATTGTGGAGTTCTTGAGTTTGGAGGTAAGGCCCTGGGTGAGGGTGTGTGGGCAGGGTTTAGGCCCAGCCCTGTTGGAGAGGTCTCAGAGGGGGGTCTTAGAGTGCAGCCTGTAGAGATAGGGCACTGGGTGGGTGTGTAGGGGTGGGGCTTAGGCTCTGCAATTTTGGAGGGAGCCTCTGAGGGTAGAGGATTAGGCCCAGGAGCCCACGAGGCTCCCCAGTGCCCAACTGGCCAGGGAAAGTGCTGGCTGTGCTCCCTTTTGTTCCTCCACTTTCCCGAGTGTCTCCCCCCTCACCGCTGAACTGTGGGTGGGTCCCACCGGGTGTGGGAACTCCCCCCTCCCCCCCCCGCCCCTCAGGGTTGCTGGTCCTGTTGGTCCAGCCTTTAGTTTTGCTCCCCTCCCACTCTCTCAGGACCCCCGCAGCTGCAGGGGACCTCAGTGGGCAGAGGATCAGGAGAGCATCTCAGCAGGCCTCCCAGGGCCCAAGTGGGCAGGGTAAAAGCTGGCCATGTTGCTCCTTTCTGATCCTCTGCCCTCCCAGTGGTCCCCCCCGCCCTTTTCCCCTCCAGGCATGGGATCCCCTCCCCTCCCCCAGCTGCCTCTCAGGGGCGCCAGACCTGTTCCACCTCATGTCCATTTCTCCTGCCCCTCACTCCCTCTCACGTCCTACCTGGTTGCTGGGGGTTCCTCCCATCCCCTTAGGTGTCTGTGGTCCCCCACCAGTGCCTGGTAAATGCTCTAGTTGTGTGGAGACCTGAATTCCACAACCTCCTGGTCTGCCATATTGACCCCACCCCATATATATATATATATATATATATATATATATATATAAATATATAAATTAAATCACTGGACAATTGCATTTCCCAGCCTCACTTGCTTCCTCTGTAAAGGTGATAATAATAACACTTGGAGTGAGATTTAGGTGAGATATTATAGAAATGGGAAGGATCTGGCAGAGGGCCCGACTCAGGCTTGATGTTATCATTAGAAG
Organism: Delphinus delphis; assembly: GCF_949987515.2. Classification (NCBI taxonomy): domain Eukaryota; kingdom Metazoa; phylum Chordata; class Mammalia; order Artiodactyla; family Delphinidae; genus Delphinus; species Delphinus delphis. The sequence goes on from NC_082690.1 coordinate 81,560,189, forward strand.
TACATGAACTGGGCTTCCCTGGTGGCGCAGTCGTTAAGAATCTGCCTGCCAATGCAGGGGACATGGGTTCAATCCCTGGTCTGGGAAGATCCCACATGCCACAGAGCAACTAAGCCCGTACACCACAGGTACTGAGCCTGCACTCTAGAGCCCATGAACCACAACTGCTGAAGCCCGCATGCCTAGAGCCCATGCTTTACAACAAGAGAAGCCACCGCAGTGAGGAGTCTGTGCACCACATCGAAGAGAAGCCCCCGCTCACTGCAACTAGAGAAAGTCCGCACACAGCAACGAAGACCCAACACAGCCAAAGATAAATTAATTAATTTATTTATTTTAAAAAAATGAGAGCATTAGGCTATTTCATGTGAAGAGTCCGCTTTACCTATACAATTCTCTGTTAGTGTAGAGAAGAACTATATCTAGATTTTTTTTAGCATATAAGACACCATCTTGACTAGACAATTAAAAATATTATGCTACAACATGGCCAAATATTTGAGTTATTATGTAGTGAGAACAAGAAATTACTCCTTTTCCACTGGGAAATTCATTACCACCCAAGAGAAATGGGGAATATTTCACTGGTTGTAATTCTGTGAGGCTTACTAGCAATAAAAAGAAGAGCTGGAAATAACACGATTTCTCTGCTGTGATAAAACATGTATAAAATTCACTGCAGAATTAACAGCTTTTACCATTTATAAAAACTGCAACTTCTTCTCCCATATTTCTAGATTTTTTTATTCTGAAGGAGGAGGTTGGGAGTGTGCAATATTCTGATTTGATCTATTTAATTAAAATTGTGGACTTGCTTCAGAGGTATTACCAGGAAAGCTCTCCTTTGCCTATGGTGATATGGCTCATCCCATCACCCGGTAGTGGGGAAGTTTTGCCTCCTTGCCCCCATATGAGTTCCTGTTACAACAAAACATAATGCACTTCCCAATTTGCAGGCCTTGTTTCAAGCAGCCAGCCTGATCCACACAACAAGTCTTCCCATGATGACTTGGGGAGATGTGTTACGAGAGTAGATAGGCTCACTTGAGTCATTTTTCTCCTTTATTTTCCATCATTCTGTGACTTGGTACATGTTGCCTCTATTTTCTACAGTTAGAACAATAACGAGCACAACAACAACAAAAGCTAATATTTTATGAGGGTTTACTTTGTCTTGGGTACTGTTTAAAAACTTTACATGTATTAACTTATTTATTCCTAATGTTGTAGGAATTATTTTCTTCTACCCTTACAGAGGAATAAAGAGGTTAAATAACTTGTTCTGAATAACAAATTATCATGTAATAGAGGCAGGATTTGAACGCAGGCAGTATGGCTCCAGAGTCCGTGCACCTAACCACTATGTTTATAAACATCCATCCTCAGTGTGAACACCTGTGGTAAGCAACATCTAAAATGACCCCCAATGATCCCTGACTTCTGACATTCAACCCTTCTGTAATTTCTTCCCTTTGTGTAAAGACTGGACCTAATGACTTGCTTCAAATAGATAGAATATGGTAAAGTGAGGAGATAATCACTTCTGTGATCAGATTACAGGACTCTGTAATCTTCCATCTTATTCTCTCTCTCTGGCTCTTCCTTCTGATGAAGCAAGTTGTCATGTTGTGAGCAGTCCTATGGAGTAGCCTATTTGGCAAAGAACTAAGGGTGGCTTACAGCCAACAGCCATCGACAAACTAACGTTTTCAGTCCAATATCTAGTGAAGAACTCAATCTTGCCAACAACCATGTGAGTGAGCTTGGAAGTGGATCCTTCCACAGTTGGGCCTTGTAAAGACTGCAGACTAAGCCAACACTGTAATTGTTCTCTTGCAATTGTCCTCTCCTGTGGGAGAACCTGAGCTGAAGGACCCAGATACATGGCACCTGGATTCCTCACCAAAACTGTGAAATAATAGATATTTTAAGCCACTAAGTTTTGGAGTGATTTGTTACACAGTCGTAGAGAACTGATACAACACTCTAGCACTTTTATTATTTATTATTTTCCTTCTTTTTTTTTTTTTGGCCGCACCATGCTGCATGTGGGATCTTAGTTCCCCTAGCAGGGATCAAACCCATGCCCCCTGCATTGGAAACGTGGAGCCTTAACCACTGACTGCCAGGGAAGTCCCTATTTTCCCTTTCTTTCTTTCCTTTTTGTCAATGCTTGCTATAAGTCATGCAATACTTTCACATACATTGTCTTATTTAACCCTCATTCAGCCCTATAAAATATATTATAATTTTCATTTTACAGGTGAGGAAACAGTCTCAGAAAGTTTATGGAACCTCATAGCTAGTAAGTGGGAAACCCAATGTTAGTACCTGGGTGTCTGTGATCTCTTCATCTTTTTAAAATTTATATCCCTTCTTCCATAAACTATTCCCTGTTTGATTCAATCCCCAAACCCTAATCTTACAAACAGAGCTAATCATTTTCTTGTCTATGACACCTCTCTCTGCATCATTTAAAATAATTACTAGTAATAGATATCATTGTTGAGTGATTTTAATGTGCCATGTACTATGCTAAGAGCTTTATATAAATTATCTTACTTTGTTCTCATAAAAATAATCTGAAATAGGTTCTACTACTTTCATTATTTTGTAAATGAGTAAATTCAGGATCATAGATGTTAAACAACTCATAGTCACAGAGATAGAACATTTTGTATTACTTATTAGTTTTAGTTGTAATTCACATGCCCCATTTCCCCAATAAACGTTAAGCTCTAACAGGGCTTGCATCTTTGCACACCATGACACCCAGCACAGACCTTCCCATATGGGCGCTGAATGAACGATTATTGAACTGAATTTCAAACTTAAGTCCTCCATTTTGTGCATATGGACAGTCAGATTTATTCAGAGTGATACAAATACCAAGAAAACTCATTCAGTACTATATAAGTTCATAATATATATATATATAAAAAATATTTTTTCTACAAAAATCTGACGTCATTGACTCTCATGACTCACATAGCATAGAATCTCACTCAAATCTCTTTCTCCTTCACAATTTGTATCTTTATCTCATATCATTTACAACTAAAAGTTATGGCCAAGAATAGTGAACCCTGAGAGTCTACAAAATTAGTAGTTATAAAATAAGTAAACACCTTAATACATTGCTCTTGCTTGAAGAGTTCAAGGCAAGAAAGCAGGATACAAAAAGAATTTCTAAACTGGGATTCAAACCAAATGATATTTGGAAATTAGAATGATGAGGTAGCCAGAAAACTCCTTAATCAAACTCTACATTTCAGTAAATTGAATAATTAATATAGTTTATCTTAGGGATTCTTACTGAATTGCTTCATAAGAATGCAACTTTAAAATTATCAACTTGATTAATTCATCCACTGAGTTGAGAAATATTTAATGAATGCTTACGATAGCAAGACAGTGTTTTTGTAAACAATAATATAGAAATGAATGAAACATTGTCCCTGCCCCAAGGGTCTTTCAGTATAGTATAAAAGTTAGATGTGGTTAAATATAGTATCATCTAAGTGCAAAGATAGGTTTAGGTTTTAGGAACATAGACAAGGGAGTTTCTACTTTCAGTGTTAGGAGTATATCAAAATAGTATGTGGTGTATAAGACTTTAATCCATTCATATGATTTCCATGTGATTCCATATTCTCTTAAATTTTCTTTAAATGAAGAAATATAGAAACTACCAAATAAATATAGACATTTTGGAAAGCTTTGGCTCTCTACAACAAATTCCTAGCAGCTAATGGGTCACCCAGAAATATGGCACAATTAATGTTATATCTCTGTGTACTAACTTTAGAACAGAATCACTCCAGGAGAAAGGTAAGAGTCTGAGGACCACAGGCACTTTGAACTCCCCAAACGTGTCTCAACTTCAGAAGCACCTGTGCTAAATAACTTTGTGAGTTTTTGCTGTGATGACTCAAAGATATTATAAGTACGCGGGACTTGCATTGCCAGATTTTCTTCATTACGATTCAGAAGGAAATGTAGCCCTGCGCTATAGAATATAGAATTTATGAAGTCCAAATAGAATTACCCTTATCCCTCTAGGAGTGTCTAATCTAATAGAATTATAAAACAGACTGACTTTGAGACTTACAATTGTTTGGGTCATATGGAGACTACATTTTTAAACCAGAATCATAATGTATTTTGTATTAAAATACAATATTTTTTGAAATAACAATTGTTTTGTTAATCGATAGCCCCCATATTTGTCTTACAGACCACAATTGCTTCTTCCTTTTGAAACGTATAATATTTGAGTATACAGTCCTCTATTTCTCATTATCACTAGCATCTAGGCACCACCTTGTCTATTGCCCTCTTTCTTTGAAGGCTCTTTTACTTGCTGCATGAGGTTTGTATTTTAAGTGCAGCTATCATCGTACCTAACTTACACATCGACATAAACAGCATATCTAATACCCTGAACTTGTTAAGAACACCCTACCACTTCTGAAACACACTATATCCGAACTGGTTCTCATGATCTGCTTTTCTTCCTGTTTCCTCACATTGGTTTTCTCCCACTCCATACTCCAGTCCATCAGGGAGAAGAAATACTTGCGGTCACCTTAGACCTTTTCTCCCTTTCAGTCTCTATTCTATTCTCATAAAATTCTATCAATTCTTTCTCAAAGATGTTTCTCCTTTTCACTTTCCCCCTTCTTTTTTTTCTTAGTTCTTGCCACAGCTGTACTCTTGCTGGCATTTCATACTCTGGTCTCTTCCCCCTCGGGTTCACCATACATACACCCTTAGATGATCTTCCTACATCACAGTTTCTGTTCATCATTCATGTTGGGCAGAGCACACAATGAATCACAACTGTATCTCACTGAGTTATTTTTCCTTCAGTACAGTTATCACCTTTCTTTCATTATAAGAGTTTTGCCTACTCATAGAAAAAGTAAAAAGTACTGACACTATTGTAATTCAAAACTTTTTCTTTTGTATTTCCTAACTGGTTATCATTGTTTTATATAAAAATGTAGATATCTGTTAATTTAAAAAAATTTTTACATGCTCAACTCTCACTGATTCTAGGAATTTTTTTTTTTTTAAAGAAGATGTTGGGGATAGGAGTTTATTAATTAATTAATTTATTTTTGCTGTGTTGGGTCTTCCTTTCTGTGCAAGGGCTTTCTCTAGTTGTGGCAAGCGGGGGCCACTCTTCATCGCAGTGCACGGGCCTCTCATTATCGCGGCCTCTCTTGTTGCAGAGCACAGGCTCCAGATGCGCAGGCTCAGTAGTTGTGGCTCACGGGCCTAGTTGCTCCACGGCATGTGGGATCCTCCCAGACCAGGGCTTGAACCCGTGTCCCCTGCATTAGCAGGCAGATTCCCAACCACTGCACCACCAGGGAAGCCCTGATTCTAGGAATTTTAAGTCTATTTTTCTTGGAGTTTCTGGGCACATAATCTTATATTTTCAAAAAATGATAATTTTTCTACCCCTTTCTGTTCAACATTTTATTAAATTTGGATAGAACTTCCAGGAAAATGCTAACTAATAATGGAAATAGTCCACATCATTGTCTTGCTTTTGATGTCAGTGGGAATGACTCCAGTGTTTCATTAAGTATCATATTAGGTATGGATTTATGATTTTTGTTCCTAAGTAAGTATCCTTTTCTTTGCTTTCTAAGAGTTTTAGCCAGGAGCAGGTGTTTAATTTTTATCAAATGCTTTTTTTGCCATCATCTGAGAAGGAAAAATATGTTTTTTCCTTTTAATTACTCTTGCAATGTAATCTTTAATAAATTCCCTAATGTAAAATGAATGTTCCTTATTTTCATGAGCTTGTGAGTATGATTTAAGCTATGTTCATATTGATAATCTAAAGGTTGATGGCTCATTGATCAGGAACACTGCTTCACTGATAGTTCTAACCTGATACTACCCTACCCCAAACTTTAGTGATTTCTTGTTTTCAGAAGGTATTTAGTGGGTGTTTAGGAAGAATTAATCTCATGGCTTTCCTCTCTGGTCTCCTTGCTGATGTTGAGAAAGGTGTGTGGTCATCCTCTCTCTTCTACTGGCAGTTCCTTTTATAGGAATGATTCTCTTGAAAGAGAGAAAGTTTATTATGGATTCATACCACAGATGCCTACAGATGAAAGCCCTCAAAACACTAAGTATCTCTGTGAATTTTTGAAACTTTTCTACACTACCAGTTCTATATTGAATTTCATGAAGAAATAGGGATTCTTCTGACACTGTCTCTGGGACACTGCAGCAACATTGCTTACATCCTAAAGTATCACAGTGCATTTCAAGTCAAAGGGATGTCTGGGAGCCACCAGTTTGTGGGCTGGACAGGTTCAGCTATATTCTGAACCTAGCTTAGATTCAGATAGGTCAGTCATATATTAATAATATTAATTACTTAATATTAAGCAATTTAGTCAAATTTATCCAATTCAACCATGTTTTCCATTACATGAAATCCCCTCCCCCTTCTTTGGGCTTTTTAAGCTCTAGTCTTTCTGCCTACAGTTTCCCAGCTATGTCTTCCTGTATATTGGTTTTATCCTTAATTTTCCTGGAGTATATCCTCAAATACACACAAATAAGAATCGTGGGTGCTCAAATTTCTGAACCTTACATGTCAAAGATACCTTAATTTACTCTTCTTCTTGAATGATTAATTGAGGATAAAATTCTAGAATTCAAAGGCATTTCCCTCATTCCTTGGAGCCATTGCTCCATTATCTTCTAGTATTTGGTGTAACTGACTTTTAGACCTTTATAGGTGACCTGCTTTTCTCTCTCTTCCCTGTAAACTTTTATTGTCTCATGTTTAATTTTGAAAATCTGCGGCGGTGTCTAGTACTTCACTCCCTGGACACATTCATTCTAAATAATAATGCTTTCCTTTAACACTTTTGAATTTGCTATTGTCACTGTTGTTTTCCTCCCCTTCATTTTCACCTACTTTTTCTTGTTGGAATGATTGTCAGTAGGATATTGAACATCCTGAATGGTCCTTTATGTCTCTTCCCTGTTTTTTCATAGTTTATTTATTTTTTGTTTTGTTTTCTTTGCTCTGAGATCAGAGATTAAAAAAAAAAAATTATCTCCCAGGTCTTTGTTTTTTTACAATTAATCTATTGACTTCCAAAAGGTCTTTTTCTTTTCAGATTGATAATTTTTGTTAGCATTGTATTTATATTTTATTGGTGCTATAACTTTAAATCTCTTTTAGGATGCATTAAAAATTGTTCCCTTAAACTATATAAATTATATTTCCTCTGGGATTTATTGTTATGTTTATTTTTAATTTTATATTATTCCTTTGTGCTACTACTTTTTCTCATATTTTCTTTTGGCTCATGGATATTCATATTTAAGAATAAAGGACTTGTTTAAATATTCTCAGTAGCTAATCTGAGTTTCTTCTGTTGCTGGGTATGGAGATCAATTTTAACCATAGCCTTTTCTCCAAAATGGGAAAGTTTACTGAAAGTTCATTGTCGGTGGACAGGGTTTATGGATAGGAAGGCTTTCAGATAGGGTGTGTGGATAAGAAGTTGGCTTCCAATGCTGGAATGAGAGTCTCAACCTCAAGTCTTAGCTATCCCAGGGTGGTTCCTTCCTTCCTTCCTTCCCTCCTTCTTCCCTCCTTCTCTCTCATTCTCTCTCTTTCTCTCCCTCCTTCCCTTAATCTTTCTTTCCTTTTGAGTAAAGCCTTTTGATTTTCATTCAGACGGAAAATAATGGGTTGACAATCCTTCATTTTGAAGTGTGGGTTATGGGGAATGGGCAGAGGGCTGACTAGCATATGGCAGTTTTGTTTTCAGAACTATAACAAATTCTCTTGTTTAACATTTCCCTGCCACATCTTCTCTTATCTACTGACTCCATGGTGTTCCATTCTCAACTTTGAACCTCCCCCATGTATTTATTCTGGACTGCAAGTACTTCAACTGTTTTGTCAACCCACTTCAACTACAATCCATTTTCCAGTAATTTATTGCATTCTCTTACGCTATAGACCTTGCCCTGTTGATGTCTCTTGACGTGATTTCTTCTGTGTTATGAATGTATTACTTTTCAGAGTTGTACACTCTCATTACAATGGAGTCTTGAGAGGGAGAGAAGACAAATGCCTGTGTTCCAAATATCAGCATTTGTACAATAAAAACTATGGTTTTCATAAAAATGATACATTGTAATGATAAAAATTTTACACAGTGAAAAAAATAGTGTATAGAAATATGCCAAAATTCACACAGAATTCAATGATCCGGAAAATACCAATATTAATGTTAGTCAAACCTGGTTTCAGGTACTTTCTATATATAAATTTTAAAATGGATGTCTTAGAGATATGGTGATGGAAAAATATAGAGACAATTATATTGAAATATCCTTTATATTAGAAAAAATTGCATTTTATTTTCAGAATTTCATCTTGAATGAGATATGCCCCCATGCTCAAATTAATTTCAGTGTTATCAACCAAATCAATGAACGTTTATGAACAAAGCCACCAAAGAACCATTTCTCAAATCACCTTGGCTCCATGTTGCAATTTATTCACAACTGTGATCCTTCCAAGTCCTTCCTGAATATTTCTGGGAATTCCCAAAGGATCTTCATATATCTGGGTTTCTTCTACTGGCCTCTCGGCCTGGCTGCTCATAACTTCTCCATGATATAATATACAGGCTCTGAAGATGAGAGGACAAGTGTAGTTTACAGTAATTCTTTGTAAATTAAGAAAAATCCCACATCTGTTGTTATATCTTGGCTATTTAAATTTTTATTTTGTACTGTTATTAGATATGTTTGATTTACATATTTTTATAGTATTTAAGATAAAACCTTTAAATTATTGTTTTTACAACTTTTTTCCAACAAATTTCTGTTCTCCTTATTTTCTTAACTAGACTTTATTGTCCTCATAACTTTCTGTAATGTGAGAGGTTGAAGGGTAGGAATTTGCTGAATAGTGAAGTTTTTCCCATATATAAGATTTAAAAAATATATATAATTTTCCTTTACATTATTAAATACACCTTAGTTTTTAGTTGTGTTTTCTTTATGCTTTTACAGCAGTATTTATCCAGGATAGCATACTTTTCCCTTTTTAGACTTTTATTTAAAATTTTTGGTTTTATAATGGCATGGCCAGATAAATTATTCTGTAAAATTTGTGATTTAGGTGATCAGTTAAAATTTATTTGAGACCTATTTTATTTTGTAAATTTCCCCCAAATAAATGTGATACATATATTCATATATGTATATTTTATTGTAGTAAAAAACACATAACATGAAGTCAACTCAAATTTGTAAGTATACAGTACAGCATTGTTAACTATATGCAAATTGTTTTACAGTAGATCTCTAGAACTTTTTCCTCTTGCATGACTGAAACTCTATATCTATTGACCAGCAACTCCCATTTCCCCCTCCTCACATTCCCTGGTGACCACCTTTCTACTTTTTTATTTTATGAGTGTGACTACTTTTAGATATCTCATACAAGTGAAATCATGTAGAATTTGTCCTTCTGTGACTGGCCTGTTTTACTTACCATGTCTTCAGGGTTCATCCATGTTGTAGCATGTGTCAGGAGTTCCTTCTTTTTTAGGGCTGAATAAATGAAAATTACATTCTCTTTATCTATCCACCCGTTGATGGACATTTATGTTGTTTCTACCTCTTTACTATTGTGAATAATACTACAATGAACATAGGAGTGCAAATAGCATTTCAAGATTCTGTTTTCAATATGTTTGGATAAATACCCAAAATTGGGATGGCTGGGTCATATGGTAGTCCTATTTTTAATTTGAGGAAACTCCACACTGTTTTCCATAGTGGCTGCATCATTTTTCATTCTTACTAACAGTGCACAGGAGTTCCAATTTTACATCATCACCAACACTTACTATTTCCTTCTTCTTCTTTTTTTTTTCGATAATAGCCCTTCTAACATTTGTGAGGTGATATTTCATTGCTTTGATTTACATTTCCCTGATGATTAGTGATGTTGAGCACCTTTTCATATACTTGTTTGCCATTCTTATGTCTTCTTTGGTGAAATGTCAATTCAAGTCATTTGCTCATTTTTTAATCCATTTATTAATTAATTAATTTATTTATGCTAATAAGGTGTAAGAGTTCCTTATATACTTTGGGAATTAACCCCTTATAAAATATATGGTTTGCAATTATTTTCTTTCATTCTGTGAATTGACTTTTTACTCTTATTTCCTTTGCTATGTAGAAGCTTTTTAGTTTGATGTGGTCCCACTTGTCTATTTTTGCTTTTCTTGCCCATGTTTTTTGTCTCATATTCAAGAATTCATTTCTAAGACCAATGTTATAAAGTTTTTTCCTTATGTTTTCTTCTAAGAGTTTTATGGTTTCAGGCCTTACATTTCAGTCTTTAATTCATTTTGAGTGTATTTTTGTGTATGGTGTAAGAGAAGGGTCCAATTCCATTTTCTGCACGCATTTAGTTTTCCCAACACTAATTTTTTAAAGAGACTATCCTTTCCCCATTGGGAAGTGTTTGCACTCTTGTCCAAATTTCGCTGCTTTTTAAAAAAAATCTATGGGCAGGCAGGGGAGTCCTGGGATGAGAAACACCTGGGAGCAGGAGTGCTAAGGCCCCACCTCCTCCCAGACTCCTGTATAAGGAGTTTAGCTCACATCACCAATCACAGCCCTGAGTGCTGCTGCTTCCCGCCCCGCCCTGCCGCCCAATCAGAGCCACAGGGCAGTAGCTCCGGGCCCCAGAGGCCAGACCATCTGTGCAAAATGTATGTCTCGAACACCCAGCCCGGGCAGGGCTGCAGAAGCCAGCCGGGCCCCAGAGGCCAGACCATCTGTGCAAAATGTATGTCTCGAACACCCGGGACGGGCAGGGCTGCGGAAGCCAGAATGAGGGAGTGAATTGCGCATGCGCGGGCGGCAAAGCTCTAGCTCCTCAGGAACGGAACCAAAGGGCCTGGCGTAGCGCGGCGCTTCTGGCCCGGCCACCTAGGGCTCCCATGCTAAGTCTGTCAAGGTCAAGGCTACAGCAAACTCGACAAGCCTTTCCACTATCCTCAAGGCAAGCAGTTTTTTTTTTTTTTTGCGGTACGCGGGCCTCTCACTGTTGTGGCCTCTCCCGTTGCGGAGCACAGGCTCCGGACGCGCAGGCTCAGCGGCCATGGCTCACGGGCCCAGCCGCTCCGCGGCATGTGGGATCTTCCTGGACTGGGGCACAAACCCGTGTCCCCTGCAGGTGGACTCTCAACCACTGCGCCACCAGGGAAACCCGAGTCAAGCAGTTTTTTCTGGGAGCTTGGAGGTATCTAAAATTCGTGCCAGAAGACCAACTGTGCCTGTCCCTCAAACATTTGCCTTTAAGGGCAGCTTCAGGGCATTACTGTCTGTTTCTGAACCAGCCCATCTGGCAGCAGCCTGGGGAAGTTGCCTCCTCCACTCAGTCTCCTCCATCAGGAACTATTTTCTTCTTTGAACACCGTCAGGGACGCCCGCGGCAGGAGCTGAGGGCCTGGTCCAGGTGAGTGGAGTGTGGAATTTCCCAGGAAGGCACAGGGCACAGAGTCTGCAGGGTGCTCTTGGTGACTTCGGGCTCATGTCCTCTGTTCATATTTCTGGGCTCTCTATTCTGTGCCATGATCTATAGATCTGTTTTTATGTCGGGGCCATATATATATATATATATATTTTTTTTTTCCCAATAGTTTTGTAATATGTTTTGAAGTTAGGAACATTGGGTGCCAGCTCTACTCTTCACTTTCCCCCCAGGGAGAGGCCTCCAAGTTGTGTCAGCTCTGCCTGCTATAACACTGGTCCTCAGGAACAGCAGGGAGGCTCCCAGCTCTTTTTTTTTCTCTGTGGCACCCAGGCACCTAGAATATTCTGGGTTCCATTAGGGCCTTGAGATAGGCAAAACAGAAACCAGTCTCGTGAGCAGCCCTCAGGAAAAAGCTAGAACATTGGCTGCATGTTCCAACTCTCCCTCCTCAGGGAGAAGCCAGGAGTTGAGGATTTTTTCCTGCTGCTTCTGTGCTGAGCTGTGGGGGAGGGACTATGGCAAGTGAATAGGTGCTAATCTAAATTGTTGCCTTTGTTCTCAGCAGCTCGCAACTTGACACCTTTTCCAGTTAGTGCTTAGATTCAGGCAAGACAGAAATCAGACCCTAGGGGACTTTCCCCAAAAGTCTGAATGTTGCATGAATATTTCAGTCTTTTCTTTTCCTCCCCAGGGAGAAGCCAGGAACTCAGAGTATTCTCCTGATTATGCCGCAGAGCGCCAAGGGGAGGACTAGGTGAGTGAGTGCCATGAATTTTCCTACCAGCTTAGATACAGCTAGTTTTCCACACAACTAAGTGGTGGGACCCTCTTAACTGGTTTATGGATATCTCACCAAGGGAATTTGTTCATGTATTGCTGTTGAATAGATGTCTCCTTAGGTAAAAGAGGGTTTGGGGCTTCCTATTCTGCCATCTTGTTGACATCCTGTCGTGTGTGTGTGTGTGTGTGTGTGTGTGTGTGTGTGCGTGCGTGTGTGCATTTTGTATTTTCTTTCTGTTTTTGAGATATAATTGGCATACGGCACTGTATGAGTTTAAGGTATAGAGCCTTATATATATATAGAGAGAGAGAGAGAGCCTTATAAGGTATATAATGATTTGATTTACATATATCATGAAGTGATTGTCATGATAAATTTAGTGAAGATCATCTCATATTTATATATAAAATTAAAGAAATAGAAAAAAACCTTTTTCTTGTGATGAGAACTCTTAGGATTTACTGTCGTAACAACTTTCATATATAACGTAGAGCAGTGTTAATAAATTCATCGTGTTGTACGTTACATCCCTAATACTTATTTATCTTATTAATTAGAAGTTTGTACCTTTTGACTGCCTTCTTCCAATTCCCCTTCACCCCCAACCCCCTGACCCTGGTAACCACGAATCTGATTTCTTTTTCTGTTTGTTTGTGAGGTATAATTAATCTACAATGCTATGTTAGTTCCTGTTACACGACATAGTGATTCAATGTTTCTATACATTTCAAACTGATAACCACAGTGTCTCGTTACCGTATGTCACTATACAAAGATATTATATAGTTGTTGACTGTATTCCCACACTGTACATTTCATACCTGTGACTCATTTATTTTGCAGCTGGAAGTTTGTACCTCTTAATCTTACTCACCTATTGCTTTCCTCCCCCTACCCCTCTAGCGAACACTTGTTTGTTCTCTGTATCTATAACTCTGTTTCTGTTTGGTTATGTTTGTTCATTTGTTTTGGTTTTTTGGATTCCACTGGTTTAGATGAACTGGTTTATGAATATCTCACAAAGGTATTTGTCCATGTATTACTGTTGAGTAGGTTTCTCCTTAGGGAATGGCAGATCTGGGGCTTCCTATTCTGCCATCTTGGTACAAAATTCAATATATATGCTTTAATTTGACATTGTTATTTTATCATTTAAATTATCTGTGCCCTTATTTATCTTTTCAAATATTTTCTTTGGTAATGTAGGAAAGAATTTCGTTAAATTCTCTTAGATATTGAGTTATTATTTTCTCCTTTCATTTCAAGCTATTTTTGATGCACATATTTCAATGTTATGGGCTTTTTTTTAACCTTATGAAAGTCCATGAATTTATCAACTTATGTTTAAAAATAGATTTGATCCATGTAAGAATTTTTCAGTTTGCTTTTTGCCTTAGATTCTAAGGGCTTTGCCTTAGATTCTACTTATTTAATGTATATATTTCAACTGCTGCTTTACTTTATGTTTGCCTAAAACATATTTATTCATTCTTTTATTTTAACCTTTCTGTATGATATTGTTTAGCTGTGCCTCATAAGATTATTTATTTTTTGACCTAATTAAAATCTTGTTCTTTTAAGAGAGGAGTTAAACCATTTGTACTAAAATATTAATAACTATATATATTTTAACATTATATATTTAAAGATATTTTTTAATACTTTCAGTGTTTTGTAAAACGTATTTTATGGTTTTAATTATATAAGTGGTTTCCTTAGCTTTCAAATTGTTTCCTAATCATTAAAGTCACAAGTATAATGTTCTCTTTTCTTTCTTCTCTACAGAAAGCAAGGGGTTTAATAAAACTTTGTTTTGTCCACATCTCATCTTTATAAATATAACATTAGTTTGTATCCTCATATTATTGTAATTGATTTTTCAAATTACAGATGTTCCCTTCTAATCTTAATTTTATCATATTTGAATTTGGTATTTCATTTAAATTAAAAACAGCATCAACTCAGATATTTATTTTTACTGCTCACTTCCATTCTCTTCAATTCAAAAATTTCTATTTTCAAATACTTAATTTTGATTACTCTCTGGGCCATCTCCAGTCTCTCTTCAGGAAGGGTAAATGGGTATATCTTCTTAGTCCTTGTTCCCTTGATAGTGTCTTAGTCTTGTTCTTGTCTTTACATTTATTTAAGTCAAATTGACTGAGTTTCACATTTATGTCTTTCAAAACTCCATTTTGAAATAGAGCTATGTAGCTTCATTTTTTTTCATATAATATTTCAAAAGCATCTGAAAAAAATTCTGACTTTTATTCTTATCTAGGCATTCTGTTTATTATTTTGATGTTGGATTTTATTCAATTTTATTTTTTATATCCTGCTTTTACTAATTCTGTATATATTAATTCAATTATTTGACTTTTAATTTCCTCATTATTTTCCTTATCAATTCCAGCTCTCTTTTTATCTTATTCCGTTGCATTTCATTCTCAACATCTTCTATTTTCATGACTTTCTGATGTTGTCTCAAAAGGTCATGGCTTTTTGTCTCACAATGATAGATCTATCTAGATCAAATTTGGGCTGGCATCCAAGTATAGACATTTTTATTGGTATACCTTTCCATCCCGGTGATGGGTGACTCTCTTTCCAACAGATAAAGTTGGATGGGAACTTCTTGTGCAGTACTAGCCCACATCTGCTTTTTTCTTGCTTCACAGTTTGGTTCTCTAGAACTTTGAAAGAGGTGGTGCATATGAAAAAGAGACTAGAATCCTAAGTATATAACACTTCTTAGTGCTTCTCTTTCTATATTTCCCTATATACTCCTTTATTTGTAGGTTTCACACCTCCCAGGGTGTCATGTTCCAAAAAACAAACCTTTCCGTACCTTTCTTGTATTTGAAATCTCCATCTGAATGTAAAAAGTAATATACTGTGACAGATGGGATCTGGTGACTTTTCTGGATACACATTTTGTTTTTTTGAGCCACTGAAGAAGAAGGTAGAGAAAGACAAAAGATATGCTTGCCTACTTTTTGCAGGATTAGTATACTATTGATTGCCCTTTCAGTAAAATTTTTCATTTTTGTAATTTATAGAAATTTTCCTAGATTTTGACAGGAGTTGAGTAAGCAGTAGTCTTGCTATGAGATTTTGCTTTTATTTTTACTGTCTTTAGATATAGTTTAGTGGGAAATTGAGAGTGGCTCTGTCATGGAGAACTAGCCAGTTACTTTTATATCTCTCTCATGATGTAATAATTTTGAATATCAAGGTCCTCCATAAAGTAAACTCACTTGCCCTTATCAAACGATGCTTTACACTTCTCCCCAGTAAAAACTTAATGCACCAATAGGGAGAAACACAGTGTGCTAATTTCTCTGTTGCTTATATCTTCCTATTTTTTTCACCCACATCCTACTAATCCATTGAGGGTCAAATAATATATCATTATGAGGATTTCCTTTATTGAACTCTCAAAATGTATTCTCGATACCACAGATTGATGGTCTAAGTTACTATTTTTGTCTTCTGATTGTTCCATAGGTCTAATCTTAATTCCATGATTGGAATTCTTTGGCAACAGGGCAGATGTATCATGCCATGTTTACTTATTACGTATTCTTTGAATATCCTCAGTACGTTGCAGTAGACTTTATAAGGATAATTAAGATAAAAAAGTGCCAGTTTCAGAGAGTTTAATTCCAGTAAAGAAAATTCTTTGTAGATAGCTCCACAAAGACTCAAATTACTGCACTATGGATAACAAATTACACATTCTATACGATGTTATAAAATCAAAGGAGGGATAAATGGCTTTTTCTAGTATCAATCTGGTAGTGGCCTTAATGATGTATGAGGGAGGTGAAGGGTTCAGAAGTATTTATGTTCTGATTATTCTATTGAGAAAGCACCGTGATCAGTTGGTTGCAGCATCCTAGGCACATGCTTGGTGGGTGAAAATAAAATAATCTTGAACAAAAGTCACTGAAGAAAAGATGAAAAAATGAGTTAAGATTTGGCAGTTTACTAGATATTTTTACTAGGTTTATGAAGGGCAGAAATGACTATGTTCCCTGAGCTAACGTATTTTAGATGTAAAGACAACCAAACTGCTAGCAGCAGTGTATTTTCCTCAAAACTAGCTTCGCCTGCTAACTAAAACTTTATGATAATACTGTTCAATTAAGGGAATAAAGTGACGCTGAGTCATGTTTGAAATCTGAATGTTGCTCAGCCGGTATCAGATTTTCACCTAAATTACAAATTTGTAACTGGATTCCATCTTTCCTTTCATTGCTGTCTTATTCTTGCCTATCTGAGTGACACATGATAATGTGATTAATTACTCTAATTTGTCTTCAGTGAATCTTAATTTCATAGTTTCAAAATGTATAGGTTGTCATCTTCTAACAGATAACATCTAGTTAATAAGCACATGTGATATGCTGCATTTACTATAATGATCTATGCAGTGAAATCAGGGTGTATCAAATTAAACCACGACTGCTCAAATAACAGTTGCAAGGACTAAAAGTGGTACTTCCCTTTTAGACTCCTTTGAATGGACAGCATTTGAATTTAAGTGTTAGATAAAATTTGACCATCACATTTACGGTTAATTCCATGCCTATTTATATTTCATTTGGAAGTCTTATCTCTGTATTTATTTTTAAAATTCAAAGGATCAGACTAAATGTTGTTTAACACATTTATTGACACCGATAGAACCAGTATTTCTTTTTTCTGTTCTTGACAAATAGAGCACTTAGCAACTTTGCAAGCCTTGAGGCATTACATCTTGGAATCTAAGAGCTGGCATTCATTGGACCCTTCTGCTATAACTCCTTCATTTGTGGATTTTTTTTTTTTTTTTTTTTTTTAGTTCTGAGAAACGAAATATAGGTTTGTTAAAGGACTTGCCCATGTTCATGTTTGTGTGTTTTTTGTTTTTTGTTTTTTTCTTTTCGGTACGCGGGCCTCTCACTGTTGTGGCCTCTCCCGTTGCGGAGCACAGGCTTCGGACGCGCAGGCTCAGCGGCCATGGCTCACGGGCCCAGCCGCTCCATGGCATGTGGGATCTACCTGGACCGGGGCACAAACCCGTGTCCCCTGCATTGGCAGGCGGACTCTCAACCACTGCGCCACCAGGGAAGCCCCATGTTTGTGTTTTATATAGAATCCATATTGAAACCTACATGTTTTTTGATGATGCTATCCAGGGGTTTTCCCGGGGTCAGTGTTGACTTAACTGATAATGTAGTTTTTAATATTCACTATTGTTAAAAACTAGGGAAAGATTTTCCTAACTCCAATCTTTCTGTTCTTATAAATCTCTAATCATGGCTTTGAAATGTTTCATTTCCAAATTTACCACTATGGAACATAATTCATTTGGACCAGGACGCTCAAACAATAGGACACTCAGACTCATTTGGTTTCTTCTATCTTCTTACATACTTTGGGCAACAGTTATCTTTTAAAGTTCCTTTCTGACATTAAAAACCAATGAATATTCATTAAAACTATAGAATTGGTGATACCTGTGTTTCAGTTGAAGGGTGTTAAAGGGCTCTACTTTTGGAAGTAGGTATTCCAGTGTTCAAGTACAAATTTAGCCACTTACTAGCTGTTATTGTTTTTAAATATTTGCATGCTTTTGGAGCTACCTCATATTGAGAAGTAACTATAAACCACTTGCTATTCTAAGTTCTTTATGTATAATAAATTATTTAATCCTTAATCATGACCATTTGAAATAACTACTACCATTATTCCTATTTAATAGAAAAGGTGATTAAGACACAAAGAGGTTAAGTAATTTGCCAGTAATCACAAAGTTTTTAAGTGGTAGAGCCAGAATTCAAAGTCAGTCAGTCTCAGTACAATCTGTGCTTTTTACCCTCATATTCTATCATAACATCCCTAGTTCTTTGTCACTAAATTGAAGATGATAATAATTAATTTAATCTCATTGAATTGTGATTATTATATAAGACAGTACATTATTATATAAGACAGTACATAACTAAGGACCTATTATGAACACAGTCAACAAATGGCCACTTCTTCCCCTCCAACCTCTTCCTTCTCCTCTCTTTCCCTTCTCCTTTAAAATATTAATCAAGGCTAAGTGAAAGAGAAAGAAGAACTTGCAGAAATACAGCTTAAAGTTGCTGTACTTTTGTTGTTGTTGTTCTTAGTACCTCACACAAAGGAGTTTAGGAGGTTGTGCTGATAGAAAGTTGAAAGTGAAACCAAGAATGGTAATTTTTTTTTTTTATGGACTGCAAAGAAAGTAAGTTATCTTCTTATATTTCAGGTTGAAAAAGCATGTCAGTGAAATGGTCAGGGTTAGCACAACTTGGTTTCTCAGCAGAATTATCATTTTGATTGGTTTTGAAAGTAATTAGGAAGTTATTGTCAAGTGTTAGTAAGATGATTAGCATCATTGTAATATTTTGGTTAGATATCTACCTTTAAAAAGTATGGTTCATTTTCTCAGAAGGAGGAGTGAGAGACTACTGGAAATTTCTCTGACATACTTTGAAATATGGAGAGAAAGTGATTCAGATTGTATTGATTGATGCCTTCTGGTTATCTTGACCAGATTTGCAAGTAGCCACATATTTTTGTTAACGCAATCAACATCTGCTCAATGAAATGAGAAAAATCAATTATTTGGGTCGTGAAAACAGTTTCTGTGGGAGGAGGGTGGTTTAAATGATTTTCCCCCCTACCTTTTAACTAAATGCATTGGCAGCCTTCAGAGACAATGTCTCTTCTGGGTAGGAGGTAGGAGTAATCTGGTTATCAGGGCTGTGGGCATCTCACTTCCAATATTTTAATAGGAAATGGAGTCTTGGGTCTGAATGAGGTAAAGAATTAAAACTAAGATGCCTGAATAGGCTGAAACCTCATCAAAAGGTAAATTGACCATAATTTGCCACAGCACAGAGAACTGGCAAGAAGGCTTCTATATCTAGGCCTTGGTTCCTGACTGTTGTGGGGGAAGAGTCACCTGAAAAATTGAACACTTAAGTCTGTATTCACAGAAGTTTAAAATTTGAATTTATACTATTAAAAGGTTTTGAAATCCTTTGTGCTCAGGAATGACCATAAAAATAGGCCCGGGCAATGAAAAACCATTCTGGAAGGATACTTTCACAATGTAGACCATTGGGAATCTCACACATTAAAACAACCACTAATGAAGATCAGCCCTCAGTCGGAAAGTTGAAAATGTATGATCAGCAGTTCAACATGAGTGAGACTTGGAGGAAGCCAAAACAAAATAGAAGATTGGAGCTCCATAAAAATTAGAATAACACTCTAAAAGAGAATATAAAATAATTATGTTTAAATGATTAAAAACATAAAAGAACATAAAAGGACTTGAAAAAGTAGCAAATAGAACTTTGAAAAACGAAAAAAAAAAGCTACTGATACTAAAAACTAAACAGATTAAGTAGATTAGGCATATCTGGAAAGAAAATTAATGAATACGAATGATACCAAGCAAATTACCTGAAAGTGAGAAAAGAAATTCAAAAATTAAAAAAAGCAGAAAAATAGTATATAGGCAAAGAGAACAGAATGAGTTGTTTAACATATGCATAATAAAGATTATAAAAAAGGGAATGGGGGGATGGGGCATAGATATTTGAATAAGAATGGTTATAGATTTTCCTTTATGAAAGATATAAATCCTTCAATTAAGAAGTTATAATTCATTTTAAGCCATTTTTTAAATTGAAGTAGAGTTATTTTATAATGTGTTAGTTTTGGCTGTACAACAAAGAGATTCAGTTATACATACATATATACATATATGTATGTATATATATACATATATTGTTTTTCAGATTCTTTTCCATTATAGGTTATTACAAGGCTATTCTTTTTTCAGATTCTTTTCCATTATAGGTTATTGAATATAGTTCCCTGTGCTGTACAGTAAGTCCTTGTTGTTTATCTATTTTATGTATAGTAGCGTGTATATGTTAATCCCAAACTCCTACTTTATCTCCTCCCTTCCCTCCACCCCTTGCTATCCCCTTTGGTAACCGTAAGTTTGTTTTCTATGTCTGTGAGTCTGTTTTTGTTTTGTAAATAAGTTCATTTGTATTGATTTTTTAGATTCCACATATAGGTGATACCATATACCATATGATATTTGTCTTTCTCAGATTTACTTCACTTAGTGTGATAATCTCTAAATCCATCCATGTTGCTGCAAAAAGCATTATTTCATTCTTTTTTATGGCTGAGTGATATTCCATTTTGTGTGGAATATATATATATATATCTACACATACACACACACATACATGAATACCACATCTTATTTATCCATTCATCTGTTGGTAGACATTTAGGTTGCTTCCATGTCTTGACTATTGTAAATAGTGCTGCTATGAACATTGGGGTGCATGTATCTTTTCAAATTAGAGTTTTCTCTGGATATATGCCCAGGAGTAGGATTGTAGGATCATATGGTTACTCTGTTTTTAGTTTTTTAAGGAAACTCCATACTGTTTTCTGTAGTAACTATACTAATTTACATTCCCATCAGTGTAGGAGGGTTCCTTTTTCTCCACACTCTCCAGCATTTATTATTTGTAGACTTTTTAATGATGGCCATTCTGACTGGTGTGAGGTGATACCTCATTGTAATTTTGTTTTGCATTTCTCTAATAATTAGTGATATCGAGCATCTTTTCATGTGCCTGTTGGCCTTCTGTATGTCCTCTTTGGAGAAATATCTACTTAGGTCTTCTGCCCATTTTGGAAATGAATCCGTTGTCGGTCACATCATATGCAAATATTTTCTTCCAGTTCATTGATTGTCTTTTCATTTTACTTATGATTTTCTTTGCTGTGCAAAAGCTTTTAAGTTTAATTAGGTCCCATTTGTTTATATTTTTTATGTCAATTACTCTAGGAGGTGGGTCAAAAAAAATATTGCTGTGATTTACATCAAAGAGTGTTCTGCCTATGTTTTCCTCTAGGAGTTTTATAGTATCCAGCCTTACATTTTGAGTTTGTTTGTTTATTTATTTATTTATTTTTTTGCGGTACATGGGCCTCTCAGTGTTGTGGCCTCTCCCGTTGCGGAGCACAGGCTCCGGACGTGCAGGCTCAGCAGCCATGGCTCATGGGCGCAGCTGCTCCGCGGCATGTGGGATCTTCCCAGACCGGGGCACGAACCCGTGTCCCCTGCATCAGCAGGCGGACTCTCAACCACTGCGCCACCAGGGAAGCCCTTGAGTTTATTTTTATATATGGTGTTAGAAAACATTCTAATTTCATTCTTTTACATGTAGCAGTCCAGTTTTCCCAGCATCACTTCTTGAAGAGACTGTCTTCTCCATTGTGTATTCCTGCCTCCATTGTATATTCATTGTCATAGATTAATTGACCATAAGTGCATGTGTTTATTTCTGGGCTTTCTATCCTGTTCCATTGATCTGTATGTCTGTTTTTGTGCCAGTGTCATACTGTTTGATCACTGTAGCTTTGTAGTATAGTCTGAAGTCAGAGAGCATGATTCCTCCAGCTCCATTCTTCTTTCTCAAGTTTGTTTTGGCTATCCAGGGTTTCTTGTGTTTCCATGCAAATTTAAAAATTTTTTGTCCTAGTTCCGTGAAAAATGCCTTTGGTAATTTGATAGGGATTGCATTGAATCTGTAGATTGCCTTGGGCGGTAAGTTCATTTTAACAATACTGATTCCTCGAATCCAAGAACACGGTGTATCTTTCCATCTGTTTGTGTCAGCTTTAGTTTCTCTCATCAGCATCTTATAGTTTTCAGAGTACAGGTCTTTTACCCCCTTAGGTAGGTTTATTCCTAGGTGTTTTATTTATTTTGATATGATGGTAAATAGGATTGTTTCCTTAATTTCTCTTTCTGATATTTCATTGTTAGTGTGCAGAATGCAACAGATTTCTGTATATTAATTTTGTATACAGCAACTGTAATGAATTCATTGATGAGCTCTAGTAGTTTTCTGGTAGCATCTTTAGGATTTTCTATGTATAGGTTCCTGTGATCTGCAAACAGTGAGTTTTATTTCTTCTTTTTCAATTTGGATTCCTTTTGTTTCTTTTTCTTGTCTGATTGTTGTGGCTAGAACTTCCAATGCTGTGTTGAATTAAAGTGGCTAGAGTGGGCATCCTTCTCTTGTTCCTGGTCTTAGAGGAAATGCTTTCAGCTTTTCACCATTGAGTATGATGTTAGCTGTGGGTTTGTCATACATGGCCTTTATCATGTTGAGGTATGTTCCTTCTATGCCCACTTTCTGAAGAGTTTTTATCGTAAATGGATGTTCAATTTTATGAAAAGCTTTTCCTGCATCTATTGAGATATAGAAAAAAAGAAGGTATAATCAGAACAAGAAAACAAATAAATAAATAAAAACATTTTGTGTAATCTGTAGAACAAAAAGATAAAGGTGATAAGGTGAAAATCTAAATGTAACTGAGGACAAGAAATAACAATTAGACCAATTAAGCTAGATATCATTAATAAAAAGATAACAGAAAACATATAAATGTTTGAAAATAAAGGAATAACGTGTATGTGTTGCTTTTTTTCATAATAGCTTTATTGAGATATAACTCACATACTACACAATTCACCCATTTAAAGCACATAATTTAATGGGTTTCAGTATAGCAATAGAGTTGTGCAACTATCATAACAGTCGATTTTAGAACAGTTTCTTCACCTCTGAAAGGTACTTCACAACCTTTAGCTATCATCCCGAATTCCTTTTCCCACACTTTCAGCCTAAAGCAGTTACTAATCTACTTTCCATCTCTATATATTTTCCTATTCGGGCCATTTCATTTAAGTGAAATCATATGGTATGTGATATTTTATAACTGGTTTCTTCCACTTAGAATAATGTTTTCAAAGTTTATCCATGCTGTAGTGTAATCAGTACATCAGTTCTTTTTTATGGTTGAATTATATTCTCTTGTATGGATATAC
The DNA here is from genome assembly GCF_949987515.2 of Delphinus delphis. Taxonomy (NCBI): domain Eukaryota; kingdom Metazoa; phylum Chordata; class Mammalia; order Artiodactyla; family Delphinidae; genus Delphinus; species Delphinus delphis. The sequence continues at coordinate 81,583,487 of NC_082690.1, forward strand.
CACTTTTGTTTATTCATACATCAATTGATGGACATTTGGGTTGTTTTCACCTTTTAGCTATTCTGAATAATGTTGCTGTGGACATGTGTGTACAAGTTTTTGCATGGACATACATTTTCATTTCTCTTGGTTATATATCTATAATTTGAATTGCTGGGTAAAGTGGTAATTTTATGTTTAATTTTTTGAGAAAGTACCACACTGTTTTCCAAGGTGGCTGCCCCATTTTATGTTCCCACCTGCAGTTTTTTGATTTCTCCGTGTCCTTGCCAACATGTCATTACCCAACTCTTTGATTATAGCTATTCTAGTGGAGGTGAAGCTGTATCTCATTGTGGTTTTAATTTGCATTTCTCTGATGATTAGTGATGTCAGCAGCTTTTCATGTACCTGTTGGCCATTTATATTTCTTCTTTGGAAAATTGTCTGTTTGGTTCCTCTTTCCATTTTAAAATTGGAATTGTTTTTGTTTTTGCTGTTGAGTTCTGAGAGTTCTTTATTTATTTTGAATATTAACTCCTTATCAGATATATGATTTGCAAATATTTTCTCCCATTCCTTAGATTGCCTTTTTATTTTATTTTTTGATGGTTTTCTTTGTTGTTCAGAAGCTTTTTAGTTTGATGTAGTGCTACTTGTTTATGTTTGCTTCTGCTGCCTTTGCTTTTAGTGTGAAGTACAAAAGAATCATTGCCAAGACCAATGTCAAGGAGCTTACCTCCATGTTTTCTTCTAAGAGTTTTATGGTTTTAGGTCTTAAATTTAAGACTTTAGTCCATTTGGGAGTTGATTTTTGTGTATGGCGTAATATAGGGGTCCAGTTTTGCATGTGGCTGGTCCAGTTTTCCCAACACCATTTATCGAAGAGACTATCCTTTTCCCATTGTATAACTTGGCTGCTTTGTCATGTATTAATTGACCATATATATCTAGGTTTATTTCTGGGATCTCTATTCTGTTTCATTTATCTATGTGTCTATTTTAATGCCAATACCATACTGTTTTGATTATTATAGCTTTGTAATATAGTTTGAAATCAGAATGTATAATGTTTCCAGCTTTGTTCTTCTATCTAAAGACTGCTTTTGCTATTCAGGGTCTTTTGTGGTTCCATGTAAATTTTAGGATGGTTTATTTCTGTGAAAAACAGTATTGAACTTTTGATAGAGATTTCATTACATTTATAGATTGTTTGGAGGTGGTATGGACATTTTAACAATATTAATTCTTCCAACCCATAAGGATGGAATATCTTTCCACTGATTTGTGTCTTCTTCAGTTTTTGTCATCATTGTCTTATTGTTTTTAGTGTACAGATCTTTTACCTTTTTGGTTAAATTTATTTGTAAGTACCTTATTCTTTTTGATGCAATTATAAACAGAATTGCTTTCTTAATTTCTCTTTCTGATAGTTTGTTGTTAGTATATAGAAATACAACTGATTTTCGTATATTGACTTTGTATCCTGTAAATTTACTGAAATCGTTTAGTCTCTATTTATTTTGTCTCTATTTCATTTATTTCCGCTCTGATCTTTGTTATTTCCTTCTGCTAACTTTGGTTTTAGTTTGTTCTTCTGGTTCCTTGTAGGGTAAAGTTAGATTGTTTATTTGAGAGTTTGCTTTCTTCTTAACATAAGTGTTTATTACTATAAACTTCCCTCTTAGAACTGTTTTTGCTACATCCTGTAAGTTTTGTATGTTGTATTTCCATTTTCATTTGCTTCAAGGTATTTTTGGATTTCTCTTTTGATTTCTCTTTTGACCTGTTCTTTGGGACCTGTCTTTGGGCAGCAGCCAGAAAAGCTGGAGCACCAGACATGTATAAGCTCCTTCCCAGGGAGGTGTTTGTGATTCAGAGTAGGCTCAGGTGAGAAGGCAGAGGTTGTGTCTGCTGGCTTCCCTGTTCTCTGGGGCTTGCAGTTAGCTCCTAGATGCATATTAAATTAGAAGACTGACCCTCAAGCAGAAGCTTTTAAAGTATGCAAATAGGCTTTTTTCAGGGAAAGCCTGGGAGATATGGGGTTCTTTTGCCTGTTTTCTCTGCACTGAGTCCTGGGGAGGGGTAGCCACAGCCAGTCCTCATGAACCCCTTAATAATTGTGTCTTTGTTTGCAATAATCTTGTGGGTCTCCTGGACTCAGCCCTCATTGGCTTTCAGAGCTGGGTGCTCTGGGGTCCATCCTCAGGTGGGAATCTTAAAAGATGGAGTGCTTGACATGGGCTCCAGACTCTTTGCTCCTCAGGGTTGGGAGTTCCCCCTAATTGTACGGTGCTATTTTTGGGGTGGAGTTTATGGTTAGAGTGTATCTCAGCATTTCCTTCCTATTTTGATGTGGGTGATGTGGGTGTTCTTGTTTGCCTGATGTGTAGGAGTCACTCAGCTAGTTTCTAGATTTCTTTCAGAGGAAACTGCTGTGTGTGTAGCTGTAGATTCCGTGTGTCCATGGGAGGAGGTGAGTTCAGGAGACTCCTATGTTGCCATCTTGTCCTGGAACCCTCCACAGGGTCTTTTTATTGCCTGTTCCCTCTGCCTGGAAAGTACTTCCTCCAAATATCCCTTAAGCTCACTTCCTACTCTTTCACCTCTTTCAGATTTTTACTTTAGTGTCACCTTTCAATTTCTAATTGCCCGCCCCAGCTCTGAATCTTCCTTATTCTGCTCCATTATTTCATTTTTCTAGAGCATTAGTCACTCACTGAATATAAAATGTACATATTAATTAATTATATTTGTTGATTATAATCTGTCTCACCCATCTAAATGAGCTGTGGAAGGCCAACAATCTCTATTTCTTTAGTTTACTGATGTGTTCCAAATACCCAGAATAATGTCTAGCACATAGTAGGCATTCATCAAATATTTGTTGAATGTGTAAAATAACTGAAATAACATCAGAATATTGGTTATTCTTGGGGAGGGAGAGAAGAAGGCAAAAATGGATATAAAAGGGTGACTCTTTAGCTGTAACTATACTTGAAATAGTGGTGGGGGGAGAGAAAGCAGATATGATGACATGTTAACATATATTCTCAGTGGTATGTGCACATAGGGGTCTATTAAAATATTTGTACTTTCAATATGCCTAATTTTTAAAATTATAACTAAATATGGGAATAGTATTTAAACTTACAGTAAAGTCATGTAAACATACATAAAGTCATAACTTTACTGTAAGTAAAGTGCCAAGGGTAACAGGCATTCATAGTGTTGGTAAGAAATTAATCTGCGGATTATATACTTGAACACTTTCTAGATCAAGGGTATGTCTTCAGTAGGCAGATATTTAGACATATTAGAATCGTACAGAGATGTGTTTAAAAAGTCCTCAAACCATTCTTGCTTCTTTATTACTGTTATATTTTTCTTCTCTCTTTCATCATATTCTCAGGTGCCCGTCCTGACAATAGTCATTCTTTCAATAATATCATTTGAGTTTCTTGGGATGGAACCACCTCTACTTGAGGGCAGGGGCCATGACTCGCTCATTATTCTATCCCCAGTCATATAAAATGTTCCTGGTATATATCAAAGAATAAATACTTACATGAATAGATGAGTTAACTTCAGCAAGGTGTTATATCAAATGTCACAGTCTTAGGAGGTAACATATTGGAGTTGTAATAGGTAGACTTTGAGGACATATAATATATATTTGGTAAAAAGAATAACTCTTCAAATGCTCCAATTTTAGACGCTGTGATGGGGCATATCACAGGGTTCATGGGAGTAAGGTACATTTTAGGTGACTGAACATCACATCAATGAGATGACTGTCAACTTTACTCACTTTACATGGCTGGTTTTTCCAGCTAAAGGGTGGGACATAACTAGTATATGCCAAGTTACCATGGATTGCTTATAGGTAGTTAACATATTACAGACTGAAGGTTAGTTTTTGCTAGGTCATTTTCCCCCTATAAATCTAAAGTAGGTTTCTAACTCCTAAAATACTTCAATGTAAGTGAATCTGGAATTGATGCATTGCTATATTATTTTAAGTAGAATTTAATGTGTCTGTAAAATGCCTTTCCATTAGTGGCATCTGGTGATAACACTCATCTATTTGAGAAGTGTGATAATGCTTAAAGTAGAGGGCAGTTCCAAACTCAGCTGTTTTTTTTTTTTTTTTTTTTTTTTCAGCTGTTTTTCTATGTGTGATGACTGAGCTTCTTTGATTTTTTACAGAAGTGACATAATTCTTCTGGGTAGAACAAAGGCCACTGTTGAGATCGGCAGACCTTACTTCTCTCTCTCTCTCTTCCTCTTTCTCTTTCTGTCCCTTCTTTTTCTTCTCTGCATGTTTATTTCTCTCTTGCTTTTCCATTTTGTGCACTTAAAGTACATTTTCTGAAGCAGCGGGATCAAGGAGCTTCATTTCCATCCTTAATGAAGTTATGCTGTCTGGTTTCTCAGGAAATCACTGGAGGCTTTATAAACTGTGCTTTTTAATTCAGATTTATATAACCTCCATTTAATGTCTGACCCAAAAATTGAGATATGAGAATATCATTCTTTGAGCAAATATACTATAAATCAGGGTTAATTTCCTCCTCTTGCCTAAATTCCTTGGAGGAGGGGGACAAAGAATGACTTTGGAATTATAAATTTCTAGTCGTTTTGTGTGCTCCAGGCTTATTTGGAAAAAGAAATTCATTTTAGAGATGGCTTATGCCCTTGGCTGTACTATTGATGCAACTGTAATAATTTAGAAAGGAATGTTATAGTAGTCGAAAGGATAAGATAACAGTAACATTCCAACACAACTGATGCCTGAAAGAATCCTCTCCTTGAAGATTGACATTTATCAGTTAATGAGCATTTGGTACCTACCAGGCACTATACTTTGTGCTCTATGTACATCATTTCAAAAAATCCTTGAAGACAGAAAACATTTTAAGGATTGTATATGTGCTACTGTGCTATCATCTTCATTTCATAGATGAAATTCAGGAAAGTTAAGTAACTTGTCAAAGGTTTTAAAATTAATTAGTAACAAAGTCCTAATTCAAATCCATTTTTCTTGACTCCAAAGCCCACACTCTTAATACTTCAAGCTACTGCTTTCTTTTATTTCCATCCACTTTCACTGTCTTGACAATAGATTACAGAAAACTGTATGTATTCTGTTTTATGAGCATAAAAGAGAAGATTTCTCTTCCCTTTCATATAAAAATCTATGGTGACCTACATTCTTTGGAAGGGAATTTGTCCTCAATTGGCAGTATAATGTCACCAGAAAAAAGAATAGGAGATTGGAAAATTACTAGCTCATTAATTGATTATGTTAATGTCCTTCTGAAGATTGATTTCTTCACAGCTTAGAAAGGAGAAAAAAATTTGACAGAGAAGTTATTGAGATACTGTTTCAAAAATCACAATTATTGGGCTTCCCTGGTGGCACAGTGGTTGAGAGTCTGCCTGCAGATGCGGGGGACACGGGTTCGTGCCCCGGTCTGGGAAGATCCCACATGCCGCGTAGCGGCTGGACCCGTGAGCCATGGCCGCTGAGCCTGCGCGTCCGGAGCCTGTGCTCCTCAACGGGAGAGGCCACAACAGTGAGAGGCCCGCGTACAGCAAAAAAAAAAAAAAAAAAAAAAAATCACAATTATTTTGTTTTGGGTTTTCTTAATGATTTTTGGTGGTCAAATACTCTGGACAATGAAAGAATACCATTTTTAGATTCTCTCACTGTATATAAGAATTTTTCCTAAGATCACAGGAAATGGACATAATTGACGTTAGAAAATTTGTTGTTCTCAAGCACAAATAAAAGTCTGTACAACTTTAAACATTTACCATAGGATCATATTGGATCACAGTGTTAACTGAGGGAAAAAAAGTTCCCTTTAAACAAAAAATGTGTTAGACAAACTATGTATCCTGACTCTAATATACTTATCTTTAATAAATGCATTCCAAAAGGAGAATAAAAGATGATTTTGTCACGGATGAAATTCATCTGAACCAAAGTGATCCCCAAACAGATTGAGCTTTATCGTTATGGTGTAAAAATGATGCTCTCAGGTAGCATCATTTGAAGGATGCCTAAAGGTCTCATATGTTTCTACACCTATTAAAATGCATAAAAGTCCATTTTTACACTGTTAATTTGTATTGGATAATTGAGGAGAATTATTTGAAAACTGCATTAAATCAAGTCAGGGTAAAGTCATTTATTTGGTTATTATTCATTAAGTGTGCCTATATTAATTGATTATATCACTGATTATTTTTTTTAAATTCAGTAGTACTTTGAAAAATTTGAGGCATCTCATAGTAAAAGACATACAAATATCAAAAAGGCTTCTTTCTAGTGGAAGTTACATGTGTCAATAACAGTAGCATCTCTGAATAAGGAATAGGAGGTAGCCAAACAGAAGTAGTCATGGAGGATACTTCGTGTTGACACAAAAGAGTAGATCTCAAATTCATGTTTTTCTCTGGAGGAAGAAGATACTTTTTTTGTATAAAGTCAGGAAGCCATTAACCCACTAAAGCCCACCTTATCACCAAGCATGGTGAAACACAGAGGTCGAAAAAAGCAGAAGGTCATTGGACTGCCAACACAGAGAGGAGGCATTCCCGGTTAATAAGCAATGATAGCAGATAATTCATAAATTACATTTAAGAAACTAACATGCTTATCGTTATCATTGGTAAGTACTTAAAGACAATTTAAGCCATGGAATTTGCAATGATAGGTGATGTTCTGCAATTCAAATTCAGACACATGCACAGATGATTCTAATGTGTGTGAGAAAATATAATAACTTATGCTTGGTCCTGTGGTAGAAGAGAAACAGGGATAAGGCAATCTGATGGAAGTGTGGGGTAATAAAGAAATCTTTCTGGAAGGAGCAATACCTGAGATAGATCTCGAGAACTGAACAGAATTTACAAAGGCAAAGAAAGAGTGAATGTTTTTCAGACATGGTGCATTTAGTAAAGTGAAAGTTGTTTAGAATGGTAGGAGTCTTTCTTGGGTGGAGGGGGTTGGAAAGATATGAGCTCCAGAAGTAGAAAAGGGTCAGATTTGGAAGGACATTGATTGCTATGTTAATGTGTTTGAGTTTTTTCCCTGAGTACGATATAGGTGTATTAAAGGATTTTAAGCAAGAAAATGGCATAATTATATTTTCCATTTTAGAAAACTTTTTTTTCCAGATGCATTGAGAAGAATAGATTGAATAAGGTTTGTACAGGTATAGGAAGAAATCTTTTGAGTATCCTGTAAACATTTTGGAGCAAGATGATGAAACACTGAAGATAGTAAGTGGGAGGAGAGAAGTGGAGGTAGAATGGAGGAAAAAGATACACATGTCAAAATGGCAGAATGTAAAAATCAAGTGATTGGATATTTAGGGTAGAAAAAAAGAGTCTTGGAGAACCAGGCTGCTGTTTGTGGTGCTCAGTAAAATAATTAATGTGCGAAGGGAGCTAACTGGTTGTGATGCAAGGAACGATGGATTCAACTTTAAAGGTACTGACTTGAATTGCTGTGGCACATCCAGGTGGGGATGCCTAGTATGGAAACTACAAATATTGCATTCACGAGTGAGAGTTACACAGAAAATATAGATTTCTGGGATGCTTCATGGGCATGGATTAGATAACTCAGAAGGATAAGAAGAAAATGCAAAAGTCCTTGGCAAAAACTGGAGAATAAAGGGAGTGGGCTGGAGGAAGAAAAGGTTGGGAGCATCACTGAAAATAAGACTATAGGGAAATTTGTTTGCACCTAACAGAAGGTTGTTCCTGTCTCTGGAATTCACATGTGATGCATTTTTAATTTGTCATTTTCAAACTAAAGGAACAAGAGCTGAAAGTAAATTGATTGGTCCTGAGTCACCAAGTGTTTGAATGTTAGAACTATATTAACATTCTGGGTATATTAGCCAGCAAGATTTTCAGGAGCAGCAGATGTTGCTGGGATTAAGGACATGGGGGAAGAGATGAGCACAAGGTGAAGGGCCCATAAAAGCACTCTTGAAAGATTAACAACAGGAGTTGGTAATAATTTAAGGAACAAGAGAAAGGAATGGAAGGCTTGGGGCCTGACAGTGGTGAAAAGACTTGATTTCCCATTACATTAGCTCAGCAAAGATGATCCTGGTGGTCCAGCAGCACACTCTGGCCCCTTTGATAGCAAACTGCATCCAAGGGCGTTTGAACTTGTTGTTCGAAAAAAATTATGGAGAGAAAGCATACCATATTACTCTAAGAGGCAAATTAGAATAATACGCCTGATGTCTTAAATCTCTGGAATCTTATGAAATTGCTACATTAACTAATGTGGTGTCCAAGTAATAGATGGCAAGGTTTAGGATTATGGCTACAAACCAGATCAGCAACAATACATTGTTCTAAATATTGATGCTCAGTAAGTTATGAAACCTATTTACAAATATAGAAGAGTAATTAAGAAGTATTAAAACAAGAGATGCTAAATGTAGAAATCCCAAAGCAACATTATCATGTAGTTTTCGTGAATGTGATTGATGAGCAAAGAGCCAACACCTATACTCTAATCCGTGAGTCAGCAATGACTGACTTTCTTCCTTTAACAGGACTATGTCCTTAGTTTGGATTAGTGGGGAAACTAACATGTGCTTCTTCTTGAAACTTTATATAGATGAGCCTCAATCTACCTAGTTAGGAAACTAAATCATACAACACTTTAGAGAGTTATGTTTTGGGAGTTCTCAGAAGGTGTTTCAAATATGTTTGGGAAGATATCAGTCATCAGTTTGGTTAGTTACCTTGTGGTACTACTGATATTCCACTTGTCTCCTGACTGGGCCCTCATCACTGTGTATCTCTACACTTGTTGGACACTGCTAGGAACCTCCATGGCTTCTGCAGAGTTCTGCAGTGTGAGGCTGGAGGGCATGGCCAACTCTTGCAGGACTCATGCTCTGTTGGTATACAAAAAGTGATCACTGGGCTGCATGATTTTCTCTTGTGAAAGAGGAAGTCCTGTCTCTCATTCTCTTCTGACATATCCTGTTAGAAGGCGCTAAAGCAGCACTCCTTGGGCCCCAAGATCCATGTGGAATGTTGACTTATTCTAGGCAAGTCACTTGGTGTTGAGTATGAAATAACGGGCAAAAACAGCCACTTTCTTAGAGGAGCCAGACCTTACTCAAATAAATTCCAATAACGACACATGCAAGTACAAGACTACAATCATGGAAAGGATTCTAAAAGGAGGGCTACTATTCGATTAGAGGGATCAGTGAAAAGTAACTAGGTGAAGTGGAATGGATAGAGTGGGAATGAGGGGTAGGTTATTGTAGTGGAAAGAACTGTCCAAAGGCTGTGGTGGTTGAAGCATAGTGATTCTCAGGATCTGAAGAAATCCAAGGAGGCTAAAGTACAGAGAGTAAGGAAGAGAATGTGCAGCCTGAGGCTGGATAAGTCTATAAGGACCAGCGTGTGCCTTGTTAAGGTCTGTAGTCTCCATGCCAAGAGTAAAGTGTTACAGTGTGTCTTTGTCACAGTTGTGGACTACTGTGGAGAGTTGATTAAAAAGAGGCAGGACTGTTTTAAGTGAAATAAGACTTTCATGTTTTATACAAAGCCCACCTCCCCTCCTTCCCTCACTCACATTCTCAACAGGACAGAGCAGTGAGTCTAAAGAGGGGGCTATGGTTAGAGTTAAATCTAAGGAACAACTGTGTTGTAGTCAGCTTTGTTTCTCTCCTCTGACAACTGTAGATTTCTGGTGGAGTCCGCCTTTTTGTGGCTGGCCTTGTAGAAAGCATCTCATGAAAATTAACGTTGGTTAAGACTGTCCTAGCAATACACCAAAGATGCCCAGCCATTTCTGAGTACCAACACATTAAATTCCAGCTGACTTTATCAGGATGGACAAAATGCATCTCCTTCAGTGCTCTGTGTTCACTGTCCTTAAAATCGCCTGTATTAATCTCTCAGTCTCCCTAGTCAGGGAAGATAGTTATTCTGATTTTATTACTTTTTAATTTCACCCCGTAAACTGGGATCCATGATTCAAATAATAGTCGTTTTTTATTGAATCTGCAACAGCTAAACTAATACACATATATATTTTGTGGTTTCAAATATTTGTTTCCAAACAAATACATATGTTTTGTGGTTAACTAAATGAACTATAAAATTTAAAGGCAGAATAGAATAGAGATTTCAACTGATGTTAGACAGATGTAGATACAGATTCTAGCTCAGGTACTTAAAGCTCTGAAATTTTGGGCAAATTTCTTTAATCACTGATACTCAGTCTCCCCATGTGAAAAATGGTTGTACAGTAGTTGTGAGTATACAGTAAAATAGTACTGTATATAAAGTGCTTAGAAAAGCACCTAGTGTATCACATTCGAAAATTATGATTATTGCTATACCATTATTATTAATCAAGTTTAATGGTGAATAGTGCCATATGATAAAGATAAATGACTTTCTACCAAGTCTTTTTTTTCTTGTTATTTAGTGAAGACTTCATGCCTGTAGATATTAATAATATCTTCCCTTAATAAGCAGCACGTGAGATTATTTTTTACAAAGCTTCATAAAAATGGAAAACTTAAGTTTTGCATTCTACTCCAAAAGCATATGGGAAAAACAGTTTCAGAGGCTTTAAATATTAACAGGAGGAACACAGCATAATGATACAGGGAAAAAGTGCGAGCGTGAATGCTCAGAATTGCTTTTAGTGGGAAAAAGCAGCCAGCATTTGTTGAGAGCTAAAGATTTTTTTTTAAATAGATCCGAGTTTAATTGGCAGGACTTGGCAACATTTACAGGAAAATATGTTTTATTTATTTCAGTTTAAATATATTTCAAACACTATTTTAAAATACATTTCTGCCAAGTGATGGGGCAGCTGTTAAGTGGTTCCGGATTTAATGCCCTCGTTAGCCTTTCACCTCTGAGGCCCTTAATCTATGTCCATGTAATTAAGCTCATACATTAAATGAGTTTTATGGAATAAGGGAGCCCCAAGTGGAAATACGGATTTCATACTAGGAAGCCATTTTGGATAATTGGCACTTCAACTTGAAAACCACTTGGAGTGAGGTTGAATGGGTGTTGCAGGTTTACATTGGTATCAGCAAAAATAAATACCAGTGTTGAAATTGAACTCTTTCCTGTTTTTAAGCAGGTCCAACCTGAGGCAAAATTATGAAGTAGATGAAGAGTATCTTCATTGGGATTCCATCTCTACCAGTGTTTTTTTCTTCCCTCTTTCTCCTCTACTCTCAGAGGGAATGGACGTGCATACATCTGTGAGATGTAATTTCTCACTGGGGCTCTGCTACCACAGTACCACACTGAAGACTTAACTACCTGCCAGAAGTAACTACTTGTGATTCTCTGTGTCATGCAGATTCACAGCTCATGCCTTTCCTTGTGCTGTTACCTCTGCTTAGAATGACAGTCTCTAGCCCCCAAACCTCCTAGGGCTCCCTGATGAACATAACGATTTATCTTTCAAAACTGAAACAAGAGCATCCCCCAGGCAGATACTCCAGGCAGCATTAGACAATCCAAGCAGAACTGCCTCCTCTCTGCCCCCTCTGTATCCTGTAGAAACTTCTATTACAATACTACTACAGTAGTTTCAGGGTAAGAGTCAGGATAGAGTAAGTTATGGCAGGTGGGCCCTAAATCTCAGTGACTTGGCAAAGCTAAGCTTATTTCTTACTCACTCACATTTCTGATGCAGTTAGTGGGGGACATTCCTCAACAGAGTGGATCACTCAGGGACCTGAGCTGAAAGAAGCTCTACCATCTCATGATGCTGCCGTATTTACAGCTGGCATCTAGCATTACCTTGATAGGAAAAGAGAAAGTATGGAAAATTCACACCAGCTTCCAAATGCCCTGGACCGAAGTGACCAAGTCGCTTCTGTTTTTGGCCTATTGGCCACAATCGACCTAACTGCAAGGTCTGCAAGTTAGGACAAGGCATCAGCTGAACTCTAAGGAGGCTGGGTGAACATTACTTTCTTACACATAACCGGTAACAAATTAGTGCTCTTGCTTACGTGACTGCTTTCTCTATAACCCACATTTTTCTGTTTTCAAGGACTGGAAATTTGTCCTCACACAATATTCAAATATTGTGCACTAGCAATGAATTCATGGTAGAGAATTAGTATGTTGGTCCATAAGGAAAGAGGTAGAGAAGCAAAGAAAATACTTCACACACACGAGCTCATTAAATTCTCACGGAAATGGAAGGCAGCGTTGCTCTCTTCGTTTTACAGATAGGACTCTAAGGCTCAGATTACTTAAGTGAATTATCACAAAGTTGGAATTCCAACTCAGGCTGACTCTTAAATATATGCTACATTTAAAATTTTGAAATGTCTCGTTTCCAAAGGAGATATCTGGAAAGACTAAAACAGAAAGGAATGAATTTCTCATGTGAAGTTCTCATGGCTTAATTTACTCCATAAGTAGGGGTACGTTTGGTATATGTAGCAAAGAACATTTGGGGAAGCTTTGAATCATAAAATCAATGTGACCCTGCCCAGGATTTGAATGCTCTAGTAGATCCCATGTTTACTGCTCTGGCAATCTGACCTTTTGGTCCATCTGATAGTACAATCTCATGGGTTTTTGGAGAGGATGAAAGGAGACCTAAGGTTTGTAAAGTGCCTTGGATTATGTCCGGCCCAAAGCAAACACACCAAATTATTGGTCCTGTGCCTGCCTGACTTCTACCCCTTTTTGGCTGAATAGACCCTTTGCTCATTCCACAAAGAGAGTATTGCTTTTAAAGTCACAGACAAGAATATCAGAGGTGGCTATTTTATTTGAATGGGAGTATGATAGAATTTTAGATATGTAGGGGCTTTAGTTTACAGGGAAGAAAACAGGTTCAAAGAGAAGGAAGTGGCTTCCTCAAGGACACAAATGTCACAGTAGCTGGAGTAGTCCCAACTCCTAACTCAGTACATTTCCCCTCTCTGAGCAGTGAGAAGGTGCTCAGTGGTAAATACTTGTCAGTGACTGAGTGATTAAGAATATTAAATTTCTGGGCTTCCCTGGTGGCGCAGTGGTTGGGAGCCCGCCTGCCGATGCAGGGGACGCGAGTTCGTGTCCTGGTCCGGGAGGATCCCACATGCCGTGGAGCGGCCGGGCCCGTGAGCCATGGCCGCTGAGCCTGTGCGTCTGGAGCCTGTGCTCCGCAACAGGAGAGGCCACAATAGTGAGAGGCCCACGTACAGAAAAAAAAAAAAAAGGATATTAAATTTCTTCCATTTGGTTGCGTGCGTCTTAGGGGTAGTTGAAGTCTGTGTGCAGCGAGGAGGACTCTCACTGAAGCCGTTTTAGCCTGTTTGGTTTCTATCTTTAGAAAAATACTGTCCCGGCCAGTGTTTTCAATAGAATAATTGCATTGTATTCATAACCAATTCAAACTCTTTTCAGCAACGGTTTCTTTCCCATGTGAGAAGCGTGGTGAGCATTTCCATTCCATCTTAAAATAGTATTTTCATTTTCGGGTCTAAATATAGTAACTTGGGTAAAGACTTAGTCTAAACTTAGCCACTAATAGCCCAGGCTGTTAAATTTGTCATTACAGTAATTCTTTTTTTCCTGAGTGCAAAACTATCGCAGAGTCAGATGAAACAGTCTTTTGTTAGACTCTGAAGCTATTGCTTTTAGCCATGTAATTTCCAGAAAATAAAGAGGGCAGTACAGCATGGTTTTCCTCTTACTAATAGACGACACAGTCACAATGTGTTGCATGAACCTTTCCCGTTAGAGGGATGGGGGGGGTAGAGTGGGCAGAAATCACATTAGGTGATGGGGTCTGTAACCAGGAGCCTGAGCATTGATTTCCAAGGTGATTGATACCCTCGTGAGGAGGGTGTGATATGGTGCATATTCTATCACCCACCATAATGTGGGAGGAAAGGAAGAGGCTTTCTTGATATTATTTTCTGACTTAACTCTGCTCTCTAAATGTGAGTCCAAATTCACAATTAAATCATCTTCAAACATAATGTTTTCTCCTGTTTCCTTAAACTTGTGTACATGAAAAAACGATTAAAGTGCAAACATAAACATCATCAGAAAGGAAGATAATTTAAGAGTTTGTCTAATTTATTCTTCCAGTTTGTACCTGGATCACATTTAAGTCATCCCAGGCGAGTGACATTTTCCTTAAAGTTAAATAGCTCTCACCTCTTCTGATAATGAAGAGAACTTACCTTGTGACAAGCCTAACTTATTCCTATATCCCTCCATCCTACATGCCTGATTAAGCCTCACCCAGATAAACCCAACAATTTTTCATCTGTCCCCAAGCAGATAAATAGGTCTGGAGAAAAAGACACAACTGTGTGGACCAACTTTAAATTCGGGATCACCAATCTCAAAAGGGTGCCACCTTCTCCTACTGTGCTTCTTGGGGTGTGCTCTCTGGGATTCTCCACATTTTCTACTTCTTCTCTAGTATCAAAACACCAGGACCGGGCTTCCCTGGTGGCGCAGTGGTTGAGAGTCCGCCTGCCGATGCAGGGGACACGGGTTCGTGCCCCAGTCCGGGAAGATCCCACATGCCGCGGAGCAGCTGGGCCCGTGAGCCATGGCCGCTGAGCCTGCGCGTCCGGAGCCTGTGCTCCGCAACGGGAGAGGCCACAACAGTGAGAGGCCTCATCTGGACCATTTTGCTCTTGATCTCCTTCAGTCTTGCCTTCTTAAGGACTTTGTTTCTGCACTGTAACTCTCTTTCTTTGGCACCATCAATTTTTCTCTGTTTACTGGTTGATTCTCATCAGCATAACAATATATGTATTAGAAGCAGACTAGCAGAGCGAGGGACGGTTCAGAGTAGGGATTAAAATTACAGACTCTGGAGTCACACTGCCTTGGTTTAAACACTGGCTCTAGCATTCACTAGGTGAAACACATTACTCTGTCTTACTCCCCTCGTCTATAAACTGGGGATTGGATTAGTACTTCCCTCAGGGGTTTTGTGAAGTTTTGTAATTAAAATCAGGGAATGCATTTAGAAGAGCACCTTGCATACAGTAATCACGAAGTGGTAGGAACTAATAGTATTTATAACTTCCATCTCAGATAACATGCAAGCAATCCAAAAAACTCTTTTGACAGATCTTCTTCTAGATCCTACTCCATTTCTCTGTCCTCCTTCAACATCAGAATCATAGTTGTTCATATCTGCACTTCCTCATGTCCCGTTCTCTCCTCGGGGCACTCTGGTTGGGCTTCATTCCCTACCTCTTTACCCCTTGCCAAGTCATCTTTGAAAAGCCACCATCTCCAAATGCAGTGGCATTTTTCTGCTACTTTGCAGGATCTCTCAGCATGTTTTGACAATGATCATGCCATCTTCTTCAAAAACAGACTAACACTGAGGTTTTTTTTTTGTTTGTTTTTTAAAAATTTTATTACTGTAATCCCACCACTACCTGGTTTTCTAGGCACCTTTCTCATGGCACCTTCTCTGATTCCTTTGCAATCTCCTTTAACTATTGGTTTTCCTCTTGACTTAGCACTAGGTTCTTCTACTTTTCCTCAGTTATACTGTTTTTTTTTTTTTTCTAGGTGATCTCATCTGTCCTTGTGGTTTTAAATGTCATCCTGTGGGCTGTTGACTTCCAATTAAAAAATTTCCTGTCCTGGCCTGTCTACTTAGTTATAAATATGTGTGTCCAATGACTTACTTGTTATCCCCACTGGGGTGCCCAAAACAAACTCTTCATTTTCCTCTCTACTTAAACCTGTCTCTCCTCCAGTCTTCTCCATTTAGCAAATGGTAACATCTAGTTATTCAAATCCCAATCAAAAGAATCTTATTGATTCTTTCTGTTCTATCACACTTACATCTAATTTGTCAATAAGTTCTGTGTTTCCAAAATGTAGCCTCAAACAGGCCACTTCTTTGCATCTCTACCACTTCTGGCCAAGATATTACTTTACTTGCTTAGAATCCTGGAAGACCCTCCTACTGGGTGTTCCTGTTTCCATACTTGCCCCATTAAAATCTGTTGCCACCTAAGCAGTCATACAGATTTTCATGCAAACTAAGTCACTTCCTTCTTAAAATAGTCCAACGAATTCTCATCGCAGTAAGAATAAAATCTGAACTTCCTTTCAAGCTTCCTTTCTCTTTTTCAGGCGTATTATTATAGTTTTCTTTTTCTTGAATATGGAATCTCATTCTCACTTTATGGCCCTGGTACTTGCTTTTCTCTCTGCCTGGAGCACCCACTCTCCAGATTTTCACTTGTTCATCATTTCTCAACTTAAACATCGCCTCCTGAGGCTTTCCCTGACCACCTATTCTGATACTCCCCTACCCACTGTCAATATAAATCATATCATCCTTTTAATTTTACTTCTAATGTTTATCTTCATCTGGGATAATCCTGTTTATTTTCTCATTTATTGACTCTTTTTACCTATTAGAATGCAGGTTTCATGTAAACAGGGTCTTTGTCTTGTACACCAGTTTCTCCCTTGCATATGATAAGAGCTCAAAAATAGTTTGCAAATGAGTAAATGTAAACGCTAGTCCCTCCATGCCTTAGGCCTGATTCTCATTGCAGCTCAGCTCATCCCTGGCTATCTGGATATCATTGTTTGTTTCTTTTGTTAAGATTAGATTTTGATACTTAATTGTTTCCCCCCTCCCCCGTACAGTCTTAGCACTTCATGGTTCAGAGTCTCCCTTTTAGCATAGCTGTAGATTGTCTTTATAATAAGCACCTTTCCTGTTTCACTCCAATTTGGAGGCTTTTCTGACAAGGACCCTTTCTTTCTTAGGCCTCACTCCACCAAATTTGCTGTTTCTCAGAGAGTCACAGAGGGGTACTAATTCTCATGGCTTGAGGTAGTAGCTTTTGCCTTGGGGTTCCCCAGAGTACTTCAATGTCAGTGAGCTAGTTAATGAGAGAGGGGATGCTCTCCTCTATCACCTAGTTTTAAACTCAAATAGTTTTTACATTTGAGAGTCTGCATATTCATATTGTTAAAGAAGAACTGTTATGTTTGTTTGTTTTATTTGTGTAGAAAGTGACCGTCCAGGTACATTCTCTTCAAAGTTCCTATGACTGAAGTGTTTGCAGTGTATCCTAAAATGGCATTATCTATTCTGAAACAGTTTATTTCCAAGTGATAACTTTACTATAGGTTTGTTTAACAATTACCTGGGCCAACTCAATGATATTTGCTGCTCAACAGTATTTAAATGACATTCATCATTTGAATTTAGATTTTAAAGAAATCAGTTGAGGAACAATTTTTACCACATTTGTGATCTATTTGCAGGTTTTATTAACTGTTAAATCATGTCCTTGTTTATAGTTAATCACATGGATATCAGATAGGTGGAGTTCAGACCCTATCTGCTCAAGGCTTCAGGGCAAGTAGTCTAACCTTGATGTTCCAGGGAATCGGAGGCCCCAGATAGCAGTCTTCTCTTTTCCATGGCTTCTATTTCTTTTTTTTTTTAATTGAGATATAGTTGATGTACAATATTATGTAAGTTACAGGTGTACAACATAGTGATTCACAATTTTTGAAGGTGATACTCCATTTATAGTTATTGTAAAATATTGGCTATATTCCCTGTGCTGTACAATATATCCTTTTAGCTTACTATTTTATACATCATAGTTTGTACCTCTTAATCCCCTACCTCTATCTTGCCCCTCCCCCTTTTCCTCTCCCCATTGGTAACCACTAGTTTGTTCTCTGTATCTGTGAGTCTTTTTCTTTTTTGTCATATTCACTAGTTTGTTTTATTTTTTAGATTCCACATATTGTACAGTATTTGTCTTTCTCTGTCTGACTTATTTCACTTAGCATAATATTCTCCAAGGCCATCTGTGTTATCATGAATGGCAAAATTTCCTTCTTTTTTATGGCTGAGTAGTATTCCAGTGTGTGTGTGTGTGTGTGTGTGTGTGTGTGTGTGTGTGTGTGCGCGCGCTCGCATGTATATCATACCTTCCTTCTCCGTTCATCTGTTGGTGGACACTTAGGTGGCTTCCTAATTAATCAACATCATGATTACCTCCTTGGGTAGGTTTATTCCTAGGTATTTTATTCTTTTTGATACAATGGTAACTGGGATTGTTTTCTTAATTTCTCTTTTGATGGTTAGTTGTTAGTGTATAGAAATGCAACAGATTTCTATATAAATTTGTATCCTGCAACTTTACCAAATTTATTGATGAGCTCTTGTAGTTTTCTGGTGGTGTGTTTAGGATTTTTTATGTATAGTAGCATGCCATCTACAAAGAGTAGCAGTTTTACTTCTTCCTTTCAATTTGGATTCCTTTTATTTCTTTTTCTTGTCTGTTTGTTGTGGCTAGGACTTCCAATACTATGTTGAATAAAATTGGTAAAAATGGGCATCTTGTCTTATTCCAGATTTTAGAGGAAATTCTTTCAGCTTTTCACCGTTGAGGGTGACGTTAACTGTGAATTTGTCATATATAGCTTTTATTATGTTGAGGTGTGTTCCCTCTATGTTCATGGCTTCTGTTTATAATGTTCATGACTCATTTTGTGAGTTTCCTGGAGGTTCTTGGTAATTATAAACACTCTTAGACCTTGTGTATGTTTACTCAGTGCTTACTTCTGGTAGTGCCCTTGTTTTCCACACTTAATACCAGGCAGCACATTACTCTTTGTTTCTCCAATTGTGGTGCTGTCCAGCCACTGTGGTTTTTTAAGTGGAGGGTCAACTCATCTCCCTGTGGAAAACAACCATTTTCCTTGTTATTAGGATAGGTAATTCATTTGCCCTGTGCATTTCTGGCATGAAAGATTAACTCCTGGGGAAGAAACATGAAATCACATCTTTTAGGGAAGACCAAACAGATGCTTTCCCAGTTATCATTTTAACTGTTGGCTCAAGCACACCCTCACTCATAACCCAACTGTACTGACAATGATAATAATTATCATTATAAAAAAATATAAAGCAATTATTAATAATTCACAGTGTGCCAGGCAATATGCTATGTCTGTTACATATATGATTTAATTTCATTCTCAAACAACCCTATGAAGAGATTCCATTACTATCAACTCTGTTTTGCAGATTAAGATAATAAACGTATTCATTTTAAAAATAAGGAAATTAGCCTTAGAGAGGTTAAGTGATTTACCCAAGCTCACAGAAGTAGTAAATGGATGCAAACGAAATTTGTATATAGATCTGTCCAGATACTAAATCCATATTATTTCTACTATATTAAATAGGAGTATTTTGAAAATATGGCACTGAAGAAGAGTTTGAAATTATGGAAAGTCCAGTAGATGGAATCTGGGAAATAGCTATAATAACAGTAATGTCAATAACAGCTTCCATGGATACCATTGGAAGAAGAACAGGTGTCTATGGCTTTTCTGAGAAAGCTGATGGCCATTGCTTTGTAGCCTGCCATCCATCTGGGTAGTGCTGGTTAGTGAAGATTCTTTATCACGTGTGTTTGCTGTGTATTTTCATTTTATTTATTATCTGCCTAATATAATGCATCTTACTGGATCTTCTTAAGGACATTTACAAAAAGTAGACTGTATCTCCAATTCAAGGGATAATTATATGCTAGCTATAGTAATGAGATTTTTACAAGACTTAAAGCCTGACACAGAAATAAACTTATGTGCTTTGGAGCCAGGAGTATCTAAGTTAAAATCCTGCTTCCTCCACCTAACGCATAACCCCAGGCAGGACCCTTAATGCCTCAAGTCTCAGTTTTTTCATTTGTACAGTAGGGTGATGTTTACCTCATAGGGCTGTGGTAAGGATCAAATGAGGGACCTTAGCATGGTATCTAGAGTATAGCAGGAATGAAATAAATGGCTTCCTTCTCATTTCCTTCTTTTTTACAGAGAATATAATGCAGAGAGGACATAAGACAATTCCAAAATCATTGTAATTGTTCACTAGAAAGGTAAAAATCACGCATGGCATGCCTCAGTTTTCGGTGGATTGAGGTAGTGAACAAATAAATAAATGAAAAATCAGAATTATAAAAAGAGCAAATGCATTGTGGTATACTCACATAGTGGAATACTACTCAGCAATGAAAAGGAACAAGCTATTGTTACACTCAACAGTAACAGAAAAAAGTCTCAAAGCATTATGCTAATAAGCAAATGAAACCAGGCACAATAGAGTACATACTGTGTAACTCCATTTATAAGAAATTCTACAATAGGCAAAACTATTGTGATAGGCGTCATAACAGTGGCTGCTTCTGAGGCAGAGGGACTTGCTGGAAAGTGGCATAAAGGAATTTTCTGGTGTGGTGAAAACAATCTGTGCCTCAGTTGGGGTGGTGGTTACCTAAGTCAAAACTCAGTAAGCTGAACACCTAAAATCTCTATTTTGTACATGGAAAATATAACAATTTTAAAAAGTATATGTGTCTATGAAGACTTGAAAGGGGAAGAAAGTAAGTCTAGCTGAGGGGATGAGGAGAGTGTTTGAAGCATTCATGTGGGAGCTAGAATGATCGAGTGTTAAGCAGAAGAGGTGGAGAGGGCGTTCCAGGTGAGGGCTTGCAGGAGGAAGAGTATGCGGAGAGGAAGTGATGGGAGGGATTGTTGAGGGGACCGCAGGGGCCAGATTGTAAAAGGCCTTACATACCCTTCTGAGAGATTTAACCTAATTTCTAGGGGAAAAGAAGGGCCACCGGAGGGTTTCAGTGTAGAAGACTTGTACACTTGAAGCACTCCTTTTGGAATATTATTCTGACAATTACCTGCTGACTAAACAGAAGGCAGAGAAAACAGAGATATTGGGCTCCTTGGAGTAGACAAATGGAAGAAAGGCTGCCTAGGGGAACATATATTACGCCTTTTAGGAGGGAACAAAGTTCTACTCGTGGCCTACAGGTAATTTTTCCAGTAGGCAAAACTATCAAGTGTTTCCTTTATAGCTTTTACCCCCTTTCCAGTTTGTGTCATAAGAAGGGTGTCAGTGGCTCTAGCTGGTTTCGTTCAAGGGCACTGATACCTGTCTATTTTCGAAGTCTGAAAAGAGAAAAACATTCTCCAGCATGTTTTAATGCAGAGGTATTACTAGAAGTCCAGCTGGATGGCTGTCAAGAGATCTTATAAGGTAATATTTTTCCCTGATACAGTTGCTGTATGTCACAGTTTGGGTATTATATACTTCTAAACTCAGGGTTTTTTTTGTTGTTGTTTGGGGTTTTTTTGGTATCAAAGAAATGATTAGATTTGGATGTCTTGAATCATGCTAATTCATTTCACAGGAAATTGATGTATAAACAATATCACTTTAACTGACAAGAAAAATATAGCTGAGAGCAGAGACCCAGACAGGTCAATATTGATTGGGTAGGAGGAAGGGCTAGGGAAGTTTTAGGATTCTCCAGGTAACGAAAGCCCACTGTGGAAACTGAAGATACCATCCACCTCGCAGCTCATGCACAGGTACTTTATTATGACCCCACACACCCACACTTAGGCCCACCTTTGAATAAGAAACTAGTGGTGCATTAACGGGAATTGTGCAAAGTCCATTCTAGAATGTCAGTTTTGGTGGGAGCCACATCTGGTGTTGAAAGGCAGCAATTTTCAGGTTACTGTCTAGGGCCCTGCATCAGTGCTGTGGGTCCTGAGAGCTGAGGCCCTGCCCCATGAGGCAGTGGCATCAGTGCTGTCTTCACTTGATTCATTTTGCAGTGTAACTTTGCTTGTCATTCCTGCCCACAGAGCCACCACCCAGCCATGAGGCTGTTTGTCTGTGTGTAGTTATTCCTCGTAAATACTTATATGGGAAATAGGAAACTGAGAGTAAGTAAAGGATTGAAGAGTTTCTCTGTAATATCCATATTTTCTACCTCCAGAGAAATCAGGAATTCATGCCGTTCCAGAGCACGAATATACTTTTAGAAACAATCTCTCTTTTTTTTTTTTTTTTTTGCGGTACACGGGCCTCTCACTGCTGTGGCCTCTCCCATTGCGGAGCACAGGCTCCGGATGTGCAGGCTCAGTGGCCACGGCTCACAGGCCCAGCTCCGCGGCATGTGGGATCTTCCCGGACCAGGGCACAAACCCGTGTCGCCTGCATCGGCAGGCGGACTCTCAACCACTGAGCCACCAGGGAAGCCCTAGAAACAATCTCTTATGATTCTTATCATACCTTCTAGAAAACGAGTTTCACCAGGGTAAGAGACCATACCTTATTTAATCTGTCTTTATCCATGCATGATGCGGTCAGTGCCAGGTATTGGCGCATACTCAATAAATGCATTTTGAGTGAATAAACCATCTAGTTCTTGCAAGGTAAGGACCTGGCAAATTTGGCAGGTCAGGTCTAATTCCCAGTAGACCTTGGTAACTCATCAGGTTAATCTTACCTTGCCAGCAGATCTTATATATGATCTCAGAGCTCTTCTCAACACAGAATCACCTGGCGTTGGTATGAAGTTGAAAGTTTGCCGTTTCTGAAATTCAAGATTGTCCATAGAGATGAGAAAACTAAGATATAAAATGTTAACTATTTTAAGAAGGATCACTAATGGCTGGTTAGTGGCAGAATCAGGGATAAAATTCAAGCTTTAGATTCCTAAACTAGCATTTTCCAGTTTTTCACACTGCCTATTTATTTTTAGTAGGTCTGACTAATCAAGAATGCTTTGTCTTTGAGCAAACTAAGGAATTAATATATTTAATGAAAGAACTAAGTGAAATAGGGGTCCAAGAAGCCATACATCTTAATTAAAATAATGTATCAAGGTGCTAAAATACTCCATTGTACTATCGTTGCAGAATTATGAAAATTGTCATGAAGCAGGCATTAAAGGGAAATCTCATTAAGCAAAAAACTCTGAATTGTTTATCCTTGGACCAGTAGTGGGAAAGTTTATTATAATAAGAACCATATAAAATTTTCTAATAAATTTAATTATCTAAACCAACATTCCTGGATGTCAACAATACACAATATTTTCATATTTTCCAGTGCTTTTCCTATTAATTTTTACCACGGTTACAGTTCCCCTTCTCTGGGGAACTGACAGCATTTTTCTGATAACCATGCTTGTACAGTATGGCCTTAGCTCTTGTTGATTGGAAAAATGATAGACACTTGAGGGAAGCTGGGCCAATCATATATTAGAATCTTGGAAGTTTGATCTCTGAATAAAAGTTGGGAGTTGAGTTGTACAACTGGTAGAATTTTAGAAGGAAAGCCATGAAAATCTCCTGGTGGATGCTCTAGGGGTATCTAGTTCACCATCTTTTCTGAGACCTAGTTGCTCTAATTTTTTTTTTTTTTCGAATTACATAATATCCCTAACAGTAGATTCCACTTTTTCCCCTTAAGCATTCTTAAATAATGTCCTTACGTATTCTTCTCTCAGAACAAGCAAAAACTCATACATTAAAAGCAGTTTACCTGCTTGGTTTTTATCCTGTCCATCTTGTGTTTTCTACGCATCTACCTTACTTCTTTTTTTTTTTTGGCGGTATGTGGTCCTCTCACTGTTGTGGCCTCTCCCATTGCGGAGCACAGGCTCCGGACGCGCAGGCTTAGCGGCCATGGCTCACAGGCCCAGCCGCTCCACGGCATGTGGGATCTTCCCAGACCAGGGCATGAACCCACGTCCCCTGCAATGGCAGGCGGACTCTCAACCACTGCGCCACCAGGGAAGCCCCCTACCTTACTTCTTAATGTGGACTTTTCTGGGATCAATCTTTAGGCTCCTTTTCTTTTATATCTGAACCTACTTTTTAGTAGCATCGCTAAATACCGTCTATATGAAGATAATTCCAAAATTTAAATCTATACTCCAGAGCTCTTCCCTGACCACCAGACTTACAAATCCAAATCCCAGCTCATCCACTCAGATGTCCAACAGAAATGTCAACTTTATCAGGTCCAAAACCAAACTCTTAGCCTAGTTTCCACAGTCATTCCAGTCCAGTTAATAATAACTCCATCTGCTTGGAGTGATCCTTGCCACCACTCCTCTAAGACCCTACATCCAGTATGTCAACAAACTCTTTGCACATAAACCTTCAAAATATTCCCCAAATCTGATGACTTCTCACCAACTTCACTGCTTTTTCTCTTAGTCCATTTTAGCATCATCTCTTGCTTAGTTTCTCCAACAGTCTTTTTCCATCCTTGTTTCTGTTCAGTCTGTGCTCAGCAAGGCAGCTGGGACAATGTTCTGTTAAAAATGAAGTGACGTCATGTGAGAGAGATGAAGCCAAAGTCTTCACACTGTTTTGTACATCTCAGTACCTGACCTACATTACCTCTTTGATTTTATCTTTTCCTAGATCCTCCTTCCTTCCTCTATTCCAGATGTGCTAGCTTTGCTCCTGAACATGGCCAGGCATTCTTCCACTCAGAAGAGTTGTAATTGCTGTTTCCTCTGCCTGGAATACTCTTTCTCTAGCTGAGTGGTTTGCTCCTCTCCTTCTCAGTGAAGTCTTTTGTGTCCATCCTGCTTATATTACAGCGTTCCCCCGCACCCATGGAATTCCCTACATTACTTCCTTGAATTATGTTTCTCTGTAGCATTTACCATCTTCTAGCATATTATGTATTTTATGTTATTATTTGACTTCCCACTAGAATGTAAGCTCCAAAGGCGCAGGGATTTTGTGTTTTTTCTTTTCTTCACTGCTGTATCTCCATTGCCTATTGTTGAATTACTGACTGATGTATTCTATCATCAAAAGTTATGACCTTTCTCTTCTTGGTCCCGCTATATTAGCAATGACTGCAGGCAAGTAGAGATC
This sequence comes from Delphinus delphis, assembly GCF_949987515.2. Taxonomy (NCBI): domain Eukaryota; kingdom Metazoa; phylum Chordata; class Mammalia; order Artiodactyla; family Delphinidae; genus Delphinus; species Delphinus delphis. Next base: position 81,608,246 of record NC_082690.1, read on the forward strand.
AGGTTTTCTATAAAGAATTTAACAGCTTAGTTTTATCTCACTACCCCACCCTGACATTGCCTCAATTGAGCCTAGGAAGGGCAAGTTTATTTTATTTTTAAGAGTCACTGGGTATGAGCAGAACAGGCGTAAGACAAACAGACCTAGATTCCCTTTCTGTCTCCACGTCAAGTTATTGGCCATCAGTTTGTCATTCAGCCTCTCCAAGCTTCAGATTTTTATTCTATAAAATAAGATTAAAACTACTCACTTTTAAAAATTTAAGGATTAGCAGTTATTTTTAAGGTCTGGCACATTGTCTGATACATAAAGTTCACTTAGTAAAATGATGACAATAATAATAGTATTGGAATTTTACTTCCTGGTGATTAAGTCAGAGTTTAAAAAAAAAAATGTGTGTCTAAGGTTGCAGTTTTTGAATTAGGGTCCATGGGAGTAGAGTGACCTTGGATCTTAAGTGACCAAGGGCATTCTCTGGGCCAATCTAACTTGATTCAAATCTTAGGTTTGCCATTTCCTAGATGACTAATTTTGGGTAAATTATGCATTCTGGGCCTCAATTTCCTCATCTTAAAAATAGAGAGGGCTTCCCTGGTGGCGCAGTGGTTGAGAGTCCGCCTGCTGATGCAGGGGACACGGGTTCGTGCCCCGGTCCGGGAAGATCCCACATGCCGCGGAGCGGCTGGGCCCGTGAGCCATGGCTGCTGAGCCTGCGTGTCTGGAGCCTGTGCTCCGCAACGGGAGAGGCCACAACAGTGAGAGGCCCGCGTACCACAAAAAAAAAAAAAAAATAGAGAAAATAATGGGCTCCTGTCTCAGTGAGTTGCTATGAAGATAAAATGAATTATTGTGAATAAAATATTTAGAATGGTGCCTGGCATATGCTAAGCATTCAGTAGATATCAGCTGTTATTAACAGTGGAATGCCTGAGATCATATCAGTTTTGCACTTGATAGTAACACTAGCCATTTAGTCCATCATCGGTCCTTAATAAATATTAGGTAAATCTGTTAATAACTCCTGATACTTTTAAGTAGCCCATGTTTATAAATACATATACATGCATTCTTTTGCCCCATTGAACATATACTCTAGAGCATATACTGGGTAGTGGCTTGGTGGACCTACTAGTAAGTGACTTGCTTTTTTTCTTACCAGTTTCACAGAGTCCATGATTTAAATTCACATCTCTGGAAAAATTATCACAGATTACCTGTCAGGGCTCTTTGGGGTTGCTTGAGAAGAGTAAACTCATGAAATAGTTAAGTATGCTAATGCCAAGGGTTCACCATGCTGTACCTCAAGGTAGTGGCCATCCTTCACCACCACTTCCTGTGCCCTGAGACGTGTGTGATAATTGGCTTTTTCTCCCTTTGCTTTTCCACCCTCATCAGTCCACCAGAAATAAGCTATTTTGAAAAGATGACGAACAACAGTCCATGGAATAAATTAGCATAAATAAATGAAACCAAAACGTGATGAGTGTTAATAATAAGGTCCCAGTTGACTTTGACATTAGATGAAGCAACATCCAGAATATGAAGGCACTGGGCTAGGGCATCTCTCCTGTTTCTCAGAAATGAAGGCAGCTCATATCAGCCATTTACTGGCATTAGATACCTTCTTGCAGGAAAAAGTATCAAATGTAGCCAGCATATTCACACTTGTACTATTTCCTTATGAAAAAATTCATAGCCCTCTTAAGAAATAAAATTAATATTAAATATTCCACTGGCTGAATCCCATGTAGACACTAATGGGAATCTGAAAAGAGCTCGGCTTTTGGTAAGCAGTCGAGTGATTTTTTTTTTCTTTTCATAATATTAAAAAATATGGATCTGGTTCGTATCTCTTTCTCCTCTATGAATCTATCCTATACTCTTCGAATATAAATTGGCATATTTAGATAATTTATGAAAAAATGGACAGTAGAGCTCAGTTTTCCTAAAGCCTTCCTTGTCCAGCTTCATAGGGAGCCATAATATAAATGAAAGCAAGTTTCAACATTAAATAAAAAGGCCAATGTAATGGTATTGTCTGCCGACTTCATCTCTAATCTCTCCTGGTCTACAAGTCAGCTTTATTATTTGCAGTTCCTCTCCTGTATTTATTTCATCAATATTATTGCTTATTATCATTAATTATCCATTATAATCAATTAATTATTAATAATAATGAAGAAGCAACCAAATAGCACGGGTTCTCTCTCAGCTTGTTACCACTTTGATACCCCCATCCTTTATGCTGTACTTATGCCTAACCAGACTTTCTGACTTTTCTTCCTCTGATGGCTTCAAGCCCTTCAGCATAAATCTAACAATGATCCCTAGTGTATTTCATCCTTTCTCTGATGGACTATTTCTCTAATTAATCAAATGTTCATTTGAATTATCTTTCTGTTATCTTGTGTTACAGGCAGCCGTACTCAAGGTAATGTCATCCACTGATTGCATGAACATAATTTTCATGATTTTATTGAGGTCACTGGTTAGGATAAACTAATTACCTGTGTTCTAGGAGTATTTTCTTCCAAAGAAGATTCATGGAATAATCCTTTAGACACAATTGTCCATTTATGCAACACCCAGATTTCACCATCAAAACCAAATTTAACCAACCTTCATCAAGTTCCTCATGAACTGATCATCTTGCTGTTGTGCACCTGTCAAAATTGTAGCATGTTCCTATTGGCGAAACAGATTCTTTTATCAAGCTAGATAATTAGCTGTGTCATTATAAATTTGGCAGTGCCCCAAAGCTCAAATAAAAAAGGTAAGTACACGCAATATTATGTTGTGTGAGAAACAGCAGACAGAACTAGGTAAAGTTAGGCTGAAAGTGAGGCATTTTGGCAAGTACAGGGTATTATGGTTGATTTCAAGCATTGAGAGTGCTGTCTTACAAATGAAGGAATGGTCTTATTCTGCACTGACATGAAGAGCAGAACTAATACCAAGTAGTAACTGACACATGTCAGACTTATTTCATGGAGAATTTCGAAAGAGATATGAGCAATGTAGATTTCTCAGAATATAAGGTATAGTAAGCAGGAATGGTGGTAAGTTTATTGTCAATCCAGGCATCCAAGAGCTGACATGAAGATTACTTTCTGAAGCTCTCGTAGAAAGAAATTAAGCCTCAAAATGGAGGTTTTACTAACTGGCCCATGTTTCCTTCTAACCCTGGTAATCCATGGTTCTATGAAGTATGCCGTCTACATTCATCATCTCTAATTCCCTCCCATTTACTTCCCATTGTCTTGCAATCCGGGTATGCTCATTACTACTCAACTCATTTCTCTCGCTAAAGTTACTATGATAGATTGCATGCATAGTCCTGATTCTTCACCCAGCGTGTATCTACACTCTTTACTGTGTGATTTTTGCAGTTCCTACCATTAAAGCGGAATATATTTCCCTGCCCTTTGACTTGAGTTTGACTCTGTGTCTTGCTTTGCCTGATGTGATACTAGGAGGCGTGAGGTGGCAAAAAAATCTTTAAAAATTTCTGTGTGATTGGACTTACCTTCTTGTGCCTCTGATTTTTCCATGAGAATGACATGCCTGGGATAGCCTGCTGGTCCCAGGAGGGAAAAGACGGACATATGGAGCAGGTCTGAACCATTTCTGCTGATCCTAGCCTGGATCAGTTGATCCACGGCAAAGCTGCTTTTCCAGAAAATAGAGTATTGTTGTTTTAAGCTGCTGAATTTCGGGATGGTTCATTATTGTAGTTTTTTTTAAGCCAGTAGCTAACTGATACAAAAATCAGTACCTGGGGGCTTCCCTGGTGGCGCAGTGGTTGAGAATCAACCACTGCTAATGCAGGGGACACGGGTTCGAGCCCTGGTCTGGGAGGATCCCACATGCCACGGAGCAACTAGACCCATGAGCCACAAGTACTGAGCCTGCACGTCTGGAGCCTGTGCTCCCCAACAAGAGAGGCCGGGATAGTAAGAGGCCCGTGCACCGCGATGAAGAGTAGCCCCCACTTGCCACAACTAGAGAAAGCCCTCGCACAGAAACGAAGACCCAACACAGCAAAAATAAATAAATAAATCAGTACCTAAAAATGGGCAGCTGCCACATTAAATATTTGAAATTTGTGATGTGAGTTTTGGGACCAGCAAGTCAGTGATGAGGAAGCAATTAGAGGAGTGGATAAATGGCAACTCACACTACGTAGTGATGAAATTAGTAACATTGTCTATTATAATAACTGGGAAGATAGAAAATATACTTCAATGAACTTTTGTACTTGTGTAGAACTCTAGGCAAAATGTTGAAGGTATGTTCTGGTTTCTTTTACTTGTGTTTGGATACAAGTAAACTCATGAAACTTTTAAGAAAGTCATGAGTTTAAGAAAGTACTGAGCAAGATAGTGAGCAAAATTTAGAAGGAATATAGAGTCCCTAATTGTTGGATGGGGAAATGAAAGAGGTTCTTATCTCCAGCCTCTCCGGACAGCAAAAGAATCTTCAATTCTGATAAATCCTAAGGGTGAAGATAAAACCTAGAGTACAGCTGATAGGTACAAGGCCTTCAAATAACTAAAGGTTATGACCATAGGTCCTATAAGTCTATAGTCATGGACTGTAGGTCTTTGATAAACCTCTGAAAAATTTAGGGTAGTACCTTTTAGACTCCATTAGTTGGAGCAAAGAGCTTTTAGGAAGGTTAAGGCTATGAACTCACAGCAGCGTAATATGCCCAAAATACATAATGAAGTCAGCTATTTTGTCCTACATGATAGCCACTAGACACATGTGGCTATTAAAATTCATTGTAATTAAATATTTGGTTCATCAGTCATACTATCTACATTTTAACTGCTCAACAGCTACATGTGACTAATGGGTCCTTATTGGACAGTACAGATAAAGTATGTTTCCATCAGTGTAGAAAGTGCTATTGGAGAGCTCCGGCAGAGCTATCTAATAAAATTCCACTACATGTTTTAGAGAACTCAGGTACCCTATTTGCTACCATTCTGAACTAAAAGATACTGAGACTGTTCAAAATGTAAGGAGACCATTGGATCCCCAACTTTTTCCAGGCAGGAAGTTGCTCAGCCATAGACATGTCCTGTCTTTCCATGTACTCTTCATAAGTAGCCAAGGAAGTGTGATAGAAAAGAAGGGTGCTTCAGAGGTCAGAGCCATGGAGAAAAATGCGCAGGGGAGTCGCTCCCAGAAAGAGAATTAGTGCCTAATAAACCTTCCTGGCCCTAAGAATAGGAGACAGACAGTTCTGCAGTGTGATTTTAGAATTACAGTGCTCACAGAACTGCCCTCTCATTTCTCCTGTTTGAATGGGAGTGCTTTTGCTCTTATCTCGCCCCTGTTTCCCCATAGTATATTGATTTGTGTGGGGTAGATAGCTTATCTTTTTAGATAGTGTCTTCAGATCAAGGGAAGTCACATTTGAATGTGATAGATCACAAGATCCTGGTAGAGTTTAATACATGACTGGATGAAAATTTTGTGGTTTCTGAGGTGAGGCTCAGTGTATTTTGCATGTGAGAAGGATATGAGTAATTGCAGTGGGAAGGGCAGACTGCAGCAGATTACTTTATTGGCCCTCATGCTACTTCCGTCCCTGTGTCCAGGTCTTTGCTCTGTGACTTTGCAGTTTCTATAACTAAAAAGGGGAAGTATATTTCCTTTTCCTTTGACTTAGGATTCAACCATGGCTTTGGCCTGTGAAATGTTTCTGAGTGCAGTAAGACCAAATGCTTGAAATTGCTTATGTGATTGGGTTTATCCTCTTGACCCCTGAGATTGCCATGAAAATAATGTTTCTGGACTAGCTTGATGGTTCCAGGAAGTGGATGAGCAGATATGAATGGCTCCAACTGAGTTCAGACTAGCTCAGCTGTTCTAGCCACATCCACATCAGGGAGAATCAATGATTGTGGTTTTAAGCCACTGGTTTGGGGGCTGTTTGTCATGTTGCATTTGTGTGTCAGTTGTAAACTGGTAAGAGTCACAGATGACCTCTTGTCTATTAAATTCAATAAGCACTTCTTAATCTTTATCTAACTCCCTGCAACATTTGTCACTGTGACCACTCCTTCTTGTAACTTGATTTCCGTGACTCATTTGTTTTTCACCTGCCTACTGTTAAGGTTGCTCTTAGCTTTCCTTTGTGGGATTTTTTTCTCTGCTTCTTCTTAAAATCCAGGTTCTATCTGTCCTCCTTTTACTCCACGTACTATTCTTGGTGATGCATCTGTCTCCTTATCTAAATTCTCTCCTACCAACTTATAATGCCCAGATCTCTATGTCTCACCAGAATCTCTTTGTGCTCTAGAATATTTAACCATTTAACTTCAGCAGGCATGTGTCACTTGATTTGTGTAAACACAAACTTTATCCTTAAGTAGGTACCGCTTCCTGTGTTTCTTTGATCAGTGGATAGTACCACATATACAGTTTCTCAGGCAAGGAACCTGGGTGACCTGAATCCTCCTTTCCCCTCACTTCCCATATCTGATTACTTGCAAAGTCCTGTCAATTCTATCCCTTTATATATTTTATTTGCATTCTCTTCATTTAAACTGTCTAGCCTCTGTGTTCTTCTAGGTCCCTGTTATTTCTTGCCTGGATTTCAACAGCTTCCTTTTAACTGTTTTTCATTCCTCCAGTTTTGTATTCATTCAGAGTCATTCTTTGTACTGCTATCAGGCTGATCACTTATATTAATTAGGGTTCTTTGGTGGCAAGCAAGAGAAACCATCTCTGGTAACTTAATTAAAAAGATATATTGGGGGCTTCCCTGGTGGCGCAGTGGTTGAGAGCCCGCCTGCCGATGCAGGGGACACGGGTTCGTGCCCCGGTCCAGGAGGATCCCGCATGCTGCAGAGTGGCTGGGCCCGTGAGCCGTGGTCGCTGGGCCTGCACGTCCGGAGCCTGTGCTCCGTGGCGGGAGAGCTCACAGCAGTGGGAGGCCCACGTACCGCAAAAAAAAAAAAAAAAAAAAAAAAAAAGAAGATATATTGCAAGGAATTAGAAAGATATTTGGAATTTTAAAGATAGACAGGTATTTTAAAGAATCATGTTCTGAATGGCTATAAACTAATTCCTGTCAGTGGGAATTGCTCTGTAGGTTTGCCTAGGCACACTTGTTGGAAATGAAAAACATATATATGTTTTTTGCCTCAGTTGACTGGGATTAATGTTTCTTTTGTTCTGAATGATTATCATAGAGTAGTGAGAGAAAGGATGTGACAGTTGGAGCCTCCAGTGACTCCGTTTCTGAGGACAGGAGAGCTTGGAATTACAATCTCTCTAAGATTGTATACAATGAAATAGAGGTCATTCCCAAGAGGAAATTAGAGTGTTGTTAGGAAGGGGAGAGAAATGCTGGATGGCCCTAAATAGCTAAATGTTTATTATCTCTTTGTACATATTCCTTACTTTGCTTAAAAGCATTTTAGTATCTCTTCATGTCCCTCAAGGTAAATCCCATAGTCCCTAACATGACAGCCAGCTTTTCCTGACCTCTGGTTATGTCCTCAAACTTACAGAACATCAAAATCAGCACAACAGTCAGACAGACTACTTATACTTCTTCTAACGTGCTGAGTCCTCATCTGGTTCAGGGACCTTGGCTCCTGCTACCTCCCAGGCCTGCTCCCAGCTCTGCCTAGCTAACTCTGTCTAGTCCTTCAGAACTCACTTAAAATTCATCTCTTCCAAACACTGAGATGGCATAGTGTGTCTCCCATGAGCTCATGTAGGCCCCTTGGGCTTGCTTCTAGCATAGGACTTATGCTGAGTTTTTGTTGTCTTTTAAAGAAGCTGGACTGATTCCCACTCACATTTGAATTCCCAGTGGCTCACACTGTCGTTGGCACATAGTACACACTCAAGAAACTTGTGGAAAGTTCAAAAATATGTTCCTTATTTCACTGGTAGATTATTTGCAAGCACCATTAAAATGGTAGTAACATTAACCACATGGCGAAGATGCAAGATAGTAAGGCTTTGAATTAATGAAATCTACCCACTCTGGCCTCATAAATCACACTGCAACATTGTGTTCCAGGTTCCACAGGTGCAATGCTTACATTTAATTGCACTGACCAAACTCTCCTTATGCTGAATTCCTGTATATATCATCCTCTGGGTAGGATCAACTGAGCAGTTTCATATCCATTTGTTTCAAAATCCCAGGAGGACTCTGTGTTCTTGTATGACTTTGTGTTACTTCCTGATGACTCATGGAGTATAAGAGCAATGAAAGTAGATGCTGCGTAAATAGATTCTCCTGGGGAGAAAATTCCTCTTTAAATCAATTTAATTTTCCAAGTTTTTTGAAATGTGAGCTAAGCGTGTTGCATCTTTCTTTTAAGGAGCTTAAACCTCTGCAAATATTTGGTCCCTTATTCTTAAAGCATCTTTAAAGCCTAAAATGACTGGCTTCAGCTTCCAGGTTTCCTAGTTCCCTGTAGTTTTGTAGGTATATCAAAGGCTAGAATCCATTCGTTCTGTTTCTATAGACAGATCAGTGACATATTCAGAAAATAACAATAAAGAAAATGATACAAATAAGGTGGATTTCTACAGAGCGTGTTTTTGTTATAGAACTGAAAATTATTTCCCATGTATTATATTATCATATTATTTGTTTTGTCAACATGACATAAATGTGGAAATAAAATGGCTGGGGACACAGAGGCATAAGAAAAAAAATTCCGTTTAATCAGATCTCCAGGCTTATCCTCCTGTTGATAATCTCCAAAACGTGCTGTTGCCCGCTCACATTTACAATGTTGGCTTGTGATCATTTGAATATCACAATGAGTATATTGGCAAATTCCTCTCAATTTTTCTCTGGTTAGTATGCTTTAGAATAAGAATGACTCCCAGTTGACCAATGCTTTGTTTTGAATACATACTATAATGAATCAATTTGCACAGGCAAACATAGGCTTCCCTTACTGATTTGATTTTCTGAAACCTACCAAATGAAAGTCGGAATTCCTTAGCTTGACTCTAAGTCTTCTGCCGTCAGATCCCCTAAGCATTCCCTCTCTCTGCTCTAACCAAGCACTTTACAATGTATCTTCACTAAGTATTAGTCCTCTAAAATATTCTGGGAAGGAAGTGAATTCCATAGTAAAATAAGTTTGTTAATGGCGGTATACTACGTTACCCTCTTAAGGATTTAAAATGCAAATTAGCATATCAAACTCTCTGAGAAGTCTTTTAATAAAGAAACTGGTTCCATTTTTTTTAACATCTTTATTGGAGTATAATTGCTTTACAATGGTGTGTTAGTTTCTGCTTTATAACAAAGTGAATCAGCTATACATATACATGTATCCCCATATCTCCTCCCTCTTGCATCTCCCTCCCACCTTCCCTATCCCACCTCTCTTCCATTTTGTTTAACCCAGTGTTTTCACATACCTCTAACTTCCTAAGGAAAGAGTTGCTTTCCATATTCTGGAAAGTCTTTCTTTAGCCGCACTGAATTGCTGCCCAGAAGTTTCCTATGTTCATTCAGTTCTCTCACCCTGGAATATTTCATCCATCATTTTCAAGTATCTTTCAAAGCGAGGTCTATGTTCTATCCGTCCTCTTTCCAGATCTTCCCAGGAAGATGTGTCCCTTCCCGCTTCTGAACTCCTATTGCATTTTACCTCTCTCAGGTGGCACTGCTTATTCTCTACATTGAACAGTAAGAAAGCTAGTTTAATCCTTTCACTGGACTTTGGATTCCTTGAGGGCAAGAGCCTAGTTTTAATCATTATTCTATCATCATCTGAAGTATAGATACTGTATCATTCATAGCACTTTTTCTAGGACACAAATGGTATTGAGCAAACAAATAACAAAGGGGTGAATCAATGAATGAGTGATTAACTTTTTATACATTGTGAATCAAATGACCTTTTAGTGTTAAGGCTAGGTTCAACTCTAGAAATAATTTTGTTGATGATATGCAAAATGACAAAATATATAATTTAATGACATTGATACTTGATTGACAGTTGAATTTACATAAGGATCAGCTGTCAATTAGCAGCCCCTCCACTTGAGGCCTAATATTGTTGCCTATCTCTTACATGAATATAAGTCCTCAAGAACCAGACATTTTAGCCTGGTTTTCAGGGGTCTCCTGTATTAAGCTCCTCTTATTTCAGCCTTTGACTGTCGTCAGTAGTGAAAGTCTGTTCCGAAAAAATGTCTCCTCATAAAATGAATGCGTTGTCCCTTCTTGCCTTCATGCTGCCTTCCATGCTATACATTCTTGCTTTCTATATACTTTTATTTTTAGAAATTCTACAGGAGAAGAATTTCTTTTTGATTGGAGAGGGTTAAATAAATATGCCTCAAAGAGAATCGGAACCCAAGATAGTTATAATTTCTTTTTTTCGTCATGTGAAATAAACGCATATTTAAGCCCAGACATATGAAATACATAATACAAAGACATAATCACACAACTAAAATAATATTTGAAATAAATAAAACTCTGCATGTATACTTTCAGAAAAAAGCTCACTGAATAGCTTATGGAAAATAGCAGGCATTTTAAAATCCCAGGGAAAGTAATGTGTTTTAGATTTTAAAAGAGGAAAATGACAGTTTTCAAACTAGAAATATCAGCTGATATTAATCATTAGAAAATTTTGCCTCAGAGTTTGAAGCAGAAGTTTTGTGTTGTGGAATGAGCGAATGGGTTAATTAAGGATCTGCTGGGGGTTCATTCTTCTCCACTGGCAGCGATAATGACAGGGCTTCTAGGGTTAGTAAGATTGACTTTTGCTGAGCTCTCAGGTGATTTTTGTAGACACCCAAAGCATAAACAAACTTCAGAATTTCAATGTGCAATACTACTCATGGCAAAGTTCGGGAAGTATTAAAAGAATTGTAATGAGTAAAGATAACACTAGGCATTAGACAAATACATTCAAAAAGCGTTGATAAATTGTTGATTTGCCTTTTGATGTTATAATTCTAAAGCATCCCTGCCTGTAACTCGGTGATCAGGGGTGTCTCCCATAGTACCTTCCTCCCCAAGAAGCTAAGGATACCCAATGTCTTGTAATAACCTGTAATGAAATATAATCTGCAAAAAAACTGAATCACTATGCTATACATGTGAAACTAACATGATATTGTAAATCAACTATACTTCAGTTAAATAAAATAAATATAATAATTAAAAAAAAGAAGCTAAGGGCTTCCTTGGTGGCACAGTGGTTGAGAGTCCACCTGCCGATGCAGGGGACGAGGGTTCGTGCCCCGGTCCGGGAAGATCCCACATGCCGCGGAGCGGCTGGGCCCCGTGAGCCATGACCGCTGAGCCTGCGCGTCTGGAGCCTGTGCTCTGCAATGGGAGAGGCCACAACAGTGAGAGGCCTGCGTACTGCAAAAAAAAAAAAAAAAAGAAGCTATATCATTATATCATGGGTTTATGTATTTTTAGGGCCCTCTTCTGACTTTTTACACTGATACTTATGATAACTGGTTATCTGTTAAAGAATTCTACTAAAGTGTTAATGTATAATAACTTAATGTGTCATCTGTCTTCAAATTAATTACATGTAAAGGCTGGACTACCTAAGGATACATTGCCTTGGTCTCAAATGACCAATATTTTAAGGTAGTAGTTCTGCCATCAGAGTAGGGCAAAAGGGGATAAAATATTGGTCCTAGAATTAGTATTAATATTTTTGGCCAAATTTGTAAGGCTTGTGTTTTTGTGTGTGTGTGTGTGATAGTTCCAGAATTCCCTTGGGCACTCTTTAGCCTCTTGTTCTCTCTGTACCATCCTCCTCTGTAAAACTTGCCTACTGGAAAGACTCTAATGCCAGTCATTTACAGCTTAATGCAAATTTAAACACCAGTATTTCTCTCCAGTGGCATCTGAATTTTAAGTCTAATTTAAAAACAAGAGATTCTATCCACAGTAAAAGATGTTTAAGTCATTCTAATATTGAGAAGAGGGAAGTAAAATTCTGGCTTTCCAAAATATCATCTGTACTGGTTGAGTAGTGTTCTGTCCCAAATTCATGTCTACCCAGAACCTGTGAATGTAACCTTATTTATCAATAGAGTCTTTGTACATATAAACAAGTTAAGATGAAGTCATATTGGATTAGGCTGTAATCCAATGACTAGTGTTCTTATAAGAAGAGAGAAATTGGGACAAAGATACATAGGGAAGATGCAGTGTGAAGACAGAAGCAGGGATTGGAGTTGCTGCCACAAGCCAGGGAGTGTGAAGGTTTGCTGGCAACTACCAGGAGCTAGGAAGAGTCAAGGAAGGATATTCTTGAATATCCTTCGGAAAGGACATGACCCTGCCAACAGCTTGATATGAGACTTCTTGTGCCCCGAGTTGGGAGAGAATACATTTCTGTTCTTTTAAGCTACCCAGTTTGTGGTAATTTGTTACAGAAGCCCTAGGAAACCCATAGATCATCCATACCACCTGTTGATAAGACAAACTTGAGTTTACTACTTACGTAGTAGGGAGGAACTTGTCTACCCTGCTAGAGTTTTAGTAGCTTCTTAGATGGGGAAGGGAAGAGTTGTCAGGACATTTATTGACATTTTTGAAGATGGGTTTCTCAATGAGTAGGCTTGATTAGCAGTGGGTAATGATCATGCTCTGATTGTTTCGTATTGGTAGATAGCAAGGTGAGAAAGTTGAGTTGAGGAGCCCAGATACCTTGGAGTGTGAACTGTCATTTGAGCTTTCTAATAAAGAGTTGATGTATTGTTTAGGAAGTTCCTAGCATGAACAATAAAGTTCTTTGCAATTATAATCTTCTTGTCAGGAGATCCCTGGAGTAGTAAATTATGCTGATGAAGACCATAGAATAGTTGAGTCATATTAATATGGACAGTAAGCTGTGTGAGTATAAATGGTTTCTCTTCTCAGGTGGCAGAAATCACAAGCTATAGTCAGCGAGCTGCTCTTACCATCTCACATAAGCACTCACTTGCTGGGAGGTGCCCGCCATCCTGAATGCCATGATTTCATCAATTCTCTTCTTAAGGTAAGCAGCTCACTAGATATGTCTCTGATTGGCCATTTTTTATATGTAAGTACTCGGTTCTGGAGTGTTCAGATCTAGAAAGAGCAAACCAGAACCGTGTCTCATTTTTGGTAAGACTCTTAAAGGATGGAGAGGGCTATCTCTGAGCACTTTTAACTTGTCCATTGTAAAGAGAAAATGGCCCTAAAGGTCCGGTTTGAGTTTTACCTCTAGAGTGTAGCTCAGGCAGAAGTACTTCCTCCCTGTTTTGTGTGTCCTTGGCATATGTAAACATCTTTTCTGTAGAGAGTATGTATTAGTAAGGGTAGGCTAATTGCTCTAACAAACAACCCCCAAATGTCAATGGTTTTGGACAGTAGATATTTATTTCGTATTCAGGTAAGCATTCAGTGTGAGTATTTGGCAGACAGCCTGGTGAGCAGAGTTTCTGAGATGCATGTTTCTTCCATCTTGTGGCTCTGCCAACCTTGAAGTTCTCAGAGTTCTGTTTATCAGCAGGTAAGGAAATGAGAGAGAATAAAACCTGTGGATGGTTTCTATGGGCCAGAAGTGTCAAACATCATTTCTTTCCATATTACATTGGCAAGAACTCAGTCCCAATGACCATACTTATCTGCAAGGGAGTCTGGGAAATGTACTCTAGCAATGTTCCCAGAAGAAAATGAAGTGGGCTTTTGTGCACATACAGCAGTCAATGTCACATAGACCTTTTTTTTTTTTTTGTGCGGTACATGGGCCTCTCACTGTTGCGGCCTCTCCCGTTGCGGAGCACAGGCTCCAGACGCGCAGGCTCAGCGGCCATGGCTCACGGGCCCAGCCGCTCCGCGGCATGTGGGATCTTCCCGGACCGGGGCACGAACCCGTGTCCCCTGCATTGGCAGGCGGACTCTCAACCACTGCGCCACCAGGGAAGCCCACACATAGAACTTTTTACATCATGTTCTAATTAAAATTATTTATCTACTGATCTCACCCACTCTTCCATGAGCTCTTTGAGGATAATAACTACATCAGTTTATAAGTTGGTATCCTCAGAGCCTAGCAACAAAGTTCCGGGTATGAAATAGTAGGTACCTAATAAATATTGATTGAATGATTGATTACAGTAGTATTTAGATTGAAAAACTATTATTTGATAATTTTAGGTTATATAGAACTTACCTATTGTATTATATTTTCAAAGTTATTGCTAAATAATAAAATTGGCTAAGAAATAACTCACTTTCAGTGTGTGCAATTCACCCACCCAATACATTCTAAAGCACAAATTAAAGCCTCTCTTCTCCATGCTATCACATTGCTATTATTTGAGCCTAACCTGGATGCATGCTGTTATTATGGAATTAATTTCCTTGCCTAAGTTTTACTGGAAACTGTTTTACTGACTACTGTTAAGAGTAATGTCAAATACTTAGGACTTGCTCCATTAAGCAAAGCAAACATTGCTTTTAGCACTTTCCTTATGGTTCTTGATACATTATGTTTTTTTCAAAAGGCTCATTCCAGTAAGACTGAGGTTTGCTCCAATCTTCACTTTAAGTGGTTTTGATCCATGAATACTGTCTAGGAATATTTATGTGGGAAAACATTCCATACTTGAGGAAACCTATATTAAGCTTCTGAGTAGCAATCTTATTTCCAGTAAATTTTCAGATATTAAAAAAATACCAAAATAGTATATATTTGCTGTGTATTGTTCAATATTATAATAAGGAAACACAGCTTGCATAATAATCATCAATAAACACTTATTCTACACTTGACGTATTTAATGTGGTTATGTAAAGAGAAGGAAGGGGGATATTATAGAGGAGTTAAGAGAACCAGTCTTTGAAGTTTGACATTAATGGGTTTAACCCTTAGTTTTGCCACCAGAGCTGTGTGATCTTAAATCTAGACATTGCTGGGCCTCGGTTTCCTTCTCTGAAAAATGAGATGACAAGAATAAAAAGGGAACTGGGGCTCTAGTAAGTGGTGGGTTCAGGTTCTAGGACTTGTCACATTACATCTGCTACTGCTCTTGTCCCCAACGGGTCTATACAACCCAACTGGAGAGAAAAACAAATAAACAAAAACTCAGTGGAATAGTAAACTCAGTGGTGTGGTAGCTAACAATTGAATTCTTTCTGTATGTCAGGCATTTAAAAAATCCTATATAGGGCTTCTTTGGTGGCGCAGTGGTTGAGAGTCCGCCTGCCGATGCAGGGTACAGGGGTTCGTGCCCCGGTCCAGGAAGATCCCACATACCACGGAGCGGCTAGGCCCGTGAGCCATGGCTGCTGAGCCTGCGCGTCTGGAGCCTGTGCTCTGCAACAGGAGAGGCCACAACAGTGAGAGGCCTGCGTACCGCAAAAAAAAAAAAAATCCTATATACATTATGAGGTACATGCTACCATTTTCCCTATCTACAGATGAGGAAACCAAGGCAAAGAAAGCTTAAGTAATTTGCCTGAATATATATATTTAAGAAGTGTCCTTCAAAATCCCAAAGCTGGAATGGCTTAAGAGACTGTATGCTAACTGTCAGGACACGCAACTGCTACAGCACAGATATGTCATTACATATGGTATGTATTATGTGGAACAGAAAAAGGATGTAGCTGTAAGAATGATAATTGTTTAAGTGAGGAAAAGAGACAAGATTTTACTAGATCTTGAAGACAAGAGAAAATTTAGATCAATGGAAAAGAGCACGATGAGCAGGTCAGGAAGATGGACTAATATGGTCAAATGGTGAAATTTGCAGTATAAATATTTCCAACCTATTACAGTAAAAAGAACTGTACATTTGCTGATGAAAGTATCTGGACACTGTGGCACCAACGTGAAAAGGCAGAACTGTTGAGCAAAGCGTCCCAAGAGCCTTTGAATGAGTGGGCAGCTATTGAAAGAAAACATGGGTGATTGACAGGTAGAGGTGGCTCAATCTATTACTTGCCTTGAAATCCTTCCAAGGGTCATCATTAAGTGACAAGCTCATTGAACTTCACATGAGAATCCACAGGATAAGAAAAATGAACTCATATCAAAAAGTCTGTTGGAAATGGCCAAGGGAATCTGGTAATGAAAATGGCAGTGCTCTTTAACACACTTAAGGTTTTGAAATGGTTGTTCCAAGTCATGAAACTAGTTTATTAGTCCAGTGATCACCTTATGTCCTGAGCAGCTGAATGAATAGTTGACTTTCATTTTTAATTTTAGCTTATTTGCCTTTAAGACTCCACTGAAGCTCTGTTTTCTATTTCCACTTAATTCCTATGTTAGCAAGAAATTGACTATCGCAGTGAATTTACCTCAGCAATGTTCTCTGGTAGAACCATCTCCCGGTGGAAGTATCAGATGCTGAGTCTTAGGCTGTTTGCATCTACTTTTTGATGTATCCTCACAGCTGTTTTTTCTGTCCACAGAGTTCTTCTTATTGCTCCTTGGTGATCATTCTCTTGAGTAATGAGTTAATTCTCTTTATATTCCTACCTTAGCTAATAGAATAAATTCAACTTCTGAGACATTAAAAACTAGAAGGCTTGTCATCTCTGTTTCTGATGGTCTGCAGTCTATGTTGGTGTAGAGATTAGGGCGGCATGGTAAGGCGTGGTGAAAATCATCAACATGGCCATCATCACCATTATCGTCATGACACCATCAATGGTATCATCACCACCGCCATCATCATCATCATCATCATCACCACCGCCATCATCATCATCATCATCATCATCACTATTCATGGCAGGCTCACTGGCTGTAGTTGCAACCGTAGTTGCCAGAATTTATACAGCTCCTTATTTTTTTCACAAGACTTATTGTGAGAAAGTTATAATTATTCTCCCCACTGAACAGGGGTGGAAATGAAGCTCAGGGAACTCATGCAAAGTCACGGTTCTGGTTCGTAGAGGAGAAAAGCTGGGTTTTTACCAAGATTTACCTTTCTGAGTCTTGTTTCCCCTTTCTACTCTGCATTTTAGTCTTTCTCACCAGTTTCCATCTAGAACCCTGGTTCGTGTCCCAGGGAAGAGTATTTCTTTCTCATAGCCATAACTTTAACTAATTCAGGGTTACTTAATATCTGCACTTTGATGTTTGGGTTGAACAATGCTTTTTAGGGGAATGGGGGGGGTGGGGGCTCTCCTTTGTATTGTAGGTTGTTTAGCAGCATCCTTGGCTTCTACCCACTGGATGCCACTTGTACCTCTCTGCAGTCAGGACAATCACAGATGTCTCCAGGCATTGCCAAATGTCCCTTCGGGGACAAAGTCATCCTGGTTGAAAACCACTGAGTTAATGTCTTGGAAAGTATTAGCGTCTCAGGAATAGAAGAGTTATTTTTCCCAGGGGCATTTCCATAGAACTGATTTCAAAATGATGAAAATTTTAGGCATTTCCACAGACAAGCAGAAGCTAATTTTAGGTGTGGGATAGATGCAAGAGGCTCTTCTTGATGCTCTTGAAAGTATTATTTGTATCATCTAAGCCGTCACAGGCAAATGTTGTGGATATTAACATAATGTAAAAAGAGTGAAAAAGCTAACACAATGATCGCCCAAATATCATAACCTTGTTTACTATGGACTTCTCTCACACCACTCAAAATTTTATGGAAATTGTTACATCTCATTTAACTAATTCAATTTTGAAAACACGAACTTTTTAAAACTAATTTAAAAAGTGAATAATTGTATTATAGAAAATTGAGAAAATTATACAGTAAAAATAATCACCTATTCTCAAAATGACTATTGTTCACATTTTGGCACATTTCTTTATATGTAGGGTTTTTGTTTGTGTGTGTTTGTGATAATAACAATATCTTTCTCACAGGGCTGTTATAATTCTCATTTACTGTTTAGCATAGTGCCTGGCAAACAGTATGGACCGTATTGTGCTTGCTATTTTTGTTATCTTATAACTTAATTATAAGATAATATATATTTTATAGTTTAGTTATATATTATATATTTTAATTATATCATTAAAATTACATTTATTATATTTTAATTATATAGTTTAATGAAAACTTTGCATCATGTGAATGTATCGTAATTTACTTGATTTCCCCTCTATTTTGCAGCATTTAGATTTGTTCAAAAAATGAGAAATCACTTTTGACATACTATTGAATTAAATTTATAAAGCAATAGCTGCTTTCTGGATACTCCCAGATTACAAGAGGGAACAGCCTTTTTCAAGGCCAGGCAATTAATCAGTGAAACAATATCTTCTTGCATTACCATCTGTCCACTCTCCTCCCAGCTTGACCTTATGGCAAAGATAAGCATTGAGACAGAGAGGTATTTGTTGATTAAGTCAGGTAGGGTGCGCTATGCTTTCAAACCTTCCTTTTGGAATGATCAGATCACCTGTAAAGTGTGTGGATGTTTTATATGTAATTTTTGATTCAACTGCGGCAATCATAGGGAAACAAATTTAATGGTTGTTTGCCGTTGCTAACCCACTTCTACACACTGTAGAAAATGAGCATAGCTCCAGGAGGTCATTTGCTTTGGATTCAGTCAGCAGCTTGGGCATTCAGCAAGTGAGATGTGAAATAGCCTCCCCAAACCAGCAGTCTCTCAGCGTCGAGTTTACTAGGCTTTGCTTGCTAATGGCTATGGTTCTGGAAAGGTGTCTGTTGGCCTAAGTTAATGGCAGATGTTTGCTTTAAATTGTTAATTTTGAGATGGTTTATGAGCAGGCTTTGCAAGAATAAGAAGCAGGTCACTGGGTGGAAGTTGTCCTTCCCGGGGTGTGAGGAAATTAGGGTTTTTGACAGCCCTGCAGCAAAGTTATTCTGGGACTTGGGCTTTGTTTCCTCCTGTTCAATAGTGAGAGTAGAATTAGATCACTTTTAAGTCCTCTTACCACTTTCTCATTTGACATTTCAGTTTTATTTAACAGGTGTATTCAATTCCTTGAATGTAGGTTGATAGAAGTAGGTTATTAGTATGCAGTATATTAAATCTGTCAGAAAAGAGATCAGAGAAAACCCCTGGTAAAGATCACTCAGCTTTTAAAGAAAGATTCAAGTGAGTCAAAGGATTTCAGTCTATGAGACTGAATGAAGGGACTGGATAGCAATGGAGGTCTGCTTTGAGACACAGACACCAAATGCAAACGTTACCTAATACAAAGACTAAAAAGAATTATCTATTGGATAGTTGGTTTGAAGTCTCAGAAGCTTCTTCCCACTTGGATTATATATTCAGTTGGATCAGTTAAAAAAATTGGAAATAGCAGAAACTAATGAGGCCACGTTGTATCTGCTCCTCAGTCTGTGTTCCGTAGATTGTCAGGGAGCACACGCTGCTAGTAACCACAGACCTTGTATTCTTAACTCTTGATCAGGATACCACAAACATATACCTCAATTTCTTTAAATTGGGGTGTCATTAACATATAAAATTATATTAGTTTCAGGTGTACAACATAATGGTTTGATGTTTGTATGTATCTGAAAATGATCACCACAATAATTCTAGTTAATGTCTGACGGCATCCATAGTTATCAAAAGTTTTTTTTCTTGTGCTGAGGACTTTTAAGAGATATGCTATAATGTGAAAACATTGAAAACATTATGCTGAGTAAAAGCAGCCAAACACAAAAGGACAAATATTGTTTGCTTCCACTTATATGAAGCACCTAGAACAAACATCATAGAGACAGAACATGAGAGATTAGGGGCTACGGAGAGGAGGGATTGGAGAGTTACTGTTTAATGGTTACAGAGTTTCTGTTTGGAGTGACAAAAAAGTTTAGGAAATAGTGGCGATGAATGTACAATATTGTGAATGCAATTAGCACCAATGAATCGTACATTTAACATGGCTAAAATGGCAAATTTTGTCATATATATATATAAATTTGCCATTTTAGCTATATATATTTATATATAAAACCACATTCAAAAAATACCGTAACATACCCAAACCCACTGAGTTGAACATTTTAACTGGGAGATATGTGAACTATATCTGGGTGGGTGTGTGTGTGTGTGTGTGTGTGTGTGTGTGTGTGTGTGTGTGTGTGTGTGTGTGTGTGTGTGTGTGTGTGTGTGTGTGTGTGTGTGTGTGTGTGTGTGTGGTGAGCGGAGCACAGGCTCCAGACGCGCAGGCTCAGCGGCCATGGCTCACGGGCCCAGCTGCTCCGCGGCATGTGGAATCTTCCCGGACCGCGGCACGAACCCGTGTCCCCTGCATCGGCAGGCGGACTCTCAACCACTGTGCCACCAGGGAAGCCCTGTTGTTGTTGTTTTTCTTTTTTTTAAAAGAATACCATGCAGGTTATGTATGTAATTGTAAAGTTTCTAGTCATATTTTAAGAAGTAAAAAAAAACGGGTGAAATTAATCTTAACAGCATATTTTATTAAACCAGCATATCCCAAACATTATAATTTCAATATGTAACCAATTCTGCATATGTTCTGTAACTAATTACATTACGTTCTTTTCTTTCTCCTAAGTCTTTGAAATTTAGTGTAGATTTTATACTCAAATCACATCTCAATCTAGACTCACCCCATTTCAAGTGTTCAAAATCATATGTGGTGAGTGGCTGTTATTGGACAACAAAGGGTGGTTCATGGACCAGCAGCGTGAGCATTACCTTGGAGTTTGTTGGAAATGCAAGATCTCAGGCCCCACTCCAGATGTACAGAATGAGGATCTGCATTTCTGTACCTGTGTCAGACATGACTAATCTATCACAGCACAGTGGTACTCATCAGCAGTAATTTACAATCAGTGCATGGATGCCTTCCGCGGCCATTCCAGATTTATCTAACCTCCTTCTTTTACATATGGAGAAACTGTGGCCCAGAGACATTCCTCAACTCGCCCGCATCTGCATGGCGTGTTGGTGACAAAGCTGGGAACACAGGTCAGGCTACAACTCACTTGTCCAGAGTTTGCTACCCCTACAATAGATTGAGTGAGCACACTCACGCTTATCCGGCTTTGAGATGGTCACTCTGCTGGTGTGGTCCTTTCAGAAACTACCTGGGTCAGCAGTGGATTGGGGGAGGGCTTGGCTAAAGTAGGCCCAGGATCTAGGTTCTGTCTACGGCTTTGTAATCTGCAGAGGGGACCAAGAGGTCTCCGCTGCAACTGGCCCGTTCCAAGGAGGTGAGCAGCTAACTCGAAACTCACTTCTGGGGTCTTGAGTTTGCCTCTCCAGTGGCTCACGTCAAAGGAGCTGGCTTTTCTAGAATCCCAGTGTGGCTTAGCACATTGATGAGTTGGAGACAAGGCTGGGGCAAGACTGAGTTCCAGAGCAGTGCATCTCAAAGTGTAATATGCATTCATATCACCTAGGGACTTTGTTAAAATGCAGATTCTCATTCCTCCCCCTTCTCTCCACTCAAGCTTCAGAGATTTTTGTGGGATAAGATGTGCACAGGCATGTATAATTCACTGATGCTTCTGCAGGATTTGATACAGCACTTTACTCTTTGGAATTCCCAACAAGTTGAGTGAATACAAAATGATAAGAGCTGTAATATTGATTCTCATGCCAGCATACATTTCATTTTACCACATAGTGGATAGTTTAAAATTTGATCATAATTTAAAGACAGAAACATGTGTAGCTGAATGAATCTGGGCCGCATCCTGACTGAATCCCATAGTTAGTCTACTTCAGATGTACTGATCTGTACCCCCTCCTTCAGAGAAGAGGAGAAAGCACCTCTAGCTTGCCTACCTGTTCATCCATTTATTTGACCACATTTATGAAGTGCTTGCTTTTGCTAGATGTCAAGAGATCTAACATTATAGAGATTCACACTGTACCCACACTTGAGGGACTTAATGTCAAATGCTGTCAGGGTGTGGTAGCAGATCTCTCCAGTGGTTTATAAACAGATACTTAGCCCAAATTATTATTTTTTTCAATATATTATTTTGCCCATAAGATTCTAGCATGATGCAGAATGTTGTTAATCACCAAATTCCCCCAATGCTGAAGGCACTTATAAAACTAGTGGCAACTGAATTTTCAATTTTGATTGGAAATAACACAAAGACAGGGAAACTAGCCTATTGTTATCAAATAAACTCTCCTGTTCCTCAAGCAGTTTGCAATTTTTTTTTCACCCAACTGCTATTAGTGCATCTAGGCAAGACATTAACTTTTTCACTTAATATGTACTCACATATCACTTCATTAAGACTGCCACAAAATGCAGTTAACTTTAGAATTTTGCAGTAAAAACTGGGTGTTAGACCAACATCGGTAAGGCAATAACAGGAACAATAATAGCAATAGTAACAACAACAATAAGAGCGACAATAATATTAATAGTAACAATAATAGAGATATCGAGAATAATAACAATTATAATATGTATTATTAATTAAATATATATGCCTGATGCTACTTTAAATATCTTTTCCACATCTTTCTTAATCTTCACAAGAAGTAACATAGGAAGCCCAACTAATTTATCCAATATAATACAGCTTATAAATTGTGAAGCTGGATTCCAACTAAAGTATGTCAGATTTTGGAATCCATTCTAATTGCATCAGTTATACTATGACCAACAGGTAAGAGTCTTGAGAAGAATTCTGACATTGCCATCAGTCTCTCTCATGAGCGTGACAAAGGTGAGGACGGGCAATACTGCCACCTCTGCTTGTGTTTTGTTGCCTTTCATGAGGGATGAAGAAACATTTCCCAAAACCTTTGGCATTCTTCTAGCTAGCTTTTCAAACCTTTACTATTGTTAGGAAGATACCTGGATGTATAAGCATAAATGTCTATTTAAAAATTGACTTTTTTTTTTAACATCTTTATTGGAGTATAATTGCTTTATACTCCAATATAAATGGAGTATTGCTTGCTTTATAACAAAGTGAATCAGTTATACATATACATATATCCCCATATCTCTTCCTGCTTGCGTCTCCCTCCCTTTCACCCTCCCTATCCCACTCCTCTAGGTGGTCACAAAGCACTGAGCTGATCTCCCTGTGCTATGCGGCTGCTTCCCACTAGCTATCTATTTTACGTTTGGTAGCGTATATACGTCCATGCCACTCTCTCACTTTGTCCCAGCTTACCCTTCCCCCTCCCTGTATCCTCAAGTCCATTCTCTAGCAGGTCTGCATCTTTATTCCCATCTTGACCCCAGGTTCTTCATGACCATTTTTTGTTCTTAGATTCCATATATATGTGTTAGCATACAATATTTGTTTTTCTTTTTCTGACTTACTTCAATCTGTATGACAGACTCTGGGTCTATCCACCTCATTACAAATAACTCAATTTCATTTCTTTTGATGGCTGAGTAATATTCCATGTATATATGTGCCACATCTTCTTTATCCATTCATCTGTTGATGGACACTTAGGTTGCTTGCATGTCCTGGATATTGTAAATAGAGCTGCAATGAACATTGTGGTACATGACTCTTTTTGAATTATGGTTTTCTCAGGGTATATGCCCAGTAGTGGGATTCCTGGGTCATATGGTAGTTTTATTTGTAGTTTTTTAAGGAACCTCCATACTGTTCTCCATAGTGGCTGTATCAATTTACATTGCCACCAACAGTGCAAGAGGGTTCCCTTTACTCCACACCCTCTCCAGCGTTTATTGTTTGTAGATTTTTTGATGATGGCCATTCTGACTGGTGTGAGATGATATCTCATTGTAGCTTTGATTTGCATTTCTCTAATGATTAATGATGTTGAGCATTCTTTCATATGTTTGTTGGCAATCTGTATATCTTCTTTGGAGAAATCTCTCTTTAGGTCTTCTTCCCATTTTTGGATTGGTCTGTTTGTTTTTTTCATATTGAGCTGCGTGAGCTGCTTGTAAATTTTGGAGATTAATCCTTTGTCAGCTGCTTCATTTGCAAATATTTTCTCCCATTCTGAAGGTTGTCTTTTCATTTTGTTTATGGTTTCCTTTGCTGTGCAAAAGCTTTTAAGTTTCCTTAGGTCCCATTTGTTTATTTTTGTTTTTATTTCCATTTCTTTAGGAGGTGGGTCAAAAAGGATCTTGCTGTGATGTATGTCATAGAGTGTCCTGCCTATGTTTTCCTCTAAGAGTTTGATAGTGTCTGCCCTTACATTTAGGTCTTTAATCCATTTTGAGTTTATTTTTGTGTATGGTGTTAGGGATGTTCTATTTCCTTCTTTTACATGTAGCTGTCCAGTTTTCCCAGCACCACTTATTGAAGAAGCTGTCTTTTCTCCATTGTATATTCTTGCCTCCTTTATCAAAGATAAGGTGACCATATGTCCATGGGTTTATCTCTGGCTCTCTATCCTGTTCCATTGATCTATATTTCTGTTTTTTTGCCAGTATCATACTGTCTTGATTACTGTAGCTTTGCAGTATAGTCTGAAGTCAGGGAGCCTGATTCCTCCAGCTCTGTTTTCTTTCTCAAGATTGCTTTGGCTATTCGCGGTCTTTTGTGTTTCCATACAAATTGTGAAATTTTTGTTCTAGTTCTGTGAAAAATACCAGTGGTAGTTTGATAGGGATTGCATTGAATCTGTAGATTGCTTTGGGTAGTATGGTCATTTTCAAATGTTTATTCTTCCAATCCAAGAACATGGCATATCTCTCCATCTATTTGTATCATCTTTAATTTCTTTCATCAGTATCTTATAATTTTCTGCATACAGGTCTCTGGTCTTTAGGTAGGTTTATTCCTAGATATTTTATTCTTTTTGTTGCAATGGTAAATGGGAATGTTTTCTTATTTTCAGTTTCAGATTTTTCATCATTAGTATATAGGAATGCAAGAGATTTCTGTGCATTAATTTTGTATCCTGTTACTTTACCACATTCATTGTTTAGCTCTAGTAGTTTTCTGGTAGCATCTTTAGGATTCTCTATATATAGTATCATGTCATCTGCACACGGTAACAGCTTTACTTCTTCTTTTCCGATTTGGATTCCTTTTATTTCTTTTTATTCTCTTATTACTGTGGCTAAAACTTCCAAAAGTATGTTGAATAACAGCGGTGAGAGTGGACAACCTTGCCTTCTTACTGTTCGTAGTGGAAATGGTTTCAGTGTTTCACCATTGAGGATGATGTTGACTGTGGGTTTGTCGTATATGGCCTATACTGTGTTGAGGTAAGTTCCCTCTATGCCTACTTTCTGGAGGGTTTTTATCATAAATGGGTGTTGAATTTTGTTGAAAGCTTTCTCTGCATGTATTGAGATGATCATATGGTTTTTCTTCTTCAGTTTGTTGATATAGTGTATCACATTGATTGATGTGCATATATTGAAGAATCCTTGCATTCCTCGGATAAACCCCACTTGATCATGGTGTATGATCCTTTTAATGTGTTTTTGGATTTGGTTTGCTTGTATTTTGTTGAGGATGTTTTCATTTATGGTCATCAGAGATACTGGTCTGTAGTGTTTTTTTTTTGTGACATCTTTGTCTTGTTTGGTATCAGGGTGATGGTGACCTCGTAGAATGAGTTTGGGAGTGTTCCTCCCTCTGCTATATTTTGGAAGGGTTTGAGAAGGATAGGCATTAGCTCTTCTCTAAATGTTTGATAAAATTTGCCTATGAAGCCATCTGGTCCTGGGCTTTTGTTTGTTTGAAGATTTTTAATCACAGTCTCAATTTCAGTGCTTGTGATTGGTCTGTTTATATTTTCTATTCCTTCCTGGTTCAGTCTCAGAAGGTTGTGCTTTTCTAAGAATTTGTCCATTTCTTCCAGCTTGTCCATTTTATTGGCATAGTTGTAGTAATCTCTCATGATCCTTTGTATTTCTGCAGTGTCAGTTGTTACTTTTCCTTTTTCATTTCTAATTCTGTTGATTTGAGTCTTTTCCCTTTTTTTCTTGATGGGTCTGGCTAATGGTTTATCAACTTAGTTTATCTTCTCAAAGAACCAGCTTTTAGTCTTATTGACTTTTGCTATTGTTTCCTTCCTTTCTTTTTCATTTATTTCTGATCTGATATTTATGATTTCTTCTGCTAACTTTGAGGTTTTTGTTCTTTGTTCTCTAATTGCTTTAGGTGTAAGGTTAGGTTGTTTATTTGAGATTGTTCTTGTTTTCTGAGGTAGGGTTGTATTGCTATAAACTTCCCTCTTAGAACTGCTTTTGCTGCATCCCACAGGTTTTGGGTCATCATGTTTTCATTGTCATTTGTTTCCAGGTATTTTTTAATTTCCTCTTCGATTTCTTCAGTGATCTCTTGGTTATTTATTAGTGTATTGTTTAGTTTCCATGTGTTTGAATTTTTTACAGTTTTTTTCCTGTAATTGATATCTAGTCTCATTGCATTGTGGTTGGAAAAGACACTTGATATGCTTTCAATTTTCTTAAATTTACCAAGGCTTGATTTGTGACTGAAGATATGATCCATCCTGGAAAATGTTCCATGAGCCCCTGAAGAGAAAGTGTATTCTGTTTTTTTTGGATGGAATGTCCAATAAATATCAAATAACTCCATCTTGTTTAAAGCTTCTGTTTCCTTATTTATTTTCATTTTGAATGATGTTTCCATTGGTGATAGTGGGGTGTTAAAGTCCCCTACTATTATTGTGTTACTGTTGATTTCCCTTTTTATGGCTGTTAGCATTTGCCTTATATATTGAGGTGCTCCTATGTTGGGTGCATAAATATTTACAATTGTTATGTCTTCTTTTTGGATTGATCCCTTGATCCTTCTTTGTCTCTTGTAATAGTCTTTATTTTAAAGTCTGTTTTGTCTGATATGAGAATTGCTACTCCAGCTTTCTTTTGATTTCCATTTACATGGAATATATTTTTCCATCCCCTCACTTTCAGTCTCTACATGTTGCTAGGTCTGAAGTGGGTCTTTTGTAGATAGCATATATATGGGTCTTTTTTTGTATCCATTCAGCCAGTCTGTGTCTTTTGCTTGGAGCATTTAATCCAATTACATTTAAGGTAATTATTGATATGTATGTTCCTTTTACCATTTTCTTAATTGTTTTGGGTTTGTTTTTGTAGTTCTGTTCCTTCTTTTGTGTTTTCTGCCTAGAGAAGTTCCTTTAGCATTTGTTGTAAAGCTGGTTTGGTGGTGCTGAATTCTCTTAACTTTTGCTTGTCTGTAAAGGTTTTAATTTCTCCATTGAATCTGAATGAGCTCCTTGCTGGGTAGAGTAATCTTGATTGTAGGTTTTTCCCTTTCATCACTCACTTTCAGTATATCCTGCCATTCCCTTCTGGCTTGCAGAGTTTCTGCTGAAATATCAGCTGTTTACCATACAGGGATTCCCTTGTATGTTATTTTTTGCTTTTCCTTTGCTGCTTTTAAGATTTTTTTCTTTGTATTTAATTTTTGGTAGTTTTATTAGTACGTGTCTTGGCGTGTTTCTCCTTGTATTTTTCCTGTATGTGAGTCTCTGCACTTCCTGGACTTGATTGACTATTTCCTTTCCCATGTTAGGGAAGTTTTCAACTATAATCTCTTCAAATATTTTCTCATTCCCTTTCTTTTTCTCCTCTTCTGGGACCCCTATAATTTGAATGTTGGTGTGTTTAATGTTGTCCCAGAGGTCTCTGAGACTGTCCTTAATTGTTTTCATTCTTTTTTTTTTATTCTGCTCTGCAGTAGTTATTTCCACGATTTTATCTTCCAGGTCACTTATCCGTTCTTCTGCCTCAGTTATTCTGCTATTGATCCCTTCTAGAGAATTTTTAATTTCATTTATTGTGCTGTTCATCACTGTTTGTTTGCTCTTTAGTTCTTCTAGGTCCTTGTTAAATGTTTCTTGTATTTTCTCCATTCTATTTCCAAGATTTTGGATCATCTTTACTGTCATTACTCTGAATTCTTTTTCAGGTAGACTGCCTATTTCCTCTTCATTTCTTTGGTCTGGTGGGTTTTTACTTTGCTTCTTCATCTGCTGCGTATTTCTCTGTCTTCTCATTTTGCTTAACTTACTGTGTTTGTGGTCTTGTTTTCATAGACTACTGGTTCATAGTCCCTTTTGTTTTTCATGTCTGCCCTCAGTGGATAAGGTTGGTTCAGTGGGTTGTGTAGGCTTCCTGGTGGAGGGGGCTGGTGCATGTGTTCTGGTGCGCAGGACTGCGTCCAGTGGTTTGTTTTGGGGTGTCTGTGAAGTTTTTATGGTTTTAGGCAGCCTCTCTGCTAATGGCTGAGGTTGTGTTCCTGTCTTGTTAATTGTTTGGCATGGGGTGTCGAGCACTGGAGCTTGCTGGTCGTTTAGTGGAGCCGGGTCTTACAGTTGAGATGAAGATTCCTGGGAGAGCTCTTGCCGGTTGGTATTATATAGAGCTGGAGGTCTCTGGTGGTCCAATGTCCTGAACTCGGCTCTCCCACCTCAGCGGCTCAGGCCTGACACCCAGCCAGAGCACAAAATCCCTGTCAGCCACATGGCTTAGAAGAAAAGGGAGAAAAAAAAGAAAGAAACAAAAATAAAGTTATTAAAATAAAAAAAATCAGTAAAGTAAAAAATTAAAAAAGAAGAGAGCAAGCAAACCTATAAAGAAATCCACCAATGAAAACAAGCGCTAAAAACTATACTAAGATAAACATAAAAATCAGATACTAGTCAGTCACGTACAGCAAACCCCAAGTCTACAGTTGCTCTCAAAGTCCACCACCTCAATTTTGGGATGATTTGTTGTCTATTCAGATATTCCACTTGATGCAGGGTGCATCAAGTTGATTGTGAAGATTTAATCCAGTGCTCCTGAGCCTGCTGGGAGAAATTTCCCTTTCTCTTCTTTGTTCGCACAACTCCTGGGGTTCAGCTTTGGATTTGGCCCCACCTCTGAATGTAGGTCGTCCTCTGGCATCTGTTCTCACCCAGTCAGGAGGGCGTTAAAGGAGCAGCTGATTAGTGGGCTGTGGCTCACTCAGGCTGGGTGAAGGAGGTGTACAGAATGCAGGGCGAGCCCACAGCGGCAGTGGCCAGCATGACTTTACAGCAGCCTTTGTTGTGCCGTGTGTTCTCCCGGGGAAGTTGTCCCTGGATCACAGGACCCTGGCGGTGGCGGGATGCACAGGCTCCAGGGAGGGGAGGTGTGGATAGTGACCTGTGCTTGCACACAGGCTTCTTGGTGCCTGCAGAAGAAGTTCCTTTAGCATTTGTTGCCTGTCTCCGGAGTCTGCGCTGATAGCTGCGGCTCGTGCCCATCTCTGAAGCTCACTTAGGTGGTGCTCTGAGTATCCTCTCCTTGTGCACCCCGAAACAATGGTCTCTTGATTCTTAAGTAGTTCCAGGCTTTTTCGCAGACTCCGTCCTGGTTAGCTGTGTCACAGTAGCCCCCATCAGGCTCTGTTCACGCAGCCAACTGCATTCCTTTCCCTGGGATCTGACCTCCGAAGCCCAAGCCTCAGCTCTCAGACCCCACCCACCCTGGTGGGTGAGCAGACAAGCCTCTCAGGCTGGTGAGTGCTTGTTGGCACTGATCCTCTGTGTGGGACTATCTCTGCTTTGCCCTCTGCACCCCTTTTGCTGTGCTGTCCTCTGTGGTTCTGAAGCTTCCCCCCTACCCACCCCCTGTTTCTACCAGTGAAGGGGCTTCCTAGTGTGTGGAAACTTTTCCTCCTTCACAGCTCCCTCCCAGAGGTGAAGGTTCCAGCCCTATTCTTTTGTCTCTGTTTTTTCTTTTGCCCTACCCAGGTACATGGGGAATTTCTTGCCTTTTGGGAAGTCTGAGGTCTTCTGCCAGCGTTCAGTAGGTGTTCTGTAGGAGTTGTTCCACATGTAGATGTATTTCTGATGTATTTGTGGGGAGGAAGGTGATTTCTACATCTTACTCCTCCGCTATCTTGAAGCTCCTCCACTTCTGTAGTTGTATTTTTGATGTGTTCATGGTGGGAGTTGAGCTCAGGGTCTTCCTACTCTGCCATCTTGATCCTGCCTCCCAGTTAGTTTATTTTTATATAATTTTCCACATTGTTTCTTCAAACTTATTTTCTATCCTTTTCACTTTCTCTTATTTCTCTCGGATTAAATATTACAGGTATCTTAGATATTCCAATATTGTTCAGTGGTTCTTGAGATTTACTTTTTTTCTTCTTTTCTTTTTCTCTTTGTCTTCTATTTGGGTAATTTATATTGACTTAACTTTAAATTCATTGCTTCTTTCCTCTCTTGAAGTCTACTAATGGTGTCATTAAAGGAATTCTTCATTCCTAGTATCACATTTCTTATTTCTAATATGTTTATTTAAGTTTTTCTTATAGTTCTCATCCCTGTTTTGATGTTCCCCATGTGTTCAGGATTTTGTTAACCTTTTCTGCTATATCCTTTAATATATTAATTATAGCTATTGTAAAGTCTCTGTTTGATAGTTTCAACATCTGGGTCGTCTTTTGAGTCTGGTAATATTAATTGCTTTGTCTCTTGCCAGTGGATTTTTTTCCTCTTTCCTTTATGTGTCATGATTTTTTTATTGAATGCCCGTGTTCATGTACGGAACAGTAGATAGAACAGTAAGTAACCCTTGGAATTGGGATAACTCTCCTGTTAAACTCAGCATGGGGATTTTAGTCTATCCATCAGCAGCTGAGTTAGTTTTGATTTGTTGTTTTTATTGTTATTCTCAGTGCTCTAAAGCTTCAAATTCCTCTGGTGGTGGGCTACTTTTGCTTTGTACTTAGCATGTGGACTACAGTGCTGGTATCAGTATTCCTCTTCCCGCTCAGCTTTCAGCAGTCCCTGCATCTCTGTGCTCTTTCTCTTCCCCTGACTCAGTCTGAGCAGCCTCTGTGCATGTGGGTCTTGGGAATGAGTCTATTTCAATATTCCTGCTCCTTCTCACCGTGGCAACCAAACTGCTTTGCAGCTGTACTTAGTCTTGGGCAGGAGATTCTTATTCTTCCTTCGGCAGTTACAGACTTCTGCTTGGTATGGTCCCAAGATAAATCACTGCTTCTTCTCCAGTGGTAGAGGATTTTTTTCTGCTACTGTTTTCCTAGTAATAATAGATCTTTGTCTGGGTCCTGAGAGTGACAGATTTGCTGCCCTTCCCCAAGTTGTTTTAAACTTTGCTTTGTAGGAGAGAAGGGTCTGTGGAGTGGGCAGGGATTCATGTCTGCCTACTAACAGCCACCAATCAACTCCTGCCTGCCTGGACCACTGAACAGAGCTCTTTCTATTCTTCTTCCCTGCCCTCAGTCTTCCTTCTAAGTACTTGGTGGAGGCCCATGGAACAAATCTTGTAAGTGAATGCAGATTTCACTTATGTTTCATACGTCCATCTGTTCTAAAATAATGATAGCCCACATTTGGCCTTTTACACTACGTTACTTTTTTTTTGTTTTTTTTTTTGCAGTATGTGGGCCTCTCACTCTTGTGGCCTCTCCCGTTGCGGAGCACAGGCTCCGGACGTGCAGGCTCAATGGCCATGGCTCACGGGCCCAGCCGCTCTGCGGCATGTGGGATCTTCCCGGACCGGGGCACGAACCAGTGTACCCTGCATCGACAGGCGGACTCTCAACCACTGCGCTGCCAGGGAAGCCCTACACTACGTTACTTTTTAAACTGATTCCTTCTTACCTGCTGGTGTGGTAGCCACCTGTCTCCCATGTTCTGCCAAACGTACAACTCTTTTTGTGTTTTGTCTGTCCTTGGAAGAACTTGTTCCTTTTTGATATTCAGGTTACTCGGTTGCTTCACAGACTTATCTCTCTGATCGGCTCAAGAAAAACATTATGATTTTTTTAGATTGTTCATTTTTTTATCATCGTTAGGATATGAATGATGTTCTTTGCAGATTTTTATCCTAAAATAAAGCTCTGCTATAGTTACTTTGACTGTACTTAGTGATGCTGACTGTCATAGAAATAAGTTATAAATTGATTTTACCTGGACAAGAACCTGGAGAGCTAAGAAGCTCTTAGTAAGTGAAGGCTTGTACTTCCTCCAAGTAAATAGTTTCACTGGGTGTTTAAGATTGAGAGGGAACAAAGCCCCCTATATCTGTTTTCAATAGTAATGTCCACAGGTATAGGAGATTCCTAAATTGTGACTCAAAAATATAAAGCATGTCTGATGCAGGCTCCTTTAGAGAGGATTGTCTCTGGATCAGTACCTGAATTTATTACAAAGATCTCAATTGCTGGAATCAGGAAGGAAGGCAGTTGTGGGAGGATTGTTGGCTGTGACACAGTGCAGACAATTTGGGACTTCATCTTGACCTCATCACTCTGACCGGTATTGCTGGTCTGCCTGAAGAAACACTGCTGTATATGGAAGGAGATGAACCACCAAAGATTTGCAGCCCTGAGGGTCCAGTTTTGCTCTGGGGCATCCTTTACTGAGTTTTGGTTGAAGAGGGGAAAGTGTGAGTTCTTATTGTAAGAAAATTACTTGGACTGATTGACAGAAGCCTAGAAAGAGTCAGGAGGAATAGAGGGGCCATGAGTGAGGCTCCAGCAGTAATGAGGGCAATAAGGTCAGTCAGAGTGACATCACTATAGAACGTCTAGGGCTTCTGGCACAGCTATTAGCAACAGTGAACACCTAGCTCTTCTGTCAGTAGCACTGGAGACATCCAACAAAGACTGTCAGAGTTGTTCAGACATCTGCATTTACAGACCCTGGCCCTAACGGAAAGGCTTTAGAATCTGCTGTTTTATCAAGAAATTGAAGATGAGCCATAATAGTTACTAATACATGAACATATTTAAATGTCACTTAGGATTTGGGGGTGAGGACTTCCCTGGAAAAATGCGTAAATTTCTGTTAATAAAGTCAGTTGTTCCCAGTCATTTTAATTTGGTCATAAAATCCACTTGAGCACTCGAGCTAGTGAAATACACAGATACACAGGATGTTTGTATTTAAGGATTAAGAAGTCTATACAAGGAATCTAATAACTACACTAAACTCTAGTTCCTTCAGGATGCAGATACGTGTTGCTTATAACTGCATCACAGTATCTAGTCTAGTACCTGGACCTAACAGTTTTTCATTAACTGTTTACTGAATAGATAAAGAATGACCTTAAAGAGAATGTAATGTGATACTTCATTTGTTATTTGGGGCTTTTTTTTCTTGAATAGTTCCTAATAAAAACATTCTATAAATGAGAATACCATTATTTCAGTCAACTGCCTATGTGTTATATACAATGGAATATTACTCAGCCATTAAGAAGAATGAAATAATGCCATTTGCAGCAACATGGTTGGACCTAGAGATTGTCATACTGAGTGAAGTAAGTCAGACAGAGAAAGGCACATATCATATGACAACACTTATATGTGGAATCTTAAAAAGAAGATACAAATGGGCTTCCCTGGTGGCGCAGTGGTTGAGAGCCCGCCTGCTGATGCAGGGGACACGGGTTCGTGCCCCGGTCCGGGAGGATCCCACGTGCCGTGGAGCGGCTGGGCCCGTGAGCTGTGGCCGCTGGGCCTGCGCGTCCGGAGCCTGTGCTCCGCAATGGGAGAGGACACAACAGTGGGAGGCCTGCGTACTGCAAAAAAAAAAAAAAAAAAAAAATAAGATACAAATGAACTTACTTACAAAACGGAAACGGACTCACAGACTTAGAGGATGAATTTATGGTTACCGGGGGGAAGGATGTGGGGGGAAGGATAGTTAGGGAGTTTGGGATTGACATGTACACACTACTATATTTAAAATGGATAACTAAATGGACCTACTGTATAGCACAGGGAACTCTGCTCGATATTATATAACAACCTAAATGGGAAAAGAATTTGAAAAAGAATAGATACATGTATATGTATAACTGAACCACTTTGCTGTATGCCTGAAACTAACATAACATTGTTAATCCACTATAATCCAATATAAAATAAAAAGTTAAAAAAATTGCCTATGTGTTTGTTTATACAGATAAAACAATTTTTAAATATATAGATTGTAATATTTCTAAAGCTGGCCCAATAGTAATGAGTATGATTTAGAAGTTTAACAAATGTTCACGGTTGTTTATGGCCCGTGGACTACAGAGTATCTATGGGTCAGATCCAACGGCTCAGGAGCCGTTTAGGATTGGAATATCCTAATCAGATATTACCTGTAGATTCATTGTCCCATTGGGATATAAGGATGTTCTTCAGAAGTGGAAAACACAGTTTCAAGAAACAGCAACAACAAAAAATATTATGCCTGTGGAAAAAAAATGCATTCCTAAATGCAGAGCATATAGTGGCAAAGATTTCTCACTTGGTTACAGCCAGGGAAGAGAGTGAGCTAACTCGTTGCAGGCATCGTCTCAGACGGGAGGTGACAGACTGCAGCTCACAGGCTCACTCTACTCCCCAGCCTGGTTTTGTAAATAAAGTTTGATTTATTTGTGGAACACAGGCATGTCCATTTGTTGATGTATGCTATAATGGTATAATTAAGATTCAACAGACTGTATGGCTTCCATTGCATAAATTTTTACTACCTGGTCCTTAACAGAAAAACTTTTCCCATTTCTGCTCTATGATAAACCAGTTATGTGTGTGTGTGTGTGTGTGTTTATTTTTCTTTGTACGTATATAGGATTTCAGGAGAGGGTGTTATGCCCAGAAATAACTGAGACTTTGCAGAGAGGGTTTGATGTGTATGGCCCAGAAGAAGCTTTGAATCTTATAGGATGAGATTTGAGCTAATTAACACACAAACTTGGGTCTGTTAACGTAATCTAATAACCACACACATGGTAATGCTTTGGGAAATTCGAGTTCCATAGTCGTAAATAAGTAAAGAGAAAATCAGTGATTCTTAGCCTCTCACAACAGATTCTATTTCACAGGGTGCTCTTTTAGAGAACTTCACCATGATTTTTTATTATTACCATGAATAAAGGTTCAAGATGTTGCCATGCATTTGATCAAATATTAATAACCGTGCTTGGAGAGAGTGAATGTCTACCAGCAAAACAGAGGGAAAATGTCATCTGGACCTGACAGAGAAACTTAGTAGCAGTTTCTCTGCTGCAGTGGAGATTGTGCTAGGAGGCAGATGAGAGTGATCATTTTTCACAGCTGTAGTTGAGTGAAATGAAAGTGCCTAACTTTGTCTTTCTATGGCAAAGGCTAGGGAACTATCAATCTTGTCAGCACCTGAATGCTATTCTACTGGCGGACTTTAATTACATAGGCTAGACAGCTTGCAAGGGAAAAAAAAAAAAAGTTGAGAATCTCTCTTCTGGGGTAGATTTCATAAGCAGTGTGTGAGAGGTGTACGCAGAAATCCTGTTGACAAAATATTTTGTGCAAGTGCCTCCCACACACAGCTTTCAAATGTTACCCCTATGCGTTTTCCATTCCTGCTGCTCTTCAAGTAACAAATGTCTGCAGCATCTTAATCTGTTTCTTTCTCTCCCTTGCCCCATGACTCCACCAAGAAACATTAGCAACTATTGCATTCATCTCCTTATGTCATTTCACAATGATTTTAGAATTAAATTGAGTTCTGAGTTTCCCTGAGAAGTTATCTGGAAGGTAAGTTAAATTAAATGAGCCAGGAATGCTTCACACTAGTGTAATATGCTTTTTAAGGTATTGAAATCCACACTTTCATTGAAAAAGTTATCTTTTTATATAAAAGCTGTCTTTTATATCATTTTGTGTATTTTCAGTGTTTTCGGGGGGCACTGAGGAAACACACAGCTTGAGATTATGGAGTGACTGAAATCTTTCTCCTGAAGGATCTAAACATTTTAATGATGTCAATGACTTCCTCAGTGACTCTAGTATCTTTCTTACCTCTACCATTAAGGGAACCATCATGTTGGTCAGTGTGTCTTTGCAGTTTTTGGAAGCTATATGGAACAGGCCCACTGAGGCAACCCCTGAAAATGCCGTAACAGGGAAATTCAGGTCATTCCTTCACTCACCATTCACCCAATAAACTTTTGTTGAACTCATGTGGCATATGTATTAACATTGTGTGATATTGAGGAACACATGTTTAGAATATGGATTCAGGAAGAGTTAGAGTGGAATCCTGCTTCTGCCCTGGCTTGGCTGTGTGGCTTTGGTGACCATATTTAACCTTGCTGAACTTGGGCTCCTTCACAGCTCATCTTAATATATGTGGATATGAAGATTAGAGTTACTCGGATGTATAGAGCCTACGATTTGGTAGAAGCTCAGTTTAGGCAAGTGACTTTTCTTCTGTCCTTTGTTTAGTGGAGAGTTGTAATGAATGTTGGTAGAGAAAATGAATGTATGGAATGCAGTCCTGTATTAAGACATATCTGGATTTGAATTCCCACTCTAGTAATTTTGTGTCTAGTAGGGTCTCAAAATGACTAGCCCTAACTCAGTGGTACAGAGAAAAATGTAGCCTCTTTATTTGGTCTATAACCAGTCAAGTTTCTGTGAAAGATATGGGGGTCAGTGTTAAATGCCCAACACAGTTTAGCTTTATAGCTCAGGCTGTGCAATAATTTAAATAGTCTCATGAGATCAGTGGTTCTCAAACTGTAATGTACATTGGAATCACCAGGAGGCCTTAAAAATACAGATTGCTGAACCTCATCTCCAGAGTTTCTGCTTCAGTAGGTCTGGAAAAGGCTGGAGAATTTGCATTTTAGCAAATCCCCAGGTGACACTGATGCTACTTGTTGGGGGACCAAATGTTGAGAATCTCTACTTTAGATAATATTCAGTCTTTAAGGAAAATTTCTCCTGGTCTTTTATTTCTTCCTGCTATTTCAAATGCTTGGATACCCAATTTATTTTAATAAAATGTTTCCTATAATTGATAAAAATATAAGCACATTTGAGTTAATTCTGAATATATATTAACATTTATAAGTTATTGGTATATAAATATATTTATATAAAGTAATAAATAATGATCATATATAGTATATACTATATATATATAAAACGTATGTTAACATTTCTGACGGTCAACTCAGGCAGTGATAGAAACTTGAAGATGGTATTTAAATAACTTGGGTTTATCAGTATAGAACATTAAAAAATATCATTTTAACTCATTACTTTAAATTAGTATAATTTATATCATTTGCCCTTTCGCGTAATATTATGAACCCATGACACTTTAAAGGTTTAACTTTCTCTAGTGAAGTTTAATTATTATTTTTGTTTTTATCCTTTTGGTTAGAATTCTTGTCCTGTTTAGCACTATTCCAGATAACTTTGAAAGCACACTTGCAGTCTGACAACAAGATATTCTAGACACATTTTGGTTTTCCCTGTCCAAAACATAGATTCCACTACTGTCAGTAAATAGTAATACTAGGGATCAAAATTTTGTCTCAGGAGTGTATATTAGGTTAGGTAATAGAACTGGGAATGTTTATTGAAAATCATGAATTCATATTGCTATATCTAATTTATTTAAATTATTCTAACTTTCAAAAGCCATTTCTTATCCTCTTCTAATATTTTAAAACCTTAATCAGTTTTTCCCTGTTTTAAATACATCAGTTTCTATACTCTCTATCACAAAATTTTCATCAAATTTTAGTATGCTATGCTGTATTCTGTCATTGCAAATAATATGATTAATTTAGAATATTGCCATATTGGCTGGAATCTAAGATGCCACATCATTGTATCATAAAGAAACCATGCTATATGGATATCATATTCAAAAAAAAAATCTTGACTTCCACCTCACACTACACACAAACATCAGTTAAGGTGTGTTATAGATCTATATGTGAAAAGTAAAACAGTAGGGCTTCTAGAAGATAACCTTCAAATCTTGAGGTAGTAAAATATTTCTAAGGTAGAATACACAAACATTAACCATAAAAGAGCACTAATAAATTGGACTATAGTAAAATTAGGATCACTATTAAGAAAATGAAAAAGCAGGCCACAAAGTGGGAGAGATTATTTATATTATTAATACATGTAGCTGAAAAGTGTTAATATCTGGAATATATAACCACTTTTCCAAGTCACCAAGAAAAAAGGCAGACAGCACAATTATAAAAATTTTTAAGTGGGCAAAAGACCTGAACGTTTACTTCACACACAAAAAGATATCCAAATAGCCAAGATACATTTGAAATATTTTGACTCTTATTTGTAGTCAGGAAAATGCAAAGTTAAAAAAGCCACTATGAAATTTCACTTCATACCCACAAAAAGGCTAAAATAAAATTGACTGAAATACCAAATATTGGTGCAGATGCAGAGTTTCTAGAATTCTCATGCAATGCTGATAGGAGTCTGATTTGTACAAACTCTTTGGAAAAATGTTTGGTAATACTGTTAAAGTTGACATATGCATACCCTATGACCCAGCAATTCCTCTCCTAGGCATATATTTAACAGAAATCTATACATATGTGCACCAAAAGCCATGCACAAGAATGTTTATAGAAGTATTACTCTTAATTGCCAAGGTCTGGAAACAGTCCAGTATCCATCAGCAGTAGATTGGATAAATAAATTTTGGTATATTTATACAATGGAATGCTAAACAACAAGGAAAATGAATGGACTATTGCTACATAAAACAACCTGAATGAATTGAACAAGTACAGTATTTTCCTAAAGGCATCAGACACAAAGGAGTACATACTGTGTGTATAATATTTATATAAATTCAGAAATAGGAAAGACTAATTTATAGTGGCTTTTGGGGAAGGGGGAAGGATAGTGACCAGGAGGGGGCACAAGAGGGCACTCTGGGTTTCTACAGATGTTCTATTTCTTGATTTGGTTCCAAGTTTGTGCTCACTTTGTAATAGACCATTAAGATATATCCTTTAATTTGTGCACTTTTTGATTTATACCTCAATGAGAACATTTTTTTGTTGTTGTTGGAAAATGATATGCACAAAGTTATGTGGGAACAGCATAGACAAAATATCTGACTTGGGACATCAAATAAATCATCTCAAAGGGAGGATTTGAAGTCAGATTTTATACCATGATGCATTCCAATGCAAGTACAGAAATCCCTTTCTTTAGTAGCTTAAAAAAGTAAGGGCTTTATGGTCATTAAAGAAAAAAAGAAGAAAGAAAACAGCTTATCAAAGTACTTGTCTCGGTAACACACGGAACTTAGGCTAACACAGCTCCCACTGTTCTTACTCTGTGATTTGTCCTTTTGGCTCCAAGAGGCTGTTGCTTCTCCAGGAATTTAGTCTGAGTTACAGGAGTGGAGAATGAAAAAGAGGAAAAAGTTGCCCAGCAATCACATACTCATGCCTAACTGACCAGAGCTGTGTCACCCCTAGGTTTGAGGAAGTCTATAATGATAAAATAGACAGGAACAAGGGAAGGGGGTTTGAAATGGGTGTTTGGTGAGCCAGCCTATGTGATTTGCCACGCACCTGAAAGATATGTCTGCCTGATATGTTTTGGGAGGATACTACAATGCAAAAGAAAAAGCATACCCAAATATAGATTTTTGGCCACCATCTACTTCCTCTAGCTTGAGGAATGTCACATGTTCTCAGAAACTTTCTCATCTTTTCATATGTAGTAGGGTTTAAGGTACACTGACAATACTTAAAGTTATGGTAATTCTCCAGGACAAAAAGGACCATAAAGGAATTCACTGTTTAGGCAGTGAATTTAGAAACAGAAAGAGAAGTGTCTGGGCTCATACAGTAACAGTGAGGTGATTTTTTTGTTTGTTTTTTGTTGTTGTTGTTGTTCTTCTTTAATAGTTTGACAGAGATGAGATAATGGGAAAAATAATTTTAGGTATCAATTTTCTGAAGTATTCCATACATAGGTAACCAAACTTAAAGTTTCTTAAACAAAAATGCAAGAAAACAGGAAAAAATATCATGTCAGGAACTTTAGAAACAACAAAACTATCTTGCTGGTCAGTTCACCTTCAGTAGGATAAAAAGAAGATTTTGTCAATTCTTGAATTCCTGAAAATCGATCACTCATTTATTCAACAGATAATTATTGTGCACCCCTTATATGCTAGGTACTGTGCTACCTAATTAAATATTTATCTTCACAAAAGCCCTTCCCAATTGCAAACTGTAAAACGGAGTCCCAGATGGGTTCAGGAATTAACCAATTGTACAGTTAATAAATTCTGGAATTGGAACCAAGGCCTTCTTGACTGTCTTTCTACTCTATGAGCTTCTTGGAATGATCTCAATCCCTGTAATGACCTTGATGCTTGACTGCATCCACCCAACAGTCCCAACTAAATAGCCAGTTAATACCAACAGTACAGCCATGTGGTACAGGTGATGCAGTTTCACATCATTTTACATCAGCCTCAGTTGTTGTTAGTGGGTTCTAAAGTATTTACTGTTAGCTAATTCTAAAAGGGAGAGATGCTTATGAGGGAAGTTATTTGATTTCTCCCTGGAGTGTTCACTGGATTATAGAATTTTGGTGTGATTCTAGCTCAACATTCTGAACACATAAGAGTGGGGGTCTGGATTTATCTCATGCAATGATATTTTGAAATATCACTTTGGAAAAAATTAGAAAAATCCTTAAGTATTTAATTCTAATGATATAAAAGGAAAGATGGAAATTTCCAGAGATGACATATTAAATAAAGTGCATCACTCACTTCTCCAGACTTAGCCAGTCCTAAACTGGATCCTAATCAGGGTCGGTATGAACAACATCTGAGAAGCCATGCTGTGCAGGAATGTGGAACCCCCATTTAGCTTTGCACGTTAAATTCTTTTCCTTGGCATTGTTGCATTGTTTGAGGACTTGGACTTCTCTTAAATTAACAGTTGAGGCAAAAGTGTTCCAAGTGATGCTAAAAATGGAATCTTAAACAGAATAAAGTGCTATTCAGAACTTTAGAATCATTTTGTTCTAAAGTGTTGATAACCTCATGACAGTGACTCAAAGCCAAATTAGGCAGAGAGTAAATTGATGTCGATGATCTTTGCGTAGATGAACCTGAGGCAGGATATGCATCATCCAGGAACATGTAGGAACACTGAGACTGGATTATAGTTTTGCCTTGTAAACTGTACAGAGTATTTTTACTCTTTCACCGCCCTTGAGCAACTGATAAACACTTAATGACTACACTTAGCATATTGGGTGGGGCTGTGGCTTTTTCTTCCTTCTCTTTTTTTTAAGGTTGAGGCACAATATCTGGCTTGCCTCTCAATCATGGAAGTAGATCCACATGGGTGAAAAGGAAGCAAAGATATAGATGTTTCATATGACTTAGTGTAAACCACCTTTGAATTAAATATAATCCCTTGTCTGGGAAAGTAAAACCAAATTTGTGTACTTTATAAATTTTTTTTTTTGACAGCAAGCTATTACAGAGGATGGAAAATCCCTTCTAATGGCTCATGAAGCTTGTCACAGGTAGGTGGCATTTGATGACTCACAAAAGAGGAACTGCGGTGCAGATTAATTATTTTTTGGCTATAAAATGATGCTGGTTTACTTTGCCCTAATAATAAGAAAGTTAATAAATGTCATTCAAGTCATTAAAACTGAAGTTTCTGATACTATTAGAAACTGTAATCCAATAGTGTTTTGAGGGAGCAAATATTTATGGTAATATACCAGAATTGCTAATACTCCTACCATTAATTTAATCTACCATTAATTGTTAGTGTTCCTTGGCAAATCATCTTCATCAAGCAATGGATAACTTGCCTCACTGTTTTGCTCAAACAGGATAATCTCAACATTAAAACTTAGTACTAAAGTTTCCTTCCTACACATAAGTATCATACCATAAAATAGTTTTTAAATATGCCATTAGCCAGGCCTTGTGTGGGCGAGGATGTTGGAAAATGGACTTCATATATTGCTTGTGGGAGTAAACTAGTACATTTCCAGAGGGCAACAAGTATCAAAAAATGACCTACTCTTTGAACTAGAGTCTAATTCTAGAAGGCTGTTCCAATCGGACAAATGCTAAGGATGTTTGTCACAATATTATTTACAACAGAAAAAATGAAATAATTGAAATTTACTATAAGAGGACTTTAAAGATGTTATTACTGACGTATATAATAAAGTATTATGTCACATTTAAAATTATCTAAATTTATGTTTTTGATATGGAAAATGCTCATAATATGTGTTAAGAGAAAAAAGAAGTTACAGAAAACTGTATGTGGTATCTCTACTTTAGTAAAAATAAGTGTATTTATTTATAGTGTTTAACATATATGATATATAGATATGCGATCTGTTAGACAATTATAACTACGTTAAATATATTAGAGGCAAATGAATAGAATTAAATAGTCATGTCTGTATTTACAGATGATTTAAAAAATTATTTTCCTTTTGCTCTTACCTGTATTTATCTTTTTCCTTTTGCTCTTACCTGTATTCACTATGAATACTTGCATAGTGAAAATTAAAATTAATAAAATATGGGTTATTCATTGACTTCCTTCCCTACGGTCCCTCTGGGATGACTCCATCCTTTTGTGAAATTGTAAGAGCAGAAAGAGTAATCTAAGCAGTAAGCTACCTAGATCACGCCTCCTAATTTCAACCACCCAGGAGGCACCAGAAATTGGTCCCTGAATTTCTCTCTGATTTTCCTCCTTTCATCAGCTGGTTGAATGCTCCCCTCCTTTTGAGTTTGAAAGATGTTCTTCCACTCTTATACATCTTTATCCATGTGGGAAAGGGCATTCAAAGTTTGGACCTTGAATACCAGCAAGTCAAATTCTTCAACTGCAGTCTGGGACATCATGAGAGAATTATTCTTCACTCTACTTACTCACCTGTTTGGAAATGTGAGAAAGGACTTCCCAAGCCCAAAACTGATGACTCCTGCCACCTAGGATATAAAGGGAATCTAGAGAGGTGTTAGGAAAAGCCTTAGACGGGATTTTTAACTCCATTTTGGACACTTCATCAGTTTAGAAGTGAAATAACGCTGGCCCTGCCCCTGGGCCAATTTGAAAAGAAGATACAGGAGATGATAACCAAGGGAGATCATGTAAGTTAGTGGTTAATAACATGACATGTTGTGTTAGGCACACCTAGATTTGATTTCTAAATTTGCCATCTACCACTGGGTGACCTTAGGGCAGTTCACTTAGGCTCCCTGCACCTCAGTTTCTCCATATGTAAAACTGCCATAAGAATACCTGTTACTCAATTATTATTAATATGAAGATAAAATAGACAGTATATGCAAAGTAATTAGAGTAATGCTTAGAATACAGTAAGAGCACAAAATGCTAGCTTACAGTGACAATGATTATCCATATGGATTGTCATATAATCATCCTTATCAGGTGGAGTCCATCCTAGGAGATAGAGGAGGCAGAGAATCGGGGTTAGAAATCACAACAGTAGACACTACAGAAGAGCAATCACAATAGTTCATTGGTCCATATTTCCATATATATATTTACTATCCATAACTTATAATCTGGTTATGCTGCATGTATACCTTCAGCATTTGGTTCAAAAGTGGAACAAAACAAAACAAAACAAAACATAGACACCCGAAACAGATTTCTACTCACCCATGTGAAGGGTTAGCTTGATTGCTCCAAATTGGGACAACTGATTCTGAATTCAGTTTCCTTCCAGTTTCAGT
Source organism: Delphinus delphis (assembly GCF_949987515.2). Taxonomy (NCBI): domain Eukaryota; kingdom Metazoa; phylum Chordata; class Mammalia; order Artiodactyla; family Delphinidae; genus Delphinus; species Delphinus delphis. The sequence goes on from NC_082690.1 coordinate 81,651,684, forward strand.
TGACATCTTCTTACTGAGACTTCTTATCACCTTGTCCACTTTTATCCTCTGAGATGATAGTTGCATGGATAAGAGCTCAGAAGTAATATTTTATTTACTTCAGGTGATAAACAGGTATGCAACAACAGCCTATTTATTATCTTCTTACCTTGGTCCAAGTGTTTCATCCCTAAGTTAGACTCATATTTTTGTTAACATGTCTGCTTTTCAGTTCCTCCATTTTGGTAATTGACACCATTCTTTTTACATTTTTCCTATGCTGCACTGTATTCTCTCCTGGTCTCTACAGTAGCTGTATGATTTCGGCCAGCACAATTCAAAGCACATAGTCTTCTATTGTTATTATTTTCACTGTTAGGGATTGTTTAAATACCTCTTCAAATTCCCCAAAGACCAGGCACCCTACATATGAGACAGAGAAATTACTGTAACATAGCTGAGTATAGTATCCATCTTACTAAGAACTGAAGTCATTTGGATCTTTTACTGTATACAGTAAGAAATATTTATTTTTCAAGTATTTTGTGTGCATTCACTAAATTTTAAAATAGATTTTATTGCAAAAATTTACACCTCTGTGTTTTCTTTACATTTCTATGTTGGTGAAAAAGAGCCAAAGATAAACACAACCTTACATGATTATTTTTTCCCAGAGGACTTGGCCATAGCAATCACAAAATATAGAAGAGTTCAATTTATATAACGTTTACAAATTTCACTGACCATTCCAACCTGTTGTGTTTTTTTTTTTCCCTGCAAAAGAAGCTACATAAATGATATTCACTGTAGTAGTAGTTTTCTGTTTTAACAAAGTGCCACAAACTGAGTGGCTTAAAACAACAGAAATTTATTCTCTGTAGTTCTGGAGACTAGAAGTCTGAAATCAAGATGTTGGCAGGGCCAAGATTCCTCTGAAGACACTAGGAAAGAATCCCTTTTTGCCTCTGTCTTCACATGGTCTTCATCCCTCTGTGTGTCTGTATCTCTGTGACCCTCTCTTTTTGTAGGGATACTAGTCCTTGGATTTAGGACCCACCCTAATCCAGTATGACCTCATTTTACCTTGATTATATCTATAAAGACCCAATCCCCAGATAAAGTCACATTCACGGGTACCAGGGATTAGGATTTAGACATATCTTTCGGGAGACACAATTCATCCCACAACACTCACATAGCATTTCACACCTGAGTTATAGCACTTAGCATGTAATTACTAGTTTAAGTAACGTCTACTCCTTTTCCCACCATCTCCTACTGCCCAACCCTCAAGGGCAAATTCATTTCTTAATTTTCTTTATATCTGTCTTTGCAGTTATCATGATGCTGAACATATTCCCTTAGTGAATTTAAGTGGAGGATAGAAAGGAGAAGGCAAAGCATAACATGAGAGTTATGAAAGAAGGAAGAACTGGTTTACACCAGTGGTTTGCATAACTTGCTTGTTATCAGCAATAGTTTGCAACCTTTAAAAAAAAGTTGTGTGTTTCTCCCCTAGATATTCTGATTCATTGAATAATTGTGGGACCCAGGCAATCTATATTATAGACAATTTACTCAGATGATTTTACCTTCTGGCCAAGCATAGAAAACACTCCATGCCTTGTGGTTACAGGTAAATGACAGGGGAAAAGTGCAGGGGAACTGTCATCCATTTCTCATGCCTGTGCAAGCTGTTTTGCCTTAGTAAGTTGCCTAGTTATGCTGATGTTGTTTCTTCATTGGTAAAATGAGTGACAATCATTTCTAAAACTTGGATTTTCCTATTCGAGGTTATTGTTTGTCCTTAAAAATGTGTGAGTGTGGTTGTAGAATTTCCACCTTGGTCTTTATAGAGGAGATAGTATGTTTGAAATGATTTCTCAAGTATCTTCTTGGACTAGTTATTCTGAAATTGTAAGAAAAGGGTCAGTGTTGGTTAACTTTGAGTGCTGGAACAACAGGTGCTTCTTTCTACTGCTTGTTCCTGTATTTCACATCTGTGTAATGAACATATATTACCTTTATAATGGAGAGCTATTAATATACATTCTAGTTTTGTTTAACAAGCAAAAATTAAATACCAGGAAACGAAATTTAAGAAGTGCTACTAAAAAACTAAAGGAAAAAGAAAAGTCAAGAGGCAAATAGATGCAAAAGAAGTGCGTGTACAATTTAAAATAGGGGAGTAGAGTTGATATAAAAGTAGAGGGTATTAAGGTTTCAATGTCAGTATTGTTGGCCTTTCTTTTAACTTATATCTTGCCTGAGATCTTTGATTGAAATACTTTTACTAAAAATGATATTTTTCTCTTAAGTTTTCTAAGCTGAAGTTTATTTAAACTTAGAATATGTTGCATTTGTCCAACCCCCAGACAATGGAAAAAATAATGAAACTGTCATATTGGAGGTGACATTGTCAGCAGCACTGTCAGAAGTGGGTGGGTGGGTGTTCTCAGATGAAGACACAAATATAAGAAAACTGGGATAAATAAAATTTGCTTACACGTTATTCTTTTAAGAGGATCGAATGGAAAATGTTTGTACATAAAGTGCACACTTATCTGTATTTTTACACGTCTATATACTGACAGTTGAAGCCCTTGCAATAAGAATTTAGCTTTTATGTTTTTTTATTTTTTATTTTTATTGGAGTGTAGTTGCTTTACAATGTTGTGTTAGTTTCTGCTGCACAGCAAAGTGTAGCTTTGGTGTTTTGAATTCAAATTTCAAAAATTATTCTTCAGAAGAAATCAAACCCCATGAGAAAGGACACTGGGGAATGCGTTGACAAGAAACCCAATTTGACATCTGACAGTTTTATTATTTCCTTTGATTTTATAAGAGGCTTTGTCTTGAGAGGAAAAGTCAAACTGAAAAACTGCAAAATGAATGGGAGAATTTGTCTCTGTGAATTCATAGGCAGTTTTTCAGCAGTCAGACTATTCATACAAAAATTGTTGAGGGCCTAATTTTGACTATAGGAAAAATAGATCATTGAGGTGATGTGAATAATTGAGATCATGCCTTAAATTATTTTGGAAACAATTACTCTATTAAAAGGAGACGAAAATCTCAACTACAAACTGAAATTGATTCCAATATTGGAAAAGTTACTTAACTCATTGTGTTACCTTCTTAGTTTTTGTGAGCAGATTCAGAACTCACATCATAATTCCTCGTTATTGGCCAAGAAGGTATATAGAAGGAATTAAAAGACGAGTTTTGTTGAAAACATAGAGGGCTTTCATGTCATGCTTAGATATGTGACCATTTTTGAGGCTAGCACACACAATCTATTTCCTAAGAGTCTTTGGGCTACTTGCTGGGTTGCCTAGCAACCTGAAATCTTCAGCATTCAAGGGTTGTCTTCCCCTAATGAAATGTCAGTCCCCTTGTGAAAAGTCTTAAGTGATGTCTTTCAAATTAGGGATAATTTTCACTCAGGGAGTGGAATAACTTCTACAGAAGTTGACTTAAGTGAAAATTCGGACAAAAATTACAGATGGAGACTACAAACTAGGAAGACTTCTGTAGACCAACAAAACAGCATTGTAATGAACCAGGAAAAGGATATTGGAATTTGGAGTCCTTATAGGTTTGGAAATGTCAATACTAAAGAATCATTTATTCACATTACAGGGTGCTTATCTCATTGACATGAAAGCTGGAAAAGTTTCCATATGATAACCTGAGTGGATATTTTTTTCTTTGTCCACCTTAACATTGATATTATAATCACTTATAGCAGCAAAATCTACTTTTATGGTTTCTAAACATCCAATCCACCATGCAATTTTGTTGATTTTCCATTTCTCCCTAACTTCATCATGAATACGCTATTCTGTGTAATTAGATCTCTACTTTGGACTTCCAGAATAACTTTCTGATTGGTTTGACTGTACCTAAACTTTCTTCCACTAATCTGTTCTTCAGACCACATATATTTCTAAAATGCAAATTTAATCACATCAGTTGTCTATCTCCGCTAACTTAAAATCCTTCAAATGTTTTGCATTACTTTTAGGATGAAGGTAAATTTGGGATAAAGGTAAATGGCATATTTCATCAAGGTCCCTCTCATTTTCTTGGCTCTGAGAAGCTTCCTTGCCCAGATCTTTTCTACTTCAGGATATTTCAATGTTTTTCTCTTAACCCAAAGTATTGTCAGAGTAACACATAACGTTTCTTTCACAGCATGTACCAAATCTGCAATTTTATGTTGATTTATATGATTACTTTATTAGTGCCATTCTTCCCCACTAGGCCATAAGTTCCATAAGCATAGAAATCAAGTCTTTTTTTAATCATCATTGACTCTACCATTCCTAGCATATAGCCTAACACTTAGTAGGTACTCAATAAATATTTTGTTGAATGTATAAAAGGATGAATATAGTATATTCTTTCTTTTTTATCTTTTGAAAGGCAACCTGAGGTGAACACTATAATCTCCAATACCTTAACATGTCCATAGGGTAATTATTTTTCAAAATTCTAAGCTCAATGTGTTCCTTTTTAATAAAAATAATTAAAAACAGAGTTGCCACCTGCCTAAAGTACTTCTAGCTCAGGAAAGCATGAAAACACATATCTCCTCAATGTCCCAAAACATAAATTTTTCATATTTTCTCCCTATCTACCATCACACAGGTAGCATTATAAGACCTTAATGAAATACTATACAGCCTTGGAAAGAAATACTCCATTTAAAAGCTCCATAACTCCATTTTTGTTAACAAGTAGCAGAGATAAACCTGGCTTATTTTAAGAAAAGTGTATAGCAAAAAGGCATGCTATAATGAATAAATTATTTTACTTATTTTATTTATTCATTTTAGGTTATGGAATTTTTAGAAATAATTTCTTATTTATTTATTTTTTTTTTTGGAAAATCAATGATCCAAAGCCAAACTGAATGAGTGGTGTGGGAGGGATCACTAATTAAATTTCTAAAATTACCTTCTCTATTAATATTTAGAAATTCTCCTCTGAATTAAGTTAGGTGGCATTATATAAAAAGAGGGAACCAAAGTTCTAAGCCAAAGACCAAATTAGCAGCAGGCTTTAGTGGTATTTGGAACTTGTAAATTAAAAAATCGCAAACACTAATTGCATCTTTGTAGTATATAAATTAATAATATAATGATGACTTCATCTTCATGTTTAATCATACCATAATAAAATCACTTCATGATTAATTCAGTTATCTTAAGTTTAGAGCTACTAGATTTTCTTATAAATCAAAATTATTTCCATAAAGTGTCAGCTCAAGGTATAAGTGTCTTTGGAGCTATATTTTATCATTTTTTTAAAAAAATTATTTTTTATTTATGGCTGTGTTGGGTCTTCATTTCTGTGTGAGGGTTTTCTCTACTTGTGGCAAGTGGGGGCCACTCTTCATCGCCGTGCGCGGGCCTCTCACTATCGCGGCTTCTCTTGTTGTGGAGCACAGGCTCCAGACACACAGGCTCAGTAATTGTGGCTCACGGGCCCAGTTGCTCCGCGGCATGTGGGATCCTCCCAGACCAGGACCCGAACCCGCGTCCCTGCACTGGCAGGCAGACTCTCAACCACTGCGCTACCAGGGAAGCCCTATCATTTACTTTGCAACTACAGGAAAGTAACTATATCCACAAAGTAGCCAACTGTAGCACATGTTTATAATTGATAATTAATTAAAGGCCACCATAGAATTTGCAAGTTCACAATTTTCTTTATGCTTAAAGTTCTTTTCTTTGGTGATTAGTATCAAATTTCGTGATTTTGGAGCAACTGAGTTCAAGATCAGGGTGCCAGTATGATTGGGTTTTGGTGAGGACTCTCTTCCTGACTTGCAGATGGCTGCATTCTAGCTAGCTGTGTGCTCAAGTGGCCTTTCTTTGGTGCAAGTACATGGAGAGAGAGAAATCTCTTCACCCTCTCTTTTCCTCTTCTTATAAAGCCAACAGTCCTATCAAATTTAGATCCCACACTTATGACTTCATTTAACCTTAATTAAAATCCCTATATCCAAATGCAGTCACATTGGATGTGACTTCAACATACGAATGCTAGGGGTACACAATTCAGTCCATAGGATACAGTTATAACCTTGTAACCAGTCTGTTACATCCCAAATGTTCACATGATAAAAAGATTCCCCGCCATAGTCAATGGGCTCCTTGCTTGGAGCAATACTCTGCAAAGCAAGGACATTTAAAGAACATAAAATACATTTCTCTGAAATCAGTTGTTAGAGGGATTTAACCTGTAGTTTCAATATGAGGCACTCAGTCATTTTTTGCCATCTTTACAGGTTAACACAACTGGTGAAGATGTGATTCACACAGGACAAGTTTCCTGTCTTGCTGTGTTCCTATAAAGATCTGACTCAAGTGTGAGGATCCAATTTAAAACCAGCTCCTTGCCTGGATCAGGATTGAAAAGGCGGAGGAGGTGGTGGCAGTTTTTAAGCTTTCTTAAGTATAAATGACTTTTATGGAACAAGTTGTATCCTCTTTGAATACAGCTGAATAGCAGTCTTATTTGGGTGGAAGCTTAAAAATATAGGTATAAATTGTCAATTGATAAGGTAATGAAGCCCGGATAAAGGAAGAAGCTTGTAGTATTTGAGTATATGTTGCTGTATTCTGCTGGTTTCTTCTATAGAACTGTAACCAGTATTTTCCAGTACTTCAACTTGCCACATTTGAAAGCCAAAGGGATTTGATTTTGGTTTTCTTAAAATGTGTAATGATAATACTTGATTGAAAAATATAAACCTAGAATCCTCAAAAAAGTAGATTATTAGCTATCTGAAGAAAAGATGTGCACTCAGTCTTTAAGCTTATATTGATACATCCCCAGCTTATTCTTAAGATTTTTATATCAAAACTCAGAAAAAACACTGGACAACATACTCCAGTATCCTAAGTTGGTTCCTCTAACCCAACCTAAACCATAATGTATAGTATATGAAAACCTTTTAGTTGATGTTGTGTGGACTGTCTGCTCCAGAATGGTTTTGGTTAAATGCTAAAGTCAGTTGCTCTGTTTAGACACTGTCTTGATTCTATATTCTTGGTGAAGTTCTGGACTAGCCTACTAGAGATACTAAATGTTTTCCTCCTCCAAACCCCTTCTTGAGAAAACTCCCTGTCCAAATCCCTAGACTCCAATTAGATGATCTCTCCTAGTTACAGAGAGAATGTGACTTATTTAACTAGGGAGCTGGTGTTCTACTCATAATTGACTGTATTCAAGGATACAGGAAAACCAGCTTTCAGAGAGATAGAGAAGATTAGAGGAAAAATAGAAAAGCAGCAGCAAGAAGTAGAAAGGGAAGATAATTCTGAGAAAGAGAAAGGAATAAATTTCCACCAGTACATTTGTAGGTCTGACTCATCCCCTATGATGTCCAACTCCTTTCACTTCTTGGTCATGAATGAATGTGTATTTCACTATTGCATACCTATAAGGACATCTGTTTTTAACTTTAACTTATTTTTGTGCTTTTGCTCTTTGCCAGCAAACATATCTAACTAAGAGAATTACCAAGAACAGGACTCTATATTTTGCCCTCCAGATTCTTTATTTCTTCTTCCCATAGAGCGGAGCTTTGTGTATAATTCGGGAGTGAAGTGAACAAGGCTGATAGAGCAATTCAGCCCTTCAATATCAGGAGACCCTGTTACTGGGAGAACTCTTCCTCCTCTGATCTTGTCATTGAGGATTCTAGCTCTGGCCTTCCTCCAAAAGGACGTAGGGCAAAAGCCAAGTTATGGTACTGAGGCCCATTTTAGGTTTTTGATACTTGATCAGTCATTTTTGTCTGTTTTCAGCCATGGAGTCATTTGCCTTGTGAGAACTAAGAACAGCATTTAACAAAAATAGGTATGAACTCTTAAACATTACTGAAAGCTATTCTTATTACTTCTCAAGTTCTAAGAAACATACCAGATTCATATCTGAATCATTGAGATTTCTACGATAATCATATCTTCCATGGTTTTTATTAATGCCAATTAGTAGTAATGATATTAGCCCTACTATATTATGTGTCTGTCAGGCACATCATTTACAGGACTAGATTGCTACACTTTGCTTTATTTATGTGTGTAATCCAACTTTAGATCACTGCGTGCTCTTTTTGTCTTCAAAGAAGCTTCTTATTCCCCAAACATCTATTATCCCCACTGCTTACTCACTCTCTTTTGGCTGTCAGGCCATAGAATGCTGATGAAAGAAAATGGACAAGAGTGTGACAATTATAGATTCATTCTATGGAGTTTCATCAGGATCGTACCTGTCATCACATCAAACCCTTTATTCACCTCTCAAATGTCACAGAGCTAACTCTCTCACTTATTATTCTTTTCTCCTTGAAACATCCAACCATCTTCCATTCCCCCCCCCCTCATTCTTGGTGAAACTATTGCTTCTTGAGGTGCAAACTTAATTTTGCTGAAAACTCTGTCACATTTCTTCATCTTAAACTTAGTATCTTCTCATGTTTCCATTCAGGCTCTTGGGAGAAGAGTCTACTGGGCTGTGAGCTCCTTAAGGGCAGTCCTCATGATTTACTCACACTTGTATTTTTGATGCCCAACAAATTTTCTTTAATGTAAAAACGGCTTCCAAACACACTCAACTACATCCGCTATTAAAACAACAAAAAACACCTTCCTTAACCTCACTACTTCTCCTAGGTACTTTTTAATCTTTCCATTTATCATCAGAATCTTGATGAAAGAGACTTCTCCACTGCTTCCACTTCCTATCTTACTCATTTTAACTGTGAGATATAGGATTCCCCTTTCTTCCAACTCCGTGAACTCTTGAAAATACTATCAAAAGATTACAGGTGACCTTTATGTCCCTACAGCCAATACTGTACCTTTGCTCTTATGTTCCTTCAATGCACTTAGATATTTGATATTTGAGAACACATTTTTCTTGAATCTTTCTTCTGCCTGAGCCTTTGCTGATCTTACAGCATATTCACAGCTTCGTTTCTGATCTCTATGCAGATAATTCCCAAATGACATCTTTAGCCTTCCTTTCCTATGTGCATTCTTCCTGTGTTTATTCTCAACTAGCGATAGTAGATTGGATTGAATTGTGGATGACATGTAAATTCAGTGCATACTAAATGAATTCAGAATTTCGCTCCCCTAACTGTTTTTACTTTCTAGATAAAATTGTGTGCAGTGGCTCTCTTATATTTCTAGGTCCCTGAACTTAAATCATAGCATTGCCCTTCACTCTTCTCTCTCTGTCATCCACCGCATCCAATATGTCACTGTGCCTTTTGATTCTTCTTTTGAAAAATCTCTGGGATTCTTTTTCTCCCTTCTCATTGTTCACAAAAGCCCGGGCTTTCAACACGCCAGCCTAGATACTATCACATGATTTTCTGGTCTGTTCCACTGTTTTTCTATCATTGGATCATCACCGTGTCACTAATATTAAGAGAAACTTTAAACCCATCACTCCATGCTTAACTTGCCTACAATATCAAGTTCATACTTTCTTGGTTAGGTTAGTATTATGATAAGCTTACCTCACTTTACCTAGCTAATATTTTCTCTTTAAACACTAAATTCTAACCTCTGCCCCAGATAAATTTGTGTTCTCACATTTTCTATCTGAACTTTTCAACTGTACACCAAGCTCTTCCTGATTTCTAGATTTTACTTACTCATCTTCCCCAAATTAAACCTGCATTTCCTGTGCTATAGTACATATCTCATTAAATTTCAATTTCCTGTTTAATCATCAGACTCATAGTGCATAAGGACTTCGTTACTATGTTTCCTACTGTATACTCACTCAGTGCTTAGCACTATGCATGTCATTTAGCAAGTGCTCAGTATATATTGAAAAATAAATATACTAGCTCTGAGTCACCTATAGGATCTCGTCAACTGAGGGCCACATACTATGGCCACCATTCATCTTGGCTGTTTAATTAATATACAGACGTTTCTTCTTAGTCATAGTGAATGCTATCTATTATGGGTACCACTTCACAGGGTAGATTTATACTAAACCCACTCACATTTATATTTGGGTTTTATTTCTTTTTGAAATATCTACAGTATCATATCTGAATAACCAAATTGCCAAAAATAGCTTTAGTAATACCGAATTTATTGAGCATTTACCTTCAGTGATTTTATATGAAATAGATGTATTATGCTGATATAAGAGGGACAATAATATTACTCACCCATTTAATTCTCCATCCTTGACCTTATTAAAGGAGTGACAAAGATATTTCACAGTTGGTCCCATCTACATTTTATATAATTTCATGTTGGTTGACCTAGCATACCAGCCATACTTACGTTGTTAATGTATGATATTTGCTTAGAAACAAGTAGGACTTTTGTTCAATATATTCAGACTAAACCAGAAGGTTTATTCTACTGTTTATTAATATTATTATTATTCAGACTCTGAAGACTCTCAAAGTAAGTTATTAGTCTTAGCTATATTATTGGGATAAATAATAATTTGTGTACCTTAAATACATTTCATACAATTTACAATAGTTAAGTTAAATATGGGAAGACAACCCAGCGCTTCTGTAGTGAAATCATAGCTGAGAGAACTCTTGCTCAGACATGAACATAATCCCAATTAAAGCAGAGAAAAACTATGAATATCTATGATTTAATATTGTACAGATTTTAAAATAAATTTTTGGTTTGCTCTGTATAACTCCAAATTACTAAGGACATTCAACAAACATTTTAAGATTAAGACAAAATGACTACATTCTTTATAACACAGAATCTTGACTATTAAGCTATGTTATAAAAGTTACGCAATTCTTGATAAAGCAAGAGGCAGCACCAGATTCTTTAAAAATCTTTAAACATAAAGATTATGATTAAGACTCTTTTAAAAATTGACTTAACCTTTGGTTTTGTTGGTTTTGGGGGTGCTTGACAAGTTTTCTTTTCAGAAATTCTCTAAACATAAGTAGTTTCATGGATAGAAACGTGGGAAAATGTGACTTACACATCAACCATAGGTTAAAATAACAGAAAAAAATAATACCTCATCGCATTTTGAATGGGAAAGTTGTACTGAGTCTCTTTTCTGTTGGAGACCTTCCCCTCTGTCACCTGCCACCCACTTCTGACCTATGAGTCATTGACTATTCCAACTTCATTTAAAATCATTATTAAATTAGTTTGAATCCTAAGCCTCTGTATTAAGAAAAACACTGTATTGGATTTTATACCTTTAAAATGAAGAATCGTAGTGGAGATTACAGAATCCTTGGCATGCTTATGTATAAATATTTGTGTGTGTGAACACGTGTTTATATACATATGAATGCAACTAAATTGACACCCACCTCTATCTTCCTTTAGTCTATGATAACGTGCTCTATTACTTTTTTGAGAAGGAATAGCAGCACTAATAATGATTAACATTTACAGAATGTTTATTATGTGCAAAGTACTATGCTAACTGCTTTGTCACACATTTTCACTAATAAAATCTCCATTCAATGGTAAGCTTAGTATAGTAGCCCATGTGTATCTTTTTCATTACTAGATAATGTCTATTAAATAATGGACACTCAATAAACACTAGCTGAGTAAAGGAATGATATCCTATATCTTTATAAGGTATTATGCAAATTAGAAAAAATGAGACTGAGATTGAGCACTCCGAAGTTTACCCTTACTCCAAAGCCCATGGATTTAATTACATTATAATTTGATAGAAACATTCACCAGAGGCAAACTTTTTTGGACAGAATTTTCAATTTAATTTATTAATTCCTTTGTGGAAAAAAATACTATTACTAGCACATAATTCTCCATCTCTTATGAAACAGTGACCTACTAAAAACTTTTCCTTAAATAAAAGCATCTATAATGCTTCACAACTGTTTCAGATTAACTCTGTGTTAG